>NC_083728.1:68366629-68991986 GCF_028564815.1 Eubalaena glacialis | reverse complement strand
CAGCCTTGAAGTTTGGGTGGGATTCCATCAGTAGGGAGGAAAGAGGAAAGGGAATTCATGGTGGGAGGAAAGGGAATTCATGGTGGGAGGAAAGGGAATTCATGGTGGAAGGAAAGACACGTGCAAAGGCCCAAGGGTAGAACAGAATAAGGCACATATTAGGCTATAAGCATCTTTGCTTGTCATCTTATATTTTGGGAACTGCCCTTCCCCATGTGGAAGGGCTGTCAATCACACCTCCACCCCTTCCACACTGAGAGAGAGCATGTGACCCAGGGTGGCCCATCAGAGAACTCTGCCTATTTCACAGTGATTGGTTCAGGGATGTGAACAGGACTGTGCCAAGCCAATCAGAGTGCCCCCTGGGACCCGGGTGAGACAAAGAGGAATGCAAAAAGGAATCTCTTTTCTCTGGCACCACTGTCTGTGAAGATGATATAAGCCCAACACTATGGAAGCCATTTGAAGAAATCCCACTGAGAATGAAGTCAACTCAGAGAAACACAGGGCTAAGAAATGATGAGAGTATGAGACTGAATTCTTACAGCACTGTTTGAACTCCTAGATCCATCCCTACCTGAAGCCAGACCCTGGACTTTTCATTTACATGCACCCATAAAATTCCCTTTATTTGCTTATATTACTCTAAGATGCATTTCTATCTCCTGCAACCAAGAGACTCTTAACCAACATAATTTGGGACTTGTGTATAAATGAGTTTGGTCAGCATTTGGGAGGATACAGAGGGAGAAATACAATGTGTATGTTATAGGGTTGTTAACTACATACACTGTCAAGAAGAGACAAATGCAAATGAATACCATGCCACCCTAGAGAACATAACCCAACAACTGAAGAAAGGAATAAAATATCCAGGAACTGGCTGACAGGCCAGAAAATAAAATGTGAATGACGGCAAGAAATGCCAGTGAGCTACAGAGGTTCTTATCACTGACACCCACTCGCTCGCCCCCAATGCCCACACAAGGAGGCCCCTCCCCACACGCCACGGGAATGACATCAAACACACACCAGCCACAGGAGGTAGAGGGCAAGGATGACTTGCAGAGGGGCTGACCAGATCATGTTAATGTACGTGGCCAGGTCCATGAACCTCTGGGCGTCCACAGACATGAGGTTGACAATCTCCCCGACGGTGGACGATTTTCTGGCTGAATTGGTGATCACCAGGGCCTGGAGACAAAGGAGAGGGAAAGAGGGTGAGTGTGGCAGGCGACAGCCCAGCGCCCTCCCCTCCAGGCCCACGTGGAGGAAGGAGACAGCTCAACAGTCGAGAGGCCACTCACTGCTCTTTTCTCCTCTCCTGGCGGCTTATCTGCCTTCCCAGCCCATGTGTCTCATCACAAAGCCCACTCTCTTATCGACAGCACTCACTGCCTCCCCATCCTGAGCTCTTCAGTATGGAAGGGACCTCAGAGGTCGCCTAAACCAGGGCTTCACACACTTGCGTGTGTACGCACCCCCAGGGAGTTTGTTACGGTGCAGTTTCTGATTTCGCAGGACTGGAATAGGGACTCTGCATTTCTAACACGCCCCCGGGAGATGCTGATGCTGCTGGCCCCCAGATCACCCTGAAGGACCAAGGTCTCAGCCAGGGTTTCTCATCCTTGGCATTACTGACATTTGAGGCTAATTCTCTGAGGGCCTGTCCTGTGCATTTTAGGATGTTCGGCAGCATCCCTGGCCTCCACCCACTAGATGCCCCCACCCCCAGCTATGACAATCAAAAATGTCTCCGGATATCGCCAAACATCCCCTGGAGGGACAAATTCATCCTGGCTCTCGATGGTTTCACGCTGTCACTTGGGGAGTTTTAGAAATACGGATGCCTGGGTCCCACCCTCAGAGATCATGACTTAGTTGGTTGGCTTGCAGCCTGGTCCTTGGAAGTTTCTGAAGCTCTCTGGGTGAGTCTAACTTGCAGACAGGGCTGAGAGCCAACGATCAAGTCCATCTTTCCCGACTACCTGCTGAATAGTCTCTTCTTAACCTACGTGGCCCAGAGGCTAAGAAATGAAGGGACCGAGGAGGTAATCCAGGTCCTTTAAGGCTGTCCGTGCCCAGATACCTGCTGAGTATCTATCACCCAAGGAACATACCATCTGCTCCGTTCAAATGGAGAGTTAGAATACGTTCACACACAGACTATTAGCAGCAGAGCAAGGATTCAAACCTGGATCTCCCCAAATCAAGTGCCATCTAAGAAATCCAATTACCCTCAGCTGACCCTGGGGCTCCCGGACATGCCACAGGCTCGCCCTTGGGATCAGCTTTGCTAAGCTCTCAGGCCTGACGGTCACTCCCTGCCGCCCGCGGCCACTCAGGCCACCATCATGCCACTGCTCCAGAAGCTGGGCCTGAGAGGTGACCCGGTCACGCCCCCAGGGGTTCCGCGGCGGCAGCGGGAGCCGCGGGCCCACCTTCCGGTACACAGCCCCGATGACGGCGGTCTTGATCCGCATGCCGCTGACGAAGCAGATGTGGAAGTACTGGTGCAGCACGAGGGTCTGCAGGCAGGCGCTGATGAACAGCAGCGCCGTGTAGAAGTAGCCCTGCCAGTCTGGGGCCTTCCTGTCGTTCACGAAGCTGATGAGCAACCTGTGGGGCAGCAGGGACAGAGCCCCATGTGAGAGACCGCGAAATGCGTGCGCGTGGGGACAAGTCCTCTGGTTTCCGCGGGTGACATTCTCCTGAGCCAGGCAAGGCAGGCACTCTCAACGCCAGTTTTATGGATGGGAAGCCCAACCCACGTGGTGATGCCCATGCGGGGGGGCGGGGGGGGCAGTAATCACGGCAGGGCGCGCAGCCCCGGGCTTCTCGCATTGATTGCTCTGCCTCATCACCCAAAAGTGACCAAGTAGAGAGCACAAGGGGTGGAGGGAGGGAGGGAGGGAGAGAGAACAAACATGTGGCACCAAAGAGACAGACAGAAGCAGGGAGGGAGGGAGGTAAACAGAGAGGTGACCTCCTTTCTGGGTTTAGGTTGCAGCTTTCATGCAATCTGACATTTCCCTGCTTTTGGTTTCCCAAGATAATCCTCTATCTTCCCCCTTTTGGCTTCAGGGGAGCCTGGTAAGGTTTCTGTTACTTGCAACCAACGTGGCCTTAATTAAGATGGTTGTATTAGAGCAAAGCATCAGGCAAAGCAGGTAAGGATGTAGAGGCCTGGCCCTGTGCCCTCGGGAGCATGCCACGTGACCCTAAGGGAAGGTGAAGGGTGTTGCAAGTGGAAGGTCAAGGACGTGAAGAGCTGCCCGGTTGAGAGGGAGGACGCCTTACTTTAAGATCTCTGGGCCGGTAAACATCATCAGGTCGTGCACAGCCTTGAACAAGAAGCTCATGAGGAAGTAGGGCCCAAAGGTCTTGTATAACACCTTGAACAGGGACGGGTTCCAATCCTTCTGGGGGGACTTGACAATCAAAGCCTCAGCCTCCTCGTTCACATCCACCTTGGAACTCCCTTTCGGCTTGGCAGGATCCTTGGAGGAGTACACGATCTTCACCGGCTGTCTGGAACACGAGGAGCAAGGAGCAGTTGTGGGGTCTGCCAGGCACTCAGCCCACCGGCCAGGAGAAGGCCGGAGAAGGCCCCCCCCACAGGGAGGCCTAGCCAAAGAAAACCAGTCGCTGCAGAGAAGCAGCTTAGCACGGTGATTCTGACCACAGACTCAGGATCCTGGCCAGCTGTGTGACTTTAGGCAAGTGCCTTAAACTCTCTAGGCCTTAGTTTCCTCATCTGTACAATGGGGAAATAGTAGGACCTACCTCACCTATACATGACTTAATATAGGTAAAGGGCACAGAAAAGTGCCAACCCCAAAATGACCTACAGATTCAGTGCAATCTCTATCAGAATCCCAGCTGGCTCTTTATAGACACGGAGAAGCTGATCCTAAAATTCATACGGAAACTCAAGGGATCCAAAATAGCCAAAACAATCTTGAAAAAGAAAAGCAAAGTTGGAGGATTCACATTTCCCGACTTCAAAACTTACTATGAAACAACCATAATCAAGACAGGCATGAGGTTGAGCATATACAGAGGTCAATGCAACAGAATTAAAAATCCAGAAATAAACCTGATTGATTTTGACGAGGTTGTCAAGGCCGTTCAATGGGAAAAGAATAGTTTTTTCAACAAATGGTGTTGGGAAACTAGATAGCTACAGGCAAAAGAGTGAGTTGGACCCTTACTTCACACCATATACAAAAATTAACTCGAAATGGATGAAAGACCTAACATACAGCTAAAACTATAAAACTCTTGGAAGGCAACAGAGGGGGCAAAACTGTAGGACCTTGGATTTAGCAATGGATTCTTAAATACGACCCCACAAGCACAAACAACAAAAGAAAAAAATTGAACTTCATCAAAATCAAAAACTTTTGTGCTTCAAAAGACACCACCAAGAAAGTGAAAAGACAATCCACAAAATGGGAGGAAATATTTGCAAATCAAAACTCTGATAAGGGACCTGTAACTAGAGCAAATAAAGAACTCTTACAACTCAACAAGAAAAAGACAACCCAACCATAAAAGGCGCAAAGAAAACATGCGAACAGCATAAGCACATGTAATGTTGCTTAACATCTTAAGTCATCAGGGAAATGCAAATCAACACCAGGATGAGATACTGCTTCACACCCGCTAGGATGGTTATCATCAAAAAGTCAGATAACAACAAGGTCTGCAAGGATGTTGAGAAATCGGAACCCTCATACATGCCCCTGTGAAGTCCCCTCCCACTTGTAATAGGATATTGCAGAAATGATGGAGAGAGAGTGTCATTCCCAAGATCAGGTTGCAGAAAACACTGTGGCTTCTTTCTTGCCCTCTCATGGATCATTGACTCTGGGCAAAGCCAACTGTCGGGTCAGGAGGACACTCCACCAGCCTCCTGGAGAAGCCCCCACGGTGAGACCTTGCCAACAGCCAGCACAGTCTTACCAACCATGTGCAACGTGGAAGCAGATCCACAGCCCTGGTCAAGCCTTCAGAGGACTGCAGCCATGGCAGACCCTGAGCCAGAACTACACAGCTAGACCCATCCCAGATCCCCGACCCAGAGACCCTGTGTGACATAGTAAATGTTCATTCTTATTTAAAGCTGCTACGTTTTGGGGTGACCTGTTACGCACCAACACATACAGCTTGCCTCTCCAAAATGCAGTCAAAGCAACATCCTCAAAAGGCCAAACGTAGGCTCCATCCCCGAAATGTGCACCCAAGCTTCATCCCCATCGTCCACCCGACACAATCGTCCACTGCATGAGCTCACTGAACATCGTTTAATCACAGGGGATTATTGCCTCTCCCATCTAAGCCACATCTGACCATTTGGACCAACTGAAACGCCCTCCTGGAGACCACAGCCTCCCAACCTGCCTTGGCTCCCTCCTCCGTCCCCACTCCAAACCGTGGGCACTGGTCTGGGCTCTGTCAAGTCCGTATCCTTCCCCTCGATGCTCCTCACCCCAGGAAAGGACCAGAAACATGGGAATCATCCCTGAACCCCTCCCCTCCACGCTCCCAGCTCCAGTCAGGCACGTGTTGTGTCCATCCCACTCCCGGGATGTGTGCAGTCATCCATCCATGCTTTCCATCGCCACAGACTCTGACCCATGCAAGTGACCATCGCCAGGGCCTCCTCGCCACTCCCCCCATTTCCTTCCACTCTTGTTCCCTAACAACCAAGTCCTGCACGGCAGCCAGTGGGATCCTCCTAAAGTGCATCACCCCAACCTCAACTCCACTGCTGGCCTCCCACTACATCCAAAATAAAATCTAAACTCTGGGTGAAGTTGTAGAACTTCCTATGGCTGCTGCAACAAATTAACACAAACTCAATGGCTTGAAACAACACAAATTTAACATCTCATAGTTGTGGAGGTCAGAAATCTAAGGTGGCGGCTCCATGTATCTTTGGGACCTGTCAGCTGTGGAAGTCTCCCTTCCTAGCCATGGAAGAGCACATTCTTGTTTATTGGCAAAGCTGTCACTATTTAACTGGTACCAGATTCTGACTTGCACAAGTAACATTCTTCACTTCAAAAACCTGGAGGGTACTGGGTTATTGGGCAAACATCTAACTACTGTTCAAATGTTTCTAGGAAGCTGAACTAATTGTTCCAATGGAGGATGGAAAATATAACAAAATATCAAGATATCCAAAGCAATATGGACGAAGTCTTATTTAGCATCCTGTAGTACACTGCCAACTGTCATTTTAAATCTCAAGTATGGTATTTAAATGGAGAATAAAGAAGTGCTTCCTTGCTATATAAATAAAATGCTTGATTTGTACGGATTAAAAAAAAAAAAGAAAAAAGAAATCTAAGGTGGGCCTGTAGGCTCCATGGGAGAATCTGTTTCCTCCTTTTCCAGCTTCTAGAAGATGCTTACAGGGACTTCCCTGGTGGCGCAATGGTTAAGAATCCGTCTGCCAATGCAGGGGACATGGGTTCAGTCCCTGGTCGGGGAAGATCCCACATGCCGCGAAGCAACTAAGCCCATGCGCCACAACTACTGAGCCTGCGCTCTAGAGCCCACGAGCCACAACTACTGAGCCCGCACGCCACAACTACTGAGCCCATGTGCCGCAACTACTGAGCCCGCATGCTGCAACTACTTAAGTCTGTGCGCCTAGAGCCCATGCTCCACAACAAGAGAAGCCACCACAACAAGAGAAGCCACCGCAACGAGAAACCCGTGCACCACAACAAAGAGTAGCCCCCGCTCACCAAAACTAGAGAAAGCCCGTGCGCAGCAACGAAGACCCAACGCAGCCAAAAAAAAAAAAAAAAAAAAAAGCAGCCCATACACCTGGGCACGTGGCCCCTGCCTCCACCTTCCAAGCCAGCCACTCAGCGTCTTCTCTCTCTCACCTCCTGTCTCCTCCTTATAAGGAACCTCGTGATTATGACATCAGGCCCACCCCAATAACCCAGAATAGTCTCCCATCTCCCTGAACTGAATCACATCTGCAAAGTCCCTTTGCCATGTAACATATTCACAGGTTCTGGGGATCAGGATGTGGACATCTTTTTTTTGGGGGTGTGTGTCATTCCACCAACCACAGAGGATTATTTCTATTTTTCGTGCTGTCAGTGTCACTGCGTAAGCTCTTTCCCTGCTCACTTAACTGACTTCCCCTGAAGCTGGGATTCTGGCGGGGATCTTTAGTATGATTTCATTCAGCACGCACATGCCCTCTTGGAAAGGAGGACAAGAAGGCAGGGCAGGGGGGTAGGCAGTGGCTGAGTCATTCCCCCCTCCGCATTCATTTTCTGCACCACGTCCTAAGCTGGGCCCTGGCCCTGGGCCTGCCTGGGCTGCCAGTGACCCAGGCTGTTTTCTCTGGCCAGGAGATGGGCGGCCAAAGGGCCAGAGAGAAGGTCTCAGGAGGGCAGAGAGGAGGAAGGCTCAGGCCTTGGGGGAAGGGGTCTAGAGAAGTGGAAGGGACCAGCTACAGCCGAGTCAGGAGAGAAAAAATATACAGTGAACAAGAGCTCTCCAAGGGAAGCTGGCACTCCTGGAGGGTGAGGAAGAAAGCAGGGCACCTGAATGGTCTGGCTGGGAAAGAAAGGAATGTTGGAGAGGGAAGGTCTGAGTCAGAAGAAAACTGCTCAGGACAGGGGAACAGGAAGGGGTGGGGAAGCTGGAGGCTGGGAAGAAAAAGGAACTTGCTCACCCAAGGGATTTTGATATGGGCAAAGGTGCCCATTGCTCTCTCCTCCACGAATGCCCTGCTCTGGGCCGGGCCCTGGGGAGAGCCCCACCATCGAGCAGCCCCGTGAGAGAAACGGATCAGCCGTGTGAGGGGGACTATCATGGGGGCTTCCTGGAGGAGGGGACATCAAAGCTGAGACCTGCATGATGAGGGATCGAGTCCACTTGGGAAAGGAAAGGGTGCTCTAGGCAGGGGGAACAGGATAAGCAAGGCCTGGAACTAAGGGATTTTGAAAAGAGGTGAGGCAGCCCTTCCAAGAACCTCAAGTAACCAGAGCAGGGCTGAGAGAGCAGACTGGGAGGTGCGTGAACCAATCAAAGGGCCACGAGGAGCTACTGCAGGCTTTGTTTGTCATTTGTTAAACAAATAAGATCCTAATGTTGAGGCAAAGGCAAAAATCTCAAACTTATAAAGATCATAGCTCAATTAAAACTAAATTTTCTGGATGTACTCTGAGCATTGTCTTTGATCCATAATACCCAGTATAACACAGAAGGGCAGGTTTGACCTACAATTGCAGAGAATGGATTTTACACCCTTAACTCACATTTTCATTCTCCTTAGAGCTCACAATATACGGGATAAGTTTTGGAAACCACAGATGGGCATGGCAGCCACCTCCCCACTCCCACCCCTCCAGCCCCGCAAGGAAAAGTATAGCCCTGGCAGGATTTTGACTGTGTTGAGCACAAATACAAATGACTCGAGATCATTCTTTCCCTTTTTGTTGCTGTTGTCGTAGAGTGCTTTTTGTTTCTCAAAAACAGGCTGTCAAGGGGGTTTCTCACCCTCTGATGTCACAATGACTGGGCCAGAAACCAGACCCTCTGAGTACAGGACCATCCCAAAGGAAGAAGATCCTACCAGGCATCCATGTAGGTGAAGAGCCTGCCTAAAATCACCTAAATCTATGGGGGTTTTTGTTTGTTTATTTGTTTGTTTTTGCCACCACCGACGGCTTGTGGGATCTTAGTTCCCCGACCAGGGATCGAACCCACGCCCCCTGCAGTGGAAGCGCAGAGTCTTAACAATTGAACAGCCAGGGAAGTCCCAAAATCACCTAAATCTACACTCTAACTCCATCTTTGGCATAAATCCATACACAGAGTGTATTTTTTTTTTTTTGCAAGTTTAAATATACCTTGATTTTTTCCAGAAATGCAGTCAGAGTGCAAATTAAGTTCTGTTCAAAAATTTGCCAAGCATGAATCACCACTTTGCAAAACCTTGTCCATGAGGGTGATGATGGTTCTGGTCTCCAGAACCGCAAGACTGGGTCGGTCGGGATTTGCTGCTGCCACAGAGAAGGCTCCACTTAGGAGCACTCAGCGATTCTTCATTCTCTATTCTAGCGTGCGCCTGAGTGTTTACACACAGACATACATGGATGATGTTTTATTACAAATCCCTTGCCTTTTAGTTTCTGTTAAAGTTGAGAAAGAACACTTTGTTGATTTTTAAAGTAAGATACATGAGTGGGTTATTTTTATATATTTCCTTAAAGTACATTTAAGGAGGTGTTACAATATCTATTACTCAAGGGGGTAATGGGTCTGAAAGGCTGGGAACCATAGCTTAACATCTGTATTTTGGAGCATTCTGTTTTGTTTTTGTTTGTTATTTGCTGTTTGCACTCCTTTATGAAATAGAGAAAATTAAGTAAAATGGTCACCCTTTCTTTAAACACTACTGCTTTTTTATATATTGCTTTATTGGAGTATAACTGATGTAAAATCAAGTTCACGCATTTGAAGTGTACAATTTGATGAGTTCTGACAGATTTACACACCTGTCAGACCATCAGGGAAACCAAGATAATGGACACGCCCATCACCCCCAAGAGCTCTCCTCTCTGTAATTTCTCCTCCCATCTCACTACCTCCCCCTACCTCAGGCAACCACTGATCTGATTTCTGTCACTACAGACTTGCTTTCATTTTCTGGAATTGTATATAAATGGAATCACCTAGTAGGTACTGTTGCCTGGCTTCGTTCACTCAGCATAATAATTGAAAGGTTTTCATGCGGCTGAGTGTACCAATAGTTCATTCTCCTGTTTTGCTCAGAAGTGTTCCCTTGCATGGCTACACCGTGATTTGCACATCTATTCACTTGTTAATGGTTGTCTGGGTTGCTTCAAGCTTTGGCCATCACACATAAAGCTGCTATGAACATCCCTGCACAAGTTTATGAACATATGTCTTCAGTTCTCTTGGGTGTACACCTAGGAGTAGAATGGTGGGGTGGTATCATAACTATTTAACTTTTTTAAAAAACTGCCCAGGGCTTCCCTGGTGGCGCAGTGGTTGAGAAGCCACCTGCCAATGCAGGGGACACGGGTTCGAGCCCTGGTCTGGGAAGATCCCACATGCCGCGGAGCAACTGGGCCTGTGAGCCACAACTACTGAGCCGGCGCGTCTGGAGCCTGTGCTCCGCAACAAGAGAGGCCGCGATTGTGAGAGGCCCGCGCACCGCGATGAAGAGTGGCCCCCGCTCGCCGCAACTAGAGAAAGCCCTCGCACAGAAATGAAGATCCAACACGCCAAAATAAATAAATAAATGAATAAATTTATAAAAAAAAAAAAAACTGCCCAAGTCTTTTCCAGAGCCACCAAACCATTTTATAGTCATTCCAGCAGGAACCACAGTCCAAAATGGCCTTAACCTATGGGAGGCCGTTAAGTTGAGAAATTTCCACTCCATTTTGTTAAACTCAAAATCATCTAATGAAAACCAATGAGGCACTGGATTTTAAAACCCAAAGGTCAGGGGAGCAGGGGAAGCAGCTCAGACCTGACTCCTGAGAGGAGTCACTCAGAGGTGAGGAGAAGAACTGGGGGCAGGGGGGGAGGTTGAGACCCGAGGCCAAGAAGCCAAGGCAGCCCTCCTGCCCAGGCCGCGGTCACCTGCTCCCCGGGAGCCCTGGGGCACCCAGCAGCCCAGAGCACAGGACTCTCCCCTCCCCACCCATGTGGGTCACAGGGCTGGATGTGGCTCACGCCTCTGGGAACAGAGCCACTGACCCATCTGCCCCTACTCTCGCCCCACAAACCACCTTCCCCAGCACAGCCTAACTGGCTGATATAAAACAGAACTCCGGGCATGCTGCTGCCCTGTGTAAAACCCACCAGTCTTCTCACCGCATTTGGGATCAACCCCTAAGCCAGTACCATAGCCTATGAGATCCCTGCAAACACTTCTCCTACTTTATCTCCCCCTGTTCTCCCCACCTCTCACTCCACTCAAGCCATACGGGGCCCCTTGCTGCTCCATAAGCATGCTACACTCACCTCTACCTCAGGACCTTTGCACTAGCTGTTTCCGTGAAACAGAAAGCCCTGTCCCCACATTTGCACGCAGCTCACTCCCTCCTTTGACACGAACCTCTGCTCAGAGAGGCCATCCCTGACCACCAAACCTGCATCAGCTCCCGCAGTCACTCTCACCCTCACTTTCCCATTTAATCTCTTCATCACACTAAGGCTCTTCAAAGTTTCCCAACAGTCTGTGTTTGACTCCCAACTCCCTGTGTCCCACACGGAATGCAAGTGGCACCAAACAACGAGCCTGTCTATCTTGTTCCACTCTCTGAACCCCCAGGGCCTAAACTGCACTCAGCATATCAGCGGTCATCAACTGCATCTGCTGAACGAATCAACGAAGGGCCAGGCCCGTGATGGAGCTTTATGCTGTACGGCCAGTCCTCTTCCCACGAAGCCTCATTGCCAGCCCCTCCTACAACATCTGCAGCAACCGGCTCACTGGGTGAGCCCCAGGGGACAGCACGGTGGGCATCCCCTGCCACCCAACGTGGGAAGGAGGCAGAGCCGAGCAGTCAGCGAGGCTCGGGTAACTCAAGCTGAGGACGCAGCCCTCTCATCAGGAAGGAGGCTGCAGGCCAGGCCAAAGGGAACCAGAGACCCCACTTCTGCCTGAGAACCTCCAACTGGGTCACGGACATGGGACCCAGCCAGAGCCGTGTGTGCACAGAGCACCAGCCACCTCCTCACAACGCCCAACCACAGAGGCTCAAGCTCAATCCACCTCCCAAAGGACAACTTCTCCCCTGTCCGTGGCCACCCCGAACGGGCCACGGCACAGAGTCACAAGTCCTCCGCTGATGTCCTGGTGGCCAGCACGGATGTCCCACATTCCCATCCACAGCCTCGGCCTGAGTGAAGACCCGGAACTTGGGCGCTCCTGCAATGGGTGAGGAATCAGACCTAGAGCCTGGGCCTCTCTCCTGGGAGGCCAGCTGCTCTGCGGGGCCACACACCAGGCTGGGCTCTCGTCAGCCAGCTCTCCAAGGTGGACAACAGGTCCAACCCCGTAATGACAACAGAAGTAATGACACCGTCCCCTGCCACCAAATCCCTCATGATTTCTCTTCTGGCTCCTCTGGACGCAGGATGCGTCTTACGTCAATGTCATGTCCTGGTTTAATCGGCAGCCGTTTCTCTTTCTCACTGGTGCGTAAAATAATGATGCATCGCACAACTGATGACGTCCTAGATTTGATGAAATAAGGTATGTGCTGGGGAGGCCCTGGCCTGATTCCCCAAATAACCCGATGACAGAGCTCGGGGTTGGCATGCAGCTCTCGTCGGCGAGTCTGAAATCCTGGACACCGAGAGTGAACCCTGATGTAAACCACAGACTCGGGGTGACAATGCTGCGTCAATGTGGGCTCATGGGTTGTCACCAATGTGCCCCTCTGATGGGGGATGCTGACAGCAGGGGAGGGGTGCACCTGCCTCTGCACCTTCTGCTCAGAGCTGCTGTTAACCTAAAACTGCTCCAAAAATTAAAGGCTGTTGGAAAAAAAAAAATCCAGTACAGCCCAAATCACTGTCGAATGGGGCTTCTTAGGCTGAACACCTCAAGAAGCAGTTGACGTGGCATGTTGAACCAAAACATTTAAAACAGTGAGAACATTCAGGATGCCAGATGCTTGGAGAGAAGCAGGGAAAATGAGACTGAGTCGGGGAGGGCAGGGTCACACAGCCAGGTACACGCTCGCCAAGGGTCACAGCAAACAAAACCATTCTCCCACTTGACATCTTTCTCTCTTCTTTCCTCCCCAAATTGCCTTAGCTACATGTCACACTCTACCCCATTCTGCAGATGAGCAAACCGTGGCTCGGAGGAGGGAAGCAGCCCGCCCAGGGCCATGAAGCTAGTAAGAGGTGGAGAGATGGAGCTTCGGGGTCGCCCCAGTGAGTGCCCAGCTTCCCCGGGGCAGGATGCCTGGCACTTACTTTCTGGACTTTGCACATTCCTTCTTCCAGTTCTTTACCAAAACGGGCACAACTTGTTCTGACGTGTCCTCCTTATTCAGGGACCAGAGGTCAGTGTTCTCCAGGGGCTGGCGGTAGCCCTGGACCATCATCCTGTGGCCGAAACACAAGGCGGGAGGCGATGAGAGTCAGAAGGAGGAGGACGACGACCCTCCCTGCCACCACGGCCATGCGACCGAAGGCGGCCGCAACTCAGGAATATCTCAATAAGGAATAATGGACATGCGGGCACATTAAATCATTATTGTTAGGTCACCCAGGAAAAACAGTCTCATTTTTAAAGATACATACAGAATATTTAGGAGGAATAGCATGATGGCTCTAATTTACTTAAAAAAAATTTTTTTAAGGAGAATATGACAAAGCATTAACCATCGTTAAATCAGGTGATGAGTTTATTGCGGTTTATTAGACTAGTCTTTCTGGTTTGAATACTTTCATGATAAAAAGCAAACCTAATATTTTAACTTGTTATTTGAAACATTTCAAACTCAGAGAAAAATCACAGGAATCTTACAAAGAATTCCTGTCTACCCTTCACCTATTTCACGACTGTTAACATTTTAAGTGTGCTGTATCTGCCTCTGTCTCTAGATACATACATATGCAAACACATACAGGCAGATCTCAGAGATATTGTGGGTTCGGTTCCAGACCACCATGATAAAGTGAATATTGCAATAAAGCAAGTCACAGGAACTTTTTGGTTTCCCATATTAAAGTTATGTTTACACTATCCTATAATCTATTAAATGTGCAACAGCATTTATATCTAAAAAAAAAACAACATACAGAGCTTAACTTAAAAATACTTTATTGCTAAAAAATGCTAAGCATCATCTGCACCTTCAGCGAATCCTAGTAATAACATCAAAGATCTTGGATCACAGATCACCATAATAAATATAATAATAATGAAAAAGTTTGAAGGATTGTGAGAATTACCAAAATGTGACACAGAGACACAAAGTGAGCGAATGCTGCCCCCAAAATGGCGCCAACAGACTCGCTTGACGCAGGGTTGCCACCAACCTTCAATTTGTAAAAGACACAGTGTCTGCGAAGCGTAATAAAATGAAGTATTTCTTTTTTCTGAACCATTTCATAGTAGGTTGCAGACTCTACACATCTTTACCCTGAAATATTAGTGTGAATCCCCCTAAGAGAAAGGACGTGCTCTGATATAACCAGAGTACAATGACCAAAATCAGAAATATGAGCCTGGCTGGCATGACCTACAGTCCATATTCAAATTACACCAACTGTCCTAGCGCTGTTCTTTAACAACAACTGAAAAACAGTTAAGTAAGACAAATATTAAATTAAAAAAAAAAACCCACAATGTTTGTAAAAAGTTTATAAAGACAAGGAAAAATGCTTGGGGGAGGGGGAGGGATTTTAATAATCCCCAGTAGGATGCTGACAATGTAAAGAAAACAATGTGCAAATAAAAGGAGGGCGAGAAGGGGGTGTGTTGAGCTGTGGACGGCGGCTGCCTCTGGTGCTCCGTTGTTGTTGGTCCACGCTCTTACCCGCTTTTCCTACGGTGCACGGGCATTATTTTTCTCATGGGGGGAAACAATGCCAACGACAATAATTACACCTAATGCAAAAAAACAGCCAAATCCGAAGCTGAGCCAAGAGCGTGCAGCTTCTGGCCCAGGCCAAGCCGTCCACAGAGGTGCAAGCTGTTTAAGTTTATGCATTTATCACATGAACGTGGGGTCAGGGTGAGTGTCTCTGAGACCCCGGCCCAGGGAAGGCACACTCAGGACACAGCCCCATCGGAAAGGGCAAGGGAGGAATAGCAGGGGCCCTAGTGGCACACTCATGGCCCAGCAGCCGCCCAAGGTTTGGGGACCAGGACTTACCCTGTGATCCACCAGAAGGTGATCCTGGAAAGGAAGGAGGCGCTGGATTCTGGGCAAGGATTCTAGTGGAGAGAAAGCACAGGGTGGGGAGCAAAGGGGAAATGAACGGTTAAACTTCTCATCTACGCCAGCTCTAGGCAGGGAGCAGCCAGCTGACTGCTCTTCCTCCCAGTGGACCAGCGGCCACTCTCATGCCACTGATTTTCACCCTGAAAGGGCTTCCCTCCTGAGCACCAGTGGCCTGGAAAGAAACACCTGGCAGCTCCTCCAGTTTTACCCGGCAACTGTTTCCTGAGTATCTGCTATGTGTAAAAATGGTACAATGCGTCCCATACCTGCCTTATCTTATATCCCCACAGCAACCCAACAAACATGGCCCTACTGTTGTCCCTGCTTTAGTTCATTCATTTGTTCATTCAACAAATATTTATTGAGCATCTACAATGTGCCAGGCACTCAACAAGGTACTAGCATTATCTCATATCCTCACAGAATCTTAAGTGTGGTATTACTAGTATTCCTATTTCTTTCATTCATTCATTCATTCACTCATTCAACAAATATTTTCTGAGCACCTACTATGTGCCTACCACCTGTACACAAATCTGAACAGACATAACACTAAACCAGGGCAATAACACCACCTGCTAACACTCTCTGCTAGCTAGCTCTGTTTTAAATGTTTTACACAAATTATCTCATTTAATCTTCATAACCACACTACGAAGTAGGTAAAAGCATCATCCTCATTTTATAGTTAAAGAAACTGAGGGGCAGAGAAATGAAAAGACTTGCCCGGGGTGCCAACAGCTAGAAGCAGCGGAGACAGACTGTGAGCCCTAAACAGTCAGGGTCCGGAGAGAGACATTAATCAAACGATCACGTGGACAAATACAAAACCACAACTGTGACAAGGTTCATACCCCGAAGGCAAGTCAATATTACCAGTGAGATCACTGGTATCTCACTGGGCTGATCTAGTTGACAGAGGTCAGGGAAGGCGCCCCTGAGGAAGATGGTCAAGCTGGGGTCTGAAGAGTGAGGAGAGGATAACTAAGTGAAGGGGAAAGGCAAGGCAGTCCCAGCAGAGCGACTAGTGTGTGCAAAGGCCCTGTGGTAGAGGGGAGCATAGCCAGCTCCAGGAACCAAGAGGGGGCCTGAGTAGTCTACACTGGAGGCTGTGCTCAGTCTACGCTGGAGGCCACATAAGGGACTTTGGTCTCCATCCCAAGAGCAACAGGAAATCATCAACAGATTCTAAGCAAACTTTCAAAGAACCTCTTTTCCAGAGCCACAAAGACGAGCTCCAGTTCAATGCCACACAGGCAAGGAACGGGTAATCAGCACAGAGCCTTTGAGACTGCACACAAGGGCCAATATATTCAGGTCTAAATCCTGAAACACAAGTGTTAGTGTAGGTGGGGTCACCAGGCAGTGATGAGATTATTAGCCGAGGATGTTGCTCTGCGTTCCAGCATTTTGCAGAGATAAGATGCTGGGGAGCCCCATGAGGGAACAAACACACTCTACCCAAGTGGTTGTCAACCCTGGCTGGGGGCACTCGAAAAGAAAATACCATATCTGCCCCACCCCCCAGAGATTCTGATTTAGCTGGTTTGGGGTGGGTCCAGGCACTTGAGTTTTTATTTTTGTTTTTGTTTTCAACTCCCAGAGTCTCCTTGACCAAGTGGCTGGGCAGGAAATGTACAAGATAAGCCCAGAACATCTTGTCACACCTGACGGGAGGAGGGTTGGTAAAAGGCCTCAGAAGCAACCAGAAGTGGCTCCCACAAGCCCAGAAAGGGACCATTTGAGCTGCAATACAGATAGTAAGTCAAAAGGACTGAGACACATCACAAACGTTTAAATACACAAGTTCATCTTGATACTGGAAAAGAAGAAAAACCTCTTGGTGTCGCTGATGAAAAGATTCTAGTGAACCAAGTCGTTGTTTTGAAAACAGAAAGAAGAAAGAAACAAGCATTTGTCTATGACACCACAGGGTGACTAAAGAGATGAGGAAGCGTCTTTGCATAAAATGGTCCCGCTAACAAATGAAGGAATGATATCACGTAAGAGGCTGCACCACTTTGCAACCATGGTGGATTTCTGGAATACTTGATGATATTAAAGAATTAGTATGTTTTTAGGCCATATAATGGTATTATTGTTGCACTGCTTAAAATCCTTATCTCTGAGATATTATTGTGGAAAGTTGGAGAAGGGTATACAGGAACTCTATCATTTTTGTAACTTTCTGTGAGTCAAGTTATTTCAAAATAAAATGTTATTAAAATTTTTTAATTCCTTATCTTTCAGAGATACATATTGAAATGTTTACATGCAATGCAGGGTAAATAGTCCATGGCGGTCATTATACCATGCTGTCCACATTTGAAAGTTTCCATCATGAAAATCTTCCCCAGTGAGTCAAACAAGAAGCCTGGGCTGAGAACCACCAGGTTTCACTCTGGGGGCCGTGAAGCATGGGGAGGTTCCGGTCCTACCAGCCCGGGAATCACCTGGGGAGCTTTGTAAACACAGGTGCCAAGAGTCCCAGCCCAGACCAACTAGATCACTCTCTCTGGGGCTGGGGACCTGGCATCAGTATGTCTTTAATCAGATGCAGCTGGCCCACAGACCTACATTCTAAACCAACCTAAAGCCAGATGGTCCTGGGTTCAAATCCCAGCTATGCCATTTTCTAGCTGAATGACCTTGGGCAAGTCCTTTCACCCCAAAGTCTCAGTCTTCGCATCTGGGAACTGGGAGCGGTCAGTTCCACTGCTCAGCCTACCTCATGGGACTGCAAGGAGGGACAAGTGGAATGAGGTCCATGGGACCTCATTTTTCCAACCTAAGGCCGCAGCATTATTCCTGGAGCAGGTGGTGGTATTTGCTTTGTAGGCTGGTTTTTCTTCCGGAAGTGGGTGGGTTGTCAGGGAATCGCAAATACACTTCAACTACAGCCCAGTTCCCACCCACTGTGAAAAGCTAAGGTGCTGGCAGAGAAGGGGATGGGGCGGGACACAGCTGGCAGTGACTCATTTATTTCTTAAGCAAATAATGAGGGAGGATCTGCTTATATGCCAGGAGAGACAGTGAGGTCCCGGCCCAGTACTGCCTCTCGCCTTGGAAGAGAGGGACCGTAAGCAAACCAAGATGCAAATAAATATACAACTATACATGGTGAGAGCTGTGACAATAACAACAAAACAGGGTCCCGGCAGGGGTGGGAGCCAGGTGTGGGGGGCGTCCATGGGTGAAGCAACATGAAGCAAGGTGGTTAGAGGGAGGTTTGAATCCCAGCCCTGCCACTTACTAACTGAGGCGCCTGGGCCAAGTTACTCGGTGATGATGAGATTAAATGAGATAAAACCTGTGAAGTACTTACGACAGCTCCTGGCGCAGAGTAAAAGCTCAAGCAATGACATTAGCAGTATTAACATGAATACTAATGGTAAACACAGTAACAAGTCCGCCATTTCCTGTAGACCGTGACACACCAAGAACTGTACCAGACGCTTCACATCAGGGCTGGCAAAGTCAGGCCCACAGTCCGGCCACTTGCAAAATAGTTTTATGTGGACACGGCGATGTCCATTCATTTCCGTACTGTCCACATCTGTTTCTGAGCTACAGTGGCAGAGCTGAGTACTTGCGACAGAGACCATGTGGTCTACGAAGACTAAAATATTTACTATCTGCCTCCTTACAGAAAAAGTTGGCTGACCCCTGCTTACATCAGACCTCACGACACCAAAGATGGCGATTCTTAAGGGGAGGAACTAGAACTCAAACGCGGGCCTTCTGCCTCCAAATCCAGCCTTCTTTCAGTCTTGGCATCAACGCAGAGTCAGCCCTGCACAAAGACGCCCAGCCGAGGGGGCGAGTGGGGGCTGAAGTGCAGCTGGTCCTGGGCCTGGGGGTGGCAGGACTGCATCGGCTGAAAGGACGCAGGGCCTTTCTCAAACTCATCCACCCAGAGCGGGCCAGATGCCTTTTTCTAACCTGCACAAGGCCCAGTGCAAACTGTCAGGGTGTCAGGCTTATACACACAGGGGCCTCACAAATCCTGGCATTGCTTCAAAATCAGGCAAGCCCAGCTGTGGGTCAAGAACAAAGCAACCTAGACTTATCATGATCATTTTGTAAATGTATAGAAATGGCGAATCACTATGGTGTGTACCTGAAACTAACAGCATTGTAGGCCAATTATACTTTAAAAAAAAAAAAAAGGGACATGTAAACACAGAATTCAAACAAGTCTACAGTGAACAATATTTACAATTGTTATAATGATGCAAACACTAATTACTGATGTAATTTAAAGTATGATAAAATTGGGGGGAGAGGATGAGGAAGGAGAGGTGGAGTTATTCAATCTTCATCTCAACATTTATAAAGTTAAAAACTGCTCTTTTGGGCATTCCCTGGAGGTCCAGTGGTTAGGACTCCACACTTTCACTGCTGAGGGCCGGGGTTCAATCCCTGGTCGGGGAACTAAGATCTCACAAGCCATGCAGCGCAACCAAAAAAAAAAACTGCTTTTTTCTTTTCCTTTTATTCTACCTGTATGAGAAAATAGGTGTTATCAACTAAACCTATTGTGGTAACCATCAATGTTGTATACCTTAAATTTAATCAATGATGTATGTTGATTATTTCTCAATAAAACTGAAGGAGAAGAACGAAGCAACCTGTCGGCTGCGTAACTGAAGGTGAATTCATTCCCTTTATACCCAACTGTACCCAAATGGAGTCCTACCCCTAAGACCATAAGAAATGACGGCCCAGCAGGGAGAGACTAATCCTCACTCTGGCTAGTAAAAATCCCAGCCCCTGCGAGAAAATGCACCCTCCAGATGCAGTAAGGCTGGATCAGCAACATGAACACTTCAGTTTCTAATGTGCACAATCCAGGAGCCTCCTTAAGTTCGTCTCCCCAGCTCTCCTCCCTCCTCTGGATCCAGATACAGATGTTCAGATTATCAGAAGTCACATCGGGCAGACAGCGGGTCCTGTCACCAGCACAGATAAGAAGTTACATGAGTTTGGGAGCCGGTTTCTAGAAGTCCCTATCTGACATGAGAGGCCTCGTGTGATAACAGACAATTAGAGTTCTGAAGTAGTCAAGAACTGATAATTAAAGAAAGAAGGAAAGGGACTTCCCTGGTGGCACAGTGGTTAAGAATCCGCCTGCCAATGCAGGGGACACGGGTTCGAGCCCTGGTCCAGGAAGTTCCCACACGCTGTGGAGCAACTAAGCCCATGTGTCACAACTGCTGAGCCTGTGCTCTAGAGCCCTCAAGCCACAACTACTGAGCCCACATGCCGCAACTACTGAAGCCCGCGCGCCTTGGAGCCCGTGCTCCACGACAGGAGAAGCCACCGCGATGAGAAGCCCTCACACCACTATGAAGAGTAGCCTCTGCTCACCGCAACTAGAGAAAGCCCACGCACAGCAACGAAGACCCAACGCAGCCAAAAATAAATTACGAAAATAAAATAAGAAAGAAGGGGGAAAAAAAAAAAAGGAGGTCGCTGGACAGGGATCCAGGCAGCGTTCCGTTCAACCAAAACCAAGCAGAACTTCTCGAGGTGGAAAAGACAGGTCTGCTGGCTGGGGGTTTCCTGGCCTCTGAGACTGGAGTAACTCCTGTCCCAGGAGGAAGGAGGATTATTAACTGATCCCCCATTTGGTTAGAAACAAGAATAATTCAGACAGGCCCTGGCTGAAAGCGGAGGAAGAGGAGCAGGGAGCTTCATGCAGAGAGCTGCATTCTTTGGCATCTCTACCTGGTGCAGGTAATTTGGCCTGAAACTATGAGGTTTAAACTAATTTGGTACACAGCCCCCAGGCACGGGTTCTCTGAGAACTGGTCACCCGTGACCTCCCACAGGCACTCTAAGGACCTTTGTCTGGGCCCTCAGCATTCTGGCCTTTCTGTCAGAAACTCTCTGGGTACCCACCCACCTTTTCTGGTTCTGATTCTACTTTTAGTTCAGTTTTCTGCCAGTTACTCCAGCAGTAAGGGACGCGTGAGCAGCAGTGTAGCTCAGACCAGGGGTTCTGAAACCCGGCCCCATCACCAGCATCCACGGTGCCTGGGGGTTTGTTAAAAATAGAAAGGCTTAGGCCCCACCCAAACCGACTGACTCAGAAGCTCTGGGGGTGGGACCTGGCAATGATCTGTGCTTTAACAAGCCCTCCAGGTGATGCTGATGCAGGCTCAGATGTGAAGGGCTCACCGGGTGGAAGGACTCCCAATCCAGCCATGTGAACTCAGGCGACACTACACCACCCTGAACCTCGGTGTCTTCATCTGTAAAATGGGGGGAGACTCACAGTTCCGCCTCAAAGTTGGGTTGCTGTGAGGATTAAATAAGTTAATTTTATTTATTAACACAAGGCTGCTATTATTATTATTGGTTGGAACCACCTAAACGTCCAACAGTAAGAAATCCGTTGGTACAGCATGTTACACTGGTGTTCTTTGTTGGCTCTGCCGCTTCTCAGCTGTGTAAAGCTCCTCCGGGCGCAGGACCACAATTTCTTCTACTGCAGCACACACGATGTGTGCTTTTCCCATGAACTTGTCCGATTTCTCTTCCTGGTTTTTGATGCTCTGCTACACACAGGGTCACTGTTCAGGCCAGCCTTCCTCTCAACCTGCCTGGACTCTCGCAATGGCTTTCCTAAGTGTCACCAGCCTCATGCATCCTCCTTTCAGCAAGAGGGATACTCCAAAACACTTCCAACCTGAGTGTGTCACCCCCCCAGCTGAAAAACCTTCCATCAGATCAAAATTCTAAGTCCATATGGTGACACCCAATTCTACCCTTGATCTTTCATGCTCAGGTCCCTGGCCCCTGTGACCCAACCAAGCAGAAGTCCACGCAGTTCCCAAACACCCACAAGTTCCATCATACCGCTGGACCTCTGGACATGCTGCTTCCACCACCAGGAGCACCTTCCCATCCACCCTCCAGCCTTCAACCTTACTGGCCTGACGGAGGCATCCCCTCCTCCAGATGCTGGCTCTGGCATCCCAGGCTGAGTTCAGGACTGCTCCTCGGGCACCCGCAGCCCCCAGCACTTCCCTGTCTTGGAACCCCACTGTCCATCCTGCAGCAGCAGCTTATTTGCCCGCCGTCTCCTCCTCCATCTCTCCTAAGGGGTGGTCAATGTCTGTTCGTTTCTAGGTACTCCGAGCCCAGCGGAGCCCCCGGCACAACACCAAATCACTAAATGGCCGAAAGCGTAACAGAGAAAGGAATTAAAAATGGAGTTTTCAATGCTCTCATTAACAGTCTAGGCCCAGCAGTTGCCTCTGGGCTGCAAGGGGTAGAGACTGACCATGAAGGGGCAGGAGGGGACTTTCTGGGGTCCTGGGAATGTTCTGTATCTCAATAGGGGTTTGAGTTACTCATTTGTCAGCACTCATCAAATGGTAACTTAAGATTCAGGAATGTCACTATGTAAATTTACTTTAAAAAAAAAAAAAAAACCAACCATAAAGAGATATTGAGCTCTGGCTAATGATTTGCACAGTGAAGTGTGTGAATGAAGGATACTAATGTATTTCAAGGTCACTTTTAAATACCAAAAATCTTAGCCGGCTGGCTGGCTAGACAGATTGGTGATAAAGCAAATTTAGCAAAATGTTAACTTGTAGAATATAGTTGGTGGGTAGATGAGGAGTACTTGCTGTGTCTCAACTTTTCTGTAGATTTGAAATGTTCATAGTAAAATATGAACAGGACTAAAAGTACCTCTTACACCAAATGAGCTGAGCAATTTTTAAGAATTTGCTAAACCAGTGCTTTTCAACCATGAACCACCCAGGGATCTGGTGACAATGAGACCCTGACTCAACAGGACTTGGCAGGCCTGAAACTCTGCATTTCTAACGAGCACCTGAGGGATGCTGATGCCGCCGGTCTGAGGACCCCACTTTGAGAAGTGAGGGCCTACTATCTGCCACATTTGCCCCTGATGCCCCCAACTGCCAATGGCAACCCCCTCCCTGCACCCTAAGCAGTAGCCTCAGGGCCAGCAAGATAAAAGGACTAGAGGCCGGGGACAGGTGACAGCCTCAGAAAGCCAGCGAGGCCCACTCAGCCCGGCCCCACCTGATGCACCGAGGGGAGCAGCCCTGCCAGGAAGCAGGGCCAGGACGCAGCTCTGAGTCACACATCAGGCCCGGGGCCAGCTGGGGAGGACGGCAGCTTGGTGACTCAGCAGGGGGGAGAAGGTCAGCACTGCCGGCCCCCATGCTGGCCCCGCCTGACCCTGGGCTTGGCTGACTGCTCGCTCTGAGGACAGGTGACATGTGACTGCTGCTGTGAGGGCGGGACAGCGACAGGGACTGGACCCACCCCATCTTCCAGGCTCCACTGTGATGTGAGCCCTGAGGGTGACGGGGGGAGACAGCAGAGGTGACACCTAGCAGTGTCCTCCTCCCCAGATCACAGGCCTCCGTTCCGGGGCAGGGAGCGGGGCGCAGCCAGCATCAAATCGAGCCTCAACCCATTTTCAAGAACAGGACACTGAGGTCTTGAAAGGAGGAGCGACTTGCCCAAAGTCAGATCCAAAAGTCACATAACCTGATTCCCAGCCTTCATCTCAACTGTAGTCACACAGTCTGCTGACCTGCTTAACGGGACCACAGCTTCCTGGGGGCATGCAGTAGACGGTATTTTCCAAAGTTGGCCAGGCATCACTTGCCATCTCACACGCTCTTCTTACAATGAGGCCTGGCCGCTCCCCCATCTAGAGGTGGGGGCCTGTGTGCGCCCACCCCCTGCACCCAGAAGAGCTTCGTGGTTGCCTCAATCAGAAGAGGGCGGCAGGAGTGACTCTATGTGACTCCGGGACTGGGTCCTAAAAGGTGACACAGCTTCCACCTCGTGCGCGCTCACTCTTAGAGACCAGCCGCCACGCTGTGAGGAAGCCCAGGCAGCTCGGGGAGACCAGGTGGGGCTGTCAACCCTGGCTGAGGCTCCAGCCAGAGGCCAACGCGCTAACCACCCGACACGTGAACAAGGACCCTGAGTGAAAAACCACCCAGCTGAGCCCAGCCAACGCCCAGGCCCATGAAACATAACAAAGTACTGTTGCTGTTTTATGCCACTAAATTCAGGGTGGTTTGTTATGAAGTAACAGATAAGCGTAGCAGGGCATGAACCACACTTTTTCACATACTGCTGTGTCCCTAGAACCAAGCACAGTATAAAAACGGTGCTTAATAAATATCTATTGGAAGAATAAATGGGACGCAGGTGAAATTAAAGCCCAGGGTCTGCCTGACTCCAAAATGAGGCTCTCCTTCCATTACCATGTTGCCTCCACCATCAGATTCAGGCTGTAAGTCAAGACAACCTCTCTGAGCCTCGATTCCCACAAGAGAAAAAGAACAGCTGGGAGAAGAGTCGGGGTACCCACACCCCAGAACTGCAGAAAGCACAATGGGAGGAGGAAGGCAGCTCTGTGAGACACCCCAATGCACACACACCCAGGAGAGAAGAGACAGGAATTCTATCCAGATCCCACAGGGGACCAGAAATCAGAAATTCCCCATAAAGCATCAGGGACCGTCCAGTGGGAGAGGCTGCTTCTCAGGCCCCACAGGGAGCCTGAAGAGTCAGGAGATCCCCACGTGGGCCTGTCTGCCTCCCCCGGGCTTGGTTTACCCCCAGAGCACCCCAGGGTCTGCAGTCACTCAGGGGGGTATGACTTGTTCAGTGCAATCCCCGTCTCCACAGAACAGCCTGACATCTAATGTTTCTGATGGGAACACTCCACTGTCACACACCCACACCCGTGCACACAAACACCGATGAACAGCAGACATGAGGGCCGGAGACATCCTAGCTCCTCCTCTGTGCCAGGCGGGGGCTGGATCCCCTGGGTGCTCACGCATGGCTGCTGCCCTTGTGAACTTTATACACATGCAAAACACACTCACATGAACACACAAAAACACACACATGCACACACTCATACACATCTACATGCAAAACATGTAAACATAAATATATGTGCATGCACGTACACACACCACACGCACACACACCTGTGTGCACAAACACACATATATACACACGTTCACAGACACACATACACACTTTTCTAATTTCTCCAACCCAGCTCCCCCCAGAGCAGGGAGATGAGAAAATGGGGCCTCTCCGAACACACTCTAGGGCACGGGTTTCTGAAGCTCACACTGGGAGCATCCGTCGCCTCCTCCAGGCTGATGCCCCACAGGTCCTTTCATCACCCACAAAAGCAGCCTCAGCCTTTTGCTGAGGTTCGGGCCAAACCCAGCAGAACCACAGCTGAAAACTGCTCCCACTGCAATTTCATCCGTTAGCAGCTGACTAACCATGAACAAAGCATCAAATGAATGCTCCAAAGGCTTCCCATCCCTCTCAGAATAAAATCCAAACAGCCCACCCGGCCCATAGGTGACTGTCCCAGCTCTCAGAGGCCATCCCTCAGCCCCCTCCTGCCTCTCGCTTCTCCAGCCGCACTGGCCTTTCCTGCTGTTCCGGCGACATTCACGGCAGCTCTGCCCCAGGGCCTTTGCACTTGCCACCCCTCTGCCTGGAACCTCTTCCCCTGGGTATCTGCTTGCCTGGCTCCCTCGCTCCTTCAGGTCTCTGCTCCAATGAGGTTTCCTGTGGGGGTGGGGGGGGCTTCCCTGATGGCTTTTATCAAAACCACACACGACCCCAAACCATCATCTCCACTTCCTTTCCCCGCTTTCTTCTTCCCAGCCTTTACCACCACCTGACTGATAGGATATATACTTGGCTCCTGGGTTACTGTTTGTGCCCCTGCCCGTGAAAACACAAACCTCAAGTGGCAATAACTCTGCTTTATTCACTGCTACAGCCCTGTGTCCAGATTGGGGCCTGGCACTCGGCACTAGACAGAAGGAGGGAAGAAAGAAAGGGGAGGAGTGAGGAAGGCAAAGAGGATGGACGGAGGCAGAGAGGGAAAAAGAAGACAGGCAAGGGTGATAAATAACCGTGTTCACTTTCCTGCTACCAGCAGAAGGGCGGCCATCCCCACCCCGCCCACTCAGATCCTTCTACACAAGCAGGATTTCCCTCAAGCGGACAGAAGAGACCCAGGGTCTCAAACTCAAACCCCCCAGGGGCCAGGCACGTACGTAGGTGAGGGAAGCAAGACTGTCTAATCAAGCAGGGAGTGGTGAGGACTGCGGTAGGAAACCAGGGCAATGCTCCTCAAATCTGGCCAACCGCTGCCATGGGGGATAACAGTCCTACTGCTGCCAGAACTTCTCATTTTTCTAGAAAATCTGGACAGTTAGAACTTATATGAAATTTCCAGATTTTTAAAAGATCACTCACACTGTCTAAAACCACTACGCCAACCAAATGAGACAACGGGCTGGAAAACACAGCAGTTAACAACTATGAATCAGATTCCCTCCTTAAATCCCCCGAGCCACGTCTATGGCTCAGTTTTTCCATCGGTAAAGTGGAGAGGATAATGTCACGTATCGCCAGGTGTTCAGGGAAGACAGAAGGAGCTCCTAGATGGACGATACTGGCTCAAATCAACGTTAGCTGGCACTGTGTATTCTCTCTTGCACACACACATGCACACACACGTGTCTCTGTGATCACACTTACGGGATCGTGGATGGTTTCGGAGAACAGGGGTGAGCGGTCTGAGAAGCAGGACAACACAAGCTGGATCAGCACGAGGGAAAAGTAAATGTAGAAAGTGACATCGCGAAAGACGTCGACTTGGGCATCCTGAACAAGAGGGAGGGAAGGAGGAAGAAAAGATCACTTTCTGGAAGCAACCTGCGGAGGCCGGGGGAGCAGACAGCAGAAGGCCCACTCTCTCAGCCTGCAGGCCTGACGGCAAGCTTTCCCACCCTGACCCTACCCCCTGCAAGATAATAGAAGACAAGCAGTTACGTCACAGTGTGGTCCACACTGCCTGGTCCAGGCAGCCGACACGGGGGAGGAGCCCCAGGCTTGGGAGTAGAACAGACCTACCTTCAAAGCCTGACTCTGCTCATTCTGGCCGTGGGACTTTGTCTACTTACTTAACCTCTCTGTGCCTCAGTTTCCCCATCTACAAACAGACCAGTGGTTCTCAAGTGTGGGTGACTTTGCCTCCCAGGGAACATGTGTCTAGAGACACTTCTGTTCAGGAGTGGGAGGCTACTGGCACTGCCCCAAACATCCGACAACCACAGGACAGCCCCACAAAACAAAGATGTCTCGGGCCCCAAATGTCAATTAGTGCTGAAGCTGAGAGACCCTGTCAGGGTAATTGTGAGAAGCCAGTAAGATTATTCACGGAAATGACTCAGTCCCCGGCCCGGCACTTTGAAAACACCAACTCAATAAATGTCAGCTGCCATCACTATTAAAGACTGCCTGAAATGTACACTGCAGGTGCGCAATAAACATTCAGTTGCTCTTCCTTCCTTTGCCTGATGCCAGTTCCTGATTAGCCCGAAGGTGACAGGGAACAACGTGACAGTCTGAAAGAGCACGCTCTTCAGAATCCCTAGGAGCAGCGGATGGCAGCCAACGAGAGCCACTTCCCAGCCAGAGCAGCACCAAAGCAACGTGGGGACGAGTCTAGGGTCCCCAAGGAGCCACCACTCTGCAACCACTGCTCCCTGCTCCGCTCTGTTCCAGACAATAGACACCGAGAGCCAACTTGCCTGGCTGTTACCGCTGACAGAGGCTCAAAGGGTGGTGTGCATCTGCCCGCAGCTCCTGCCCCTGAGAGCTACACAGACGCATGGGGCCCTGAGGAAAGAAGGTTCTAGAACAAAGGTTGCACAAGCGAGGGAAATCCTCAGGAAAGAAGCTGGGCCCATGCAGTAGCCATCCCCTGGTTCCCATGGAAACGCATGGTTTCCACAAAAGCCAGAAGAACAAGCATCTTCCAGGAGACGCTGACGGAAGACGCAAAATGAGGCCACCACTTACCTCTTTTAAGGCAGTCATGATTTTGGATCTCAGGATGGCCAGGGCACACAGTAGGGCTATAAGCCAGAAAGTGAGCATGATCCCTGAGGACTGGACTCCCCTCCTTCTCTCGATCTGAATTAAAAAGGTAGCAAGCAGCTGGAAGAGAAAAGCATACAACAGGAGTCGTCAGGAGAAGGCCAGGCTCCCAAGGCTCCCACAGTCCAGAGCCCGGCAGATGCACGGCCTGGAGGAGGGCTGCTGTCGGGCCAGTGGGAAGCACTGGGAACAGCCTGGGAAGGACCTGGCTCCAGTCCCAGCTCTGCTCTCGCCTTGCTGGGTGACCCTGGGCAAGTCACCGAACCTCTCTGAGCCTCTGCTGCCTTGTCTGCAAAATGGGGATGGTAACAGTATCCAACTCGAGAGCTGTGGGAATCTAACAGACCAGGTACAGACCCAGGACAGGATGGAAAAGTCGGGGGAAAGCTCAGTTTACGACAGAGATCGGCACACTTTTTCTTAAAGGACCGGAGAGTAAATATTTTAGGCTTTGTGGGCCATGGAGTTTCTTTCACAACTACTCAAGTCTGCACTGCAGTGTGAAAGCAGCCTTACACGATACATGAAAGAGTGGACACGGCTGTGTGCCAATAAAACTTTATTTACAAAAACAGGTGGCAGGCCGACCCTCGATTTAGATCAGGAAATCCAGCCCAGACGCTGACTGGTTCTTGTGCCTTGGGCAGCAGTGGTAACTGCTCCCCTTTATTGAGCTTCTCTTATCTCCGCCGCATAGGAGGCATTCACACGCACCGACTCGGTGCAGCCTGTTTTCAACTGTTTTCAACCCCAGTTTGCAGATCAGGAAACTTACTTAACCTGCTACTGTCTCACGCCTGTCTTCAGGAAACTTCATTAGAACAACCGTGGTGGGCAGATTGGGATTTTATTTCATTCCTGATACCCGGAGCTATGACTTCCATTTTACATGTGACTTAGAGATCAGGAAGAGAAAATAAACAATGAAACTGTGTTTCCTTGAAAGAAGGAAATGCCACGGCCATTCCCCAGACAGGTGGCCCTCTGGAGGCAGACCCCAACGCCAGTCACAGTCGCGAACCTGACTCCCGTGGAGCTACGGGCACCCAGGGCACCTCCCCTCAGCCCCCAGCTGCTTGAGCCAGAGACACGTCTGTCTGTCCTCATCTGTCCTCCTCGGTCCCCCATCTCCCTCACCCCCTGCATCTATCCATCAGCAACTCACACTGGCTCTGCCACCAAGGCCCGCCCTCAGCTTACCTGCTGCTCACCCTGGTCTCAGCCTCCATCCCCTTATGCCGGATGACCCCCTACTGGCCTCCCAGCTTCCACTCCTGCACCACAATCCATTCTCCACTTGGAGGCCACGGTCAGCTCTTAAATATGCACAGCCTGGCATGCCCTTGCTCAGAACCTTTGCCTTTAGGACTGGGGGGTTTTAACCTGGGGTCCAAGGACAGGCTCTGGATAGAACCCAGGGGTCCATGAACTTAGATGGGAAACAATTACAGCTTCACTTTCCCTCATTAGCACCACCAATGACACGTGAAAGCAACAAACCACAATGGCATCAGCAGTGCCTGGGGCTCTGTCACCATTAGAAATCGTATCTGAAAATAGACAGCTGAAGGGACTTCCCTGGTGGTCCAGTGGTTAAGACTCCGCACTTCCACTGCAGGGGGCATGGGTTCGATCCCCAGTTGGGGAACTAAGATCCTGCATGCTGCACGGCGGCAGCCAAAAAAAAAAAAAAAAAGTACCTGAAGATGTCTCTGACTATCATGTATGGTCAATCGCTATTTGGAAATTAAGGAAGCGTCAGTCACAGCTACTGGTAGGTCTTGATTTGAAATGCATTCATAAAGAAGCACATATATTTTTATTTTGCTTTTTAATCTTTTGATAACTGTGATTAAAGATAACTGGTTTCCCAGCCCAAATGTCCTGCACCCAAAGAATGGATAAACAGTGCATGCGGAATCCATACAATCAAACACGCTGAGCGACTTTAAAAAAAAAAAAAGATCTTTGGAAACGCAGGGCCTGAGAAGTCAGACTCAAACTGCTCCAGCCTTCATGGTTCCATTCACGTGACATTCTGGAAAAGGCAAAGCGATAGGGGCAGAAAACACAGCAGCAGTAGCCGGGCGGGGGGCGGGGTAAGAGGTGGAGGGAAGGGCTGGGGCGGCACCAGGGGAACTTTTGGGGGTGATGGAGCTGTTCCATATCTTGATTGTGGACATGGTACTCACCTGACAATATTTGTTTATCAAAACTCATGAATTGTTCAAGGAAAAAAGTGAATTTTACCCTACGTAAATTAAACCTCAAGTAAAAATATAAATGTACATCACAAAATCTTCATATGTATACATATGTGTGTATGATTGGTTTCCTTTGTAAGCCTATGTGTTCTATGATTATTCTGAGGAGACCAGATTGGCAAAGAAGAAAGGGGTCCATGGCACAAAAAAGGTTTAGAACCCACCTTCAGGAATGAAAAACAAGACAAAACCCACTAACCCTGAAGCTCGAGGTCCTTTGGGGTCAGCCCTCTGCCCTTCCTGCCATTCCTGCTCCCCTGCTCTCCCCTCCTTACTGTCTCTGCCCCAGCCACACAGGCCAACTCTCACTCTCTCCCTCCGACCCCAGGACTTTTGCACATGCTATTCTCTCCAACTGGATCATCCTCTGGCCCCAGCCCCTTCAACTTTTTAACATCCTGCTCATCCTTTAGGCCTCAGCCCCATCATCCCTTCCTCCCTACCCCCCCCAAGACCACATCAAATTCACCTAACACAGCTGTATTTCTGGATTTCTACTGTGAGATCATTTCATTTCTAAATGCCAGCCACTACTTTTGGTCTCCACGGTGCCAGCCCCTACTTACCATGGTGATGCCCAAGAGGGTTGGGCTGACCAGAAACACTGGGGCCAGGAGCTTGCCCAAACTTCTTTCCCAGAAAGAGTAGAAGAGGTCTGCCCAGCAGACGATCCATAGCAAAAATCCCAAGGCCTGGAAGAGAAGTACATACACATCTTACAACGGACAGCAACGGAACTTCCCCCAGTACCTGTGCAAAATTCTCAGCCTTGGGGGCACCAGCCACCCCCTAAACCATCAGCTGTGGTCTTCAGATACAGAGCATGTATCCTCTGGAACACACACAAGCCCTAGGTAGGGTGAGCCAGCACCAGGGCCGTCCCACACTGGTCTGTATCTCTCCTGCACCACAGGCACAACTCTGTGTGGTCACTATTCTCCCCAGCACCTGAAAACGCAAGTCTCTGGCTTATCTACATCTGTAACCCCAGCAGCCTGCATAGGGCACCTCTCAGGATGACCATTCATCCAACAATATTCATCCAACCAAAATTTACTGGGGTCCTACTGTGGGGCACATACTTGCCAAGGTGCCAAGGATACAACAGAATAAAACAGACAGAAGTCGCTGCCTTCATGGAGCTGCGATTCCAGTGGAAGGAAACAGGCAAGAAACAAACTGAAAAATACATACTATAATGCCAGAAAGGAGTAAGTAATACAAGGAGGAATAAAACAGGTAAGATAGGGTGGTCAGAGAAGGCCTCTCCCATCAGGTGACATCTGGGTAAAGAGCCAACAGTGACTATTTGAGGGAAAGAACAATTCAGGCAGAGGGCAAGTGCAAAGGTCCTGAGGTAGGAATGTGTTCAGTAAGATTGCGGCTGCTGTGGCATGAGCAGTGGGTGTGGTAGGAGACGGCTGAAGAGGAGCCTGGAGCCAGACCAAGCGGGGCCACTGTGAGGACGTTCAGGTTTTATTCCCTATAATGAGAAACCACTAGAGGTTTTTTGAGCAAGGCACGGATAAAATCTTATTTACATTTTAAAGGGAGATGTTGTTCCCCAAGAGAAGTACAAAGTGCTTCCAGAAGTCTAAGAGGAAGACATCAGATCCAGCTGAGGATAGGGGAGCAGACAGCATGTTGAGATAGGCTTGGATTGTGGTCTGAACGAGACAGGTTTGGACGGCGGTATTATAGGCAAGGGGACAGCTTCAGTAAAATCACTCAAGTTTTCCTGTTTGCCAAGGGCTTATGGAAATAAATTTTGGGAAATGTGGCTTAAAAAAGGACTGAGACACATGCTAAGTCAAGAGGAGAAAGTGGAGTGAGGAGCGGGTATATACATGCCCTTCACGTGTCTCCCCCAGAAAGCTCATCCTTACGAGGGGAAAACCAGTACCTGCACAGTGGAGAAACCAGACACGCTGACCAGAGGAACAAAATTAAGCTGATCAACGAGGGGCAGATGGACACCATGCGGCCTTAGATGTAACCAGAGAAGGACCCCACATCCCTTTTGTAGTTTTCCAGCCAGACAGGCATTACCTGAATCTAATCATGAGGGAACATCGTCCCAATGCCCAAGTTGAGGAACTGACTCTAAACTAACTGGCCCACGCGCTCCAAATATGCCAATGTCATAAAACACAAAGAAAGGTGAAAAGTTCTTCCAAAGTTACAGAAAACTAAAGAGTGTGACTAGATGCAACACATGACCTTGAACTGGGGGGAGGGGGGAGGGGTGCTAGAAAGGACAGTATTGGGACAAGTGACAAAACTGGAATATACACAGGTTTTTTTTTTTAAAGTATTGTGTCCATGTTAAATTTCCTGAATTTACTGTACTGTTGTTATATAAGAGAATATCCCTGTTTTGAGAAAAGGTACACTGAAGAATCACAGGTAAAGGGGCGTGGTGGATGCTAGCTTTTCTCAAATGATTCAGAAAAAAATAAATAATACGTGTATATGGAGAGAGCAAAAGGGAAGGATGAGTTTAAAATGTTAAATGTGGCAAAATGTTAAAAATCGGTGACTATGAGTAACGGGTATACAGGGCAGGGGGAGTGCTTAGTATCATCCTTGCAACTTTTCTATAGTTTGAAACTATTGCAAGATAAAAACCTTTTTTAAATTAAAAAGACATCCTTGGGACTTCCCTGGTGGTCCAGTGATAAAGAATCCGCCTTACAATGCAGAGGATGCGGGTTCGATTCCTGGTCAGGGAAGTAAGATCCCACATGCCATGGGGCAATTAAGCCCATGCACCACAACTAGAGCCCGTGTGCCGCAAACTACAGAGCCCACGTGCCCTGGAACCCGCATGCCACAACTACGGAGCCCATGCACCCTGGAGCCCGCGCACCACAACAAAGAGCCCGCACGCCTCAACGAAGATCCCGCGTGCCGCAACTAAGACCTGACACAAACAAAAATAAATTAAATAAATAAATAAATAATAAATAAATCTTTAAAAAAAAATAAAAAGACATCCTTGGTCAGGGAGGAAGACCTCCGGATAATCTCGTGAGATAGATCCTATCACCCCCACTATAATCACGGGGGAACTGAGGCTCAGGGAAGTTAAGAAATTTGCTCAAAGAAAAAATTTTCTTTCCATTTCTTTGATTTTGTTCCTATATGGGATGGTGGATGTTCACAAAACTTACTGTGATAATCATTTCACGATGTAAGTCAAATCATTATGCTGTACACTTAAACGTACACAGTGCTGCATGTCTATTGTATCTCAATAAAACTGGAAGGAAAAAAGAAATTTGCTCAAAGTCACACAGCTAGTAAGTGGCAGAGCCGGTATCTGAACCCACGTCTGAACTCAGAGCCCCAGCCTTTATCCACCACATTATTATTCTGTCTCCCAGTAAAAGGAACTCAGGGCCAATTAAGCAGAAGGAACATGTCAGTTTTCACAACCACCATTCCCCACCCCAGCACACACACACCCACAACACACACATCAGGATAAACTCTCACGTGACTTACAGTTTTGGCTTTGTTGAGATGTGTCATCTGAATGTAGCCCCGGTCATGGCAGGAGAGATAGAGGAAGTAGAAGGGGAAGCAGGCCCAAAGGTAAGAGCAAGGCACCCACACGAGGACGGTGTTCTGAAAGCACTTGGTGAAGTCGGGGTTGCTGGTGTTCCACGTGACATTCCACTCCTGAGGACACAAACAGGCACAGGTCAACAGGACGTCCCCAAGAGCTTGGACAAGGGGCCCATGAAGAGTTCAAAACTAGCTGCCGTGGGGTTTAAGAACAACGAGGCCCTCCCAGGCAGAACAGGCAAACTGGAAAGATTAGTAGCCAGAAAGACTCCAAACAAGGAATGATGAGCAAAGGTATGTCTCATCTCACCTAACGGACAAGTTCTGGGACCTGTGGTAAGTTCCATTATTGTACAAAAGATGGAGACTGCCATTTAAAGGAATCCTAAAGGGTATTCTGTAAACTGACACGTCGTTTAGTCATATAAATCATTCCTACTTTACAGTCTTGTGAATTAAGAGCTTTCTACTATTCTTCTTCATTATCATCACCACGATCCCCATATCACTGCCATCAATGTCATCAGCATCACCACTATCGTGATCACTTTCATCATCACCATCAGCATTGCCATCATGGCCACCATCATCACCACCATCTTCACCACCTTCAGCAGCAGCAGGAGTAGCACGGATAACATCCAAATTGCAGTTCTATGTCCTAGGCCCTATTCTAAGTCCTTTATATGTATTATCTCCTTTAATTCCATAATTACTTTATCATTCCTTTTTCAGGAGGGAAAACTAAGGCACAGAGAGGTTCAGTGATTTGCCCAGTATCTCACAGTTGGTAAGATCTGGAGCCAAACTCCAACTCAGGGAATTCAGCTCTGGAGTTCCTGCATTTAACCACTAAGCTATCCAGCCTCAGAAACAAATTTGTTTCAATTACTTTTAATTTTTTAACAAGCCACCTGTATTTCATTAGAGACACGCCAAACAGATAAGTAGATAGATACATACATAAATAGACCAGGTATATCTATACCTGCCCAAGAATAAACTTCAGACTTCCGTAATGGAAAATTTAATTCAAGTCCTGATCTGACCACTGAACCATTATACAACTTTGGGAAAAGTTATTACCCTATCTTGGGGTCTCAATTTCCTATCTCTACCATAATTAGGTGGGATGAAATTAGAGGCCTGAAACAGGTGGCTCCCAGGCTGATATGGCTCGCAGATGGTTTGTTGTTACTGTTGTTGGTGTTTTAAGCATGCTTTTTTAAAAAAAAATCTTATGTTAGCTGCCAACATTTAAAAATCAGGAAATTTCATGTAAAAATTGGACTTCCGGTGTCTCTTTTAAAAAATCAGAAAATCTGGCAGCACTGGGCCCATATTCCCACCTTCCAACCATTGGGAGGAGCCAGAAGTAGCCAGTCTTTGGATAAGGTCCATGCGGTCCAGCTGGCCAGTCCCCATGCAGCCCCCTCCCCCCAGCACTCTCTCCCCACCACTGGATGATGCGCTCTCCAGACACGTCCAGACAGCTCCGGTTCCAACAGCCTTCCCACAATCAGATAAGTGAGACCACCAAGGAACTCCAAGGAACCTGGATTCTTACAACTCCATGCAAGTTTTAAAGCCACATCAAAGAACGTTACAGAAGAGAAAGTGATGGGAACAAGCAGACCATTTATTTCACTTAAAGATACATTTGATGATCAATCAAAATATATGTTCCGAGTTTTTCAAAACAGTTGTGCACAACACTGTGAGTATACTTAACGCTACTGAAGTGTACACTTAAAAATGGTTAAGATGGTTAAAAAAAAGGATTTGACTTGAAAAAGAGGGAGAGAGAGAGAAAGACCTAGGTATTAAGTACCCAAACTGGTTCTTCAGAGGTTTAATTATTCTATGATAGAAACGGTTATTTTTCCAGAACAAAGAACAAGGAATCATTGAAAAGTAAACTTTAAAAGGTCAACATACACAAAGGGATTTAGCCAGGAAACTTCTAGACACAAAGAAACCCTTAAAAGGACAAAGGTCATGCCTCTGGACTTGGGCACTGGAAGACAGCCTTGGAAATAAGAATGAGCATGGAGAGGAGCAGTTTATATCAAAGACTATTTTAATTGGTTTCACACCACTTATAATTCTTAAGGTGATGGCGAAAATGGGGATTAAACTGTTGGTGGTTATTATATACAAAGCAGTTTCTGGGCAGTTGCCAGCAAAAGCTCATTCCAAAGGCATCTTAAGAAAAGAATGCTGGGACTTAATATACACAGTTAGGTATACAAGAAGCTCGGTTCCTATGTGAATCAATTCAATAACCTGATCCTTAGCCCAACTATTCCTTGCCTGGAATCCTGCAGTAGCTTTCTAGCCATTCCCTGCTTCCAGCCCCTCCGGGCCCCACTTAGTCCTCCCCACTACAGCCAAATTTATCTTATTTATCTATGCATCCATATGTGCATCAGATATAATTATCCACTCAGCCATGAACCCATCCATCCATCCACCCACCCACCCACCCATCCATCCATGCACCAACTCATCCATCCATCTACCATCTATCCATCCACCCACCCCCACTACCCATGCACCCATCCATCCAACCACCCACATACCCACCCACTGACTCATCCATCCATCCATCCACCCACCTACCCACCCACTGACTCATCCATCCATCCATCCATCCACCCAACTACCCACCCACTGACTCATCCATCCATCCATCCACCCACCCATCCACCCAGGCATTCATCCATGTCTCTCTTTGTATTAATTTACTTTTAATGGGTAATACATTTACTTTACGTGCTAAAACTTTCCCAAACTACACAAAATGGTACACTGTGAAAAATAAGTCCTCCTTCCTGAACTCACAGCACTCCCCTCTTACCCCACAGGCAAAACTACCATGGCTAACACCTTGTATATTCTTCCAAATATAGCTTACCTACTTTGCTTCCCCAAAAGGTACCATAATACGTACCAGTTCCACACCTTGCATTTTTTACATTAGAAACTGATCTCTATCGGTGCCACAGATCTACTTTATTCTTGATAGCTTAATTTTATTTCTTTTGAACAAATGGTAGAAGTGACAAGCCACCTTCCATTCCTTGTCCCTAACCTCCCAGTTCCTCTCTCTAGAGGTGATAGTATCGGTTTCTTGTGTATCCTTCCAGAAAATATTTTATGCATCTATAACGAAAATAAATACGTATTTTCTGTTATCAAATGGAGAGAAACATACTCCACACATTCTGCTCTGTACCTTCCTTTCATCTCTTAATAACAGATCTGAAAGATCATCCTGCTCTGCACACTTCCTCATTCTTTGTTCCAGCTGCTTTGTATTCCATTGTATGGATGGACTTGACCTTATATCATCAGCCTCCTGCTGACTGGGCACTGGGCTGCTCTTACAAACAATGAAGCCATGAACCTAGTAAGTGCCTCATTGCACACAAAGCAAGCTTATTTGTAAGATAACTTTCTAGAAGTAGACCTGCTGGATCAAAGGGTGTATGCATTTAAAATGTAAACAGACACTGCCTCCAAGGGATACCATCAGTTTATACTGCACCTAACAAGGTACAAGGGTAACTACTTCCCAAACCACAGTATATTATAAGCTTTTGATCTCTGCCAATCTGATAGTGGAACATATCTCCCTGTAGCTTAACTTCCTTTTCTGTTTACGATGAGTGAAACTGAAGATCCTGCCATTTTTTCGTTTAAAAGCAGTCAGGTTCTCCTCCTTAGGGGAAAAGTCATAGGCTTAAATACTTGTGATATTAAGTGGGACAGATTTGATCACCCCCGTCTGCCAATAGTGGCCCTGACCACAACTGTTGCTATTGGGTAACAACCTCCAATAGCTCCGGATCACCTTTCAGAGCCGATCCTTGCTGAGGTTCATGAGGCCTTCCACATTCAAGCCCCACCTGTTTCTTCTACAATTTCTCCCGCCCTGTTCCCCAATGTGTCAACTCCACTATTCACTCAAAGGAGGATTTATCAAACCTGTGTCAGGCACTGCTCAAGGCACTGGAGATTCAGGAAGGCCATGGTCCCTGCCTTTAAGGCACTCCCCAATTGCTAGTCAAATGAATGGTTCTTTGGGATATGTCTTGCTAGAAGCTCTTCTTGCATTGTCTTTCCACAGTAACAAACTCCTATTCATCCTTCAAAACCCAACTCAGATACCTCCTTTAAGAAGCCTTCTTCCTCACTCCCCAAACCATCAGGACACCCCCTGTACATTGCAATGATTTTCTCACATGTCTGTCAATACCTCTGTCCTGCAAGGACCATGCAAGGACCTCAGTGCCAGGACTGTGGTATTTATTTTTGACTCGTCTCCTCCTCACCCAGCAGGTACCCAAAGGTTACTGAGTAAACAAACGGCCCAAACCATGTCTCCCCTCGCCAGCATTATTTCCTCCTTTTTTTTTTATAATTTTTAAAATTAATTTATTTTTTTAATTTATTTATTTATTTTTGGCTGCATTGGGTCTTCATTGCTGCGTGCAGACTTTCTCTAGTTGCGGTGAGCGGGGGCTACTCTTTGTTGCGGTGTGCAGGCTTCCCATTGCAGTGGCTTCTCTTGTTGCGGAGCACAGGCTCTAGGCACATGGGCTCAGTAGTTGTGGCACACGGGCTCAGTAGTTGTGGCTCGTGGGCTCTAGAGCGCAGGCTCAGTAGTTGTGGCACATGGGCTTAGTTACTCTGTGGCATGTGGCATCTTCCCAGGCCAGGGCTCGAACCCGTGTCCCCTGCATTGGCAGGCAGATTCTTAACCACTGCGTCACCAAGGAAGTCCCCCTACTTTGTTATTTAAAAAACAATCCAATTGGGAGATTGGGATTGACATATATACATTAATATGTATAAAATAGATAACTAATAAGAACCTACTGTATAAAAAAATAAATAAAATAAAATTCAAAAATTCAAAAAAAACAAAAACAAAAACAAAAACAAACAATCCATCAAGGTAGAACCTGGCTATGACCCTGGCTTTCTGGTCTGATGGATGTGGATTAAAATTCAGGCCCTGACCTCATGTGAACCTGGGCAGGTCACTTAACTTCTCCAAGCCTCAATCTCCTTACCAGTGTGGTCAGGAAAACACACAGGCCTGGAAAAAGTATCAAATGGGCCCATCCTCTGCACCAGTTGGCATGGTCTAGAGTTGGTAAGTGATGGCTATTAGTTGCAGACACCAATAATTAATAATAATCTCCACCACTAACCCCAGCACTGCCCAGAGTCAGGAAGCTTAAGGGACAAAGAAAAGTTCAAGTTAGGAAGTGAGCAAGAGGAGACTGGGGAGCATCTAAGGACACAGACCTCCGGGGAAGGAGAGGTCGGAGAAACCCTTAGCAAAGGAAGGGGTTCATTCTTCAGACAGCGGCTTCCTGCTAAAGCCAGGTGGCCAGCCCTGACAGAGAGGGCAGAGAGGGGAGGGAGGCGGAAGGACGGGGGGGCATGAAAAGAGGAAATCCGATTGTGACAGTGAACTTGCACCATCCCCGCTGCCACTACCGCCCGCCAATAGTGGCCCTGACCACAACACTGTCACAGCAGTGACGTAACAGGGTCAAAGGCCTCCTGCATGTCACTCACTTGCCAGGAATTTGATGAATCCTCTGTGCAATCCCCTTGACAACCCCTGAAGACAGGCAGTGGGGCCCCCTCTATCTGGGGTTTCTGGGGGAAACAGGGAATGCCGAAAGCCGCTCTTAAGGAAGAACGACTCACTGAGACTTCCCCGACCCCAGAGACCCCAGACAGCTAACCCCAGTCTTCCTCCTTAGGGGCTCCACCTCCAAACGCAGGGAGCTTCGGAAATCAAGCTGGTCGGACCACCGTTCCCTGCTTCTGCTAATCAGCCCAACTACTGGGAAACAAAATTCAGTTCCGGGAGTCTGGAAAACAGTCACCAGCGCTGGCCCAGGCTCCGCACTTCCGGGAACCCGGCCCATGGAAATCTTAGAGAAAGGGCATCCCCTGATCCCCCCAACTGAGGCTTTTCTTCTCAGGACACCTTCGTCACCCATTTATGTCCCTCTCCCTCCAGCGCTGACATTCTAGGATCTGGGGAACAAGTCCAAGTCTGCTTGGCCCACAAGCTTTGTTAGTTCATACAATTTCTACTGTGTGGTGTCATGTCGCACCCTTCTCTCTCAGAGGAGTAGTGACAACCAGCACATTCTGAGCATGGATGGGCCAGGCACATCACTCAGCCCTCAGAAGAGGCACTGCTGTTATCCCCATTTCACGGATGAGGAAATCGAGGCACCAGGAGATAAGACATCTTCCCAAAGGCCATGCTGCAGTGGGTTTATGTTGTCCAAGCCCCACACATATTTTCCCTTCTCTGGCAACAGCCGCTGGCTCTTGTTGGTATACAAATCCTCTAGTCAGCCACATGCTTGGGGCAAAGCTCCAGGGGTAGGTCCTCTTTAGTATCAGCCAATCAGCAGAGTCCTTTACCCACGTGCTAGTGATTAGCTCCAGAATGGGCACTTGATCCCAGTCAATGCAATCACTACAAGGACACATACTCTCTTGTCCCCAGTGACACGGAGTGAGGATGTGGGGTTGACAGGTGTCTCAGCCATTTATAAGGGAAGCACCAAGAGTTGGGAGTGGAGAGGAAGGGGTGGCACCATCAGGGCAAGTGTGAGAATGAAGCTGACATCGTGAAAGGCAGAGATGAAAGAAACTGATGCTTGGTGTTCTGTGGGCTGCTGGATCAAGCTTCACCTGTAGCCCACCCTCCCACTGGACTTTTCCAATAAATTCACTTTTACACAAGTTTGAAATAAATTTGCTCTCACTTACAATACAAAGCACCCTAGTAATACAAGTTCTGATCCGCTACGCCAACTTTTATACAACAACATGATTCAGAACTTGACACGACTGAATTTAGGGATACGACATTACTAGTAGCATACTGCTGGATAGGTCACTGTTCTTCTCTGAGGCTCAAAAAGCCCACCGGCAAAATGGAGCTACTACCTTCTCCTCCACAGGAGATCCTAAAAGCCCTAATAAATGTTGATTATTTCTATTATTTATAACCACCTCAGGTGACTTTTAGGAACCCACTTTTCTTCCTATTCTCTTTCCCAATCACCCCTCCTCCCCTCCCCAAAAGACTATTTGTCCCCTTGTCCCTTTTCTTACAGGTCCAATTTCTTTCTCTGTTCGCTGTGTGACCTTAGACAAGTTATTTAACCTCTTTGAGCCTTACCTATGACTAACGGCTAAGAATACCTATCTCCTGAAGCTATTCTACAGTTTAAATAAAATTACATACATACAGCTCAGTGTCATATCTTAACACTCAATAAAGGACTATTGTCACTAATCTTAATTCTTACATCAGTAATAAAAATAAATGACGTTTATAGCATTATACTCTTAATACGACCACCTTACATTGTTATCGATAATAACACCGCCTAGCTTTAACTGAGCACTAACTGTATGCCAGGTATTGCTTCCATGCACTTTATGTGAATTAACTCAATTTTCATGATCACCCAGAAGGGAGGTTCTGTTTTGATCCCCATTTGGTAGATGAGGAAATTGAGACACAGAGAAGTCAAATAATTTGCCTAAGATCACACAGCCTGTAAGGGATGAGGCTGGGGCTCAAACCTAGGAAGGCTGACTACTGAGCCACCCCACCCCTGACGCCAACTCCTAGTGATGGGCAATATAAGAATTTTAACAGAGCTTTCTGGAGCACATGCCTTCACCCACAGGGAATCTGGACCAAGAGGAAGATGTGAATCCCCAAAACACCACCAAATTCAGAACCAATTACCTGTATTAGTTTCCTACAGCGGCTGTTACAAATTACCATAAATTTCGTGGTTTAAAATGACACAGACTTTTTCTTATCATATAGTTTCAGAGGTCAGAAATCTGAAATGGGTCTGACTGGACTAAAATCAAGGTGCTTGCAGGGCTGCAATCCTTCTGGAGAGGAGCGCCCAGGTACCAGGTGTCCCCTAGGCCAGAGCCTAAGGTCTCTGCAGGGCTGCCCCTACAGCCCTGGCCTGCCGACACAGCTTCACTTGGCTGGGGCCTGTGGAGACAATGGAAATGGTCCTGCCTGGACCCAGCTGGCCGACCTCGGGACAGGAGGGAAGCTGCAGAGAGGAGGATGGGCGGGGGATGCGATTATGAACTTGAACTGCTGCTGCTCAGCATCACCAGCATCCGTGAGCAGAGTTGCTCTGACACTATCGAGTAATGAGGACCTACTAGTACCAGGCTGTTCCCCCGGGGCCTGAACATCCTTTTTCCCATTCAATTGTCTCAATAACTTACAACCATCAGGTTTCTAAGGCTCAGTGGACAATTTTTTTTTAAATCAATTTATTTATTTATTTATTTGTTTGTTTGTTTATTTTTGGATGCGTTGGGTCTTCGTTGCTGCACGCGGGCTTTCTCTAGTTGCAGCGAGCAGGGGCTACTCTTCGTTGCGGTGCACGGGCTTCTCACTGCGGTGGTTTCTCTTGTTGCAGAGCACGGGCTCTAGGCGCACGGGCTTCAGTAGTTGTGGCACACGGGCTCAGTAGTTGTGGCTCACGGGCTCTAGAGCTCAGGCTCAGTAGTTGTGCCGCATGCGCTTAGTTACTCCGCGGCATGTGGGATTTTCCTGGACCAGGGCTCGAACCACGTCCCCTGCATTGGCAGGCAGATTCTTAACCACTGCGTCACCAGGGAAGTTCAATGGACAACTATTAATCATGAGATTCCTATGTGCCAATACCATTCAGAGGTAAATAAGGTTTCCATTATCAGTTTCATTCTATCACAAGAGGTAGATACTAAACAAACAAACAAACAACTCTATGTATGTCTAGGCAACAAATGACCTGACAAAGAATCAAGGGAACAGAGGATCATGGTGGGCACTGGGTGTTACTTTTATATTAGGTGGACAGGAAAGGCCTCTGAGCCAAGATGTCCTCTGAGCGAAGACGTGAAGCAAATGAAGAAACGTGTGCTACCTTCTACTATCTATGGAAAGCGAAAGAGTCAGTAAGGTTCTTAGTATCATGTGCCAGGACTGATCTAAGGGCTTTACACCACAAACAACTCTAGGAGGCAGGGCTATAACTAAACCCATTTTACAGATACAGAAACTGAGGCCGAGTCACACAGCCTGCAAGCAGTATGGACAGCCAAGAATTTGAATCCCAGTGCAGATGCCTCTAAATACGTAGCAAATGTATTGTTTGCAATTTTTTATCATATGCATGTACTACTGTTCCCACTTAAAATTAGTATAAAAGAGTATATAGACGTTTGCCTAGGCAGGGAAATTTTCTTAGCAGGGGACAAGAACAACAAAAGCTAACATTTTTGTTAACATGAAGAGTGATTATCTCCAGGGGGTAAGGCTGAAGCTGGTGAGAGGAAGGTGACTACTAGTTTTTGTTTTATTATTTTTTGTACTGTTTGAATTTTTTTACTCCACATGTATTACCTCTAAAAAATAACAAAAACAAAACTAATTCACACTTTAAATAAATAAATAGCAGCAGCCGGAATTTAAGAGTAGAAATTTCTAAATGCTGAGCTAGGAATAAAGAGAGAGCACATATTTATTGGGTGCCTATCATAAAAGCACAGTGGCCACACCAGGCCCCGTGCTAAGTGTTTTCCAAGTGTGAGTCCATTTAAACCTCAAAACAGCCCTACAAAGTCGGGAATGTGAAAACTCCCCCTTTTCAGGTAAGGACTCTGAGGCCCAGGGAGTTTACAGAACTGGCTCAGGCTCACAGAGCCAGGAAGAGTCAGGCAACACGGGGATGTGAACCCAAAGAGAGTCTGTCTGACACTTGAGTTCTTAATTCCCGGGCTCCATCACCCGTCAGCCAGGTGCTTGGAGCGCTAAGGGTTTGGCGAGGCCAGTGGCCCCACCGTCCCGCCAGAGGCAGCTTGCAAGGCAACGCTGTCCTCAGGCCTTGGAGATTCCAAGCTCATGGGCACAGAATGGAGAAGCAATGTGCTGACTCAGACACAGAATCTTCTACAACTCCCCCTACCCATCCACCCAATGTGAGCAATGCAGGGGGATGGTTAAGAACGATGGTTCAAGGTTTGGCTTCTAATCTCCTCCGGGTCACAGACACGTGCCCCAAAACAAGGATTCTCAAACTCAGCACTACTTACATTTGGGGCCAGAACATTCTTTGAGGGGCTGGCCTGTGCACTGTAGGATGTTGAACAGCAGCCCTGACCTCCACCCAATAGATGCCAATAGCACACATCAGGTTTAATCCTCACAAACCACCCTAGCAGGCAGGTACTATACTTAAACCCATTTTACAGTTTTCTTACAGAGTAAGAAACTGAGGTCACATAACCTGCAAGTGACATACACAGCCAGTTGTGACAGTTAAAATGTCTCCAGAGACTGCTAAATGTGCCCCTGGGGGGCAAAACTGCCCCCACTACCCTAATGCAGTGGCCTTGCCAGGCCTTGGTTTCTTCATCTGTGAAATGAGACTAATTCCAGGACCCACCTATTGTAGAGTGATCGGGAGGGTTAAATGAGATGACCCAAAAGGTTCCAGTTTCAGTTCCTGGCCAAGGGACTAATCAACAAACACAAGTGCAAGCTTTCATTCATTCATTCATTCATTCCATCATGCAATGAATATGTACTGAGTACCTACTCCATGCCAAGCTCTGGGCTGATCATGGGGATATGGGAATAAACCAGGCGCAGACCCTGCCCTCTTAAGACTCACAGTCCTTTAAAGACATAAGGTCACAAATCAAAACGTAATTACAAAGGACACCACTTGCTACGAAGGGGAAGAGCGATGGGACAGAAAGTGTCAGGTTGAGGGTCTGAGAGGATCAGAGCAGCCAGAGATCGGAGGAAACGTGTACAAGGCAGGGGGAAGGGACCCAGGCGCCTGTCCACCTTTTCAGAAACGGAGAAGTAAGAGAGGGAGGGAGAGAAAGGAGAAAGGGAATGAAAGGAATACAAACAACAGCAATAGCCACCAAGAGTGGGGACCCTGGAACCCGTGGGCCTGGGTTTGAATCTAGTCGCTGCTGCTCACTTGGCTCTTGACCTTCAGAAAATTAGCTCTTCTCTCCCACCCTGGCCGCTCATCTGCAAAATAGGATTAATAATGGCACCAATACTCGGACTGCGGGGGTGAGTGCTCAGCCTGCCTGGGGCGGCCTCATCAGCGGCAGGGGCTGGGATTGGGAGGGTACAGGGTGCAAACCCAGGGGGCTGAAACTCAGACTAACCACAGCAATAGCAGCAATAAGACGGCAGCTCTTACCAAGCCCTGACTGTAACGACAGGCTCCGTGTTCCGGGTTCAGTGTGCATCATTCCATTTCATCATCATCACCACCCTATGAGGTAGGTTCTGTCTTATTCCCACTTTACAGGGAGGGACACAGAGGCAACTGGAGGTGAGAAGACTTGTCGTAAGGTACCCGGGCAGCACCTGGCAGAGCCTGGATTCAAACCCAGAGAGGCTGGTTCCAGAGCCGGGGCCAACCTCCCCAGCAAAGGAAAGAAGGAGATCTGCAGGACACAGCCAACGACTGGGCCCACCGTGGAGGGGCAGGGGCGGACGTGGAGGTGACAGGCCGTCTACAAAGTGCATATGCAGAACCCTCCCGGGTGCGAGATCCCGGGCAAAGGGGCAGCTCTGGAGCAAAGGGAAGCCGAGAAAAAGAATGCTGGGAGGCCCAAGTTAGGTCAGGGGACCTGCTGGGCTTCTGGACATTAATCCTGTTTACAGAGGCGGCAGGGGGCCTCCACTGCCCCACACAGTCCTGGAAGAGATCTGGGAGAGGCCTGAGGCCACAGCCCTGACACAGCGGTGGAGAAGGCAGTGGTGCCAGCATCACGCTGCGGGCAGAGCCGTGGCCCTCCTTCCCCCTCTGACTCACCAGAGCTAAGAATAAAGCCCAGAAACCTGGGGGGAGGGGCGGGGCAGCATCCAGGTCTTACCCCCAGCGCCCGGGAAGGCCCTGGCCATGCCCGGGCAAGAGCCCCAAATCCTCACCGAACCCTCCTGCCCAAGTTGCAGATTTGGATACTTTGGTGAGACAGAGACAGGAGTGACATGCAAAAGTAAGACTCTGCCTGAACAGGACTTAGAGCACCCAGAAGAAAACAGCCACGGCTGCCCATCACAGGTGTTTTGAATGTCAGCAGCAGGCAGTCTGCTCCGACCTGCCTTGACCCCAGCCCGCCCAGTGAGCACATGCGCAAATTACACACTTGTCCTTGCATTCTCCATCCAGCCCTGACCCCTTTGCCGACTCCTCTTATCAGACTCTGGAGCTTCACCAAATCCTCCATTTGGTCACGTTCCAGGGACCTGTCAGGGGTCAGGCATGTGCCAGGCACAGGAACATGTCTGGGGACACAGCAGTGAACAGGAGGGATAGCATCTATCCATCCACTGAGCGCCCTTGTAGGTGCTGAGGACCCAGCAGTGAACAGCAGGACAAAGGGCTGCCCTCCTGGATCTGACAGTCTAGTCTGACGAGAGGAGACAGAGAGTCAACTAGAGAAAATATATATACACGCAAACTATGTATTATATAAAATATAGTGTGTGTGAGTGATGATTAAAAGGACTCAGAGAGGGGGGACTTCCCTGGTGGTCCAGTGGTTAAGACTCCACACTCCCAATGCAGGGGGCCCGGGTTCGATCCCTGGTCAGGGAAATAGATCCCACATGCCGCAACTAAGAGTTGGCATGCTGCAGCTACGACCCGGCACAACCAAATAAATAAATAAATATTTAAAAAAAAATAAAAGGATGAGATAATAAAATTAAACAGAATTTATTTAAAAAAATAATAAAAGGACTCAGAGAGGGAATTCCCTGGCGGTCCGGTGGTTAGGACCCTGTGCTCTCGCTGCAGAGGGTGCAGGTTCGATCTCTAGTCTGGGAACTAAGATCCTGCAAGTTGAGCGAGCGGTGCAGCCAAAAAACAAAAAACAAAAAAAAACCCCAAAAGAACAACAACAAAAGGACTCAGAGAAGGGGGAAGGCCTTGCTGAGAAGGCGTATGTGTGTAAAGGCTTGAAAGAAACAAGTAAGTAAGCCGACTGGCCATTTGGGAAAAGAATCTGGGAGAAGAGCGCTCCAAGCAGAGGAAACAGCCAGTGCAAAGGCCCTGACGTAGGAACACATCTGGCATTTGGGAGCAATAATAGAGAGGCCAATATGATTCAAGAGAAATGGGAGATGCAGTCAGGGAGGAAGGTGGGAGCTGGGGAAGGACAGACTGTGCAGGACTCACAGGCCATTGTCGGGATTCTGACTTTCACTCTGAGTGGCACGGAGACTGTGGATCTGATGTGTCATCATCTGCTTTATGTATTCAGATAGTGGTTCTCAACCAGAGGCAAGTTTTCCCCCAGGGGACATTTGACAAGGTCTGGAGACATTTTTGGTGTCACTCCTGGAGTGGGGCTGTGGGGTGTGCTATGAGCATTTTGCAGGTAGGGGCCAAGGCTGCTGCTAAACGTCCGCAATGCACAGGACAGCTGCCCATCAGAGGATGACTCGGCCCCAAATGTCAATAGTGCTGAGGCTGAGATACCCCATTTTAAGAGAATCCCTGCCCTTACCAAGGTTAGAGGCCCTATTCCCCAAACACACCCTTTATCAGGCAGATGGAGTGTCAGCTCCTCACCATGTGACACTGGGCAAGCCACTAAGCCTCAGTTTCCACACCTGTAAAGTGGGAATACTAATGAGATGATGCAAACATGCACTCAATTAACCATGAGCCAGAGTCCACAGTAGGTGGTCAACAAATGTCACTGCCAGATCCACCTCTTGTTATGTCCCTTCCACATTTCCAGCCTCACCAAATGATTCTTTCACCCAACAAAGATGTTCTGAGCCCCTACAATGTGCCAGGAACTGTGCTGGCCAGAGCCCCCCAAAATGTCCACATCCCAATCCCCAGAATGAGTGGGTGTTTTACCTTACATGACAAAAAGGGACTTTGCAGATGTAATTAAGTTGAGGATCTTGAGATGGGAGATGATCCTGATTATCCAGGTGGGCCCCATGGACTCACAAGGGAATTACAAGGGAAAAGGGGCGGGGGGGGGGAGATGTCAGACAAGGAGATGTGATGACCAAAGCAGAGGGGTCAAAGTGAGGCAGGGCCACGACTCAAGGAACGTGGGTGGCCTCTAGAAGCTAGAAAAGGCAAGGAGCCTCTTCTCCCCAAGAGCCTCCAGAAGGAACACAGCACCGCATCCTGGCCTTCTGACCTCCAGAACTAGAAGGGAATAAATCTGTGTTGCTTTAAGCCAGAAGTTTACGGTGATTTGTTACAGCAGCCATGGGAAACTCATACAGCACAGAGCCGGCAGGGCGCAAGGGCCAGCGGTGCCCCCGGCGAGCAGACGCTCCTGCGGGCCTCCACGCGCTCGGGCAGGCCCTGGTCCCCACCTCATCCTAACCTGGTCCTGCTCTGAATCAAACTCGGCCTCCACAGCACGTGCTCCCTGACGCCCTGGGTTCTGCTGGCCCGGGGGGCACTTCTGACACCTTCCTGAAGGACCGGGCTCATCCTTGCCTCCCCCTACAGGGTAGCTGCTTAGGAAACACTTTTGTATGATTTAGGGAGTGGGGAACGATGGAAAATATTAATCCATCTTTAAATTTCACTTTAACAGGCAACGCATGACTCAAATTTAAGTACGTATATGTTATGTACATATGTGTGTAAAATACAAGGGCAAACAGTAAAAAGTTACTCGGTCGCCCTCTTCCCCATAAGCCCATCCCCTCTGCACAGTCCCTACTGCCCGCCACTTGGGTGGCTGCCAAGCTTTTGCTATTCCAAACAATGACACAATGAATTCCCTTAGAAATTACTCCTTAAGCTAAAGAAAACACGGACAGCCTGACCCGAAGACCAACAGGGCTTCACTTAATCGCTCGTAAGCCACGCGGGCGGAAAACAAGGTGGCCCAGGTTAAGTGTGATAACCTGGAGATACACAATGAGAGTCACCAAACTAAAGATAAACGCTGACCCAGGGATTCCTGTGGGAATGTAGTCCTTAAAACAGGACAAAATACACCCAAAGGAAATGCAATCACTCTCCAAGAGATATCCGTACCCCATGTTCACTGCAGCATTATTCACAACAGCCAAGACGTGGACACAAGCTAAGTGCCCATCAATGGATGAAAGGGTAAAGAAAATGTGATACACACACACACATACATATACACAGTGAAATATTATTCAACCATAAATGAAGGAAATCCTGCCGTTTGTGACAACACAGATGAACCCTGAGGGCATCATGCTGAGTGAAATGTCAGACAGAGAGAGAGAAAATAGTGCTATGTTCTCATTCATATGCAGAATCCAAAAAAGCTGAACTCAACTAGAGAGAATGGTGGCTGCCAGGGGCTGGGGGTGGGGGAAGTGGGGAGATGCTGGTCAAAGGGTACAAAACTTCCAGTTGTAAGATGAGATACTGTATTGTATGCTTGAAAATGGTTAAGAGAGTAGGTCTTAACAATTATCACCACAAAATGAAAACAAAGAAAGTAATTAATGTGAGGGGATGGAGGTGGTAACTAACCGTATTGTAGTAATCATTTCACAATATACATGTGTATCAAATGCTTTACAGCCTAAACTTACATATGTTGTACGTCAATAATATCTCAATAAACCTGGGGGAGGAAATCAGTAAATAAAGTAGTATGTAATTCCTGGAGGTATATATAGCTCTATAAATATTATAATATTATTATATAATGTTTAATTTTTAACAAAATAAGAGAAAACACCTACACCTTCAGTGCCCAATACAGTAACTCCCAGCTTCCTGGGGCTATTGGGCCCTTAAGGTGAGGCTAGTCCAAATTGAGATGTGCTAAAAACCACACATACCAGATTTAAAAGACTTAGAATGAAAAAAAGAATACAAAATATCTCATTAATTACATGTTGAAATGATAATATTTTGCATACACTGGGTTAAATAAAATATATTATTACAATCATTTCACCTGTTTTTTTAAAATGTGGCTACCAGACAATTAACATTCTATATGTGGCCTGTGTTATATTTCTATTGGGCAGTGCTCGGCTAGCCACTGAAAGGTAGAGAGATCATCAAGGAAACGAGAGCGTATGGGTTTGCTGGAATAAGACATAGTCACGATTTTGGTTTTTTTTTTTGGCCCTGCAGCGTGGCTTGCGGGATCTTAGTTCCCCCACCAGGCCTCGAACCCAGGCCCCGGAAGTGACAGTGTGGAGTCCTAACCACTGCACCGCCAGGGAATTCCCTAGCCACGACCTTCTGATAAATAAGAAATCCTTTTGAATCCTAACTTGAAATAATAAAACAAAAAAGTGACGCACCGCTAGAAGGTACGTGATTGCTTCGATTCATCCCACACCTGACAAATGTTTATTCCATCCCAGTCTCCTAACAGGTGGCCCAATCCTCCTCCAGCCCATCCTCCACACAGTAGCCAAGGGGAGAGCTTCAACCTGCAACCCCGATCCCATCACACTCTGCCTAAAACTCCTCACTGAAGCCTCTGGGTCTAGCCCTGGCTTGCTGTTCTGGGACCACCCTATGCCTCAGGGTTTTACACGGCCAGTTCCTTCCGCCCTGACTTCAACTCAGAGGTATCTTTCCATTCTCAGCGGAAACATCCCTTCCTCAGGGAGTCCTGCCCAACCTCCAAGGCCTGCTCAAACAAATCCCTCATTTAACCACCTCATGGAACTCTGTATGTTTCCTTCGGGCACTCACCACACTCTGTCACTACATATTTCTTTCAGATATTATTTATTTGTCAATGTCATATATTATCTCATTTAATACTTTATATTACATTTGTCATGGAATATGCAATATAGTATATAATATATTATGTATAATATATAACTAAGATGAACCATATGAATTGCCATTTGTGTAGGACAAGGGTTGGCAAACTACAACACATCTGCCAAATCTGCCCCGCTGCCTGCTTCTTTACAGCCCCCAAACTAGGAATGGATTCCACATTTTTTTAATTTAAAATGTAAAAAATGACAATTGGCCTTCTGCCAATGGCGTGGCTCAATTTTGCCTCTTGGCCTGCAAAGCCTAAAATATTTACAACCTGGTCCTTTACAGAAAAAGTTTGCCAACCCTGGATATAGGTCAAGAATCACTGAATGCCAGCAATTTCCGATGCTGCTAATTTTATACATTATTTCTTCTGCATCCCGCTCTCCCCCCAAGACGTCGTGGTGACGGAAGTACAGCTCTGTGACTATACTAGAAGCTGCCGAATTGTACATTTTGAATGGGCAAATTACCTGGCATGTGAATTACATCTCAATAAAGCTATTTTAAAAAGATGAATAAGACCCAGGGTCATTTTAACTCCGTGAAGTTTTCACCTTATATATGCTGTCCTTAGAACCTAACACTCTTCAAAAAAATTAGTAAATATACATAGACCCCCCCCACTTCATCACCTCAGGAAGAGGAAACATCTAGACGGGACTTGTTTGCACTTGTTTAAAAAAAAAAAATTAATGCAATGTCTTTTCCCATTGTTATCTTGCTTATAACTAGATTTTACCTGTTCCCCTAACCTAAGGTTTCTCACCTTCACACTAGTGACATTTGGGGCCATGTAATTCTCTGCTGTGGGGCTGCCCTGTGCACTGTGGGATGTCTGGCAGCATTCCTGGCCTCTACCCACTAGAAGCCAGTAGCATCCTCTGCCCCGCCCCCAGTCATGACAATAAAAATGTCTCTAGATCTTGTCAATGTCCCCTAGAGGCTAAACTGCCCCAGTTTTGATCCACTGTCTTAACAGCTTTTCCATCTGGCCCCACTCCTGCCACTACCTAGTGACTCTCAAGACCCACCCACCTGCCATCCATTCATTTAACACATTTCCTAAGCCCCACTTTGTAACAGGGGTGAACCAGAAACATCCACGTCCTATCCTGCCCTCAAGAAGCTTAGAACTTTGTCCAGAAGGTAGGACGGGTACATAAATGGCTAAAGGATTTTGAAAGTACTAAGTGCCATCGAAGACATACACATAAATGGCAAGACACTTCCAGAAAAGAGAGACGGGTTAATTCACAAAGCGAATGGGAAGAAAACTCAGCTTCCTCATCCACACGGCAAGGACAATAATACCTGCTTTTCAGAGTCATCATGAAGACTGAATCCACACATCACATTATTTCATCTTCGCCCCCAACCCTTTGAAGTGGGTACTACTGTTCCCATTTTGCAGAGGAACCAACCAAGGCACAGAGAGGTAAAGGAACTTGCCCAAGGTGGCACAGACTTGTGGCCAAAGCAGACTTCAACGCAGGCAGGCTGGCTCACTGCTACAGGTCCTGCCTCCCTGAGAAAATACACACGTGACAACAGACGGGTACCCGGTGACCACTCTATTAGTGGAAGTTACTGTCATTGTTGTTATTTCCACTTGAGAACTCAGCAGTCTTCTTGAAGTAGGTAAAATCTAAGGGGAGGGGGCCCAGATTTGCCAATATGGAGACAGGAGGGAACGGTGTTCTAAGAGGGGGGAACGGCAGGATGGAAGGCAGTTGCTGGACAAGCTTAGGGCGTGTGAGTGGAACAAAGAAGTGGAACAAAGTGCCAGGAGGGGACTGGGTGACAAACAGGGCTGGGAGGACAGGCCAGGGCCTGAACAAGTTAAGCAAAGCAAAGGGGAGGTTCACTTAGGGTTCCAATGAAGCACCAAGAAAGTGCTGCATCACCTACATGCTGCAAAAGCTCCAAGGAATTGTGAAACCGAGAGAGAAAATTCCTGGCTTACTCTTTTCATTCCCTTCTCTTGAATAGGGCCAAGAACAGGAAACTGGGAAAGCCATCTCATCCTCAAAACAATCCCTTAGAGACACCCTGTCACGGTCCCCCGCCCCAGAGCCTTTCAACGCAAAGAGTGTCCCGGCTCACCCATCTCCATGTCCCAAGGTCTCTACTCCCAACTGAAATCTGAACTCTGTGCTCCGCATCCGTGCCAAGAAGCATCACGGGCACTGTTGAAGAGGACCACAACTCGATGGCCAAAAGCACAAGCTTTGGAGCTGAAGGCCTTGAATCCTATCACCACCACTTCCTGGCTGTGTGGCCTTGAGGGAGTCACTCCACCTCTCTGACTTTGAGCCACTCATCTCTCATTGGACTATAAACATTCAACGTTACAGGACTTCCCTGGTAGTCCAGTGGTTAAGACTCCGTGCTTCCACTGCAGGGGGCACGGGTTCAATCCCTGGTTGGGGAACTAAGATCCCACGTGCTGTGCAGCATGGCCAAAAAATAAATAAATAATCAAAGAAAAAAATGCAGTGTTAGGGGAGGGAGTGGCCACTGGGGGTTGAACTTGCTGCTGCTTACTTCTACCATATTATTACTGCCACTATTATTGTTGTTGTTGTCGTTATCATTGTTTGAGTGAGGATAACAGCTCATAAAGCCATGTGCCGGAATGCTCCAGGCTTAGTCAAAGTCATTTGACACAGTCTGTCAGAAAAGACTCCACTCTGGCCCACCTGAGTCCTCCTACCATGGCCACTAACCTGGAAGCACCCATAATGGCTACTGTCAAACAGGCCACTATTGTGACAACCAGGGACACTCCCATCACGGTGGAGATGGTGCCACCCTTGAGAGCCTAGACTCTGGGCCAAACAGCTGGGGTCCTATCCCAGCTCTGCTACATATGAGCTGTATGACCTTGAGCAAGTCACATAACTGCCCTGGGCCTCAGTTTCCCCATCTGTAAAATGGGGATGATAACAGTCTATTACTCTCATAGGGCTGTTTTTGAGGATTAAATGGAAAGTGTTTTGTCCAGGGCCTGGGACTAACGAGCACCGTGACTGTTAGTTATGATCATCAGTCCTACCGGGTCCTGTAAGGCATGGTCGTGCCCCTACTTTGGCCCATGATACTCTCCCCCTGACCTCTGATGCTCTAGCTGTGATGGCCTCCCCACTGTCCTTCAATTTCACCCAGGTTTTTCCCCACCTCGGGGGCTCCCACCCGCTGTTCTGGCCCTGGAATGCCCTTGGCCAGGCCAGCTCCTTCGCATCCTTCCAGCGATGCCAGAGGAGAGAGGCCTACCCGTCTAAAGCACCCCCTTCCCGGGTTCTTCACTAGGACCAAACCCCGTGTATTTCCTTCAGTGAGTGCCCCTATGTTTATGGGGCAGCATAGGACAGGGGTTACCAACCAGACTCGAGCCAGATGGCCTGGGTTTGAAACCAGCTCTGCCATCTACTAGCTGGGTGACGTCACATCTCTCTGCCTCTGTTTCCCCATCAGTCTCTACTCCACTACTGTGGGACGGAATCATTAGGACTTATAAAGAGCTTGGCACAGTCCCCAGAGCTTTGCAAATGCCCTGCACGTCTGCACTATCAACTACTTCCCGTTTGAGTTCTAAGTGTCTCTCTTTCCCTCCTACCTGTAATCTCCCCAAAGCAGGATCATGTCCTTTATCACCTGCGTACAGGAGGTGCTCATTAAAGACTTGTTCAACAAATGAAAGAAGGGGTGAATAAATCTATCTGAAGAGCAACCCAGAAACGCGCAAAGAAAAGCCAGAGACTCTGTCCCCGCCTGTGACCCAACAATCCTAGTTATGGGCACAAGCCCAAAGGAAATAACTCAAACAGCAAGAAAAGGAACAATTTTCACATGCTGGGCCATTCTCAGTGACAACCAGGAAGCTCTCAGGCACGCAAGAGCCGAGCAAACAGTGGCAGGGGATCCTGCTGAAATTGACCGAGCTGTCACGAACCAAAGCCGGGGCCACCTCCAGCCCTGGAGAGGCCACCAACAGAGAGGGGCAGGCATTGGCCACCCAGGCTCACGCCCTCTGATGAGGGTTTTTAACCCGCATGTGAAAGCAGACCAAGAACAAGAGCTGTGACACCATCTGCAACCACCTAAGAGCTGTGATTAAGGGTTAGGGGAGGATCCCACATCACAGAAATGCTTGGTGCTGAAGGTGGAAGGGAGGTCTTGTTTTTCTGGAGAGGTTTAGATACCCTCATAGAAAGTCCTTAAATAGCCCCAGGCACAGTCTCAACCTGTCTAATCCCTGAAACAAACCTATGAGTAGACAGGTCCTATCACTAGTCTCCATTTTACGGATGCGGAAACTGAGGCACAGAATGAAAACGCTCCCTGACCTGGGCCAAGGAGACCGTGTTACCCGGAAGACCAGAAGTCAACTGTGGCTAACTCGGGGGCCAATCGAGGGGCCTACATCGCTGGCCTGTACTTTTTCCATCTCTGCTTCCTCCCGGATCCTCAGATTTCACTTTGGACCAGAGCAGGGACTGCTGTGTTAACGATGATGATGATGAAGACGATGGTAATAACAACGATGGAGAGCAATAGTAATAATAACAGCACTTGGCAGTGATAGGACTGGCACCGTAACTGTATAGTAACTCATTTAATTTTACCACTCTATGAGGCAGGCGCTACCATTGTGCACACATGAGAAAACACAGGCAGAGAGAGGTAAAGTCACTTTACTGAGGTCACACTGCTGGCAAGCAGCAGAACCAGGATCTGAGCGGAGGCTACACTGGCTCCCTGTGTTGCTATTTTCCTCTAAACATCTTCCCAACTGGCCTCCATGAGGCAGGGAGGCTGTGGTTTCACTTGTACTTAGCACTGGACCTACAGCAATAATACAAAGAAGAGGGAGGGATCAGAAACTATTATCTTGGGACTTCCCTGGTGGTCCAGTGGTTAAGACTCCGCGCTTTCACTGCAGGGGGCACGGATTCGATCCCTGGTCGGGGAACTAAGATCCCGCATGCCGCGCGGCCAAAAAGAAAATAGAAACTATTATCTTATTGCATCAATTCAAAGGCCCACGTTTCGTCACACGACATCTGTCTGCATCTCGAGATCAGTGCATCCTACAATCTCTGCTGGCCACGTTTTCATAGCCTAGCATCCCTGAAATTGGGATGCATGTCACAACTGCCGGCCTCCTGAATTCGATGAGACGTGGTGTGCCTCTCTCAACACGCCAGCCTCTTCTCTAATCTTACTGCACCATGAAGGATGGCAAGAGGCTTTTTCCTAAGTTTCCAGAATCAAGAAGGAGAAATGAAAACTGCCCTTACTTCTTAGCCAAGCTAACCCTAGGAGAGAGGCAATCACCACCCTGCCCCACCTCCTAAGCACGGCTCCATAACAACTCAAGTAACTTTAATGGGGGTGCGGGAGGATGTGTAACTGTCAAGCTACCTGACCAGGCCACCTAGGGCAAAACTGCCAGCAGCCTGATCTGATAATCTCCACCTGCCAGCTGCGTTCTTGTCTCCACAGTTCCTTCCCCAGGCCCTTGCCCAGGCCAGGTTGTTTTTGCCAAACCCAGGCAGAGAGGAGGCAATAAAACCTCCTACTCAACAAAGGACGTACAGCTCTTTCCCAAGGGCCATGGTTTCTGCCTGGCCCCATGAGAGAAATCCTCTCTGCCAGCACAGTGTTCTTTCTGAAACACGCACTCAGATAGGATCTGCCTCGGAAAAGGGTTTTTATTTCAACCACTTCTGGGTCCATGAGTTCCCTCCTCCTCAATTTCTATAAGGTACTTGGGGAGCAGCGACAAGCTGAATTCACATCCACATGTATACTTCTCAGGTTTGCTGGAGATCTGATTAGCTGTGGGAAGAGGCCTGAAAAGTACAAGCAGGCTACAGATGTAAAGTGTTACCAATATACGGTCACCCGGGAGAAAATAGAATCACACAGACAGTGATAAGTGACCAGCAAATCATGGCCTCGCCCAAAACATGGCAGCATGTCGACTGAGTCTGGGCAAGGGTTTCTCAATCTTCACACTCTTGACATTTGGGCCCCAATAATTCTTGGTTACTGGGGGGCTTCCCTATGCATTGTACAATGTTAGCAGCATCCCTGGCCTCTACCCACTGGATGCCAGGAGCACCCTCCTTCCAGTTGTGACATCCAAAAATGTTTCCAGATGTTGACAAATGTCCCCTGGGGGCAAAACTGCCTGGAGGAGAGAAGCACTGATCTAGGCAGTTTGCAGAATATCCTATTTTTTCATTTAGTGGTGACATATTTAACAGCTATTAGGTAAATACAAGAATATGACCAACCTGCAACCTCAAAGAAATTCAAAAGTGACATGAAACTTCCTTTGGGGATAAATTTATTTAGGTTTAAAAAAAAAAGTGAACTTATTTAAAGAAAAGTACTAAATAAGTTGGTGGCAGACACTACTGGTTAGCTTCCTCAACAGCCTTTCCCAACTCCCTTCTCTCTCGCTGTCTCCCGCTAAAGAAGCGTAAAACCAAATGCTCACTTTCCCTGCCTCCCTAGTAGCTAGAGGTGGTCATGTGATCCAGCTCCAGCCAAGGAGACATGAGCAGAAGTCTATAGCACCAGGAGAGGGGCTTTGAGGGAAGATTTTTACTTTCCTGAATAAAAAGAGATAAATGAGGCTGGTGTGGTCCTTCTCTCTCCCTACCTTGAACCTACATGTAATGGCAGCCATTCTGGGGCCTTGAGGGAAAAACAAAGAAAATGGTGTCAGCCCTGACACCACTGGGTCGCTAATCCAATGCCAGCAACCGCCAGAGGTACTAGACCTCCTGACGTGTAAAAAAATAAATACTTTTAGGTCTAGGCCACTGGAGTTATGCTTTCTGTTTCTTAGAGCCAAATGCAATCCTAATAGGTATGAAGTGAGATATAAATGTCAAAATCATGAAGACTACACACAAGAGACTGAGGGTGAGACAGTGGAGAAGAGGGCAGGCACTGAGGTCAAACTGGAAGTTTTGAACACTGTCTACAACCCTTGCCAGCTGTGTGAACATGGGCAGGTTTAACTGTGCCCTCAGTTTCCACATCTAAATAAGGGATCATAAGAGCACATACCCAGCATTACCATGAGCCTAAAACAAAGTATTTACAAAGAAGGCACTACTTGACATAGACTAATCCTCAATGCATGTTATTTTATTTACAAAAATAAATTCTTACCAAAGTCACCCAGTAAAATAGGACTAAAGACTAAAATTGGGGACTTCGCGGGTGGTCCAGTGGTTAAGAATCCATCTTGCAATGCAGGGGACGCCAGTTCGATCCCTGGTTGGGAAACTAAGATCCTACATGCAGTGGGGCAACTAAGCCCAAGTGCCACAACTACTGAGACCACATGAAGCAGCTACAGAGCCCACGTACTCTGGAGCCTGCGCACCACAACTAGAGAGAACCCAGAGCTCAGCAACGAAGATCCCGTGCACCACAGCCAATAAATAAATAAGACTAGAATTGATTCAGTCATTGGTTCTTTGCAACACTTAGAAAGGAAACTGCCTATAAGGATTGTATGTAAAATAGCCCTGCCTTGGTGCTAAAGACAGAAAATCAAGCAACCAAGACTTTCTGGAGGATCCAAGTCTAGAGGTCCATGTCTGTCTCCTCATGCCAGCCCCCCTTCTCTCCAAGCTCCACACTGGCCTTCCTTGTTAAGCTGGGGCTTTTGTACATGCTTTTTCCACTGCCTAGAACACTCTTATCTTCTGCTTTTGTCTTTGTAGCAAACTGCTAGTTGTACTCCAATATCCACTCTTCCTGAACCCCTAGTAATTAATCTTCAGCTGGGCACATGCCTGTCCAGAAAAGAAACTACATTTCCCTGGACTCCCTTGTAGCTAGATGTGGTCACATGACTAGGTACTGGCCAGTGGGATGTGAACAGAGTGATGTGGGTGACTTCTGGGTTGCACCCTTCTGCCCCCTTCGCTCTGGCTGGAATGTGGACATGGGGGTGCACATTCTTTTTTTTTTTTTTTTTTAATATTTATTTATTTTATTTTTGGCTGTGTCAGGTCTTAGTTGCGGCGTGCGGGCTCCAGAGTGCACGGGCTCAGTAGTTGTGGTGCACCGGCTTAGCTGCCCCGCGACATGTGGGATCTTAGTTCCCCAACCAGGAATCGAACCCGCAACCCCTGCATTGGAAGGCAGATTCTTAACCACTGGCCTACCAGGGAAGTCCCAGGGGTACACATTCTTGAGTCAACAATGTGGGCAGCACCTGGGGACAGCAAAGCAACAAGACAGAAGGGGCCTGGGCCCCTGACACCCTCAGGGACACAGCTGCCACACCAAACTGGGATTTTTACACCAGAGAGAATTTAGCTTCTATCTTAAGCCACTGTGTTTAGGGTCTATGCCACATACAGCCAAACCTATAACATCATATAGGCTCAGAAAGTCTCTCCTTTCCTTCTTTGGATCAGATCAAACCCCCTACTACATCACAGAGCTCCCTTTCGTAGCACTGCACAGCTATGATTTTCCACTCATTTGTTCAATCCCCAGACAAGACTGGAACTCAAAGATGGCAGGGAGCTCTGCTCTGCACATCTTTGATTCCCAGCATCAAGTTCAGTGCAAGGATAATCAGGAGCACCCAGAGAATGTCGACTGAATGGGCCCAGGCCATGGGACCAAGGGGTGAGAGCTCTGTCCTCTGAGCACAGCTCACAGTCTTGGGGCACTGACCCTCGGAGGATCTGTCTCCTGCAAGGGGCATCTAAGAGGGTGCAAAACATGCCCCTCTGACACCCACCCAACCTTGCTTCACATCTTTCCCAGATCTCCCTTACACAGAAGTTAAAAAACAAGGCTATCCAACCGCCTGGAGAGGAAACAATTATTAGCAAATTACTTAATTAGGCTCATGTTGACATTTCACCTTAGAGTAAATATGTGAGTTAAAAATGGGTTGAATCCAAGATGCACAGTTACTGAAACATAAAGAATGTTTTCAGAAAATCCCGTTCGTGCTTTTAAAAAAATATCTTATATTTGGGATGTGCGGAGAAAAGAGACTGAGAATTAAAATGCCAATAAGAGGTTATCTCTAGAAGAGCATAATTATGGAGGATTTTCACATTCTACTATACTGGTTCCTGTACTGTTTCATTTTATACTGGACCTCTTATAATGTCAGACAAAGAAGAGCATAAGAGAAAAGTAGTGCCTTTAAGTAATTCAATCGTGACCATCTTTACAGTAACTGAAAACCTGGAACTTCCCAAGTATGCATCTGTCAGCAGTCTCAGCTGTCACAGCCCACCTTCACTCCTGTGCCATGGATTTAAGTACTTAAGCAAGTCTTCTTAATCCTCAACTACAAAGAAAATCTGCAGAATGAATTTCCCCACCCATCAGCCCAATTTCAGAGCTGACACCCAACACCCTGGCATGCCTCATCCAGACCCGGGCGCCCTACAGACACCCCATAATAACTGGGCGAATTAGCCCAAATCCTCAGATGCTGGGGACCGGTAGTCTGAATCCCTGAGATCGCGCTGGGCTCCATCCTGATTTTGCCAAGGCCTGTGTGGGCCCAGAGGTTACAAGGAGGTGATAAACCAGAAGAGAACTGCCACACCAGAAATCCCCACTCCACTGCCCCCAACTGGCCATCACTGTCCCCTCCTGTCCAGCCTCCTGCAGAAGCACAGCGAGTGCCTGCCACGCTTAGCTAAGCATCCTCTGTATCTTGCCTCTTTTCCTTCCAACTCCGTGAGATGCACGGCATGACCATGATCCCCACTTCACAGATGAGGACACTGAGGCTCCCAGAAGTGAAGTGACTGGCCCAAGGTCGCACACTGGGAACTGGCAGGACCGATTTTCGCACCCGGGCCCCTGAACCTGGCCTCGTGACCCCAGCCGTGTATGTCCCTGGCTTTCTTTGGAGCTACACCTTCTCCTCGCCCAAGTATCCCCATGCCTTCAGCTGCCAATGCTTGGACCCCCACCACCACCCCCAACTAATATCCTCTTTGGGAATAAAGAGGGTCTGACTGAGGGGGTGGGCCATTTCTCCAACCCCTCCCCACCAAATATGCAAATGAGCTGGAAGTGGGTCAGCCCTGACCCCAGCACCAAGTGTGAAGTGGTCCACCTAGACCACAAGGATCTCAGTGGACAAAAGTAAAAGAAGGGAGAGCCCCATTACACTACAACTGCAGTCCTCAGAGCCTAAACTACCACGTATCTTTTCTCCTCAACCCTGAGTGAGTGAAACTGTTTTTGAGGAAGAAGCCTTATCATAGGGCTCCTGGATAATCTAAATTGTAACTACCAGGTCACCTTCCCCAGCACCCTGCAGCTCCAGCTTTCCCCTGGGCCACTGGTCTCCAGCCTTATAAGGCTGATTAGAGGGACTGCAGAAGGCACTGCCATTAATATGCACCTGTCATCTGCTATTAACAATCATAAAAACAACAACAATAATAATGGGCACCCTTAGAGAGACCCTGCTAGAATTGAGCCACCACTTTTTTAAACACAAGCCAGGCTGTAGATAGGACAAAACCTTATCGATGATTTGAGATATTCACTCCACTCCTAAAAGTATGTTCTAAGAAGTAAGTCAACAGGCACTACCCATATGATATTCATTACAATGTTCTCTGTGAAAGAAAAAAAAAAAAGAAGGGGGGAAACAGCAACCTAAATGTCAAACCACAGGCAATAATTATATAAACTACAGTCTACCAATACCAGGAACTACTGCTTGGACATTTAAAGGTATAATTACAAAAGTTGTGCAGGAACATGGGAAAATTCTTACAAGGATAAATGAAAATGTGGGATAGAAAATAGTACACACTCTACAAGTGCAACCTTACAAAACCACATAAAAATCTGGACAAGAATCAGATGTTAACACACCAACAATGGCCAATGGAAAAATATGTGCAACACACATGATAGACAAAGGGGCAAGATTCCCAATATACTGAGAGCCCCCGCAAATTAACAGGAAAAAGCAAACCAGAGTAAAGATGCACAAAAAGGACACTGAAAGAAAGACATGCACAGAAAAGAGCATGCAAATCCCCAGGGAATATGTTGTAGGATGCTCAGCTTCTAACTTCTAAGGGAAACGTGGGTGAAAAAAGGTATCTTTTTTGTCCATCAAATTAACAGAATTCGGCCATGTCCAGTGTCAGGAAGGATGCAGAGAAATGGGAATTCTCAGTCCCTGTCACTAGGAATGGACTTGCTACAACTTTTCTGGAAAATAACCAGCCAATACCCATTAAAAACTAAAATTTACATAATTTTAACCGATGTACAAGAATGTTCACTGGAGCACTGTTTACAGAAACAAAAAATGGGGAATAACACAAGCGATGTTATTAACTGGGAAATGGCTGAATTAATTATAGCAAATCTATATTATACAATTCACTAAAGAATTACTAGAGATTCTATGTATTGCCATGTATCATATGTTAAGCAAAAATAAAAAGTGATGATTATAACATAACCCATTTTATTTTTAAGCATATTATTTATGTTTATAAACATTTCCATGATTACAGAGAAAGGACAGGAAGTATAGCTTGGTTATTGATTAGAGAGAGAGTTCACGCTTTATTTAAATATCTCTATGTTGCTTTCTCACAAGGAGTATCACTTTGGGAACAAAAAAACTCTACAATTAAACTAGAAAGTTTACATGTAAAAATTAAATCCGAGTTGTATTAGCTTGTATTAGCATGTATTAGTTATATTAGCATGCATTAGTTGTATTCACATGTATTAGTTGTATTAGCATTAGATTATGAGTAAAACTTTTACCTGTTGTTAAACTGTTGATATAAAAGCACTTTTTAAACAACAAAGACGTTAAAGAACGTTTAAAATTTAAACATATCTTTTTAAAATTAGAACAAAACCAATCATTCTCTGGACCAAATCCACTGGAACGTAAGGTTTAACTCCGCTGGGCAAAACCCTCTCATACACAGGGAAGCAACATAAGCCTGGTTAATTCCCAGTCTGATCAATGCTCTCAAATGCCACAAACATAGCAGGTGCTTAATAAATGTTGGTGAGTCCATTAGCGGGAGTATAAACTACAGCTCCCCCTGACAATTAGAACTGTCAGATTTCAAAATGCACATATCCCCCAACCCAGCAATTTCTGGGGGGGTAGGGATTTACTCCGCTTTGTCATTTACATCTATTTGCATACAGTACCAAGATGAGTGCTCATGGCAGCACCGTTCATCACACTGAAAACTGGAACCAAGGACCCTGACAGCAACCGAGGGAGGACTGGGTGAATACACAGCACAGTCCTGTAACAGAAGAAAGTGTGGCTTGTAAAGTATTATTCCCTTTTTCTTTCAATTTGCATGGACTTAACATGTAAAGAAAATCAACACGGTTTCTTAGTGAAAGGAGCCAGATACAGAACATTATTTAGAACATGAAACTATTTGGGGAGGAAAAAAAGATACTCATTTTCAATCTCTCCCCACCCCCTCACCTTTCATACATATTTGCATATGCTTGAAATTTTCTAGAAGGACACCCCAGAAACTACCATGAATGGCGACTTCTGCAAACAGAGCACAGGGAGAGGAAGTACTGAAACTGTTACTTTCCCTTTATATTCTTCTAGAATATAGTTTTATTCTGGGATTTTTATAACTTTTTATAAAAGTTATAACTTTTTTAAAAGATAATTTTTTGAAAGTAATAGCACAATCAAAAAAGTTACCGTGCAAGATCTTCCAGGCCAATTCAACATCTAGTCTTGTTTTGTTTTGTTTTTAACATCTTTATTGGAGTATAATTGCTTTACAATGGTGTGTTAGTTTCTGCTTTATAACAAAGTGAATCAGCTATATGTATACATATATCCCCATATCTCCTCCCTCTTGCATCTCCCTCACATCCTCCCTATCCCACCTCTCTAGGTGGTCACAAAGCACCAAGCTGATCTCCCTGTGCTATGTGGCTGCTTCCCACTAGCTATCTATTTTACTTGGTAGTGTACATACGTCTATGCCACTCTCTCACTTTGTCCCAGCTTATCCTTCCCCCTCCCCGTGTCCTCAAGTCCATTCTCTACGTCTACATCTTTATTCCTGTCTTGTCCCCTAGGTTCTTCAGAACCTTTTTTTTTTTTTGATTCCATATATATGTGTTAGCATACGGTATTTGTTTTTCTCTTTCTGACTTACTTCTCTCCAACATCTAGTTTTAAAAGAAGAGTTTTCTAGCAATCTATAGAAAGTCATCTTAATCATGCAAGAAAAGCCCCTCATCATCTTAATGGGTCCTGAAAAGTCTTTGGAGGGGGAATCCTAGTGGGGAATCCCAACTTGATCTGAATGGTGCAGCTAAGGTTCTGAAACAGATGAAACTCATTGAAAAATATAAACCTGAGACTCATTCAAACCTAAATGGATCAAAAGCCCATGACTATCGGGGAGCAAGTAACGCTCCATCTCCTCGCCAAGCTGCAGTGAGCTTCTTCCTTGGAATTTCCAAGCCCTTATTATTACCACAAGCCATTTTATTAGTGCTTTATGGATTTTTGCAGAATGCTCCAGGCAAGATTTTCATGAGACGGGCTCTGCACCTCAGGGTCTTTGCATTTGCTGTTCCCTCTATCTGAGACTCCCTTCCCCCAGCCCTTGCACAGCCAGCTTTGCCATTCAGGTCAAAGGTCAAATGTCACCTCCTCCAAAAAGCCTTCCCTGGACATGCCCCTATCATAGCTTGTACCCCAGTGCTTCCCAGTTCACGTCTTTGCGGCACTTGCCGCCACCCAAAATCATTTTGGTCATCCCCAGCGTAAGCTCCATGAGAACATGGGCCTCATCTGCCTTGTTCATGGCCGTATTCCCAGCGTCTAGAACAGTGTCAGCACACAGTAGGTACTCAGTTAATAATAAAAGACTGAATAAATGAACGAGTGAGAAAAGGTTGCGGGAAGAACAGGAGAACGAATCCAGTGTTGTAAAAACCACTCTCTAGTTGTCCGTGCCGGGGAAACGCAGGCACTTGGTAACTGCTCTCCAGAGAGGAAGGCATCCCCAAGCAAGTATCAATAGTTACCCAAGAGGCCAATAAAAGGTAAACGAAGGTTCTCAGGGAGACAACTCACTGAGAGGGAAGGAAAAAGCCTCATAAAACCTGAATTATTCCCCAAGGGTACCGGATGCCGCCCTCCCCAGGTCATCTAGAACCCATTTTCCAGAACTTGGCAACCTCCTCCAGGAGATGAAACCCCACAATTAAACCAAGGGGAAACTTAAGTAGAATCTCGACTTTGTAATTGTCCACCTATCCTGGGGCAGTTTAAGATGAAGGAGCAGCACTTCAAAGCTGACCTCTAAGGACCAGCACTTCACCCTGGGAGTGAGCCGTCAGAAACCCCACTCCCAACCTAAACGGATTCGGGGAGAAAAGCCCTGGGTGGAAAGCGGCAAACAGCATGGAAACGGCTGCAATCGCTTCTCTAGCTAATTGGAGTTTAACCTCCTTAACATCTCATTAAGCTTCTCCACAGCAACCCCAATAAGCCAATTACGGGAGACGTTCAACAGCCTAAAAACTTAAGGAAATGCAGGATGGGTGAGGCAAAAGTCTTGCCCCAGATTTCTTCTCTGGATTCCTCCCCACCAATGGCTGTGGGACTTCGCCACCCAGGGGACATCTGACAATGTCTGAAGACATTTTTGTTGTCACAACAGCGGGGAGGTGCTACTGGCATCTAGCGGGTAGAGGCCAGGGATGCTGCTAAACAGCCCACAGCGCACAGGGCAGACCCACAACGGAGTTATCTGGCCCAAAAGGTCAAGAGTGCCCAGGACGAGAAACTGCTCCACACCTACCACCCCTCCCCCACGCTGGCTTCCTCACTGCTCAGGCTTCAAGAGGGAAGCAGGGGTTCCACAGCTCCACCGGAAGAGACGCTGTCCCAGTTACCACGCCAGGTTGGGGGAAACACTCGCCTCAGGATGTTCAAGTCCTTGTCATTATCTCAATCCATTTCATTAGCCCTTTATTTCTTTTGGCAAAACGTTCAGGTAAGTTTTTATGGGCTAGAGTTTTACTGACCATTAAGATCTGACGAAATCTAGACCTTATCCCACCATGAAAATCTGGAGCCAACATCACAAACTAGACGCTTGCTTCAAATTCCCCGGGCATTGATAATTTGTTTATCCATCCCCCTCCTGCCAACATGACCAAGCTAGAGCAGCACCAAACCAGTGAGCCAGAGCGGCCCCAGTCACCTCACCAAAAGGCCGGGCTTCAAAGCAGGATCTGCCGACTCAAATGCCTATGGGTGCCAGGTGGGGTCCATCAGTGAGGGAAGCAGACCAGGTAAGAAAGCACGAAGAAAAAAGGCAACGGACACCGGGCCTACGAATTAAAGCTGCAATAAGGAGGAGCAGGGACTGTGGCAATCTGGGGCCAGCAGGCCTGTTCTGGAGGGGGCAGCCCCAGCTGACCACCACCACGTACAAACGCGGGCCCTCGTGCAATCAGATCTTCTGATTTTTCAAAAGTCAGAAATGCAGATTTTTCTGTGAGTTCTTCCCATCTGTAAATATTAGCAATCACAGTAATTCAACATTAAAATAAAGCCAAAGCAGCACACTAGTGGGCTAGATCTAACTCCCCCCAAGGAACCTGTACCTCAGACACTCAAATTCAAATGTTAATTGCGCCTACAGTGTGCCTGGTCTGAGTCCTGGAAAAAGAGATGGACCAGACTCAGTTCTGACCTTCGCAAGACAAAATACAAGCAGTTGGATGTGGAAGCTGGAAGGCTTGTTCTACCTGAGAATCCATTCCAAACAGGTAAGGGACTATTTCACCCTTAAAGGGCTCTGGAAAGAGGTTTCAACCCAGCTCACAAGCCACTCCAAAGCTTCATGTCATTCATTCCTTCAATAAATATTTACTGAGCACCTACTATGTTCCAGGCACTGTTCCAGGTGCTGGGATTACACAGCACAGGCAAAACCCCTCCCCCTGTGAAGTTGACCTTTTGGTGAGAGTTTACAGGGAGTAAACAAAATAAATAAGTAAAAGATCTGGTGTAGATGGCAGTACGTACTGGGTTGGGGTGCGGGGGTGGGGAGGAGCCAGAAGGACTGGGATACAAGGAAGCGGCAGGGAGTCAGGGAAAGGCTGTCTGGGATGACATCTGAACAAGGATTTGAAGGTGCAGGAGCATTCTGGGCAAGGGAAACAGCAAGTGCAAAGGCCCTGAGGCAGTGTGAGGGAGACAGAAAGTACCAGGTGATGTGGTCAGAGAGGTGAGGGGACCAGATGCTGTCAGGCCTTGTAAGCCTCTCTAAGCCCTCTGGCTTTTTCCCTGAGGGAAGTGGGGCGTCGCTGCAGGGTCTTGAGCAGAAGGGGGAGAGGATCTGACCTCTGTCTTTAACAGGAGCCCTCTCGCTGTGGGGTTGAGACCAGACTGTAGGGGCCAAGGAGGACAGCAGGGAAAGCACTGAGGCGGGAACATCCAAATGCAGGATTGAGCCCATGGTGGCTCTGGCCAGAGCAGTAGCTGGAGTGGCAGTGAGAAGCAGGCATTCTGAAGGAACAGGCAACAGGATTTGCTGACAGATCAGCTGTGGAACGGGAGGCAAAGGTGGGGAGTCAGGGATGACGCAGGGTTTGGGCCTGAGCCTCTGGGGACAGGGCTGCCATCAACTGAGATGGGGAGGGCTGGGGTGAGGGGGCTCGAAGTTCCATGTGGGACACGGTAAACTGGAGCCACCCATGAGACACCCAGGTGGAGATGTTAGTTCCAAAAAGTTGAGAACACGAATGGAAAGATTTTCCATCCACCACTGCGTTCCAAACGCGAGGCTCCTCCAAGACTATCACAAACAGAGCCGGTCCAGCTGGGAGAAGATCACTGCTCCTTGTTGTTGGGTCGCTGGGGCTTCGTTCTGCAAGGCTGGAGGGGAACCCAGGAACCCTGAACTAGCCCTTGCCCTGCCCTTGTCCTGCCCTAGCCTCTCAAATGGCTTTTCTCCTCCCAAAGCCATCCGCCTTGTCACGCTGCCATTCTGGGCCTCAGATTCAACATGCGTGAAGTGGGGTGGACGGAGGGGAAGACCCCATCAGTTCCAGGGGCCCTTTGGCTCTAATCCGCAAGGGAGAGAGGAGACTGGAAGGAGGGGCGGAGAAGAAGAGAGGAAGGTGGAGGAAGGCACAGTGATGCGTCTAAAAGCCCACAGAAAATTTGAAGGATGGGGGAAAAATAAATCCGTTCATTCTACATTGTTGCAAAGCCTAAGGGAGCTAATTACGCCAGGAATTAGACTGACCCCAAGGTCAGACCTTACGCCAAGAAGAATTTCAAATGGTTTCTAAAATACTCCGTTTCTCCCACCCTTCAGCAGCTAAACTGAATATTCAGGGGGTTACTGAGGTGGAAGATGGTTCGGGGCAGCTCCGTGGCAAATATCAGCACCAGGACCAAATATTAGCAGGACTCCATGAACCATGACACAGATCCGCCACTTCTGTTCATCCCCAGCAGCAGCAGGTACAGCAGCAAAAATTAACTAGAAAATTCCAGTTGCTGCACCGCTCGCATGTACTAAGTGCTAACTGTATACCAAGCAGCAACATTCTAAGCACCTGCCAAGGATTCTCTTGGTACCGTGTTACCATCCTCATTATACACATGGGGAAACTGAGGCATGGAGGGGGAAGTAACTCGCCCAAGCTGCAGAGCCAGGATTTGAACCCCAGGGATGTGAGCACTGCTCAGAGCCGCCATACTCCACTGCTTACTGACTTGTCGCTTACTTTTCGACATTTTCTGATTTTTCTACACTGGACATGCAACACATTAATAAACAAATTTTTTTAAAAAATTAACTCGCAAGGGGAGGCCCGTGCCCATTTTCCCAACCATCATTTAAACATCAGCCACAAAACAGTCCTTCCTACCCGCCCCCCTACAACCACCCTCAAAAAAAAAATAAAGGCAAACCCAGCGCTGGGGAACTCAGCCCCTATTTTCCATTTAGATAACCAAGTTACTCTTTTTCCATCCCAGAGCATTTGCCTGGGTGAAGGTGGGAAGTCAGCCAAACACTCACCACGGGCTATTTCCACGTGCTGGTTTTTCTGGCCATTTCCTGGGGCTCAGAGGCAGGCACTGGCCCAGGAACAAAGCTCTGACTAGAGTCTCAGGTGGGCTAGTCGCCTTGATTTCTAAACACATGACCTTGGTCAAGGGAGGAGGCAGGCATGACTGGGTGGGTGGCCCAATCCCATGCCCCAGCTGAAGAAAAAGTGGGTCCAAAGGAAGGACAAGCAACTCGAAACACACAACTTCATCTTTGGAAAGAATAACAATAACCACTGCTTAACTCTGTGCAGGGCACAGGCTGAGCCACTTGCACAGATGGACTCATTTACTTTTCAAAACAACCGCAGGAGGTTGAGACTTCGGGGGCCCCCACCCCCACTTTACAGATGAGGAAACTGAGGCAGAGAGGCACACTGGCTTGCCCAAGGTCACACAGTCTCTCCTGGCCTTAAGTGTGTGCCCTGGAAAACACAGAAGTCACCTGCTTTCAATTACATTTGGTTTCTCCTGCTACCTGGAAGTTCTCATGCCCCAGCTGCCTACTCTCAAACTCTGGTTCCAGGGCACCTCCAAAAATTGGGACATCCAGCAAGTCCAGAAATCCAGAGGGAGGAAGCGCAGAGGAAAGTCTGCAAGGCCAAAGACTGGGGGAAGATGCAGGGCCTGGCAGAAGGGAAAGCCAACCACCTGGCAACTTCTGTACCAAAAGTCCTTGCAGGAGAAAAAACACACCTGTTTCCCCCGGACGAGCTTCTTCAGCTAAATAAACGGAGGACACCCCCAAACCCAGTCGACTTTGGAAAACCTGACATCAACTGCCAGTTGCCATCAATAAAATACATCCTGGTGCAGAATCTAGTTTACGGTCGCCTATTTTTTCCCCTCTGTAATTTAGGAGAAGAAAATAAACAAGGAAATACTCCAGTATTCACAGCCAACACTAGACCAGATCCCCATCTGATTCTTGCAGAAATTATCTTGCTGTTGTTACACCAGGTACAGGGAGCAAGGACTCCTCAGATTTTCCTCTCTCTGCTAAGTACAACCTTACTTTGCAAATAAGTCTGCTCTCCAATTAGTCCTGGAACTTGAGTGCAAAGCTCTGGACTATTTCCAGCCCCAGAGTAAATCTCTGATCCCACTGGCCTGAAAATGTGAGACATACCCAGAAGTGTTTTGTTATTCTACGAAGTGATACCTCCCAAAAATAAAGCCTTTCCCACGGGGCCCTCAAGGATGACTTTTCAACACTCCAAATGCAGCCTGCAAGGAGAGGACCACAAAACAGAACAAGAAGGTATTTTTGGATGCTAATCACTGGCTCCAAAGAACCAAGGGTGTTTCCCTCTCCTGATTCCTAAACAAAAGTGGGAAAACTATCCTGTCCAGAACTGCATTCCGTGTTTACCAATAATCAAGATGGTGGGACACGAGATTGCTTCCTGTAACAAAGAGGCAAATAGCATTACTGGGAAACTAAAGCCCAAGACACTGGCGATTAAACCACAGAGAATGGACTCCGAAGACTCAGCAGGCTCAGCAATGGACGTTCAGAAGAAACCTGGAGGTGGGGGTCCCCACAGAGACGAGCCTCACGTTTTAGGGGTGGAATGGCACGCCCACTGGTACCAGGATACTGGGCATCCTCAGCTGCACCCCAAACCTGACCCCAGGGTCAGGCAAGTCAGAGCAGGGGTGAGCAGCCCTACCTTCTTTCCTGGCTGTTCCTCAAACTTCCCTAATTCTCCCCCTGTTCCCCCAAACTCCCCTCAAAGTATAAGCAAAAGGAAAGTAAAAGATGACAAAAAAAATTTGTAACCACAGGAGACTAATGTGGATGCAAAACAAGTGGGGAGGGGGAAAACCTCAACCCAGTCGCTGGAAGCCCCTTTCCACAGCCTCAGCCCTTCCCCAGCTCAGCCCTTTGGTAACGGGGTGTTTGCGAAAAGGGGGCTCCAACCCACAAAGGAGATGGGGGAACTTAAGCAGAGAGACACCCCCCACCTCTGGCGCCTCCTTCCCCGGCAGGTTATTTTTAATCGAAAAGGGAACCCCAGAGCGGAAAGGGCCCCTCTTTTCAGCCCCCTCCCCCAGGCTCTGGCCCCTCACCTTTCCCCAAAAGCCCCAGAGCCGGGCACAGGCAACCCCTCCCCAACGCCCTGCTTCCCCGGAGCCGAGTCACCCAAGTTTTCCCCCATCAGCAGCACTCCCGAAGGGGCTGGCCGCGGGCGGGATGGGGAGCGGAGCCCCCAGGCCAGCTGCAGGGTGGGGAGCCCGGCGCTCGGGGCGGCAGGGGTCCCCGAGGCTGCGGGCCCGGCCCGCCCTGCCCGGCGCTTCCCCCCACCCGCCTGCCTCCTCGCCCGCCGGCCTCCCTCCCTCCCGCCGGCCTCCCTCCCTCCCGCTCCCCGCCGCCGGCCCCACGCGGCCCAGGCGGCCGCCGAGCACTTACCCAGAAGGGGTCTGAGCCATCGGCGCTGCAGAAGCCGCGGAGCGCCATGCGGCCGGCTCGGGCACGGCGAGCAGCGTCGGACGGACTGGCCCGGCTGCTGGCGGCGGCGGCGGCGGCGGCGGCGAGGGCGGGAGGCAGCGGCGGAGGGAGCCGGGGCCGCAACGCCGCCTGGTTGGCCGGCGCGTCACGGGGATGCGGCGGCCCCGCCCCGCACGGCCCCGCCCCGCTCACCTCGTCCGGCCCGCGTGGGCCGCAGCGAGAGGCTGCACCCTCGCTGGTCCGGCCGGTCGGCCGCGGACCCTCGGGCGCCCGATCCTACCCCCTCATAGGAGGCCCGGGGAAGGCCGCTGCAGATGCGGCCGCGACCTTTGTGCCCAGACCCCGCGACCAGTTTTCAAATCCCGCTGTAACAACAACGACGACGACAGCAATAGTAATAGAAACAACCGGGGGAAATAAAGTGTACTGATCCATCTATGAGCCAGGAGAGTGCCAGACACCGTAGCTGCGTCCTCATTGCACCCTCACTGTTATGACTCCCTTTTCATGAAGGAAGAAAACAAGAGGCAGAGAGGTTTGAGTGACTTCTCCAGCGTCACCGGGCTTACCCAGCCTGCTGACTCCAGAGCTGACGCAGAAACAGTAGGAGGTGGATACTCTATTTAATCTACGCTTTACAGGTGGAGAAACTGAGGCTCAGAGAGGTGAAGCGACTTGCCCAAGGTCACACAGCTGGCAAGTGGCAAAAATGGGATTGGAACCCATGACCAGTCTGACTCCAGAGCACTCATGGCCTGAAGTCTCCAATCTCCATCCCAAACAGCTGTGTGCAAAGCAGCTTTGATATTTTCTCCACCTTTTCTGCAGCACTTAGGAAATAACCAGGTTATTGATCCTTACCTTTGAGGTAAAGAAACTGAGGCCTAGAGATACAGTAATAATTAACAAGCATTCACAGTCATGGGGCTTCCTAAGGCTGAGTTGTTAGCAATGAACATGAATTAACTTGTGTAATGCTCACAAGAACCCCAAGAGGTAAGTACTGTTATTATCCCCATCTTGCAGTTGAGACTGAGGCCCACTGAGGCAGAGTACTTTGTCCGGGATTATGTAGACTGTAAGTGGCTGAACCAAACTTTGAATCCAAGGTGACTGATCGGGAAGGGAGGAATCTATAATGCTAACCATCTTGCCATACTGTCTCTTTTTAATATACAGGCAGCCAGTGACAGAAGCTGGGCCTGGGGCCTGGGAGTCAAAACTTTCCTCCTTAATCCCCTGCCTGATGTATGGTTTCCATTACATACACACACACACACCAGCTGCACCAAATAAAACAGGAACAGTGATTGAACTTGAGACCGCCCCCCCACCACCACCACTGCCCTGCCATGGACCTAGTGAGGGAGGGAGATAGGATTGTTTTCTGTGATTTTTTTTTTATTGGCCCAGGTTCCCCTCAGGGTGAGTGAGTTTTTATGGGATAATTACTTTCAGGTTATAATGCTCTTTGGGCTGTTGCTTTGACATTTATACATTTAACAAATACTTACTGAGCATTTACTGTATGCCAGGTCTTGCTGGAAACAAGACAAAGTTGCTGCTCTTATGGAGCTTAAAGTTTTGGGGTTTCTTGCGGGGGGGGGTTTAAAGTGGTTTTTTTAATGGGAGGGAAACAGGTTAATCAAATAATCACATAAAGTGTATTTACAGCTGTGATAAAAGCTAGGAAGAAAAAGTGGGAGTAAGAGGGTTTTAAAAGGTCCTGGCCTACTGGCAGTGGAAGTCAGCGAAGGCTTCCTGGAGGGAGGGTCTTTTGAACTGGGATACAAGTGATGAGTCTGGTTTCATGAGGCCTGGGCTGTGTTCTGGGATGAAGAAAACAGCTTATGGAAAACCATGAAGCAGGACAGAGCAAGTCCCTGGAGGAACCTGAAGACAGTCTGGGTGGCAGGGATCAGAGACAGAAGCAGAAGGGACTCATCTGGGGCAGGAGGGATCAGGAGGGGCCAGAGCATGCAGGATCTTGTTGGCTAGAGGAGGGGTTTCAGCCTGGCCCCATGAGTGATGGGGAGCTATTTGTGGATTTTAAGCGGGGTACGAGGTGGTCAGATTTCTTTCCATTTTTATTCAAATTCTTTATTCATCCATTCTTTCAACAAATATTTATTTTTATGAAAAGGTGCTCAACATCATTAGTCATCAGGGAAATGCAAGTAAAATCCCAGTGAAATACGATTACACACCCACCAGAATGACTGAAATGAAAACGCCAAGTCTTGGCAAAGATGCGGAACAACCGAAACTCACCCTCTGTTAGTGGAAGTGTAAATTGGTTCAACCACTTTGGAAAACCGTTTGGCAATTTTTGCTAAAGCTAAACATACAACTACAGGGTGACACAGCAATTCCACTCCTTTCCCAGAGAAAGGAGTGCTTTTGTCCATCAAAAGACATCTACCCAAAATGTCCAGAACAGCTTTATTCAAATAGCCCAAAACTAGAAACAACCTGACTGTCCATCAATAGTCAAAAGGATGAATAAATTGTGGTGTGACACAGCAAAAAAATAAAAAGGATCAAACTACTAATGAATGTAACATTATGGACAAATCTCACGACACATAATAAGGAGCAAAAGAAGCCAAACATGAAAGAGTACATTTTTCATGATCCCATTTAGATGAAGTTCAAGCACAGGCAAAAACTAATAAACATTGATTGATGTCAGAATAGTAGTTACCTTTAGGGAGTGTGATTAGGACGAGGTACAAGAGAGCCTGCTGGAGAGCTAGAAATGTTCTATAACTTGATCTGGTGGTCATTAGATGGTTTACACACACACACACATTTTAAAATTTATTGAGCTGGACACTTAAGTTTGCTATGCTTTGCTTTGTAAAAGTTACACCTTAGGGAATTCCCTGGCGGTCCAATGGTTAGGACTCTGCGCTGCCACTGCAGGGGGCACAGGTTCAATCCCTGGTCGGGGAACTAAGATCCCACATGCCACACAGTGCAGCCAAAAAAAAAAAAAAAAAGTTATACCTTACACGAAAATTTGAAATAGAAAATAAATAAATAAAATAAAAATATTTACTGGGGCCTACCATGTAGGTGCTGTAGAGACACTTCAGTAAACAAAACAAAGATCTCTGTCTTCGTGAGATGCAAGCAGACGACATACCAAATGAATGAGGATACCATTTTCCAGGAGCAGAAACTGAAGGTTAGAGGGATGAGATAACTTGCCCATGATCCCACAGCTGGAATGTGTCAGAGAGGAGACTCAGCCCTGCTTTAACCACCAAACCCTCCCCGCACTTCTTTTTCAGCCACAGACTCACAAGTCTTCCCCTCCCCTTCTTTCCAAGCCCCTTCCTTCCCACCTGTGGCTCAAGTACAGTAATGAACACCCTCAGACCCAGCAGCTCTGGGCCCTGGGCCAAACCCACTCAATGAAAACAAACAAAGTAAATTGATGGTGAAAATGCAGGATCTGGATTTCAAGCATCAGCAGCCCTGGTAGACCATGAGTTGAGTGAATCATATATCAAGAATGCCAGAGAGATCCTTTCTGTTTTTCCCTGAAATCAGAGTACCATGTTGCTGTTCACTTATTTCACAGGACTTTTCACTATTTGTAATCATCTAATTATTTACTTGCTCCATATAGGCCTCCCCAGCCATACCGGAATCTTCCAGCTACTGCAGTCTCTCACCTGGAATGCTGTAACAGCCTCCTGCCTGGTCTCCCCATCCCTGTCCCTCCCCACTGCAATCAGAGCTCAACACAGCAACCAGAGGAGTCCTATTAAAGCAAGGAAGCAACACCCCTGCATAAAGCCCCCCCGGCCTCCTATCGTGCTTAGTACAAAATCCTACTGGATGTGATCCAGCAATTCCATTTCTGGGTAGACCCCCAAAAGAAGTAAAAGCAGGAACTTGAAAAGATATTTCCACACCCATGTTCATAGCAGCATTGTTCACAATAGCCAGGAAGTGAAAGCAGCCCAGGTGTCCATCAATAGATGAATAGATAAAGAAAACGTCGTCTATACATGTGATGGAATATTATTCAGCCTGAAAAGGGAAAGAAATTTTGACACATGCTACAAGGGTGAACTTTGAAGACATTATGCCAAGTGAAATAAGACAGTCATAAAAGGAGAAATATTGTATGCGTCCACTTATATGAAGTTCCCAGAGTAGTCAAGTTCATAGAGACAGACAGTAGAATGGTGGTTGCCAGGGGTGAGGTGGGAGATGGGGACTTAGTGTTTAATGGGTATAGAGTTTCCATCTGAGAAGAAGAAAAAGTTCTGGAGGCGGATGGTGGGGACAGTTGGACAACAGTATGAGTATAATTAATGCCACAGAACTATACACTTAAAAATAGTCAAGATGGTAAATTTTATGTTGCGTACATTTTACCACAATAAAAAAATATATGAAAAAAGGAAGCAAAATAGAGTGGTTTTAAAAAAAAATCCTACTAGGCCTCTATGATATGGTCCTTGCCCATCCCCAATGTCATCTTGAACCCCTTTGTCCTCGGTCGCTGTGCTGCTGCAGCCACACTGAGAGCTTTCTGTTTCTTGAACGCCCCAAGCCCATCCCACCTCCGAATCTTTCCCCCTGCTGATCCCTCTGCCTGGAACCCTCAGCCTCCGAAGCTTCAAGTAGCCTGGGCTCCCTGCTCGCCCAGCCTCAGCTCGAATGCCATCTCCTTAGAGAGGCTTCCCTACTTCATTTACCTCGAGCAGCCACCATCCCCTCATCTCACCCCTACTCTAACACGATCTGAATTTTTTTTTAAATTGTCTTTTACCCTTCCTTTCCCCAATTATTCCTGCCAGACTCTCAAGTTCTTTTTTTAATTAATTAATTTATTTATTTATTTATTTATCTAGCTGCATCGGCTCTTAGCTGCAGCACGTGGGATCTTTAGTTGTGGCATGTGGGATATTTAGCTGTGGCATGCGGGATCTAGTTCCCTGACCAGGGGTCAAACCCTGGCCCCTGCATTGAGAGTGCAGAGTCTCAGCCACTGGACCACTAGGGAAGTCCCTGAAATTTTTAAATTGGTTCTTCTTCCTCCTAGAATAAGAGCATGACCTTATCTTCCTTCACAATTCAATCAGCAAATATTTATTGCCAAACAGTGTTCTGGGCAGGAGATGGCAAACTACCACCAGCCACCTGTTTGTATAAATAAAGTTTTATTGGAACATAGTCTCACACGTCCTTTTATGTATTTTTTTTTTTAATACTCTATGGAATTATTTCTTTTTTTTTTTGGCTGCTTTGGGTCTTTGTTCCTGTGTGTGGGATTTCTCTAGTTGTGGCTCGCAGGCTCTAGAGCTCAGGCTCAGTAGTTGTGTCACATGGGCTTAGTTGCTCCGAGGCATGTGGGATCTTCCTGGACCAGGGCTCGAACCCATGTCCCCTGCATTGACAGGCGGATTCTTAACCGTTGCACCACCAGGGAAGTCCCCTTTTATGTATTTTTCATGGCTATTTTCATGCTACAACCTCAGAACTGGGTAGTTGCAACAGAGACCGCATGACCAAAAAGCCTAAAATGTTTACTGCCTTGCTCTTTACCTGAAAAATTGTACTGACCTCTGGTCTAGGAGTTTGGCCTACATCAGGGAGCAAAACATGCCAGAATCCCCTGCCCACACTGTGGAGCTGAGATTCTGGTGGAGTTGAGATTCTGGTGGGAGAGAGAAAGAGATTTACCTGTTTACAAGATAAATAGGACAGAGTTTAATATAGATGACTTAGGATAGTTAAATGCTGAGTAGAAAAATGTACAGTATGGGTCAGGAGGGTGGATATCTAGACTGAGTGATCAGGGAAGACGGACCAAGGAGGTGGCACTTAAGTAAATGTACGAAGGGAGAGTGGATTTTGGGGGAACACTAAATCAAAGGCCTGGGCTGAGGCATGACAGCCAAGCTTGGGGAAGAGCAGAGAACCCAGTGGGGTTGGAATGGAGATGCAGCCAGTTCACATAGGGCCTCGTAGGCCCCAGCGATGACTTGGTTATCCTTGGAGTGAAGCAGGAGGTCACGGGAGGGAATTGAGCAGAGGAGCTGGTGTGACTTGACTTTATCAGCATCACTTGGGCTGCTGGGTGAAAAATAGACTGTGATGAAGAATGTCACCTGCCATATCAGTCAACAAAGGATGTTGTGGCCATCAAGCCGTCAGCCCCTGCAGCCACCTCCAACTGTGCACCCTGAGAGGATTCAGGGTGGAGAAAAGCAGGATACTGGCCCTGGATAGTTAAGGTGCCTATCAAAGGAATGATTTCAGTGAGCTCAGATTCTTGCATCTTCCCATGCACAGAGAAGCACTAAATTCATCGACTTGAGATGCCCGGTTTTCTTTGATTAACAGTAACTTTTTGATGATCCAACTACCCGGCTTTTGCTGCAAAAACTCCTTTATATCCTGGCTCCTCCCTTACCTCTTCGGAGCAGGCCCTCAGAGCTATCTGGAGAGGCTGTCTCCCAGGCTTGAGTCCTCAGAAAGTCCACTGAATAAAACATAATTCTCAACCTTTAGGCTGTTTATTTTTTGTCAGTCGACAAGACCATGGGCTGGGCAGGGAGGGGCGGAAGCAGGGCTAGCAGCTGGGAAGCAGGGTTTGATATGCTCAAAGAGGTCTCGGAGTAAAAGGGTTAATATCAGCCTGGACTGCCAAGTGGACCCAGGGTCCTGTTTTTCCGAAACTACAGCGTTCAATAATTGTGGACCACTGTATTCAGAACACCTTTATCTGAAGCTCTGTGTCTGGCTTGGAACTCAAGGCAGCTTCTCAGTGTCTGAGTTCCAGGAGAGAGAAAGGCATGTCATTGGTACTCATAGAATTTCAAACTGCAAATTTTCTGTAATTTTAGAGAACGAAGTTTCTCAGCGAGTAAGAAAGTAGTGGTCACTCAAAGAGGAGGGGGTACTATGGCACTTTAAAGCTGTGAGTGTCCTTGGAAGAAATACTATTTTCTGTTACCTTTGCAGCCAGCTTTATCATGTCTGTTACCCCAGCCTGAAGAATGGCCTGGCTGAGTTTTGGATCTCTCAGTCCGATCCAATTTTTACTTTCCTACAATTAAGGATCATGTACTACATTTAGTAGTTTTGTCTCTTAAGTGTCTTTTAATCTAGAATACTCCCCACTCTTATATATATATAAAACATTGTCCTGTTGAGGAGAGCAAGACAATTATACTGTAGCATACCCCACGTTCTGGATTTCTCCTTTTTTGTTTCTTCATTGGCGTGGTTTACTGTGTTCCTCTGTCCCCTGTATTTTCTGTAAACGTTAGATCTAAAGGCTTGATTGGATTCAGGTTAGTATACATTCTTCCCGGAATAGGAGCTACTGGGTGAGGGGGAATTGACTGCAAGGGAACATGAGGGAACTTTCTGGAATGATGGAAATTTTCTATGTCTTGAATGCAGTGGAAATTAGGTGTATACATGTCAGAACCCATCATCAAAGCGGATACTTCAAATGGGTGCATTTTATTAAACTATATCTGTATAAAGCATATCTTTATGAAATTATATCTCAATAGAGGAGAAAGAGAATCTGTTTAGATCTCAGCTCCTGTGTGTTCTCTCTCCGAGAACTAAGATGCCTGAGAAAGGGCCTGCGTCCAAGGTGTTCCCGCCTTCACAATTGTCCTTCCTCCACTTTGTAAAAGCAAGGCAAATGCTTCTCAGTCATCTTGAAACTTACTAAGGCATGTTGTGCTGTGGTGTAAAAACCTGGATGCCGAACAAAAGCATAAAGATAATAGTGTGTGGTTAGAAAAGGCAATGCCCCTAAGGACTGGGTAACAAATCCTTTTGCAATTCGGATGATTTCCTATTTGCTTCCAACCAACATGAAGGAGGCACTGCAAGACTTGTTGGATAATAGATTATTACAAATAATTTCTGGTAATGAATCATAATGTGATGTGTGGCAAGTAGGCATTCAAACATGGGTGACCTTGGGGACTTCCCTGGTGGTGCAGTGGATAAGACTCCGCGCTCCCAATGCAGGGGGCCTGGTTTCGATCCCTGGTCAGGGAACTAGATCCCACATGCCGCAACTAAGAGTTCACATGCCACAACTAAGAGTTCACATGCCACAACTAAGGAGCCCACCTGCCACAACTGAGACCCGGTGCAACCAAATAAATAAATAAATATATTTTTTAAAAAACATAGGTGACCTTGAATAGCTGTGACAAAATTTCCATTCCAGTCTCCTGTTTATGTGAAAAACATTTCTCAGTATTTACTTTATAAAAGCAAAAAAAAAAAAAAAAAAGGAATAGAGCTTCTTCTAAACTCTATCCCATTCCAGCAATAAATAATATTTATCCACAGACAGATGGACACACCCCCAAGAAACACCAAAAACTAACTAGCCCATCCATCTCATTAAAAGACTCATTTAGAATAAAACATACTTTTCAATATATAACAATTACTGATCATAATGTGGTGTATTTATGTTGTTTTGATCAATTATATTCAAATAATAGTTGTAATGATAATTTAGAGAAAAATTTTAACACTTAGAGCCTTTTTTTTAAATTTAATTTAATTTATTTTTTTATACAGCAGGTTCTTATTAGTTATCCGTTTAACACTTAGAGCCTTATGAACACAGGGTAATCTTCAAAATTAGAGTCTTAGGGAAACAGGACGTTAATATATATATACACATATATATTAACATAACATAAGCATTTTGTTGCAGAGAAGTATGATCTGGTGATTAATTTTAAAACTTTTCACATATTATATCAATATTAGGATAGAAGTCTGTGGGAGAAATAGAATGGAAATACAAGTTCAAGGAGAAAAAAAAACGGTAAAATAAAACTTCCAGTTGTTAAAAGCCTGTTCTTTTTTTTTTCTTACAAAATTTTCCATTTATTTCCATGATGGTGTGTGATTATGCTCATGGATTTTTAAAAATAAATGATGATAGGTATATTTAAAAGTATGAAGTAAAATTATATTCTAAAATATCAATATTTATAATAACTGGGAAATTAAGACTGCAACTATTTAAACTTACAATAAACAAATTTTAGGGACTTCCCTGGTTGGGCAGTGGTTAAAAATCCACCTGCCAGTGCAGGGGACACGGGTTTGAGCCCTGGTCTGGGAAGATCTCACATGCCACAGAGCAACTAAGCCTGCGCGCCACAACTACTGAAGCCCGCGTGCCTAGAGCCCGTGCTCCACCACAAGAGAAGCCACCGCAATGAGAAGCCCGCGCACCGCAATGAAGAGTAGCCCCCACTCGCCGCAACTAGAGAAAGCCCGTGCACAGCAGCGAAGACCCCACACAGCCAAAAATAAATAAATAAATAAATTTATTTATTTATTAAAAAAAATTTTAGATGTCAAGTTAAAAATATGCAAGGGGTACAGAGTTCTTAGAAATTCTTTAAGAAGAAACACAAGTAAAATACTTGAAGATCACTAAACAAGACCTTTTGTCCATCTCCTGAGCAGAAACCATGTGCAGGCAAAATGCTCAAGATCAAGACTGACAGGTCCCTGCCCTCATGAGATAACATAGTAATAAACAAATATAAACAAAGGAAGAAAAACAGCCAGTTTCAGGAGTTGATACTTTGAAGAGTACAATAAATATAATAGACTGTTCCTCGGATAAGGATGAGGGTGGGGTTGGGGGGAGAGGGGAAGTTGGGTTAGTCAGGGTCTCACAAAGGAAGTGACATTTGAACTGAGACCTGAAGTGAGGATGTCAGCAACCAGAAAACCCGGGAAAGAGAGATTCAGGCTGAGGAAACAGCAAGTGCTAAGGTCCTGTGGCAGAAACAAGCTTGGTGTGTTCCAGGAATAGAAGGAAGATGCTTGTGGCTGGAGCATGGTGAGCCACGGGGAGAGCAGGAAAGATAGGCTGGGGTGTTGTAGGCTGTGCTGTGGAGTCTGAATTTTATCCTGAAGACAATAGGAACCATTTAGAACAGAGTTTCTCAACTTCTGAGTTTCTCAATGCCCTATTGACATTTGGTCCAGATAATTCTTTGTTGTGGGGACTGTCCTGAGCATCGTAGGATGTCTGACAGCATCCCTGTCCACTACGCATTAGATGCCAGTAGCCCCCTCATCTCAAAACCCATTGTGACAACCAAAAATGTCTCCAGACATCGCCAAATATCCTTTGTGGGAGGATACGTCCCTATAATGGGAGGCTACACACCCACCAGAAACGGTTATGCTGGTCTATAGCTGATGAACAGGAAAACACTCATGACCCCAGTAAGTCATGACAAATTAAACACATTTTCTCTCTGCTCCCTCCCATAACCTCCCTGAAATGACCACTGAGGAATAAGGAAGGTTAAACTAATGAGGAAAAGGAGAATAGGAGAGGAAACAACATTAGATGAAGAATGTTGACAAAATTTCAGAAGATAGAAAACGGGTGGGAAGTGAATTAGCCAAACACAGAGACGGAGGCCAAGAACTAAGCTAATCCCCAGTGGACAAACCAGAGGAATCTGAGAAACTGAAAATGCCCATCATATATGGAGGCTGGGGTGAGTTGGGACCAAAAGCTGAAGAACTGTGTAGAAGTCAGTATAAGGAGAGGGTGGATTCTTCCACCCTGTAGAGCAGGTGACTCTATCTTTCCCAGCCACAGCGTAAGACAGGAAGTTTTAGAGAGTCTAGATTTGGGAAGGGGCAGAGTAGAGGATGGAGTGAGTCATGAAACTGAAAACAGGAGGATGAAGTGAGAGGGTACCTAGAAATGGCGAGATTTCCAAGCTCCCAACCCCACTTGGCTCCCACAATGATGACAGTCAGGCTTAGACCTCTGAAATAGTCAACACAGGCTCAGTTATGCTGCAGTAACAAAAATCCCTAAATCTCAGTAGCTTAAGACAACGTTAGTGTATTGTTTGCTCAAGTTTTATCTCCTTGTGGGTTGTCTTCACTCAGTTTCTTGGAGCAGCCACGATCTGAAGGTGGATGATCACCACACCAAAGGGAAAAGAGAGGTTCAGAGTCCTGCTTAGAGTGATATGTCAATTTTTTTTTGGATGAAATTTATACAACATAAATGTCACCATTTCAAAATGAACAATTCACTGGTATTTAGTACATTCTCAATGTTGTGTAACCACCAACTCTATTTAGCTTCAAGTCATTGTCATCATCCCAAAAGGAAACCCATACGCATAAGCAGTTGCTTCCCAGGACCCTCTTCCCCTGTCTCTGCAACCATCCATCTGAATTCTGTCCCTATGTATTGACCTATTCTGGATTATTCTGTATGCAGTTAATCCTCATTATATGTGGATTCCATATTTCTGAATTTGTCTTACTACGTTAACTTTAACTTATTTGTAATTTCAAAATCGAGAGACTTCCCTGGTGGTCCAGTGGGTAAGACTCCATGCTCCCAATGCAGGGGGCCCAGGTTCCATCCCTGGTTGGAGAACTAGATCCCACATGCCGCAAATGAGTCTGCATGCCTCAACTAAGAAGTCTGCATGCTGCAACTAAGAAGTCCGCATGCTGCAACAGAGATCCCATGAGCTACAACTAAGACCCGGCACAGCCAAAATAAATAAATAAATAAAAATAAATCTTAAAAAAAAATTGGTAGCTGTGGACTTTCCTGGTCATTGGTGGAGCAGCAACAAATTTGAGTTGCTCTACACGCGTGTTCCCAGCTGAGGATGAAGGAGGCAACACCCTTCTTATTTCAGCTCTCATACTCTAAACAAGTGTTCATGGTATATTTTGTGCCACATTTTGCATTTTCGTGCCTTTTGTTTGTGATTTCGCTGTTTAAAATAGTCCCAGGTATAGTGCTGAAGCGGTGGCTATTGTTCCAAGAAAGTACATGTGTTAGGTAAGCTTTGTTCATGCATGAGTTTTAGTGCTGTTGGCCGTGAGTTCAATGTTAATGAACCAACAATATGTATTAAATAAGAATTAAAAAAATTTTTTTTTATTTTTGGCTGCACTGCACAGCTTGCAGGATCTTAGTTCCCCGACCAGGGATCAAACCTGAGCCCTCGGCAGTGAAAGCACGGAGTCCTAACTATTGGACTGCCAGGGAATTCCCTAAATAAGATTTCTTTAAACAGAAGCACATATAAATCAAGATTATGTGTTGATTGGTTCATGAAAATGTGACCAGAGGTTCACAGGAACTGTATTTCCCTAGAAGCAGCGATTCCGTATTCAATAACTAAATGTTCCCAGAGACGTTGTAGAACATATCTACCATGAATAATGAAAATCGTCAAATGGAATTTGTAAACGGAATCATACATTCTGTGACCTTTTGTCTGGCTTCTTTCTCTTAGCATAATATTTTTGAGGTTCATTCACATTGTAGCAAGTACCTGCATTTCATTCCTTTCAATGGCTGAGTAATATTTCCTTGTATGGATATACCGCACATTGTTCAGCCATTCATCAGTTGAACATTTGGACTGTTTCCATCTTCTGGCTATTGTGAATAGTGATGCTGTCAATATATGTGTACACACATTTTACCAGCCAAAGACTCCAGTCATCTGAGAAAAGCTTTTATTATGAAAGACAACTCCAAAACAAGCAGGAAAATAGGATTTGGAGAAACAGTGACAATGAGAGGAATGAAGTAAACTTCTAAAAAGCTGCCATAAACATCTTAGAGAGATAATAGATGATATAGCATTCCTGGAACAGAACAGGCTATCTCTTTTTTTTTAAATTAAAATGTATTTATTTATTTTTCTTTCCAGTGTTAAGATGTAATTGATATGCAGCACTGTATAAATTTAAGTTGTAAAGAACAAGATATCTTTTAAAAGGAATATTCAGGGAACAACAACAAAAAAAAGCTCTTGGAAATCAAGAAACTAAGAAGTAAAAAATATTCAATGAAACAAGAGGACGAAAAAGATTGAAGAAGTCTTCCAGAGAGAAGAGGAAATAAAGAACATTAGAAGACCACAAAGGAAGGTCCAATATTCAAATAATAAGAATCTGAGAAAAATAAAACTGGGAAAACAAAGGAGAGAAAATTATCAAGAAAATAATAATTAAAAAAAAACTTTTCTGAACTGACGGAAGTGATAATTTTTTAGAGTGGTATACTGGAGTATTTAAGGTGAAATGTCATGATCTCTGTAACTTACTTTAAAATATTTCAGCAAATCACAATGCGATACCCCATTATACACACCAGAATGACTGTAATAAAAAGGACAATGTCAGAAACAGATATGGGTTGTAGTTTGCCTTCATTCTTTCCAATTCATGTCTAGCTTCCCCCCACCCCCCAACTGCTGGCCTTGCTGATCTCCAGCAACTTTAGGCCCATTGCATTCTCCACCAGCGTCCACAGTTTTATAAGACTTAATCTCAATAATAAATCCCTTATTATGAGTTGTAAGGACTCATACTGGTTCTGCTTCCCTGTTCAAACCCTAATTGATGTAAGTATGGCACTAATTATCTGAGGAAAGGTGGCTGCTTATGCATAGATGCTACTGCAAGCACAGTCTCTGAAAGGCCTCACCAGCCACTGGTAACAGGACATATTCGGAGGGAGGGGTTTGGAGGTCCAGTGGCAGGGAGAATTTTCACTTATTTGTTTGTTTGCAATTTTTTGTTTACCTTGTGATTGTATACATTTTAAAAACACATGCTAATGGTAAAATATAACATGTATCCAGAAAAAGTGCTGTAGGTAGAGTATGTAGTGGTAGCTCATTGTGGTTTCAATTTGCATTTCCCTGATTACAAATGAAGATGAGTACTTTTTTTTTTTTTTTCATTTATTAGCCATATCGATTTCTTCCTTTTTGCAAGGGCATCTTAAAGTCTTTTGCCATTTTTCTATCAACTGTCTTTTTCTTAATGATTTGAGGGAGCTCTATTTAGTCTAGGTATAAATGCTTTGCCATTTACATATATTTCAAATATCTTCTACTAGTCCATGGATTTTTTTGACCCTCTTTTGAAGAGGTTTCTTTTGATGAAATGTGTATTTCCTCTTGGTATAGTCTGGGTGTTTGTGTCCCCTCACCCCCCTCAAATTCATATGTTGAAATTCGAATCCCCAATGTGATGGTATTAGGAGGTGGGGTCTTTGAGAGATGATTAGGTCGTGAGGATGGAGCTCTCATGAATGAGATTAATGCCTTTATAAAAGAGACCCCAAAACAAAAACAAAACAAACAAACAAAAAGATTGGCTTTGGGACTTCCCTGGCAGTCCAGTGGTTAAGACTGTGTGCTTCCACTGCAGGGGGTGCGGGTTCGATCCCTGGTCAGGGAACTAAGATCCCACATGCCGCGTGGCACGGCCAAATCAAAAAACAAAACAAAACAAAACAAAATATTAAAAGAGAACCCAGAGAGCTCCTTTGCCCCCTTCCACCATGTAAGGACGCAGCAAGAAGGTACCAGCTATCAACCAGGAAGATGACCCTCACCAGAACGTGACTGTGCTGGCACCTTGATCTTGAACTTCCCAGCCTCCTGCACTGTGAGAAATCAATTTCTGTTGTTTATAAGACCAGGGATCGAACCCAGTCTGTGGTATTTTGTTATAGCAGCCTGAGCAGATAAGACACCTCTTTTCTCAACATAAATGCCATAGACTCTGGATCGTTTTTACAAACTCTCTCATGAGACTCTTGCGGGCAAGGTGAGAAGGCACAGGCCCAGTGACTGTGTTACTTGTGTTCAGAAGCTGGGTCTGCAAAGCCCACAGGCACTAATAAAGAGGTCTGTGGGGAAACGTTCTCAGTGTCACACTCTGTTCTCTGCACAGTCCTTTTTAAAATTTGTGATCATCATTTATTAAGTTACAAAGATCCAGGCCCTGTGCTAAGAACTTTATATACTTGGCCTATTTTCTCTTTTTCACTCCCCCCAGTTACCAGAGCCCGTGTATCCATCAGTTGTAGAAGGCACAGTCTAAGGCCACAATACGTTGAAGGCCCCAGGAAAATGTTTTAATTCTTTTACAATCAGAAGAAAAATAAATAAATATAACCCTGCTTTTATTATATTTGTCTTTATACCAACACCATCATAAAATATAGTTTTAGATTTGTGTGTGTGTGTGTGTGTGTAAGAATGTGTCCCAGCCAGCAACCTTATAAGGTGGGCACTATTGTTATATAATTTATTCAAGGGAGGAAACTAAAGTCTGAGAAGTGACTTAGCCAAGGTCAGACAACTGGAAAGTGTGGGAACAGGGACTTGAACTTAAGCCTGGGGAACCCTAAAGCTTTTACGCTTGGCCACTAACCTAAAGGGTCCCCAGGTCAACACTGTCACATCCAGGGGGTGTGTCTGGCTGGAGCTGGGGAGGTTTACCCTGGAAGGAGAAGTCTTAGAGGAGATTTGATACAGTCGTCAAATATTTTAAGAGCTGTCACATGGAAAAAGGATTAGCCCAGTTTTTTGTGGCTCCTGAGAATGGAGCCGGGATAGGTGGGGTGGGGTTATAGGAAAGCAGATTTTGACCCAGTCACCTGTCAGTAGCAATTTATCCTGAAAACCATAGGAGGGAAGTTTGACCCCTGTCCCTGACAAGGAAAGAATTCAGAACAAAGCTGTGTTGGAGAGGATTACTGCCTTGGGAAGGGAGTTGAAGGAGAACGAGATGAATTTTTACGTCCCTTTAACATTAAGATTCTACACTTGCAGATATTAGAGGTTCAGCAAGTGTAGATGAGTTGGGATCCTCCCCACCCCCACCCCGATTTCACCAGTCCTTAGCGGGCCCTCTCACGCACTCTTAGTGGGAGTATAAATGGAAACAGCCTTTTTGGAAGACTTATTGGCAGTATCTATTAATATCGAGACTCTCCATAACTTTTTTTTTTTAATTATTATTTATTCATTTATTTATTTTCGACTATGTTGGGTCTTCGTTTCTGTGCGAGGGCTTTCTCCAGTTGCGGCAAGCGGGGCCACTCTTCATCAAGGTGCGCGGGCCTCTCACTATCGTGGCCTCTCTTGTTGCGGAGCACAGGCTCCAGACGCACAGGCTCAGTAGTTGTGGCTCACGGGCCCAGTTGCTCTGCGGCATGTGGGATCTTCCCAGACCAGGGCTCGAACCCGTGTCCCCTGCATCGGCAGGCAGACTCTCAACCACTGCGCCACCAGGGAAGCCCTCTCCATAACTTTTGACTTAGCAATTCTATATGGAAGAATCTCTACTATGATATAAATGCACAAATGTGCAAAGCTATTTGCCCAAGGATGTTTACTGCAGTGTGTTTATAATAGCAGAAGGTTTACAACAGCCAAGTGTTCATCAGAAGGGGACTGGTTAAATGAATGATGAAACTAATACAACATTGTAAATTATTGTCAGTTAACTATGGACAATGATTTGACATTGTAATTATTGTCAACTATACTTCAATACAAAAATAAACAAATTTTTGAAAAGGAAAATAAATAAATGAACGATGATAAACGATTCATAGATCATACATTGTATTAATGTTCCAGGCTCTGTTGTAGGCCCTAGGGATGCCCAAATGAGCCTAAGTGGCAAAGACCCCCAGCCCCACCCTGTGGCTGTCCCCCTTGTGGAGTGTGGGAGGAAAATCAGACAACAAACCTGTTTAATAAGTAAATCAAACTGCACATTAGAAGGTGGTGAGGGTCGTGCTGAGAATGCAGGGATGTGGAGTGGAGGTGGGGGCGAGTTGCAGTTTTCAGTAGGGTGTCCCGGGTAGACCTCACTGAGAAGGGGACATGAGAGAAAGGCTCGAAGCTGGGTGGGACACCCGCCACTCTGGCAGAGAGTCACTGGGAGAACACCTTTGAAGGGCCTGGCATCCAGCAGGCTCTGAAGGACAGTAGCTGTTGTTTATTTCAGTCCCCAGGAATTAGCAAGAGCCCCCAAAATGCTTATCTAAGGAAGATGCCTAAAAGTTTGCAAATGAAGAGTGGGAGGGCTTGGACTCTGGTGACTGTTTTTTATCTGCCTCCCCAGAAAGCAGTTGAAACGTCTCATGCAAGGGAAGGTTCTTGCCTGTGTGTCTTGTTTGCCCATCCGCCTTTGTAGCGATCCATCTGCCCATTGTGTTTCTTTCTATCAGTTTCACTGCGTGGAGGAGGCTCCCCAGCTCCCTTGTCCTTGATAAAGCCCTGAGGGCCCCCATTAGGCAATGATGAAGCTCTTGGTGTGGTAAGGTCTCTCCCTAGACAGGAGGTTACTCAGCAGCAGCCCCTGAAACAGTGGGAGACAGTCCCTATCAGTGCATTTATTCTGAGTCTTGGCAACAGACAGATGGGAGGTACCAAAGGGATCTGTGGGGTTTTTTCCCTGACTCCAAGCAGGCTTTTATCTAGCACCTTCTAAAAATGGCTCTGGTCTCTTTAGGGTAACAGGTTATGGGGTCTGCTCTGGTTTAGATGTTACCTGAGGTAGGGAAAGGGGCTCCTTCAAGGGGAGAAGAGACAAGAGATTTCTATACAAAGCTGGAAATAAGTATCCCATGAGATGAATAAAGTCCTAATGGGGGGATAAGGAAAGCCTTCCCTGGCACCAAGGACACTGCTGGTGGGACAGGAGGAGACACAATTGGGGTTTTGACACAGGGAAATGGGGATGGTGTCCCAGGCAGAGAGCACAGCAAAGAAAAACACACAGAAGCAGCTAACAATGGAGCATATTCAAGCTGTTCTAAGTAGAACCTTTTGTCCGGAGCATAGTGATAAAAAAAAGAATAAATAATAGTAATAACCAACATTCATTGTATACTCACTATGTGCCTGGCAGCGTTCGAAACACTACATCCTCTCTCTAACCCCCACAACACTCCTAGAAGACAATATATTAACAGCCCAACTCTATAGGTGAGGAAACAGAGACAAAGATCGGATGATAATTTGCCCATTTGTGGCTGAGGGGTTTATAACACACCACCACCACCAATAATAATAACCACAATTATTAGCTGCCATGGATTGATCGCCAAGCCCTTTCCTGAGTGTTGGCCTATCTCCTCCTCTGATCCAACCCTCACTTTCCAGGTGAGGAAACTGATGCTTGGTGCCCAGCTCAAAACCATGGAGCTGATTATGGGTAGAGCCAAGATGGAAATCCAGAACTGACTTCCAAGTCCTGGTTCTTAACCACTCCATTGAATGACAATTTCCTTAACTCACAAGCAACAGAAGAAGATGTGTTTTGTGTAAATTCATCTGGCAACTGGAATTTGGAGGGGAAGGAGGCAAAAAGCCTTAATATCAGTGAGAGGAGTAGTTAACCTGTTTGCCCAACAGAATCATCGGGAGAAGTGTATTGTACCCTTCAGATAGTCTGGCTATAAATGCCAGCTCTGTTTCTTACCGGCTGTGCATCCTGGGCAACCTCTCTGTAACCCAGTTTTCTCAGTACAGACTAGAGATGATAATACTTATTATTTAGAGTTACTATGAAGATTAAATGAGTACATTCATGTGAAATGTTTACATCTGTATACAATAAGCATTTACTGTTTGGTAATAATGATGGCGGTAATGGGCAGCCAGGTTTGGGAACCACTGAGTTAAGAGCCTATAGAAATAATGTAAACTAGCACTTCCCAAATTGTATCGCTGTCCTCTGATGTGGGAGATAAGAATTTTCTTATCATATGGATTTATCAATGGACTATTTATGAAACAATGAGATGTTTTTATTCTTAGGAAATACAAAGTGAAGTATTTACGTATGTATGCAACTTATTCTCAAATGTTTCAGCAATAATTATACATAGATACAGATAGATATAATTATATATGTTATTACTGCTGAACCATTTGACAGTATACATAGAGAGTATATATATTGAGGATATATGTGTGTATATATATATGTACATATATAAATATATCCTCTCTCTCATAGATAGATATAGATATAGGTTTAGATATAGGTATAGATATAGATATAGATATGAGAGAGAAAGAGGAAAAGAGAGAAAGAGAGGAGAGAATGTAAGAAAATGTTAACAATTAATATATCCAGGTAACAAATATTGGGAAGTTCATTGTGCTATTCTTGCAATTTTTCCATAAATTGAATTATTTTGCAAAATAAAAAGAAAAGAATATCTATTCTTTAAAAATCACATTGGCTTATTCAAGGCTCTGAGAAGTTCTATGATAAATAAATTTGTGTCCCCTAATGCTCCCTGAATGTGTTTAACCTGAAAAGCTCTTTCTTCCTTGTTACTTGTAATTCCAGACAACACTTTGGGCATAGTCTCGGATGATACATGTGGGAATGAAAGAGAGAAAGGCTATAAAAGATGCGACAAAAGTACAAACCACAAGACTAGGCACGCTGAGTCATGAATTTGGGTTTTGGTTTCTGGTGGGGGTGATCGAGCTGTAGATAATTCAGCTCCTCCGCTGGATGAGTAGGGGCAGGTGGAGAAGGCATTAAGTTTTACTTTAGATGCCCTTAGGACATGCAAGTAGAGGCTCTGAGCAGACAGCTGTAAACATGGTGTGGAAATGGAGAAAGAAGTCAGCTTTCATTCTGAGAATTTGATAGAGTAAACAGTAGAAGTCAAGTGAATGGCTGAGATCACTGAAAGATAGAGGGATAGTGGATATTCGTCATTTTTTCCTACTCAGCATCCATTCCCCCTGCTTCAACAACATCTAAGTTTTCTTCTGCTGAGCTACCTACTCCTCACTGAGAACATTCTTGCTGAGACTGTCAGTCAAAATGCCTTCCCTCTCTGGCCAAGCAATGGGCATGTGAACCAACCTGGCCAATTAGATTCTTTCTTCTGGAAATTTGAATATTGACCAAAGTGACATCACAACCAAAAATGTTTGGATCCAATTCATTCCAACATCATTGCCCTGGAAAGACTGTACAGACACGTTACTTATGTATCATCTTGCCAAAAATGTTTAACCTGGATCCAGTTATGAGGGAACAATGAGACAAATATCAAATGGGACATTCTATTAGACCTCTGACGTGGGCTCTCCTAAAAAGCCAATATCATTAAAAAAAAGAAAAAGGTGGAGGAATCATTCTTGACTGAAAGATATTAAAAAGATATAACAACTAAATACAACACATAGCCTTGATTGAATCCTGAACTGAGAAACAAAACAAGAGCCAATTATATACATTTTTAAAAAAAACAGAATATCTAGACAAAGACTTTAAGCCAACTATTTTATTTATTTATTTTATTTTTGGCTGTGTTGGGTCTTTGTTGCTGTGCGCGGGCTTTCTCTAGTTGCAGCGAGTGGGGGCTACTCTTCGCTGCAGTGTGCAGGCTTCTCATTGTGGTAGCTTCTCTTGTTGTGGAGCACCGGCTCTAGGTGCGTGGGCTTCAGTAGTCGTGGCACGCATGCTCAGTAGTTGTGGCTTGCAGGCTCTAGAGGGCAGGCTCAGTAGTTGTGGCACACGGGCTTAGTTGCTCTGCAGCATGTGGGATCTTCCCGGACCAGGGATCGAACCTGTGTGCCCTGCATTGGCAGGCGGATTCCTAACCACTGTGCCACCAGGGAAGTCCCAAGTCAACTATTTTAAATATGCTCAAAGGGACTTCAAAAACTGGGAGAGATCATTGCTGGTAGACCTGACATGCAATAAATGCTGCAAGGAGTTCTTCAGGCTGAAATAAAAGGACACTAGACAGTAATTCAAATCTACATGGAAAAATAAATAACACTGGTAAAGGTAACTACATAGATAAATATAAAAGTCAGTATTAATGTATTTTTGGCTTGTTACTCCTCATTTTTCCTATGTGATTTAAAAGACAATAACATAAAACAATAATTACAAATCTATATTCATGGGCACACAGTGAAAAAGATGTAATTTGTGCCAATAACAACATAAAGGGAAGAATGGAGCTATGTAGCAGTAAAAATTTTGTATAATATTAAAGCTAAGTTGGTATTAATTCTAACTATATTGTTATAAATTAAGCATTAATTATAATTCCCAGGGAACCACTAAGAAAATAACTGAAAAATATGTAGTAAAAGAGAAGTAATACCAATCCCCTTAAACCCTTTAAAAAAATAGGAGAGGGTGATACTTCCTAATTCATTCTATGAAGCCAGTGTTACCCTGATACCACAGCCAGACAAAGACATGACAAGAAAACTACAGCTCAATGTCCCTTATGGATATAGAGGCAAAAATCCTCATCAAAATAGTAGCGACTCCAACAGCATATACATGGATTCTACATAATGATCAAATGAGATTTATCCCAGGAATGCAAAGGTGATTCAACATTTTAAAAACTCAATCAATGTCATACACCAAATTAATAGAACAAAAGGGGGAGTGGAAACCACATGAACATGTTAATTGATGGAGAAAAAGAGCATTTGATAAAATCTAACACCCTTTTATGCTAAAAATACTCCAACAACTGGGACTTTTTCAACGTGATAAGGGGGATATATAAGAAACCCCATCACATACAATGATGAAAGACTTAAAGCTTTCCCCCTAAGGTCAGGAACAAGACAAGGATGTCATTTTTGCTACCTTTACTCAACATTGTATCAATATTTGATTGTTTTTAAATATAGGTTTCATTATTATTCAGGCATGGTGAGGCCAACAGATTAGGAGATGACTGCCTTTGAAAGATAGTTTATTATACCTTCAGATCCCAAGGAAAGGGAGCATGCCACATTGTGGCAGGGGTCACAAAGGGAAACACCAGAACTGGTCAGGAGGTAGAGGCATAAGGAGGAAATGTGGACAAAAGCCTTCACTGGAGTTTCAAAGGGAAGAAATGGGAAAGGTAGAGTAGGCAGTTTAGGATTGGCTAGTTTGAATAATTTCAGTGGGCGCTGGGGTATAGGGGCTGTCCCTATTTGTCTCATTCCTGGCCCTAATAATTACAAAGCATTGAAATTAAAGAAGACCTAAATAAATAGAAAGACATTGTGTCTCTATGGATTGGAAGACTTAATATTGTTAAGATGGCAATACTGCACAAAAACAATCTATAGATTATAATGCCATCTCTGTAAAAATCCCAATGTCCTTTTTTGCAGGCATGGAAAAGCCAAACCTAAAACTTATATGGTATTGCAAGGGCAAGGGACCATGAAAAGCCAGAATGATCTGGGAAAAGAATAAAGTTGGAAGATGCATGCTTCGTGATTTTAAAACTTACTGGAAATTCCCCGGTGGTCCAGTGGTTAGGACTCAGTGCTTTCACTGCCAGGGCCCAGGTTCAATCCCTGGTCGGGGAACTAAGATCTTGCAAGCTGCGTGGCATGGCCAAATTTAAAAAAAAAATTTTTTTTTAATTACTAAAAGCTATGATAACCGAACATTGTGGTACTGGCATAAGGATAGACATATAGATCAATGAAATTGATTGAATCAATGAAATTGAAATTAAAAATGAGTTGAGAGTCTGGAAATAAACTCATACATCTACGGTCAGTTGATTAGGGAAACATTTCTTCAACAGATGGTCCTGGAACAAGTGGATATTCACATGCAAAAGAAGGAAGTTGGACCTTGAAGTCACATCATATACAAAAATTAACTCAAAGTGGACCAACAGTTGGTGAGAATGTAAAGTTAGTGCAGCCACTATGGAAAACTAAAAGTAGAGTTGCCAAATGATCCAGCAATTCCCACTCCTGGGCATATATCCGGAGAAAACCATAATTTGAAAAGAAAATACACCCCAGTGTTCACTATTTGCAATAGCCAAGATATGGAAACAACTTAAATGTCCACTGACAGATGAATGGATAAAGAAAATGTGGTACATATATACAATGGACTACTACTCAGTCATAAAAAGAATGAAATGATGCCGTTTGCAGCAACATGAATGGACCTAGAGATTATCATGCTAAGGGAAGTAAGTCAGAAGAGAAAGACAAATACCATATGATATCATTTATATGTGGAATCTAAAATATGATACAAATGGACTTATTTATAAAACAGAAGGAGGGAATTCCCTGGTGGTCCAGTGGTTGAGACTCAGCATTTCCACTGCCATGGCCAGGGTTTGATCCGTGGTCGGGGAACTAAGATCCCACAAGTCGTGTGGCACAGCCAAAAAAAAAAAAGCAAAAACAGAATTAGACACATAGACATAGAAAACAAATTTATGGTTACCAAAAGGGAAAGGGAGTGGGAGAGGAATAAATTAGGAGTTTGGGATTAGCAGATACAAACTACTATACATAAAATAGGTAAACAGGTCCTACTGTAAAGCACAGGGAACTATATATTCTGTAATAAACCATAATGGAAAAGAATATGAAAAAGAATATATATGTACATATATGTGTGTGTGTATGTAAAAAAAGTGGATCAACAAACCAAATATAAGAGTGAAAACTATAAAATACTTAAAAGAAAACCTAGAGGCAAATCTTAATGATCTTGGATTTGACGATGGTTTCTTAAATATGACACCAAAGGCAGAAGCAGCAACAGCAACAAAAATAGGTAAATTAGACTTCATGAAAAGTAAAAACATTTGTACATCAAAGGATACTATCAAAAGAGTGAAAAGACAACCCACAGAATGGGAGAAAATATTTGCAAATCCCATATTTGACAATACTCTAGTATCTAGAATATGTAAAAAAAAACTTTTACAACTCAACAACAAAAAAGCAAAGAACTCAATTCAAAAATGAGCCAAGGTAGAGACACAGATGTAGAGAACAAATGTATGGACACCAAGGGGAAAAAGCGGCCGGGGGTGGGGTGGTGGTGGTGGGATGAATTGGGAGATTGGGATTGACATATATACACTAATATGTATAAAATGGATAACTAATAAGAACCTGCTGTATAAAAAAATTAAATTAAATTTTAAAAAACCCCCAAAACAAAAATGAGCCAAGGATTTAAACAGACATTTCTCCAAAGAAGATATTCAAATGGCCAACGAGCAAATGAAAAGAGGCTTACCATCATTAATCACCAGGAAAATGCAAATAAAAATCATAATGAAATGTCTCCTCATAGACACTGGGACGACTATAATAAAAACCAAATGGAAAATAACATCCTCTTTGACGAGGATGTGAAATTGGAACATATATACATTGTTGATGGAAATGTATAATGCAGTCTCTATGGAAAACAGTTTGACAGGGAATCCCCTGGAAGTCTAGTGATTAGGACTCTGTGTTATCACTGCCGAGGGCCTGGGTTCAATCCCTGGTCAGGGAACTAGAATGCCACAAGCAGTGCAGCACAGTCAATCAATCAATCAATCAATCAATAAAACTGTTTAACAGTTCCTCAAAAAGGTAACCAGAGAATTACCATATGGCCCAACAATCCCATGCCTCCATATTTGCCTGAGAATTGAAAACAGGTGTTTTAACATTAGCTTGTATACAAATGTTCACAGTAGCATTATTCATAATAGTCCAAAAGTAGAAATGACCCAAATGTTTACCAACTGATGACTGGGTAAATCATATTTTGTCTATCCATATAACAGAATATTATTCAGCCATAAAAAGGAATTAAATATTGATACATGCTACAACTTGGATGAACCTTGAAACCAAGCTTTATGAAAGAACCCAGGTATAAAAGGCCACATATTGTATGAATCCATTTACATACACGAAATGTCCAGAATAAGTAAATCCATGGAGATAGAAAGTAGATTAGTGGTTGTCAGGGCCTGGGGTGGGGAGAAGGGGGGAATGGGGAGTGACAGCTTAATGGGTACAATTTCTTTTTGGTGCAATGAAAATTCTCTGGAGTGGATAGTGGCGATGATTGTGCAACACTGTGATTGTGCTAAAAGCCACTGATTTGTACACTTTAAAATCGTGATTTTTTAGGTTATGTGAATTTTACCTCAATAAATTAAAAAATGATTAGAAAGTGTGATCCAATTCAGATTAATGGAATATAAGGAGAGCTTTGCTAAGTGTTTCTGGGAAAGTTCTTCCCAGTTTGCTGGGAGACATTCTGGAAGTTGTTCTCTTTTCTCCTCTGACCATTGTAATGCTTGAATGTGATACCCAGAACATCTTGGGTCATCTCAACAACACTTAAAAAGTGATGTCCATCTATGGAGGAGGGGATGTGAAGGTTACTTGCATGCTATTTTGCACTGTGCCCTGACTAAATGCTTCCCACTGGATAGGTAGTTGGGGGCTGAATTTCAGCCTCTGTTCTTCTTGGTATGTGGTTGAGTCTTCCCATGGAAAGAGATAATTTTTTCTAAAAGTTGTTCTTCCATAGGGGCCTTTTCTCTAATTTGCTTAAGGCCTCCATGTATACTAGTGGCAGCCCTGGGGCAATCATGGGAATATAAGGAAAAGGAGCCAGGGCCACAGGCGTAGTAGCTTTTAAAACTGCCAAGTGTCTGGATATTCAGTTATGTTTAACATTAAATTTTCTTACCAATAAGACAGCTTGATTTGCATTAAAAAATAGTCTCATCTGTACCCCAATGTTCATTGCAGCACTATTTACAATAGCCAAGACATGGAAGCAACCTAAATGTCCATCGACAGATGAATCGATAAAGAAGATATGGGATATATACACAATGGAATATTACTCAGCCATAAAAAAGAATGAAATAATGCCATTTGCAGCAACATGGATGGACCTAGAGATTATCACACTAAATGAAGTAAGCCAGACAGAGAAAGACAAATATCATATGATATCATTTATATGTGGAATCTAAAAAAAAAAAAAAAAAAGATACAAATGAACTTATATACAAAACAGACATAGACCCACAGACATAGAAAACAAATTTATGGTTAAAGGGGAAAGCGGGGGAGGAATAAATCAGGAGTTTGGGATTAACATATATACATTACTATATTTAAATAGATAACCAACAAGGACCTACTGTATAGCACAGGGAACTATATGCAACATTTTGTAATAACCTATAAGCGAAAAGAATCTGAAAAAGAATAGATATATTGTATAACAGAATCACTGTGCTGTATACCTGAAACTAACACAACATTGTAAATCAACTATACTTCAATTTTAAAAAGTCTCATCAATCAGGAGGGTTTTTTGTTTTGTTTTAGTGGAGGGGGTAAGGAGGGAGTAAAAATAAATCAGACAGATAGCTGCTGATTTGACATGTTTCTCTAGCATACTCTAAAAAAACCTGCCCAAATATGCCCAAGATCCATCTGTCCCCTGAAAAGGACTGAGGGAGATCTTTAATCTAGACAAATCCTCCAGGGGCATAATATTTGGACATTTTAAACTGTCCCATAAACTGTCATGTATTTTCTATTTGATTAATCATTGACCAACAAGACAATTGGCTTTATTACATATTATTTTTATTCAAGAAGGAAAATTTAGAAATGTTATGTACAAATGTTCTTATAAATGTTCTGTAGAATTTGTTTGAATCTCAAACAAATTTAACTTGACATTTAGACTGAGAAGCAATAAAAAAAAATTATTGATCACAAACACACAAAAAAAGCTCAGGAAGAGGCCAAATGAAGTGCTGAAGCATTCCAGGAAGGATAAGCGTCAGGATAAACAAAATCCTAACGGTGAATTTAAACAGTACTCTTGGTTCCAAGTGACGAAAATTAAAATCAGCTTAAACCAAAATTTATTGACTCATGTATCTAAAATGTCAAGTGGTAAATTTGGCTTTAATCATGGTCCAGGAGCTCCACAGTCTCTATCACTTGGTACTGCTTTTCTCTTTGTTCTCGTTGAAAATTAATAAAGGAAACCTCACTAAAGTTAGAGCCAGGAATGGCCGGTAGAGGAAACTCTCATACATTACCACTCATCATCATTTGCAGGCACTGACCTTCATTTGCATGCACTGACCTTCATTTCCACGCCACACAGGAAAAAGGGTACATTGCACTCCCAAATACGAAGCGCAACTATGTTACTAGCCCAAAGGAAGAATTTCTCCTCCCTCAGCAACTGCCCAGCCAATGGGAAACATTGCAGCTCAGCCAATGAGAAGCCATCGCCACCTACTTTCCTCCAATGAACTTTCATTTAGAACAGCACCTCCCAACTCCCCACCCCTCCTTTTTCCTATAAAAGCAGGCTCCCTTTGTTCTCCGGAGGTGCCTGTGGTTTGCCATAGATTGCACGTCTTGAGTTGCGGTTCTTTGCTTTTCCCAAATAAACACATTTTGCTGGTAAAACTGGCTGATTTTAGGTTAACAGTGTCATTCTCAGTCAGGTTCTTCTCACTCAGAGTCAAAGATGACACCCAGCACTTCCAACTATATCCTGCCTAGCAACCCCCAGAGAAAGAGTGCATCCCTTGTCCAGTAGCTGCAGGGATGTCTTGGGTTTGAGGCTCATTGGCCTTGCTTGGGTCATGTGTCCATTCCTGAACCAATCACTGAGGCTGATGGGGGTGTGTGGAATGTCCTAAATGGTGAGAACTGGGTCTTATGTCCACTCTTGCAGCCCCACTGAAAGGGGCGGGTGGGGGAGTCACTGTCCCCAAGTGGTACTCTAGGGTGCTGTCTATTCTGGAAGAATGGACAAGAGAACCTGAGCAGAAACAAGACATTTAAAGCACATGACAGACAAAGTCCTCCACCATCAGCCCCTTCACATTCACTTTGTGTCTCTCCTTCTCTCTGCCCCTGTTACTTGGACCTGCTTTCACTTCCTCAAATGTGCTCATTGCTCCACCTCAGGGCCTTTCTAAATGCTGTTCCACGTTCCTGGAATGCTCTTCCACCACTGTGCCTAGTTAACACCTACTTATCTTTCAGCTTTCAGGTCAAACGTCACACTTCCTCAGGGAAGCTGTGGCAGTTATTATCCAAATATGGCCACAATTATATCTCCCATGGTACACTTTTCTTACAAGGTGTTTTGACACTCTGCCCATTGAGAAGTGTGGTCTGTGTTCCTTTCACTTGAATCCAGGTGAGCTTGAGACAACCATCAAAGTGACACTATGTGACTTTCAAATCTAGGTCATAAAATGTGAAAAGCTTCTGCCTGATTCTCTTAGGATGTTCACTCTTAGAACCCAGCCACCATGCCATAAGAAAGCCCGAGCAGCCCACAAAAGGGCCCCGATGGAGAGGAGCTAGGATCCCTGGCCCAAATCCCTGACTGAATTCCCAGCTGTCAACCAGCACCAACTTAAAGGCCAGGTGAGTGAGCCATCTTCGAGAGAACCCTCCAGAACCTTGATAACATCAAGTGACAGAAGCCAGACACAGAAGGCCACGTTTTGTATGCCTCCACTTACATGAAATGTCCAGATTATGAATATCTACAGAGACAGTAATAAAAGAAATTTTCATATATTGAGATATAGGGAAGTCATTCTGGCTTATACATGAGTTAACTTGAATTTTATGCTAACTAAAATAGACTGTTTGTGGCCCAGCAAACATACATTGTACATCTGCTTTAATTATTAGAGAAAAGGACACATTGACCAAAAGAAAAGAAGGTCCATGTTAAAAATAAAGATTAAATGCCTCTCCTCCTGGATGCCAATTCTGGTCCTCCTTTGATGATAAAACTCCCTTCCCAGGTGCCAAGGTCATGCTGACTTGCGATATACATGTTGACCTATGTGTTTTGTTTTTTTTTTTCATTGAAATGTATCCCTGACTTATTTAATGTTCTTTGTTCTGACAAGATATAAAACTGTGCTGGAAACCATGCTTCTCTGGAGCAGTTTCTCAAATTAACGTAAATTAATTTACTCTCCAATCCCAGTCAAGGTGCCCCAGGTGACACCACGTGGAGCCCAGACTTGCTGTCCAGGTTGAATTCTGCCCAAATTGCAGATCTGTGGGCAACATAAATGACTGTTGTTGGTTTAAGTCACTAGGTTTTAGGATAGTTTGTTACAGAGCTGCTGAGACAGAAGCTTTTCCTAACCACCTCTCCATTCCAGGGCAGGTCCCCTGTTGTCTCTGTATTTTTTTTTTATTGTAGTACCTATTCAGTTTGTAATTAAATATTTGATTAATTGCCGTCTTCCCTATTGGCCAGTGTGCTCTGTCACTGTGTTTAGCAAGGACCAGTTCCTAAAGGTGTGTGTACTCATGGTGTTTGAAAACTACGTGGCAGATATTGAGGTGGATGGAGAGCTGGTAGAATTGGCTTTGTGGAACAGAGGTGGGCAGGAAGAGGCCCCTCGCCTACCTGGATGCTGATGTTATACTGATGTGTTTCTCCCCTGAGAGCCCTGATAAAGGGAAATTTATCAGGAAACATCGGACATTCATCAGAAAACATCCCAGAAAAATGGACTCCAGTAGTCATTTCTGTCCCATTATCCTGCTTGGGAGAAGAAGGACCTTTGGAAGGATGAGTGCGGAAGGTGGGAACTAACCAAGATAGGCAGGAGCCGGGAAAACTAGAGGAAGGCAGAAATATGGCGAACAGAATTGGAGCTTTGGGGTAGATGGGGTGTGCCTCAAAGACCAAAGATGGAGTGAGAGAGGTTTTTGAAATGGACATGAGAGCAGCTCTGCAAGCCAGATATAGGAAGGAAAAATCTGGGTGCTTTGTCTTGGGAAACTGTGCTGCAAAGCCAGCCGTCATGCAGTAAATTTCGAAGAGCTATTTATTAATCTTAGCGGCTGATTACTGGCCTTTTTCATTTATCTATAATTTATCTAAGATTACATATCAGAAGTCATCTTGCTATCAGTGTTTAGAAGTCAACCATGATTATCGATGATGTCCAAACCATCTGGCCTGCCAGGGTTCCTCTGACATCGCTCTAACAGCCCTCTGCTCTCCCATCTGACACACCAGGCACTAATTCAAGTTATAACTGTGGTGCTCCAAGGACAAGGGTGCTTCAAGGACAAAGGACAACCCTGCCTCAAAAAGTGTCAGCGTTACACCCTCTACCGGACTCTTACTCTCCCTCCCTACCATGTTGTGATGGTTATGAAATTCCTGAGCCCACCTGGGCGATGCCCACCTGGGCAGCGGGACCTGTCCCAAATAAGGAAAGGCATCTGCCCTGTCCCACTCCCACCCTATAGAAGGAAGATATATGTGCCTCGACCAACCAGTAAATGAAATTTTCACCTCGGACCATTCCTTTGTTTTCTGGCCATAAAAACTGATCAATAGCACATGTTCGGGCTTGAGTCTCCCAGACTACTAGGAAGTCAGCCTGCTGTTCTGGCAGTGACCCTTCCCTCTAATAAATTCTATCTTCTTTACATTCTGCCTTATGTCTGGAAATTCTTTTCCAACCTGCGTTCAGACCACGACAATAACTATAAAGTGGTTATAACTGCTTTATAACTAACATGTCCTGCCTATTGTCTGTCAGCTGCAAGGTATTCTGGTGAGTCACCGCTGCAGGGCGTTACTCCTAACAGATTTCACTGGCCTAGCTCTGGGGTAGGCATCCCGTTTTTGAAGATGTGCTCAGCCAGAAAGGCCCAAGTCCATGCAGCTGTGGCAAAGTTACAGTTCCATGGTTTCATGTTAGTTACCTTATAGTTACTGTGTAATTAGTGCCACTGAAAGTACATTACCCCAAATAAATGTATCTACCCCAGACTAGATGTAGTACTTTTTTTTTCTTTTTGTATAGCTGGATTTCCTAGTACTTATATTTGTCATCCCTGCTGAAAGTGTCTTTTTTTTTTTTTTTTTTAAAGAAAGTGTATTTGAAAATAAAGTCAGATGAAAAATTCATTAAAAAAATTCCCGTTCTGGGGCTTCCCTGGTGGCGCAGTGGTTGAGAGTCTGCCTGCCAATGCAGGGGACACGGGTTCGAGCCCTGGTCTGGGAAGATCCCACATGCCGCGGAGCAACTGGGCCCGTGAGCCATAATTACTGAGCCTGTGCGTCTGGAGCCTGTGCTCCGCAACAAGAGAGGCCGCGATAGTGAGAGGCCCGCGCACCGCGATGAAGAGTGACTCCCGCTCGCCGCAACTAGAGAAAGCCCTCGCACAGAAACGAAGACCCAACACAGCCAAAAATAAATAAATTTTTTAAAAAACAACAAAAAAAAAACCCTCTCATTTAAAAAAAAAAATTCCCGTTCTGTCAGTTTCTCTAGTTAAAGATGGCCGTCTCATCCCCCCGGAATGTGTCTCATTCCGCCCCACACTTCCCAGTACCCCTGGCCCGGGGCTGGGCTAAGTAAATTGGAATTTGGTTTCATGCCTGAGGCACTTAAACATTTCAGAAGGTGCTATAACCTGCTTCACCTGGGTGGCGGGGTCTGGCTCTGGTTCACAATGCCCCTTTTCCTCACCCTTTCAGGTTTCCTCCCGTCAGTTCTCTTGGGGGGCATTCAGTGTCTATCGTCTCTCCAGCTGACTAAACTTTTTTTCTGTATCTGTTAATTTTTTTCAACTACTAATCAAATAAAGGCAGTTTTCTAAAAAACTGTGTTGAGCGCTTATCATGCATTAGCTAATTTGTAGCCAACATCCCAGGAAGTGGGTATGATTAGTCTCCTTTTGATGGATGGGAAAATCAAGGCTCGGAGAAGTAGAGCAATTTGTTCAAGGCCATGTAACTATCCAGCATTCACACCCAGTGCTGCATTTTAATAGAGCTTGTGTAGATAACCAGGATCCTGCAATGCTGTCCTAGGTGGGAAATCAGAGTTGCAAGGGTACCACAGATGCATTTGTAAGAATGTTATCAAGAGCCAATACAGCAGGGTGATGGATAGAGATGTCACCTTGCCTGACTGAGCTTTTGCTTTGCTTTCGCAGATTCTCTTTGGGAATGAACTTCCTGGATTTTGTGAAAGCTGCATCTTTTCACTCTCCTTGGGAATACCTCTTGAATCCACAATGAAGCCATAAAAAGGCTTATTGGGTTGGGTGGCTGTTAAGAAAACCCTACTCGCCAGACAATGGATCCTTTGAATTGGAAAAACTTCTAAACTGACAATTTTCTCATCTTCAAACAATTGTCTCATTGGTACCCATGAAAAGACCAAACTAAAAAGTGGATACAAAGAAATATAACACCCAGCCTTTGGGACTCTCTTAATAAGATGAAAGAACAGAAATTAAATTTAGAACAAAATTAAAAACCAAATCTAGCATAAATTCCCCCTTTCCCTCCCTCTTATACACCCCTTATCCCCAACAGCCTGTCCTTGATCCTCTAGAAGATCTTTTGGATCTATGGATCCCTGGTCTAAACCCCCATCCCCTTTCATGAAGGAAAACAGGTGGCCAGAACTTTTCCCAGGCCCTCCTGCAAATGACCAGGAAGTAGCTCAGCTGGAGGCTAATAGTCAAGATTTGACAGGTATGATATTAGAGGCTGTCTCCTCTAAAGTGAATTGGCCTAAAGTTGAATTATGCACTCAGAAAGACGGAAAAAATTTAACAGCAATTACCGTAGACTTCTGATAATAGACAAATACACTCCAAAACTCTTAGGAGAAAACTTGCATTCTCTCTATGTCCCTTGAAGACGTAAACCTTACCTTGTCTTTGAAATGTAAATACTCCAGGAGGTATCTAAAACCATGCCCACACTTGCTTGAGACTAAAGAGAGAGGATATTTTATTTATTTATTTATTTACTTTTTTTTTTTTTCCCCCTCGCGGCTTGCAGGATCTTATTTCCCTGACTAGGGATTGAACCCAGGTCCACAACAGTGAAAGCGCTGAGTCCTAGCCACTGGACCACCAGGGAATTCCCTAGTTTATTTTATTTTTGAGGGCTTTTAAAAATACAAACTCCTGGGGACTTGCCTGGTGGCGCAGTGGTTAAGAATCTGCCTGCCAATGCAGGGGACACGGGTTCGAGCCCTGGTCCGGGAAGATCCCACATGCCGCCGAGCAACTAAGCCCATGCACCACGACTACTGAGCCTGCCCTCTAGAGCCTGTGAGCCACAACTACTGAAGCCCGCGCGCACTAGAGCCCATGCTCCACAACAAGAGAAGCCACCGCAATGAGAAGCCCATGCATCGCAATGAAGAGTAGCCCCCTCTCGCTGCAACTAGAGAAAGCCCTCACGCGCAGCAATGAAGACCCAATGCAGCCAAAAATAAATAAAATTTTAAAAAATTAAAATTTAAAAAAATAAAAATGCAAACTGCTAAAAGGGCTCTCTTGCCCAAACTCTAAATCACAGCCTCCTTAAGATTACAGCTGACTCTTGAACAACATGGGGATTAGGAGCACCAACCCTCCAAGAAATCAAAAATCCATTTATAATTTTACACTCATCCCTCGGTATCTGCAGTTCCACATCCACGGATTCAACCAACCATAGATCATGTGGTTCCTATGCAGGACGTGCAGGTCCATGTCTAAGTGGACCTGTGAATTGAAATTCACAACCTGTGTTGTTCGAGGGTCAATGTACTTGTCAAGAGCAAATACAAATCTTCAAAACCTTCTCCACAAATATTACCAAAAAGCTTTAAAGCAGGTAACCTTCACTTGTTATTTTGTCTAAAAGGGTCTATAAACAGCCTGCTTTGGTCATTTCTTAGGTCCTATACCTGTGTGACCTCTGTATGTACAAAATTAGATTTGTTTCTCTCCTGTTTCTCTCTCTTATGTCAATTTCATTATTAGACCAGTCAAAAGAACCCAAAGGGGTAAAGGAGAAATTTTCCTCTCCCAAACAGCTGTGTGACCTCTGTGACCTCGAACAAGGTACTTGACCCTTCTCTGCTTCAGTTTTAGTGTGTGTAGTCTCACGATGATTGGAGCTCAGAGAGGACACGGAAGCCCTAACTGAGATAAAGACTAGGAAAGTTGGGAGACATTTTGGACAAGACAGCATCTTTATCCTACATTCTTTTCCAGCATGAAAACGTCCTTATTTTGTGAATCTGTAAGTTCATTATAACAACCACACATCATAGGTTTGTCTAGCCCATCTGGAATATCAAATAGTCTGTCCACTTGTTGTATGAATGAAACAGGAAACCTTGTGAAACCGAGCAGGACCCTGTGAGGCTCCTGGGTACAAATCCTTTCTGTGTCCCCTGTTTCTTTTTTGTAGGAAATAAGCTTCATTCAGTCTCCTTGACCTTCCCTGAGTTCCAAAAGGGCAGATATGGGAAAGGAGGGAATGCAGGAACAAGGGAGGAACAGTCAAGAAACAATAGTGCAGCCTTGGGGCAGCGTCCTGGTTCCTCCTCAAGGAATATATATAAAAATATCTTTGAGTTCTTCTGCAGAATTATGGCCCCCACATGGGTAGAGGATGGTAACTTCAGGCTGAGCACAAGACCCCTGGAGTACCACCCTGTTGCCTCACCAGCAACCAATCAGTAGAAAGTCACACACCCTGCAGCCCTCACCCCAAATTTTGCCTATAAAAACTTCTCCCCCCAAACAATTGGGGAGTTTGAGGTTTTTGAGCACAAGCCACCTGTTCTCCTTGCTTGGCCCTGCAGTAAACCTTTCCCTGCTCCAAACTCTGACGTTTTTGGTTTGTTTGGCCTTACTATGCTTCAGGCACACAAACTTTGTCTGGCAACACTTAGACTTGGCATCAGACTGTTTGAATGGTCAGGTCTCAGTCCAGCTGTCTGACCTGGGTAGGTCACTTCGCCTCCTGAAGTCTTGTTTCCTCATCTCATCTTTAAAGCAGGATAACAATAATACTTACCTCCTGGGATAATGTGAGGATTCAATTACATGATACATGCAAAATGTCTCACACAGTGTCTAGTAAGAGGCAAGTATTTAAAAAATAAGTCACTCCTATTTTAGCACTGTGCCCAGTGCAACTATATTGCAAAAAAAGACAGTAGCTGTTTTCCTCCTTAATGAATCAGAAAGAATTTGAATTCCCCTGGGATTCAGACCCATCCCTTTGACTCAGCAGCTTAGATGTCATAGTCTTGGGGGCTGTGAATGGCTTATGTACAGGCATGTCGTATTTTCAAAAGATGCCTTGACTTGTCTGTTGAGGATACCATTTCTATAAAGTAGCTGTCTCCAATTTGTAAAACTCCATCTGCACTCCCCACCTCACCCCCATTCTCCAGACAGCCTTTCCTGCAGCTCCTAAGAAAAGGCACCCTACCAGGAGGGAGGTGACTAAATCTTGGTAAGGGACACTTAACTCTTTTGATCTCAACCAGCAGCTTTGGTCCAGCTGGGATCCTCTGATAGAACACATCAGCAAGATTTACCTCAAGAATTCCGTAATCCTTAGCCCTCTTGGTAAACAAAGCATTTGTTGAATTTATTGCTCATCCATCCCTCCAAAAATGTCCTGTTAGCAGTGGCATGAGAATGTCATTTTACCTGGCAGATTCATTTTACTTCCTCTAAAGGACTTACATTAATTGCCACTGCCTCTTCCTACCCCAAAAAATTCCATTTTAAAATATTCTACATGGCAACGTTCCAATGTGAGAACTACGTATATGCCACAGTGCAGAAATCAGGACCTATGATCTCCGTGGGTTCCATTTTCTTAGTCCCTCTGGAGGAGAAGGGCTGGGCTGCAATCCCCACTCCACCACTCATAGTCAATTGTTGTGGGTCAGTTACTTCTCTGAGTCTCAGTTTCATTTGTAAAATGAGCCACCTTGCAGGACTTCATTCAGTCAGTCATTCTACAAATATTTGTTCTACCAGAGAGGAGCAATGTAGGCAAGGTTTCTGTCCTTCAAAGCAGTCCAGTGTGGGCACCAGACGTGAAACAAAGAGTCTCAGTCCAGCCTATGTAGGTGGCTCTGCCATGGTGCTGGTGTAGGGTGGGGGAATTCTGGGGCGTTCTGAGGATGACTGTGACTTTACGTTCCTGCCGCTCTCCAGGTGCAATTCAGGGAATGCCCTAAGCTCTGGAATTGCTGAGTGATGAGTCATCAGAGAACTGGGGGAAGGTAGGGGACCAAGGGCAGTTGGAGCTACCCCTGGTCTCTGGGATTGAGTGGCAGGTTCCCAGAGAAGCCGACTTGGAGAGTGAGATTATTAGGAAGTGAGATGATTATTAGGAAGTGAGATTATTATTAGGGAGGGCTCTTGGGTTCAACACCTAGGGAGGGGGATCGGGAGAGGGGAGGAGGAAGCTGGGTCCCAGAAAGGCCTCAACCTACCACAGGAAGCTCTGAAGTTGAGGGGTTCCCACGGAATTGTCCCAAACTGGGGTGCGAGGTCTGGACCTTTATACTCCAGCATGGACCAGGCACTGGAAGTGGTCTGCCCTCAAGAAGGGGCATGACCTTGAGCCTTGGTTGGAGGACCAGGTGGGGTGCATCTCTATTTGGAAGCCTTCTCCTATCTCTATATCCCTCCCTTTTCTCAGCCCCTCCCAGCCCCCAAAATAGATCTGAGAAGAGAAACGTATTCTAGCCAGAGAACATTTAGGAAGAAATGAAATATAAACTGAGATCTGAAGAATGAGTGGAAATCAACTAGGAGGGAGAGGAGAGAGCAGGAAGAAGTTTTCAGGCTGAGGGAAGGGCATATGCAAAGGTCCAGTGGTAAGAGGGGGGGCAATGGGAGGGGCAGGGAAGAAGTGCCTCTCGTTCGGGATAACTGAAAATAGCTGAGCAGGGGTCAGTGGACTTGAGGTCATCCTGACTCTGCCATTTACCTGAAAGTTACATAAACTCTCTAAACCCCAGTTTCTTTATGAAAGGGGATGATATACCTGCCTCCCAGTTTTTTTTGTTTTGTTTTTTTGTTTTTTGGCTGCGTTGGGTCTTCATTGCCGTGTGAGGGCTTTCTCTAGTTGCGGCGCATGGGGGCTACTTTTTGTTGCAGTGCGTGGGCTTCTCATTGCGGTGGCTTCTCTTGTTGCAGAGCACGGGCTCTAGGGGCTCAGGCTTCAGTAGTTGCAGCACGTGGGCTCAATAGTTGCGGCATGTGGGCCCTAGGGCGCGCGGGTTCAGTAGTTGTGGCTCACGGACTTAGTTGCTCTGAGGCATGTGGGATCTTCCCAGACCAGGGATAGAACCCGTGTCCCCTGCATTAGCAGGCGGATTCTTAACCACTGAGCCACCAGGGAAGTCCCAGTATTTTTAGGATGACGTGAAATAACATGCACACAGTAAGGGCTTATAAATGTTGGTTGCTCTGTTTATTATTAATGGATATTGCTCTGAAAATAATAATGGTCCATTTGTTAATAATATACTCTTTGCCTAGAAAAATCATAGAACAAGAAGTCAGGAGTTGGCAAACTTTTTATTAAAGGATCAGATTGAGTATTTTATGCTTGTGGACCCCGTTACAAGTGGTCTCTTACAACTACTCAACTGTTGTAGCATGAAAGCAGCCACAGACCCTACATTAGAAAGTGGCGATGGCTGTGTCCTAATTGGACTTTATTTACAGAAAGAGGCAGCCAACCCTGGAAACCAGATTATTAAAACACCAAAGCAAGTCTCTGTGGTTCGAGAAGACATTTCAGGTCCTTCCTCTATGTACCCTTCCTTCCCTCGTTTGGAATGCTCTCTGTACACATCAGTTACGTATATTGGGTTGGCCAAAAAGTTTGTTTGGCTTCTCTGAACGAACTTTTTTGCCAACTGAATATTTGCATCCGCGTACAATATTACATAATGATAACAAGCAAAAAAGCGAGCTGCAACAAAAAAATTCCCATTTTGTCATCGTAAGAGCTCGTGAATTCAGATTCCATGAAGTTCATGAGCTGCCATTTATTGCACTTGAGGTGATCAGTTGCAATGATCCTGTGTCAAGAAGCTGAAACTGCTCATTGCGATGATGAAGAATCGTTCAAGAACTCTGCATTTCCTTCAATTGTCCTAGCTTGGTTTAACCCAAAAAGCAAAATCTGAGACAAGGAGTTATTTTGGAAATAGTTTTTTGCGGAGAAGAATTCTGAGAAACTGGAGTGGGGGAAGTGTGACAGTGAACTTGGGAAGAAGGTGAAATCAGTGCAGTGGTGAGTTACTGAGCTGGTTACTGCTCTGGGCAACTAGGGCTCAATCCCCCTGGAGACCCTCTAGGGAACTATGTAGAATATGTCTCATAAATGTCCACCTGAGACATGGATTATTCACTGGCTCCCATTGGTCAAGGGAGGTGTTACTTACCCCCCGCCCCGCTTCAAGAATTGAGCATGTCAAGATCCTTAATGTGGTCAAAAGGAGGGCTATCAAGTTTCACCTGCACACAGCTGGTTGTGCACAGTAATGTATACACATAATTAAAAATTTAAATCAAAATTACTCTATGGATTAAAGAATGTCTCTCTCTGACCACTGACCCCTAGCTATCCAGTCTTCCCCAGGGGCAATTTTTGTTTGTACTTTCTCGTATATCTTTTCAGATGTGTGCCATGTATAGCTATTGCTGAACCAGGTTTGTTTGCCTGATGTGCCACAAGCCAAAACGCTGAGGTGCCAAGGTTTGCAGCAAAAAAAGGGTTTATTTACAAGGTAGTCAAGTGAAGAGACAGGAGAACAAATCTCAGATCCACTTCCCTGAAGGCGAGAGGCTTGAGATATTTATGGGATAAAGAAGAAGGATGGGGCTTCCCTGGTGGCGCAATGGTTAAGAATCCACCTGCCAGTGCAGGGGACACGGGTTCGAGCCCTGGTCGGGGAAGATCCCGCATGCTGCGGAGCAACTAAGCCCGTGTGCCACAACTACTGAAGCCCGCGCGCACTAGAGCCCATGCTCCGCAACAAGAGAAGCCACCTCAATGAGAAATCCGCACACTGCAACGAAGAGTAGCCCCCGCTCGCTGTAACTAGAGAATGCTCGCGTGCAGCGACGGAGACCCATTGCAGCCAAAAATAAATAAATAAATAAATTAATTAATTAATTTTAAAAAAAGAAGGTTGGTCTTAGATATGGGGAAAGGTGATTGGAGGTAGGGAAAAGGTGAGGTAATCACTGTTCTACATAGACATATCTGAGTTACATGCTTTTGCATGGGATGTATGTTCAAAAATGGAGGCACTTAGCACGATCTGAGGGTGGCATTTCTGGCCCTCTGACATCAAAAGGTTATTCATCAGACACCCGCACAGGCCCAGTTTTAGGGTTGGTGGTCCCAAACAGTCTTAGCCTGATTGAGCTTGAACAAGACACAGCTGACTCCAAGTTCCTGGAAAACAACTCAGGCAAACATCTTATTGTTTAGGCTTCATGAAGCTTGCTGCATATGCAATTTGAACAAAATAATTAAGGCAAGCTTGCCTAGTGAGGGTGGGCTACAAGCAGAGGGGTTTTTAAGCAAGCTGTTAGATAACCTCAAGAATTTCTATTAGTGACCAGTTTCTGTTAATCCTATGAGGCACAGTTTCAGGATGAGTTGGTTTGTTTTTTTTTTGCCCCAAGCTTCCCTCTCTTTATTTTTATGTATTAATTTTTTTTATTGGAGTAAAATTGCTTTACAATGTTGTGTTAGTTTCTGCTGTACAATGGAGTGAATCAGCTATATACATACCTATATCCCCTCCCTCTTGGACCTCCCTCCTCCTCTTCCCCCCCCATCTAGGTCATCACAGAGAAGGATGAGCTTTTTAATTATATGGAGAATGGTTTCATAGGTAAACAAATAGTATTTTCCCTTTCTTTAGACCATCGGTGACATACTACACACAGTCTCCTGGACCGTGCTTTTAAAAGTTTCTATCTATGCATCTTTCTGATAATTACACATATATGTTTAGAGCTCCCTCTTCTTTGGAATGACTGCATAGTATTTCATTTACCTTAATTTACTTAACCAATCCCCCTACTGATGATATTGTTATTTCCAGTTATTTTTTAAAAGTCAAGATGATTGAAGTATACATGCAGTAGTGTACAGCTCTATGAATTTTGATAAACATATACAATCATGTAGTCACAACCGAGGTGCAGAACAATTTCATCACTCCAAAAGTCTCCCTAGTGCATCTTTATACATAGTCATCCCCTTCATTCATCCCCAGCCTCTGGAACCACTGATCTGCTTTCTGTACCCTGTCCAAAAGGACTTTCCCTTTTCCAAAATGTCATATAAATGGAATCATACAGGATGCAGCCTTTGAGCCTTGTTGCTTTCACTAGGCACAATGCATTTGAGATTCATCCATATTGTTGTGTGTATGAGTGTTTGGTTCCTCTTTATTTCTGAGTTATATTCCATGGTACAGATATACCACAGCTAGTTTATATCCATTCACCAGTTGGAAAACATTGGGTCATTTCCAGTTGGGGCAATCATGAATAAATCTGCTATTATTGCATACTAGTTTTTGTGTGGACATAAGTTTTTATTTCTCTTGGGTAAACATCTAGGAGTGGGATTACTGGGCTGTATGGTAAGTGCATATTTGACTTAATAAGTACTTGCCAAACTCATTTCCAAAGTGACTGTACCACTTTGTCTTTCTACCAGCAATATATGCCAATTCACCCGCATTTGGTATTGTCATTGTCAGTTGTTTTTATTTCAGCCATTCCCATAGGTATATATATATTTTTGTCTACCGCAAACAGTGCTACAATGAATATTCTTATACACATATCCTTTATAATCGGGTATGAGTATACTGTAAGATATATTCTTAGAACTAGAATTGATGGGCCAGAGGATGTGAAAGGTTGTTCAGGTATGCCAAACAGCCTTCTGAGAAGGTGGGGCCAGTCTCCTTGCCTACCAGCTAGGTATAGCATTGGGTTGGCCAAAAAGTTCGTTCTGGTGTTTCCGTAACATCTTACAGAAAAAACAGAACGAACTTTCTGGCCACAACTCAATAATACCTGTTTCACCACATTGTCACCAACACAGTGTATTACCCAATATCATTACAATTTTAAATGAGATTTCACTTTAGACGACTGCTCTATGCGTATCTATCTCATAGGGCTGTTGGTGAGTACTTAAAAGTAGAGCTTTTAGAGCAGGGCCTGCCACCCACAGAGTGGCAATGGAGGTTAATAGTTATTGTATGATTACCACTATTAATCATTATTATTTGCCTCTCTCTCTCTGAGTTCCTCATCAGTATATTCACAAACGCTTTTCTCCAAATAGCTCAAACATTCTGCCTACGGAATTTAGTTAATCTTTGTAAATCTCTTCAGACGCTGGCTAGGATTTCAGGCACTGTGGGTTTTACAGAATAGGGAAGTGTGACAGGATAGCACCGTTCTAAGGTTACAGAACAGATCTGTGTCCCACGAGGTCAAAATGAATCGAGTTTGGAACAGGAATGGGTTCCTCTAGGTTACAATGACTGTGAAGCTTTTTTTCACTGCCATCCACTTTAAGAAATACACCAGGAACCAGAACACACATATAGACCTGAAACAAAAGTTTCAAAAACAATACTTCTATGTTTTCTATTTGCTCTATTCCATTTCATTGAAAATATGTTCACTGGGATATACTAATAGATTTCAAAATCTACTATTGGGTTAAGACTAGTAGTTTAAAGGGCAGTGTTCTAGGTCACAAATGTTGACCTTTCTGGAAATACAACTGGAATCATAGAACCTCACACTCAGTTTTGGGCACATTATTCCCTTGTTCCTTTTTCTTCATTTCCTTGGGATGCTAGAGCTTATTCGTTCATCAATCATCTTCACAAATAGCTCTTGGATTCCTTATGTGCACTGCCCAGTATTAAGCGCCAGTGTAGAGAACAGGCTTTGAAGAGCAAGAGGCCTGGATTCAAATCTCACCTCCACCATTTGCTGGTGACCTTGGTTACGCCTCTGCAGTCTTCAAACACTCAGTTTCCTCCTTTGTGAAATGTAGTAGTAATAGAGAAATCAATGTCAACGCGTGTAAAGCACTTATAATAAAAAGAGTGTCAGGCTCAGAGTAAGCCCTTAATACAGTGGTTCTCAAGGGGTGATCCCCAAGAACAGCAGCATCAGCATCATTTAGTAACTTGTTAGAAATGGAATTCTCGGACCTCACCCCAGATTTACTGAATCAGAAACTCCAGGGGTGGGGCCCAGAAATCTGTTTTAACAAGTTCTCCAGGTGATTCTGATGCATTCTCAACTTTAATACCTGGTAACTATTAACAATTAGTACTTGAGGCTGCAGAGATGAGCAGCGGGCAAATCATGAAGGCTAAAGTTAAGCCCTAGGGTGCCAGCAGGACTCCTGGTAAGGTTCCAACCTGCCTCAGACCGGGCTTACCCTCCCTCCTCCCTCAGCAGGGCCCGCCTAGAGCACTCGCTGATTGGTGGGGTCTCTCTGGACCGTCACCACCCATCCAGCCACGGAGAGCGTAAACGGAGAGGGGCGGGACTAGGCGCGGCGAGAGCGGCGAGCCTATTGGCTACAGGCTACGGCGCGGAGCGGGGCGGAGCTGCGCGTGCGCACGGCCTAGGCGCGCCCCTGGGGGCCGTTGAAAAATGGCGACTGTTGCCGAGCTGAAGGCGGGTGAGTGTGAATGGGAAGCTTGCCGGCTGAACTATGTCGGCCTTCAGCCTGTGAAAAGGATGGGACGAAAGGAGGGTGCGCGGAACACTAGTCAGCCTTTTCGGGGGTCGTTCTGTGGCTTCAGGGCCTGCGTAGCGTCCAGAGGGTGTGGCGGCCGGCGCGCGGGGGCCCGGGGGGGATGTGGTTGCATAGGGGCAATGTTTAAACCGGCTTTGAGCTGGAGGAGGAGTCCCGGGATCCCCAGGTACCTGAGAGGTCTATAGTTCTGCACCTTGGGTCTCTGGCGCATCTTTCTGGACCTCGACGGGGGCGAGGCCGTGGGCCGGGCCTTTCCCTCCGGGCTGATGATTACAATATCTAAACCACCGTTGTTGGTGTTCAGCACAATCCTAAACCATTTGCTTGCTTATCTCATTGCATCTTTACAACCACCTGCGAGGTGGGTCGCGATTTTCCATTGGGAAAAAGTGGAGGTAGAAAGGTGTCTGGCCTGGCCATTCTCCTGTGTTTTTAGGAAAAGTTCCACAAAGGTTCGAGTCCTTAAGCTGAGAACATTTGTACACCGTTAGTTTTGACGCAGATGTCCAAACAAGTAATAGTAATTATAGTTATTAGTCATCGAGCCTTATGTGTCAGGCCCAGCCCAGCCCCTGTGTTATCTAATTGATTCTGTGTATCAACCTTATGCCATTTCATAGAGTAGGAAATTGAGGCGCCGAGAGGTGAAACAGATCGACCAAAGTAATTTAGCTAGAAAGAGGCAGAGTGAGAACCTAGAGAAGCTGCACCAAGCCTGCAGGTCTTAGTTACTGAGTGATACTGCTGCCCGGCTAGTAAAACCAGTTCCATTTTTCAGGGAATTTAGGCTCTAAATCAGTGATTCTTAGAGATTTGGTGGGGAGAGTATGATTTGAGAATATGATTCAGGAATTATTGATTTAAATGTATATTTGCGGCCCAGGACTGGTGAACAGTCATTAAAAAGGCATACCTCTATCCACAAGGACAGACTTAACATGAATTGGTGAACTCTCTCCCCAGGAAACACATATCACCTGTAATATTGCATGCAACTTCTGAGGATTTAAAGATACTTTGGAATATAAACCAGGTTAAGAAGGTCTTTCCAAAGAAATTGTCATGGTACAGTGTTTTAATAAACATGATAATAGAGGGCAGATCAGGATGATGGAACCCTAGAACTCTCTAGACAAGCAATATCCTACACAGATGTAGGGAGCCCTTTATGCTTTTCCTGCATTCCTCAGCTCTGAATGTGCTTAGTGTTCAAGAGAAACCCATTGAAAATGCTTGCCAATCAATTATCTTATATGGGCTTTCACCTTTTTAAAGCACTTTCACTTCACATTTTTCCACCTTACTTGGTTCTACCTCTGAGACATAGAACTCATGTTGGAGAAGACAAGTGAGGCAGGAGTTAGTGATCTACCGCTGAGGTAGTGATGAGACATGCTGGGTTTCCTAACTCCAGCTTCATTAATTCTCATTTCTTTGCTGAGTTCAAGGCTGTGCTGTGTGAAAATACAGAGTAATTGGGGGGAAAAAAATCTCTCCGTCTAATTTCTAAAGATGGAATTGGAGAACAGGGGTTCGGTTATGATCCCAACATAATAAAGCTGTACCTTCCTTTTATGGACCTGTTACACAGTCTGACTGGGTGATAACTACTCTTAACACACCTGCAGAAAAGGTTGAGGGGATGAATCTAAATATAAGGGCCAAGAAAGGTTAAAGTCTAGTCTGGATTGTATCTCTTTAATCAACAAAAACCTGACTCAGGTTTTTGTTGTTTATCAAAGCTTAAAAAAATTTCATCTCCATGCCTACTTGGATACACTCCCTGGGCTCCCTTTATTTTATTTTATTTTTGGCCGCGTTGGGTCTTCGTTGCTGTGCGCGGGCTTTCTCTAGTTGCGGCCAGCGGGGGCTACTCTTCGTTGCGGTGCGCGGACTTCTCATTGCGATGGCTTCTCTTGTTGAGGAGCACGGGCTCTAGGCGCGTGGGCTTCAGTACTTGTGGCTCGCGGGCTCTAGAGTGCAGGCTCAGTAGTTGTGGCGCACGGGCTTAGGTGCTCCGCGGCATGTGGGATCTTCCCGGACCAGGGCTCGAACCCGTGTCCCGTGTGTTGGCAGGCGGATTCTTAACCACTGCGCCACCAGGGAAGTCCCTGGGCTCCCTTTCTGAATTGTCATTATTGTGGTGTACTTATTTATAGCATAATACAGTATTAAACTCTATTTATTACACCAATAGTATACAGCACAGTATTATAATGCCTCTAGGCAGCTCTCTGTTCTAGGCACTATGGGTGAAATGTGTTAATTCTCTGGAGTTGTTATTTAGCTATTAAGGACAACGTGAGAAAAAAAAAAAAAAGGTTCCAGACCACTGCAAGGGATGATGCCAATTCAGCCCTATCCATATTAGTATTTATAGCTAAATCTCATTATCATAACTACTGATATTTGTAATAATGACCCTTGCTTATCAAGAAAGATTACATTCAGCATATACAGCCCTGATTCCTTGAGATGGTATTGATAAAGTTACATGTTAGGTTTCTAAGTAGGCTTACAATTTCAAAATCTTACTGTTTTAAGGAATTAACTCATAATTGTCTTTAACAAACAAACAACCCCCCCCAGAACAAAAGCCCGCCTTTTTGTTCAGAATGGGCCATTTCCCAAGGGTTCTGGGTATCAGTTTTTATACAAAGGACATGACATAGTCCTTCCTTTTTGGAGTGTACTTGTTATCTTTAATCATCTGCTTTCTGGACCAGAGGGTTTTAGTGACATACAGAACCTGTCTGCAGTGACAACCATTCTTGAAAAGATATGAGACACTGGGAGATAAGTTCAGGTCCCAGTAAGCTAAGTATATTTCTCTCCCCATTTTCTTCTTCACTAAAGAATGTGTATCAGGCTGTAACCTCTGACAGTGACGATGTTGGAAGGATAAACTTGCATTTGCTTAAATATATTAAAATAAATCATCGCAACTTAGGAACTTTATTTTTTATTACAAATGTGGCTTGTGGTAGCTAATGTGATGATTGTTCAGTTTGTCATAGAGTATAGGTTGAAAGTGCGTGTTATGCCATTTACCTTTTAAGCATTTTTCTTCAAAGTTTGGCTAAGAACGACAAAATTTCTTCTGTAACTGAAGCATTAATATTTTATATTTAACAGTTTTAAAGGACACCTTGGAAAAAAGAGGAGTATTAGGGCATTTAAAAGCAAGGATTCGAGCTGAAGTTTTCAATGCTCTTGATGATGAAAGTGAACCTCGACCATCATTGTCTCATGAAAACCTTCTAATTAATGAATTAATTCGGGAGTATTTGGAATTCAACAAATATAAGTATACAGCATCTGTCCTCATAGCAGGTAAGAGGTTATTTATTGTTAGTTACCTGATATGAAATCTGCCTCTTCCCGTCTCCCAATTCTCAGAAAGTGTTTAGCCTAGAAATCTAATTCCATTACCAAACAGTATCATCTGGGACATGACTGGGACATAAAACTCCCACAGGCTCTTTCCATAGCTTGAACAAGTTCTCGTGAGGTTTATTGTATTGTAGGGGAAAATAACTCAATAAACACTTAAGCTAGGTGCATACTTTGAAAAATCATAATTCCTGGCACTGACAATAAATACTTGTTTACTGGTATTGAGAGTAAACAGTTCTTTACATTTTACCCTATGTGCTGTCAGTCTTTTTTCTATGTATATGCTTTAAAAATACACACACACACACACAAATACACACACACAGATTTTATATATATTCTTTATTAAAAAATATAAAACATTGGAGATAAAGCCTCAAAATATTGCTACCATGTATTGATCAGGCACTGTATACAAATGTATGTGAAAGCATGATATCTAAAAAGGATTAGATAATCTATTAGAAATTTCAAATCACTGTGTTGTACACCTGAAACTAATATAATATAATATTGTGAACCAACTATACTTAAATAAAAAAAGAAAGAAGAGATCAACTATACTTCAATAAAAAAAAGAAAAGGATTAGGAAGGTAAACTCCAAACTCATTCTAGTGATGGGAGGGAGAGAAATAGTATTGGGGGGAGGGAGTCAACAGTTAAAAAGAAATTTACTTTATCTGTTAAATTTTATTTCTTAAGAAAGAAAGCAAAAGAACTGGAAGAATATGCACAATAGTCAGGGTCAGCATTGCCTCTGGGCTGGGGGAGATGAGGTTGGGAGGATGATCAAAACACCTTGCATGTACATACCTTGATTCCCTTGTTCAAGGTGTAATCTGTGCTTTAAGACTGTTTGGTGCCTTGGAGATACGCCTCATCAAAGAAAAGAGATCATGAAGTGGATTTTGGAAGAGAGAATGGATTCCTTATTTGTGATGCTGGAACTTTCCATTCGATAGATCTTTTGTTAATATTCTAGATCTTTTATTTAATGTTAACTGAATGTTAATACCTTAACTGAATAAAGACTGATGATTTTTATTGGTTTAAGGATCTTCGATATCAGTATCTTCACTTTCTTCAGTTTGTTATAGATGGCTATATAATACATTAATAATCAGAAAAGAAGAATATGAAAATATCATCAATTAGATGTCTTGGACTTGTGCTTACCTAGAATAGAATATAATGACAATAGTCAAGTTTCTACAGTGTCTTGGCTTTTAAAAAAAAAAATGAGGTAAAATTAACATATAAGATTCTTTACCATTTTTAGTATATAGTTCTATGGATTTTACCAAATTCATACAGTTGTGTAACTACCACCACAATCACAATCACAATCACGATATAGAATGTTTCCATCACCTCAAAAAATTCCCTGTGTCCCTTTGTAGACAACCTCTTCTCCTACCCTCAAACCCCTAGCAACCTCTGATCTGTTGTTTTCTGTACCTATCATTTGCCTTTTCCAGAACGTCATATAAGTGAAACCATGCAGGATGTAGCATTTTGAATCTGCTTCCTTTCACTCAGCATAACACATTTGAGACCATGCTGTTGTTTTTCCCCTCTGAATAGCATTCCATTGTATGGTTGTGTTGATTTATCTATTATCAGTTGATAGACATTGGGGTTGTTTCTAGTTTTTGGCAGTTATGAGTCAAGCTGCTATAAACATTCATTTACAAGGTTTGGCCGAACGTTGTTTTCATGTCTTGGGTAAAGAGCTAAGAGTGGGATTGCTGGGTTGTGTGTGGTAAGTGTATGCTTACCTTTATAAGTGGATGCAACATTTTGTTCTCCTACCAGCAGAGTATGAGGGTTCCAGTTGCCCTGTATCCTTGCCAGCACTTCATGTTAGTGTTCATTGTACTTTTAGATTTATTGCCGCCAAATGGATATCAGCGCTGTCGTGTATTTAATTTACAGGCTTCTTAGAAAGTAGGACTTCTGAAGTCTAGTATATAGAAACAATATTTTCCCAACTCAAAATTGGGAGATTTAAAAAATAAGTTTATGTTAAACTGTATTAAAATATGCATTTAACAAAGTAGCTATTCTGAAAGTCATAAAATCACATACGGTTGCATCTGCCTTGGCGTGTGCCATCATCATTCTTCTAAAATCTGAAAAATGTGTATACCTCGTAAGTGTGGTTTTTATCAAAATCCTATTTACTTTTTACATTAATAAAGATCAGTGTTTTATGATTTTCCCCCCAGAATCTGGTCAACCCATAGTTCCATTGGACAGACAGTTTCTCATCCGTGAACTAAATGCATTGGAAGAATCAAAGGATAATACAATGTAAGAAGTTTTTTTAAAAATAAGTTTTCAGATATTGTTGTATTGGAGTCATAATTGCATAGCAGTGGTTTTATTTCATTTTAATTCAGTAGGTATTTATTTGGGCCCAGTGTGTGTCTAGCACACATCCACGGTGTGCAGCTGTGAGTAGGTGCTAAATGCCTGTGGTTTCAGAGGACTGAGCACCCCTGCTTCATCCTAAGGGTCATGTCTCTTGGCTTCTTGATCCATCCTTTTGTTTTTTACCTGAGGCTTTGCTCTATCAATTGTTTTCTTCCTCACATTTAACTCTTCCTCCTCACTGCTTCCTTCACTTCAACTTGGGAATGTACTCAAATCTCCTCTCTCCAAAAAAACCTCTCAACTCCTTTTATCACTGAACTTAGTGAAGATCAACCCCCTGTTTTCATTTTGTTATTACCCCCTCTTTTGCCTTCTCTGCATTTTAAATCCTCCCCTCACCGTTTATACTGAAACTGTGCTCTTGAAAAAGAGTGACCACTTTCTAGTAGTTTCTTAGTTTTTTTCCTACTTTAGTGTTTCTTAAACTTTTTCTAGAGGATCCCTGAATGGCAGAAAAAATTGTACCTAGGAGGCCTGAGAACATAGATCAAAGCAACTTTCCCCTAGTAAGAAATGCCTTTGAAGTCTTATGTTTTCTCTTTCTAAAAGTTTATTGAATTTTTTCATTCTACTTCATGATATAATTTTTTTACCATTAAAATGTTTTAAATGACATGCCAATTAAATTGAACTCTCCCTCAAATCTTTGTGTAAAATTAGTGTTCTGGGATCATATGCCACCTGTACTTCGTACCAGGCCCCTAGCACTAAGAGTGGGTATATATCTATTTCCAATTTGAGAAGCTCAGCTTTACTTGAGTTTCTGCAGTGTTTTGTAATATTGACAACTCTTCCTTAAAACACTTCTTCTTGTCATTTGTCTTTTATGACCCTTTACTGTCTTGGTTTTTCTGTCTCCCTAATGGTCATCACAGTTTCTTCATTGGCTCCTTTAGGGTTCCTTTAAATTTTGGGCACTCTCCCCCAAGTCTTGTCCTTAACTTTCTTTTCCTCTTGTCCCCCTGCCCACTTTTCTATGTAGTCTTGAGTCTTTAATGATGTCTCCACGCTGGTGACTCTGCTTTAAATCTTACAGAGCTTGTGAATTATGGACCCACATTTCTGCTGGCATCTCAAACTCCGTGTGTCCAAATATCAAGTCCATTATTTTCATCTCTTCAAGCCCCCCTCATAGCTTCCTCATACAGCCATTCAGGTCTTCACCTGAGAGCTCACTTGCACTTCTGGCTCCGTCTCACTTCTCCACCAGTCATTTTGCAAGTCTCATCAATTTGGCCTGTGCAGGAGCGCCTGTCTGTCCTCACGCCCTGCGCCGTGCAGTTCAGGAGGCGTCTGTCCCGTTTCTCTCCAGTCACTTTCTTTTCCAGCTCGTGTCACGCTACCAATAGTTTGCTTTCTGAAAGACACTTATTGCTTTAAAACATTTCCATTGAAAAGTTTTCAGATTTTAAAAAGTAATGTGGTCCATATATGGTGTAGGGTCCAGTGGAAGTCTGAAGTAGCACTAATAGTCACATTAATATTTTTCAGTGAAACTTAAGAATTTTCACAAAAAGTAGGATAAAGTGTATAATAACCTTATGTTAGGTCAAGCCATGCCACCAAATGAGTTTGTGCCAAATTTATGAAGAAAATTAGTTTTCAGAGTTTTTGTTTTTCAAAATTGCAAATAAGGCATTGTGAAGCTATACTTTAAAAACAATTATCTCTTTTTTAAGTAGGATTTTTGAAAAAAGAAACCTTAATATTCATGAAGCTGCAGGTTAAATGTGGTAGTTTTATATTTTCTAATATGTCTTAAAAATTTTAAATCTTAGGTAAATTTTATTGTAAATTTGGAAAACAGAATTTTTTTAATTTAAAAATCTTCTTTGACCGGTTAACACTTTGGGAAACAATGGTTTAAAGTAGACAAAGAGACCTATTTTATATTCCTGTATGAAGCTTTTACAAGAGCTGAGGCATCTTATTAAATAGAGAAACTCACTCTCTTGGTTTCTTTGTGGTATGGAAAAATTGCTTTTGTGTGTAGTTGGTTATTTATTGCTGTATAACAGATTACCCCAGAAGCTGGTGGTTTAAAACAACAGACATTTATTATCAGTGGAGAGGAATCTGGGCGTGGCTTCTGTGGCTAGTCTCACTCATGAGATTGCAGTTAAGATGTTGGCCGGGGATGCAGTCATCTGAAGGCTTGGCTGGAGCTGGAGGATCCGTTTCCATGTGACACATTCACATGGCTGCTTGTCGGAGGCCTCAGTTCTTCACTACATGTACCTTTCCATGGGACAGCTTGAGTGTCCTCATGACATGGCAACTGACTTACCCCAGAGAGAGTGACCAAGAGAGAAGGCAAGGAGGAGGCCACAATGCCGTTTATGACCTAGACTCTGAAGCTGCAAGTGCTGTCACTTAATGCCTTACTCAGTTCCTGAGAAGTGAGTTCAGCTCACACTCAAGAGGAGAGCAGTTAGACTCCACCTTTTGAAGGGAAAGGATGTCATACTTTGAACCATCACACCTGCTAATAAGTAGATAGATTATCTCAAAAAGACAATCCATTAAATTGATATTTTCAACTGTGATATTGGAAACAAGGGAAAACCACTCTTTATTGTCATCAGAGCAGCCTCCATTGGTGCAAGGGCACTAATGTAAATCTCCAGGCAGCATGCTGTAAGGAAAAGAATATGGGACTTGGGGTTCAAGTGTAAAGTTTGTTGACTATATAAGCAATCTCTAGCAAATCCTCAGTGAGCTGTGGTTTTCTCATTTCTAAATTGGAGATGATGATTATGACATCACAAGGTGAGGATAAAATGAAGGGAGAGAAGAGTGTTTTGTAAACTGTAAAGTAGCTTTTAAAATATTAGTTCTTACCCGACTCCTGTATAGCTTGCATTTATATACCATTTAATATGTGCCAGGCATGGTTCTAAGCACTTGACATTTATTAACTCATTTCATCCATAACTGCCCTATGAGGTAGAGACTATGCTTATCCTCATTTATAGAGGAAGAAATATTTATGAGGCTGGGGACGTTAAGAATCTTGCTGAGGTCAAGTGGCAGGGCCAGGATTTGAACCCAGGCAAGGATTTATTAATCCAGTAAGTATATATTGAATAGTTGTTTTGTATCAGACCATGTTAGGTAGTAGGAAATCTTATACTGGACTTCGGAGTTTAAAAAAAAAAAGCTGATTCCTGTGCATGGATTGAAATTGTATTTCAGCTTAGGTGAGGTTTAACTTGTTAACGTGTTTTCTCTGGATTTTAAAATTGTCTTTAGAGTTAAATGGTACACTTAAATTTGAAAAAGCATGAACAGTTTGCAATTTGGATAATAACCATGCATCTTTTTTCTTTTAAGTCTGGTGAATTGCTTGGCTGTTTTCGTGTCAGAGGCTACCTTTTAAAGAGTAGATATTTTTAAGCTTTTCCTATTTATTCAAATTGAATTGATTTTGATTTTCTTCCTGCTATAGACCTCTTTTGTATGGAATTTTAGCTCATTTCTTGCATGGAACTAAGGATGACATCCAAAATACATTTCTGAAAGGGTCTTCACTTCAGCCTCCAAGCCCAAATCTTGGCAGACAACCTAATGGAAGAAAGTAAATGGGTATGAGTTTTCTGAGACTTATCATTTAGCTATCAGCAAGTATATTTTCTTCCTATCTGTTTTTATCTTTGGAACAGTTTTTCCTGAGATTTTGAGTCAAAGTTTATTCCATTTATATCCAGTATAGTTAGCCTGTGTTATTTATCCTCAGAAAAACAATGCTTTTCAGAAGAAGAATCTTGCGAGGGGTGGGGAGATGACTAGACAAAATTCTTAGATATAATTTCTATAAAGAAGTGTTGAAAAACTTGAATTTTACATAGATTTGTACTCTTTGGAGTAGCTTATTAGATCCTTAGAGTACTGAAGAAAGAGCTTTTTATCACATTATCAATTTTTTTGCCTCTAAGACTGAAAAAAGGCAAGATTGCTGAATATAGATAGAGCAGTCAGAGGTTTATGTGTTGTCCTTTGCATTTTCAGGATTCTTTTTTTTTGAGGGGGTGGGGGGAATACTCTTTGTGGTAGCGTTATAGTTATCTATAAATAAATTCTTAGGAGAATAGCTCATATTTCTTTTAAGAATGCTCACTCTTCCAATGAGGTTTCCATTGTTTTGATTATATCAGCAATAGGACCTCAATTTGATAATCTAAGTTGAATGGTTTATAGCTCAGTGTTTCCAACTATGGTTGAGAGTTGATTTCTCTTTTTAAGGATAGTCATAGGTGGGGCTCAGGCAGCTGATTATCAGAACAAATATAAATCTTTTTTTTTGAACCTGCACCCTTGGCAGTGAAAGCGTGGAGTCCTAACCACTGGACTGCCAGGGAATTCCCAGAACAAATATAAATCTTGACTGTTGAAATAAACTTTTAAGAAACATCTAAAGTGCAAATTGTCTTTTGCAGTTTTCCTGAACTGCCATGAGCAATATTGATCATGTTGGGCTTCCCTGGTGGCACAGTGGTTAAGAATCCACCTGCCAGTGCAGGGGACATGGGTTCGAGCCCTGGTCCGGGAAGATCCCACATGCCGCAGAGCAACTAAGCCCGTGCACCACAACTACTGAGCCTGCACTCTAGAGCTCGTGAGCCACAAATACTGAGCCCACGTGTCACAACTACTGAAGCCTGCGTGCCTAGAGCCCGTGCTCTGCAACGAGAGAAGCCACCGCATGAGAAGTCTGTGCACCTCAATGAAGAGTAGCCCCCGCTCGCCGCAACTAGAGAAAGCCCGCGAACAGCAACGAGGACCCAACACAGCCAAAAATAAATAAATAAAAAATAAATAAATTTTTTGAAAAAGAAAGGAGTATTTAATGGCCTTTTGAGATAATTGCGAATGTTTAAAAAAATATATTGATCATGTTAAATACTTATTCTGTCTCTTAAGATCTGAAAGCAAAATATTTGTGAATCAGGGTGATCTCTTGGAGGTTAGTTCTGACTTTACTAGGAGTTATCCTTCTATATATCTTAGAATTCTAAGTCCATGGGACATTGGAAAAGAAATCATTCCCGTCTACTTATTTTACAGTTGAGAAAACCAAGACTAAGAGGTTCATTGACTCATCTAAAGCCTGTAGCTGATCATTTTTAGCAGAGTCAGCACCCTTGATCGCCATTCCTGTACACTTTCCACTTAAAGAATATGGAGAAGTTTTCTTAGTTCCTTCTTCAAGTATTGGTAAGGAACTGTCATTATTGCCTACTATTTGGCAAGAACTTAAAAAACGAAACAAAACACACGGTACAAGAGTAGATCTCTAAACATCAGTAGTATAATGTGAAATTCCCTCTAACCTCCTCCCTCATCGCCTCTCCCTAACGCCTTGATTTCCCTCCCCTCCACAGAAGGTAGTGCTGTTAGCAGCTTGGTGGGTGTCCTTCAGGAGTCATTTCTACGTATTTAAATTTATATGCACTGTTCCTGTACATATTATCCTACAGTTTGCTTTTTTCACTTGTTTTATCAGTTTATGTAGATCTGCTTCTACCTCGTTCTTTCTGTAGTATTCCATAGTACTATTGCTAATCACTATTTACTGATCTACTTTTGTTTTTGTTTTTTTTTGTTTTTTGTTTTTGGCTGCATTGGGTCTTCGTTGATGCTCGTGGGCTTTCTGTAGTTGTGGTGAGCGGGGGTACTCTTAGTTGCGGTGTGCGGGCTTCTCACTGTGGTGTTTTCTCTTGTTGCAGAGCACGGCTGTAGGCGTGTGGGCTTCAGTAGTTGCAGCACATGGGCTCAGTAGTTGCGGCACACGGGCTCTAGAGCGCTCGGGCTTCAGTGGTTGTGGCTCACAGGCTTAGTTGCTCCGCAGCATGTGGGATTTTCCCGGACCAGGGATTGAACCCGTGTCCCCTGCGTTGGCAGGTGGATTGTTAACCACAGCACCACCAGGGAAGTCCTACTTTTGTATGTTTTAAATTTTTTGCTTTTACAGTATTGCAGGGTAGCATTAGTATTTTTCTTATGTGGATGCCTAGAAGTAGAATTGCTGGTTCAAAATATATGCATATTAAAAAATGTAGGGCTTCCCTGGTGGCACAGTGGTTGAGAATCTGCCTGCCAATGCAGGGGACACGGGTTCGAGCCCTGGTCGGGGAATATCCCACATGCCACGGAGCAACTAGGCCCGTGAGCCACAACTACTGAGCCTGCGCGTCTGGAGCCTGTGCTCCGCAACAAGAGAGGCCGCGATGGTGAGAGGCCCGCACACCGTGATGAAGAGTGGCCCCCGCTTGCCACAACTAGAGAAAGCCCTCGCACAGAAACGAAGACCCAACACAGCCAAAAATAAGTAAATAAATAAATAAAAAGCATTAGATGGAAATCTATAAAATAAATAAATAAATAAATGTAGTAGATATTGTTTAATTCCCCTCCAAAAAGGCTTTACCACTTTACATACTTGCCAAGAATATATGATAATGCCAGTTTCTCTTTAATTGTCACCAGTGGATATTGTACACATTAACACGTGTTAACACAGCAAACCCATGACGTTGGTATTTTTAGTTCCAGTTGGGTGGGTGGGGGAAGGGTGTGCTAGAGAGGATGCAAGAGTCCTTGGATTACCTTGGCTCCTGTCTGTATAAAGTGCCAGAGACATCAAAGATTCGAGTTCAGGTCAACAAAGCTTTGGGTACCTATTCTGTGGAAGACTCAAAAAGGAGAATGAGTGCACTAATAGGAGAACAGTGATACTGCAAATTATTTTTCTTGATCATCAAAAATGTTACTGGCACAACAGGGACCTCATTGTGCAATGAATTGTGAAGAATTGTTAGCCCCAAATTGCATTATGTTTCAGTAACACATTTAGGCATTCCATTTACTTTCTCAACTCCAGCTTATTGTGTGAAAGATACATAAGTTTTATTTGACAACGTCGAGAAGTTATAAAGGTATTAAAATAATTATTCTTCAGATTATATACCTTCTATCTACACAAAGTCATCCAGCTGAAATATAAAACACTAGAATTAAATTCTATTTTATTTGAAGATAAGTCCAAAGCCTGCCATCATGAAAACACTTCTTTTATTAAAGCTTTCAAAGTACAAAAAAAAATGAAGAGGGTTTATATAACAGGCACTCTCACCTTTGAAATGGTAGCCAGTTCATTAATGCTGCTGATGTTAGTGCTTGTAATATTGAAAGCAAGGTAGTTTTTGCTATAAATAAAAGCCCAGATATTTTATAATAGAGAAAATCATTATCAGCTCAACATTATTGCACATCTATGAAGTACATGAGTGACATACTTCACTCTTTTATAACACTTTTCTAGAAAACCTAAAATGGTTTTGCCCTAAGGATGTTGTTGATCTTGTTCTTCCAGCAAAGTTGCCTAACACTGAGGGGGATGAATTTTCCAGACCTGTGGTAGTGTTAGCACTCTGCACTGCCTCTGAGGATGAGGACTGCTCTGGACTAGCAAGGCTGTGTGTACATCACCTTGTCCTCAGAATTAGCAAATCTAGTGTGCATTTTTGGTGCTACAATTGCATATTTCTAACAACTTGTCTAAATTTGTATTTTTTTGTCTCCTGTTATCAAAATGGTCATTAAAAAGGTTTTGTTTTTTTACTTGTGAAGAGTGTTTGGGGAATTGGGGGTTAGGGTTGGGGGGGTTCGTGTTTTCTTAGGAATTTAGTTTGTGCATTGCATTTTTTTTTTGTGGCTGCGCTGGGTCTTCATTGTGGTGCGTGGGCTCTCTAGTTGTGGCACGCAGGCTTAGTTGCCCCGCGGCATGTGGGATCTTAGTTCCCTGGTTGGGATCTTAGTTCCCCGACCAGGGATCGAACCCATGTTCCCTGCATTGGAAGGTGGATTCTTAACCACTGGACCACCAGGGAAGTCCCTGTGCGTTGCATTTTTGTTGCATTTGGATGTTAAGTCTCTTTAGGTTCTTTTAATCGAGAATACTTCTGCCTGCTACCCTCTCCCCCAGGACAAAAGAAATGGATCAGACATAACTAGGGCCCTTTCTTTACTATTCTGGAGCACAGTGTGTGGTCACAGGGGCTCTGGGCTTCTCTGAACCTGCATGGAACTTTCTTGTTTTGTTTTTGGCTGAAGAACATTTTCTACAGTTTCTCGGAGGGTTTTCTGATTTTGGTAGGAAGTTGTAAACCATGCTAGTTTTCTTCTTGCCGCAAGAGGGTGCTGCTGGGAGGATTTCTATTTGAAGAAAAGTTTTTTGTTTTTGTTTTTCTTCTTTTTAGTTGAGCTTTGGCATCCCTCAAAATACTAATTGAATACACAGTCCTTTCTTGTGAATTCCATTCCTTACATACAGTGTAAGTTTGTAAGTACTTACCCAGGGGTTTACTCCAGGGTGTACTCTATTCACTTAAAAAAAAAAAAGGAATAATTGTGAATAATTAGAGTGAGTCCCTAGTACTAAACATTTCTGAATTCTTCAATAGTGTTTAAAAAAAACCCTTTTTTAAATTGTCCTAAGCCATCTAAGGAACTCACACAATATTAAATATATAACATCCTATAATATATGTAGATAAGTCTGCCTGCTGCCCATTTTTACTTGGGATGAGTACTGACCTTTGCTTCTGTTCATTGCAGAGGACCACCTACAGAAGGAGCAGGGGAGGCGTGCTAACACTGAAAACCTGCACGCTTCTCCCGCAATGAAGAGATGACATTTCCATTTGGAGCGTTTTTGATAAACTTGTATGTATTAAATAACTTATTTATTCTCCTAATATTACCAGAATTCATCACTAGTATTTGTACTTTGTGGAAATGTGAGTTTCTGCAAAACCTTTAGCCCCTTGTGTTTTACTGCATTTGTGAATAAAAGCTAACTCTGTCATCTAGCTTACCAGATTTGACTTGAAAGAAAATGTGTTGTTTTTAGGAAGATTTTAAAGGCCCCTAAATTTTTGAGAAATGAAAGGGTTTTTTAGTACCCTATAAATTCTTCTAAAAAAATAATCAGGTCTTTGTAGCCATATGCTCTGTTCTTTTTTTGGCTGTACCACATGGCTTGCGGGATCTTAGTTCCCCAAACAGGGATTGAACCCAGGCCCCGGCAGTGAAAGCGCTGAGTCCTAACCACTGGACTGCCAGGGAATTCCCTGCTCTGTTCTTTACCATGGCACATTAATTAAATTTCCTTCAGGCTGGAATTATGTGGATTTATAGGAAAATTCATTCATGTTTAAAAAAAAAAAATTTTAAAGAACACCAAAACCAGAAAAAACTATAATTCCTATAAAGTTTGATTGTTTTGTGGGGTGGAACTAGCTATTTTTCAGATAACCATTTATAATTAGGTTTAAATATCTGAATTACTACCTAAATTTGAACTTTAAAACTTGGTAACGACGTACTTCTTCTTTACGTACAGTTTGGCTTCTCCTAGAAGATTTAATTAAAAGGTGTGTGTGGGGGAATAATTCTTTTAATTCTGCTGTAAGTAAAACAAAGAGTTTATTACGTGAAGAATGTGGAATAAACATGAAGAGACAGGCTTTATGAGAAATACCAGAAAGTACCTTTTAAAAGATGGCATTGTTTAACCTCCATGTGGCCTTCAGCTGTGCAATTACAAGATGAGCTATGAAAGGGCCAACCCTTACTTGTATGGGCTCTGAACGTCTTATTAAATGGCGATTTTTATTCTTGGGGTAGAAAAATAGTAAGAGCTCTTATAATGCCATCTCTAAAATGCTACTTTGATATTTATTGACATTTTTATAATGTGGAGTCTTCAGACTGATTTCACTGAAAACAACAAACTATTATAGTAGACACCTGATTGGCACAAATCATAAGGTGTATTCAGAACAAAACTGCATGGGCGCCTGTACACTGACAACATTTAGCTTAAACATTTTCCACAGGGAAGGTGATAAGGGCTGTAGTTGACAGAATTGACGTTCTTTTCAGGGTATAGATTCTGTGCTACTTTTGGAAGTTATTGAAACTTGATTTTATTTTTGGTGCTAGTCAGGGTTCAGTCCTTACAGATTAACCAAGAATTTTTATCTGAATGAAGAAAATTATTAAAGAAAGTGCCTTAAACCATACGTTACAAGTCAAAGGATTTTGAGAGGCCCTATTGGTGGGCTAAAATTACATATACAGATGTAGAAGTATTATAAGGGCTCATTTCCATTTTTTAAATGAAATCTATAGTACCTGATTACAATTATGAATTCCATTGTATTGTATGGGGAGTATAAATATCTGAATTATTCTCAGAGGATTTAGTTTACATGCAGGGTTGTTGGTAGTGGACACTGTTTACCTCAGGAATTGCAATCATGCAGGACTAGGTTAAGAAAAAATGCTGGAGTTTGTCATTTTGGATACTGATATAAAATCATCAAAATAGAAGCTAAACAGAATTGTCACATGTAGTCTATAGCGCATTTGTATGCATTATTCTATAACTGGTTTGTACCTAGGCAACTTTTATACTTTCAGTGTATCATTTAATGAAAAAAAAAAAAATTTAAGCAACTCACCTTTGTGCAAAGGGCGTTCCTCTGACTGTTCTGTCATCAAGAGATGTCCACTGGAACCAGAAGAAGGCTTGGCGATGGCTCCCTAGGCCTTCATTCGGGATCTCCAGGAACCTAGTTGTTGGAGGGAGCAGAGTAAGGTTGAGGGTACTTGGCATCGGCCATATCACCCTGGGACGATTATTCTTCATAGGGTGGCAGTGGTAGGGGCTGGTGGTGTTATTCTCTGAGGGGACAGTATCATAATCTGTGGGGCCACATATGGCTTGAAAAAGTGCATTTAGTAGTAGTAGTATTTTTTTGGCCATGCCACGTGCCTTGTGGGATCTTAGTTCCCTGACCAGGGGTTGAACCCGGGCCCTGGCAGTGAATGCTCCGAGTCCTAACCACTGGACTGCCAGGGAATTCCCATATGTTCTAGTAGTTTAAATAGGTTCCTGAGCTGAGACACTTAAATTCAAGGAAGGAAAAGACAAAAATAAACATAGAGGACCCATCAAACTCTTCTCATGAACTCATAAACTAAATTAGTACATCATTGCTGGTGGTTTTCATGAGGTTGTTGGGAGAAGTTATCCTCCAGACACGCAGGAGAAGTTTTAGGAGAAAACTTATACAAAAATAGGATGGGAATTGGACTTGAAGAGGGATTTAGGAAAAGTAGACATTTAAAACTTTGGCAATGTAAAAACTCATAGCAAGAGCAGAGGTGGCGTTTGAAGATGATAAATTTAAGCTTAGCATATATGCTTGCTTAGAATAAACTAATAGCTTTATAATTATGTGCAAGAACACATTTATATATGACTCACATGCCTGTATGATTATGTAAAATTTGATGTGTTCTTTTAACCTGAAGCCAAGTGTACATGAATGATTAACATTTGTGAAAATATGCCTTTAAAGGCATTTAGGACAATGCTTCCCAGCCACTTGGCATTTCATTTTTGTAACAACCATTCTGCAAGGATTGTGTGGTCTTCATTAATTTTTTTAAATGAAAGTGAGGTAAAATTATCTTTAAAAAAATAGACAATTTTTTAAAGCAGTTTTAGGTTCACAGCAAAATTGAGTGTGAAGTACAGAGTTCTCACATACCCTCTATCCCCAGACACTCACAGGCTCCCCCGTTATCAACATGACCCCCGAAAGTGGTATATTTGTTACAATCAGTGAACCTACATTGACCCATCATTATTACTCAAAGTCCATAGTTGACCTCAGGGTTCACTCTTGGTGTTGTACAGCCTATGGGTTTGAACAAATGTATAGTGACATGTATCCACCCACCATTACAGTATCAGTAATTTCACTGCCCTAAAAATTTTCTGTGCTCTATTCGTCGCTCCTTTCTCCTCTAACTCCTGGCAACCACTGATCTGTTTACTGTCTCCATAGTTTTGCCTTTTCCAGAATGTCATATAGTTGGACTCATATAGTATGTGGCCTTTTCATATTGTTTTCTTTCACTTAGTAATATGCTTTTGTTTCCTCCACGTCTGCTCATGGCTTGATAGCCCATTTCTTTTTAGTGCTGAGTAATATTCTGTCGTCTGAATGTACCACAGTTTATCCATTCACTTACTTAGAAGAACTTCTTGGTTGCTTCCAAGTCTTGGCAATTAATGAAGAAAGCTGCTGTAAATAACTGTGTACAGGTTTTAGTACAGACATAGGTTTTCAACTCATTTGAGTAAATCCCAAGGAGTGTGACTTGCTGGGTCATATGGTAAGAATATGTTCACTTTTGTAAGAAACTATAAAACTATTTTTATTGAGAATTTTAGGACTTTCCTGATAGAGGTAGAGAATCCGGAGTTACCAAGACACCAGAGCTGGAAATTGGTGATAAAGGAAAGAGCACTGCAAGTTACTGTGTGATTCAGTCTTGAACCTTGAGAAACGTGGGGACCATGATGAGTGAAACGAAGTGCTTATGCACAGGAGAGTTGGAGCAGAACCGTGCTTGTGGTCAGGAAAGATGGCCCTTTATTCGCAAGGAGGCAGAGTCCTGTGCAGATCTTGAGCTGGATGACTCGAGTGCTGATGCACTTTTAAATAATTGTGAAGGACATGCAGGAGCCATGCTTGGACCCAGTTTTTGATGTTATTAAAAAATGGAGGGAATCACACTTTGGAAGTTTTTGAACCTAGTAGCAAAATCAAAGCTATTTGATTAAAAAAAAAAAAAGACTCTGAGAGTGGAATTTCCCCACTGCTATCTTGTTCCATGAGTTCATGGAAACTCCCAGTACACAGCGCCTCACAGAAGACATGCCAGGGAAACTTACTTGACAGCCCTCAGTCAGTCACAGTAATGTTTTTTGAAGGTAACTTTTTTCCCCCTCTATCTTTAACTGGCTTTTTGAGCCATGAGAAATAAAATGGAGGCATCTGATTTTGAAGATTCAAACATCTGAGCTTCTGCATTGGACAGATATTTATTGAATGACTATTATGTGCACACACTGTCCCTGAGTACTTCTAGAGTATACCAGAAGGGTGTGAAACACTTTCCATGTTGAGGCAAAGATTCTGACCTTCTGTGCTTTGAGAAAACACAGGCTCAGAGAGGCTCACTGACAATCCTGTGGCCGCCTGGCTGGTGCTTAGCAGATGATGAGTTAAAGACCTCAGACTTCGCATCTCCTTACCCTGGACTCCATCACACAGGCAGGGTTGGGATTCCTGCTCTACCATTAACTAGCTGTGCTAAATAGGCTGGTTATTTCACTCACCAAACCTGGTTTCTCCACAGCAAAATGGGAAAAAAAATGTTTAAGTACTTTATAGGGTTGTTATAAGGATTAGGTGAGATAATGTAGTACAATTCAGTGTCTGTTATAAAGCCTTCATTTATTGATAATTTATTATAATTATTCTCTTTTAAAAGTTACCAAATTCTTTAAAGAATCAAATGCACCCCTTTGGAATATCAATGTTAATGCCTCCAGAAAAGTGCCCGTTTTTACTCTGAGGCCAGCAAGTTAGACTCTGACGGCCTGCTCTGGATTATCTTTCCGGGATGGGAAGGGGATGATCAACTTCAGTTTTTCCCCCTTCCTATTCTCTGCTCCACATCAGCTCTGTACTAACGCAGAGACAATTTCCACTCCTTTTACAGTGCAGACATTAAAAGGCACGTGGGGAAGCAGCGCATTCATCACTTTCTGAAGAACTTTACCCCTAACGTCGCAGCCAACTGAATGCTGGCTGTTTTTGACTCTCTGACTTAGGCCCATTGTCCGGTAGAGAGCTGGGCCTGCATGTTTTCAGGGGTGAAAAGCAGGCAAGATGTTGGAGGGATGAAGGGACCGAGAGGGTCTGAGATGCAGAACTCTACAGAGGAGACTGGTAGCCTGCAGGAAACAGTGGGCAGGACAGGCTCTCACCATTATGATGTCCCCCAGGCCTGGTGCAACTCTGCTTGGTTTCATGTTTGTTTTGAATAATAGCAGCTAACATGAAGCAGTGTACTATCTTCATTTTACATGGATCATCTCAAGGACTGTTTACAAACAGCTGGGAAGTGAAGAAGTGACTGATGTTCCTCCCATTTTACAGGTAGGGAAACTGAGGCACAGGGCCAAATAGCTAGAAAATGGCACTGGCAGATTCAAACTTAGTTATCTAACCTCAGAGAGGAGTCTTTAGTCTCAAGGCTAATTGTCCTGGGCATTTCCCCTTAAAGTCTCTCTTGGAAGTGAATCATGGCAACAGTGGGCTCCAGACCCAGTGAGGGCTCAGGCAAATCCCTTCACTCCTCCAGGGCCTCAGTTTTCTCACCTGCAAAATGGGGGTATTAATAAAGGCCCCACCATCACCCGACCTCGTGGTTGGGGGAGGGTTTGTTGGATTAGACTGGGGCGAGTGCCAAGCACAGAGCCTGGTAAGGGTCTTCCAACATCTTTAACCCTGTCTGTAAACCCTCTGGCTGGAAGCAGCTGGGACCCACGGGGGACTGGGGGCTGCCCCCTTCTGGCTCTGCCGGGAGCAGAAGGGTCCCCTTCCCACCCCGCTGGCCTCGGATGCCACCCACTCAACCTCCGCGGGGCGCCGGGAGGCCGCTCGGCACCATATTTAGTCAGGGGGAGCGGCAGCCCCGGGCTGGTATGCGGCGCTGGGAATTCCTGCAGGAAGGAGCCTGCGCCTGCCCTTTTTGGGTTGTCTCCCGCCCGCCCGGGTAGGGAGGACCGGCCGGGAACCTCGGAGCCGGGCCAGGCGGGGAGCGAGGCGCCCGGCTGCCCGCAGGTCCCTGGCCTGGCGCGGGGCCAGCCCACCGCCGCGGCTTCCTTTTATGGCCTGTGTGCGTGCATGTGACAGAGTGGAGAGAGATGGAGAGAGCGAGAGAGGGAGGGAGATCTGGAGCCAGAGACACAGAGACCAGAGACAGAGTGAGACAGAGGGACAGAAAGAGACAGCGATGGGCAGAGTGACGGAGACATAGAGAAAAAAGGCAGAACAAGACAGAAACGGTGATGGAGAGACACGGTGTCAGACACACAGGAGGGGGTGGGGCGGACACGGGGTAAGGGAGTGGTACTAAGAGGGAGGGAGAGAGAGGAAACTTTCAGGCAGCTTCATTTGCAAGAATTTCTTGGGGCGGGGAGGAGCAGGTGAAGAGAACTTTCAGGAGCGCCGTGGCACCCACATTCTGTTTGGATCCTGACATGCGCCTTGCAAATTACGTAATTATACACACACACACATTCCCCCCCCACACACACACACTTTTCAGCTTCGGACACTGAGGCTCAGAGAAGGCAAATGACTTGCCTGAGGTCACACAGCCAGCGAATGGCACACCCAGGGCCTGAAGTCACAACAATTGGGCCTTTTTTTTTTTTTTTGGCTTGTGGGTGGAGGTGGGGATGCCAAGTTGGGAAAAGTAAAAACTTCCCCTTTCTGCACAATTCCCAGCAGAGCTGGGGAGTCTTGCCTTGTACTTTGCAAAGTTCAAAAAATCCCCTTTCCCTACCCTTCACGCAGCACGGCCGGGCCCTTTCCAGGTAGTGGGGAGCGAAGAAAACTGGGGAGCGGGGAGAGGAGGTGTCAACTCGGCCCCCCCACAGTTCTTCCCACGCGGAGGAAGCGGTTAAAGCCCGTGCGGCTGGAACTGACTCAAGGGAGAAATTCTCAAGCATCCCCTATAGACGCCGGCCGCTCAACCCCTTTCTTTAGGGACCCGGAGTCTCGGTGACTGTCCCAGAGCCGGGGTCAGACACTGGCCCCGAACGCTGCTGCCCGCTGCGCCTTTCCCGGGAGCCCTGCGGCCCCCTGCGCCCCCGCCCGGGTGCGCCCCTCTACCGGCACCGCGACAGGTGCACGCGAGGCCTGGACCAAAGCCGCGCTTTTCGGACCCTGCAGGTGGCGCTGCGGAGGAAGCAGCGCGGGACTCACACCCACTCCGCCCCCCTCCGCCGCCTCCCCTTTCCCTCCCGCGGGCAGCTCCGGGTCTATAAAGAGAGGCGTCCCAGGCAAGCGGGGAGGTTTGGATGCCCCTGCCTGGGAGGTGTGCCAGATAGGAGCTCTCCATCCAGTTTCTTCTCCGCTCTCCCCCCAGTTGGAGATCTGTAAGTATGTGGTCCTGGTGGGGGAAGGGAAATTGAGTAGAGGGTTTAAGGATCCTAGAAGACATCCTACAGGGGCTGGGCAGCAGTGAGGAGCATCTGTTGTCCTCCTCTTAAGGACTTGGGGCTGGGGGGGTCACAATTTTCATTTCTCTCTGCCCCATCATCCTAGATTTCCCCCAAACCAGCATCTCCCAAGGTAACCAATGATAAGTACCACCTTGGGGGTACTTATTAAAGATAATGCCCGGGCCCAACTTCGGTTACACTAGAATCTTCAGAAAAACTGTTCCCTATATATATGAGTCCCAGATGATTCTTGTTATGAGGCAAATCTGAGAGATGTGCTCCCTTAGAAATCACAGAGGTCCAGCTTGAACAGCCAGGCTTCTTTTATTCTGGGCACAAAAAGAGTGCAGCTGAGCTTCACTGAAAAGTCATTTCCTATCACATAGGCAGGCAAAGTATGGCTTCCAGTGGAGCTTGCTTAGTTCTGTTAATGCATTATATCAGTTAGAAACACATGGGCAGAAAGGGGAGTATTTTTTCCTCTAGAGGATGCCTGCTGATAACCCTTGAGTGATAGGCTGGTTATGACCCAGTTTATTTATTACAGCTGGATTTTCTTCCAGACACACGCCCCCCCCCCTCCAGATTTTTAAAAATCTCATCCAGGTTGACCCCAAGGGCCTCAAATACTCAGACGGATGCCAGAGTCCACATTTGCTTACAAAGTCTGCAGGTGCATTCGCTAAGATTGGGCTGGGATTTCCTGCAGAGCATCCAGTACACATGTTACTCTCATGTCCCACTAAGTGGGCAAAGTGAGAGAAAGTGGCTACTGCCTGTTGTATGTTCTCTCTCTGCACTGAGAGCTGGTGGGGATTTGGCTGCTTGAGGAAAGGCACCATTCAAAGCCATACTTATCAAGAAGTAAAAGTAAATATTTAGAAACCCCAAGAAAGGGAGCATTTACTACAGTATTAAGAATTGATAGATTAAATTCCAAAGTGGCCATTTTATACAGAGAAGGAGCTTAAAGAAGCAGAACTGAAAGTCATTGGATAGCAGTGTGTGAAATAGGATATTGAAGATCCATGGAAGGAAATGCAGTCTTTCCTTGGTGCTTTCCCATTGAGATAAACTACCATTGATAGAGCACTTATGTGCCATGCACTGTAGCAGCGTTTGACCTAATCTCATTTAATCATTGCAACAACCTTTTTTTTTTTAAATTAATTTATTATTTATTTATTTATTTTTGGCTGTGTTGGGTCTTCGTTTCTGTACGAGGGCTTTCTCTAGTTGCGGCAAGCGGGGGCCACTCTTCATCACGGTGCACGGGCCTCTCACTATCGCGGCCTCTCTTGTTGCAGAGCACAGGCTCCAGACGCGCAGGCTCAGTAGTTGTGGCTCACGGGCCTAGTTGCTCCGCGGCATGTGGAATCTTCCCAGACCAGGGCTCGAACCCGTGTCCCCTGCACTGGCAGGCAGATTCTCAACCACTGCGCCACCAGGGAAGCCCCACAACAACCTTTTAAGGGAAGCATTATGATACCTGTTTAGTATACAAGGTAGCTGAGGCTCAGAGAGGTTAAGTAATTTGCCCAATGTCTCACAGCTAACAAGTGGTGGATCCCATTCCTGTGTCTGTCTGTTGCTAATTCTATACCCTTGACCCCACCATCTTTTTTCTTTACCATGAACAAAAACTCTGTTGGAATCAGGTTTCTTATGGGACCAGATGTGTCCAGTAAGGCAAGTGCTTATCATCTCTTTGAAGAAAACATAAACTGACTTTTTGCAAATTTAAAATAAAATGCACTGTTTGTCCCCTGTGGTGGGGTCATCTAGTTGGCCCGATGACTAGAGTAGGTGGGCTGCCATCCCAAGAGTCCAAAACGTGAACTAGCCGGGCCTTCCTCGAGAAGCTTCTAGGGCTCGTAAACACTGTGTATTTTATTATCATGTCTGAAGTAGATGTGTTATTCCGTACAAGGTATTTGTTATGGATTTGTTATCCTTACTTTTCTGTGTGAGGGCTGAGATTGAGGCAAACATGCCCATTTATGGTAGCGTTTTCCATGAGGCCATCCTCGGGCCCCCTCACAAATTAGCCTTGTATTGCAGCTTTGTTGGTCATGCCTCTGGAGATTTCTTTGCCCTTGTCCTTCCCATTTGGGAACAAGTGGGGGCGTCCGGAGGAGAAGACATTTGGGAGGAAAGGGGGATTACCTTTTCCTACTCTCTCCTATTTGGAAGTTTTATTTTTCGGGTGGGAAAGTTGTCTTCTCCTTTCCTCAGTGTATTGAATCCGAACAGGTGGATTTTATGCTGTAGGCACAACCATGTAATTCTAAAATTGGATACACATTAGATTTTTCTGGAAAACCACATCCAATTTTAAATCCACTGGAATCCGAGAACATCACAAGCAAATTTAGAAATCATCCAGGTTGACCTTCCCAAACCTCAGTTTTCCCATCTGTAAAATGGGGCTCCTGAGAATAGCTAATGTTAGTTGATCACTTTTGCTGGACAACACACTGAATCCTTTACAGGCATCACGTTTCTAAGTCTTTACAACAACCCTTTGGAACGGATGCTATTATTATTGGCCCTGTTTTACAAATGTGGAGTCTGAATAACTTGCTCAAGATAGCTCGACTAGCCAATGAGGAAGACAAGATTCTACAAACCTAGCTCTTTCTAACTGCAGAGCCTAAGGGATTGCCCTTTTGGGAGGATTCAAGGGGATCATGCATATGAAGGATTTAGCACAGTGTCTGGCCCCTGGTGAACTTCTGTGGATGGTTATTTATAACATACATGACCAGAAACCTTAAGGATCTTGCTCAGTGTAGCCCATCTGGTACTTGGCAGAACCAGGAACCCTATAGTATAGTCTTTCCGTAAACGAGAAACTTGCCCTTAATTTTCTTTTTGTGTAATGTCTTTTCATAAACTCAGTTCCTATTCTTCTTCCACTCAAATACAGACACACTTCCTCACCTGTGTCAGGAACATGACTGATACCAGGTTTATTGGCCCTTTTTTGATTCATTTAGGGTCTCGAGGGCATCCTTTAAGAGCTCACCTGTGAGTGGGAGGAGACTGTCTGGCTTCCACAGTGACTCTTTTGCTCCCAGGGGTCTCTTCCCTCTACCCCTGACCTTTAAATATAGTTAACTATGGCCACACCATGGGGGAAAGGCTGAGTTTGGAAAAGGCCAAGTCGGAATTTGAAGGAAATTTTTGTTTTGTTCTGTTTTGAATAGTTGACTTTGAAGAAACTTTTGTAAGGGATCAGATGATGGAGGAAGAAGCTAGCGCTGCCCGTTGTTCCTGCAGGGGGAAGTTGGGTGTCTCTGAGTTGCATCAGTGATTTGGGGGTTAAGGAGGAACAGCCTTCATCAAAGTCCCTAAGAAAGGACCATAGTGCTCGCCTCCTGCTCACCCATGCAGGCTTGAACTTCCTTCCCTCTGCTGGTGAAGCATGCAGCAAATGATACAGAATCTCAGAAGGGGCCAGTGTCTGAGACCCCTGTGGGTCATTATAGCCATTCCCTGGTCTCCAGGTAGAATGCCTCTCCAGGTAGAATTCCTGACCCTCTTTCTCCTTCCCCACCTCTCCACTCTTCCCCATCTTTAGATATTGATATAAACATGGTTAATGTAGTCTTGCACATCTTTCCAAAACTTTTCTATGTCAAATCTTCCTTTTTTGCACGAATATTGGCATTGTAAATTAGGTGTTTTTTTTCACTTGATTACATATCTTCATCTTTCTGTATCAGCACATTGTGGTGTTTCTTTTTATCATCTGCATAATATTCTATTATGTGGAAGGATAGCATCTTACTGAAACAACCTCTTATTGAAACATACCAGCTTCACTCCACCACATAAACAAGGCTTCAGGGACCATCTTTGTGTATCTATTTATGTCTAATTACATGAGTTTATCTGTAGGATAAATTCCCAGCAATGTGATTTGCTAAGTTAGAGAGCATGCACATTGAAAATGGATAGATATTGCTAAACAGTCCTCTAAAGACATTGTAAATTTAAACTTCAAATGGGCATATAGGAGACTACATTTCTTTTAAGCTGTGGTAAGCCAGAGTTGCAAGACACAAGACACAGTAGGGCTTTTAGGGCCAGAAATGGCCAGTTCTCTCTAATCCTCAAAGCATCCTCCGTGAGAGCCACCAGACCTCTTGCTAACCAAGTTCTCTTGGGGAGGTAAAAATAATTTAGCTTTACTAATTATAAGAACTTCCTTCTGGAGGTACTTTAAAAACAGTATTCTAATGAGTTAGGCAGGTATCAGAAGGGGGTGCAGCTGGTGGGGGAGTGGCATGGGGACCAGTCCATGCAAGGAAGTTCAAGCAAGGAAGAGACTTTTTGCTAAGAGTAGATCAGGTGTCAGATCTGGGTTCAAATCTCAGCTCCAACTTTTACAAACAAAAGCCTTTACTTTCATTTACCTTCCGGGACTTCCATAGTCTTATAGGAATAATAAATAATGCCCACCTTGCTGAACACTTAGGAGACATAGCAAGATGGTGTATATAATAAACTGCCTGGCCCGATATCCCCTGAATAGAAAGGGCCCAGTGATAATTGTGCCTATTATTAATGACAGATTTAGAGTCCCGATTACTCGTGGGGACAGTTTGGGGCTTGGAGATCTGGTGCATCTGGGAGGCCCACCCGCCTCCCTGCTTCCCTCTCCACTTTGGCTCCTCCCACACCTGGGCCAGGCCTTGAAATAGTTGCTCCTCTGCAGAGGTCCCGCCAGCTGGTGGTTCGTGTTCTAGATCAGGCCCAGAGGGTTTTCATTTTGCCTGCATGGCATTCAAAATGTGCAGTGATTTAACTTTAGGCGTGGGTATTTCATCCCTAAATGCAGACTTCGGGGTCTGTTGAAAATCTGGCAATGCAGGGCCCACATTCTCACTCACCCCAGCGGGAGTTGAGAAGCTGCCATGATTTCTGGGCAGGACCAGAGGGCTCTGTCCAGCCACCTCCAGCCTGGGTCACCTTGCATTGCTCACCTGACCCCAGGGACATTTGGGTTGGTGTCTCTGGTCTAAAATTTTGGCAGTAAAACACTGAGGGAAGCTGTTAACTAGGCCTGATGATGTGCAAATCCTGTTACTGTTTGGGCTCTGGGGTATTTTATTCATTTTCCATTAATACAGAAGCAGAAGGGGCAAGATCTTTTACCCCTGAGTTCCCCTGGGGAAAATAAAACCGATGCTAAAACAAGCTAAAATAGTTAAACATTCTCAGTTGGTTCAACTTCAACACTTTGATCTGGAATCACAGATATCATAAAATATTACAGCTAGCCAGCCCTCCATATTTCTATCCCCAAATGAAAAGCACAAGGCCCAGAGAGGGAGAGTAACTTGCCCAGAGTCACCCAGCAGGTTTGGCGCAGAACGGGGACTTGTAACCCTGTGGTCTTACAGAGGCTAACAAACAGCTTGTCTGCGCTCAAGGAATGAAGCTGGGTGTTGTTTGTGAGGAATACAGGACTGTGTATGGAGCCGACACACTCGGCCGTGTCAGACATTGCTAACGCCATTGATCATGAACTGGAGGTAGTATCTATCAGTCCTGTGTAATGATCCTGAAGGTGTCCTTTCAGCTCTCAGAGCTGATGCAGGACATTGGACGGGGGGTCGTGGGGGAGGAAGGCTTGAGGGGAAGAAACCAGGTCGGTGGGGAGTCTCCTTGAGGTTCGGCTGTCTGGGTGTCTGTCTCTTGTCTGCTCTCATGTGCTCCCACTCCACCCATGTGACCTTCTGCACTTGGCATTCCAGGTTGGTTGGGACAATTTTTTCCCCCAGGGGACATCTGGCAATATCTGGAGACATTTTTGGTTGTCATGACTGGGGCGGGGAGGGTGTGCTACTAGCATCTATTGGGTAGAGACCAGAGATGCTGCTAATGGCCTTAAACTACACATGACAGTCCCCCTCCCCCCACTCTCGGCCTGCCCACCACTCCCCCTCTGCTACGTGGCTTCTGCCCACCATCCATCCCACCAACAAAGAATTATCCAGCCCCAAATGTCAGCAGTGCCGAGGTTGAGAGAAACCCTGCTCTAGCAGCAGGGAGGTGCAGACCAAGTTTTCCTTCCATTCAGTGCATGGAGAATTGTGCTCTCTGATCACTGCTGCGGTCTTGCAAACTGCTTTGCGTTCCCCCCTGTGCCTCACCTAATGTCTGACCTGACACTTTTTGCCTGATTGTCTACTACCCCAAATTTTAAAAACTCAAGGCTCTGGGTGCACACTGAGGCGAGTCCTTGCAGCAATAAAACCAAGTTATCTGGAGCCTTTAAGTTGCCGCACACCGATGCAGGGTGTGTCCCGTGTATGTCTGTATTTGTTTAAGTCCTCAAGTTCTCTCCCTATTTCAAAGAAGGTAGACAAAGCAGAAAAGATCACTTTGAAAATATATCTTTATTCAGATTCCACCATAACTAGCTGTGCCATGATGGGCAAGTTACTTAACTTCTCTGTGCCTCAGTTTCCTCATCTGTAAACCAGAGGTAATGGTGCCTCACATGGCCTTTTTGAGGGGATTAAATGAGATAATAGCTGGCATTCAATAAGATAGAGCAACAGCTATGATTACTAATATTAATAATATTAATTTGCTAGGCTCACCACATTTTCTCAAGGACAAATCTATGGGATTTAATCAGTGTTTGGTGAGAAAAGAGGTCTGTGGCTAAATGTTTTTGAGAGCCATGGGCTCAAAGGAGTGAAATAGCTTTCAGGTGTCAGGACCTCGGATATCCCGATGGGAGTTCTCCCTCTTAATGATGGGGTGGATAGATGTGTAGCGCTTTTCAAATGGATTTGACCACAGAATCGATTTCTTTTTTTTTTTTTTTTTTTTGGCCATGCCTCAAGGCATGTGGGATCTTAGTTCCCTGACCAGGGATCAAACCCACATCCCCTGCATTGGAAGCACAGAGTCTTAACCACTGGACCACCAGGGAAGTCCCCAGAATTGATTTCTGAAGAGTGTCTCAACCTCCCTGAATCCTGCCCCACCCCACCCCAAATATTTTGAGGGATTAGGGTTCCAAGGAACACACTCTGAGAAACGCCATTCTAGGGTGAAGCCAAGCTCCTCTTCCCTTTTCCTTCTTTCTTTTGACCAAAGCAGATTTCACACATCGTGACTGTCAGACTTCAAAGACATGGGAAGCAACCCAGCCTCTCTCCTTTTTCTGGACAGAGACTGAATCTTTGTGCTTGATCTTGTTTGCATTTTTGAGTCCTAGATTAGGCAGTGGGAATTCCTCTGTCCTTTTATTTTTCTGTTGTAGTTTTTGCTTTTTTTTCCTGATTTGTAAGGCAACTCACCAACATCGTAATTAGAAAGAGCCCACTTAGTTGTCATGTTGCTTGAAACAAATAAAACATGTCTCCCGGCCCTCTTGAGTATACTTGGCTACCATTCAAAAACTTTTCATTGATTGTACTTATACTACCGAACTGCACAATTAAGTGCTTAAGGTGGTGAATTTTATTATGTGTATTTTACCATAATTAAAGATAAAAAGAAAAAAAAATTTTTTTTCATTGAAGTATACTTTATGTCAGAACAGTACACCTCCCTGTGGGTATGCAGCCTGGTGAATTTCCACAAAGTGGGCACACCCATGTAACTGGCACTCAGATCAAGAAACACAACATCAACCCCACAAACCCCCATCCTGGCCTACACTTCCAGTTACAACATCTGACATCTACCACCTTAGGTTAGATTTGCCTGGTTTTGAACCTCATATACAGGCACACCTCGTGTTATTGCGCTTCACAGATACTGTGTTTTTTTACAAATTAAAGGCTTATGGCAAATCTGTGTCGAGCAAGTCTATCGGTGCCATTTTTCCAACAGCATTTGCTCACTTTGTGTCTCTGTGACACATGTTGGTAATTCTTGCTATATTTAAGGCTTTTTCATTACAGTATTTGTTATGGTGACCTGTGATCAGTGGTTTTGTTGTTGCTACTATGACTCGCTGAAGGCTCAGATGGATGGTTAGCATTTTTTAGCAATCAAGTATTTTTAATTAAGGTGCGTATGTTGACATAATTAGACATTCGACATAATGCTGTTGCACACTTAATAGATGACAGCATAGTGTAAACGTAACCTTTATAAGCACTGGGAAACCAAAATGTCCATGTGACTTGCTTTATTGTGATATTTGCTTTATTGAGATGGTCTGGAACTGAGCTCGCGGCATCTTCAAGTTCTGCCTGCAAACAGAATCGCACAGTATGTCCTTCTTGTGTTTGCCTTCTTTCACACAAGTGTTTGTGAGGTTTGTTCTTATCACGGTGTGGAGCTATAGTTCACTTCATCTGATTTGGGTCCCATTTTGAACGTTTATTATGTGCCGGTCACTGTGCTAGGTGCCTTAAAGGGTCGGTTCATTGATTGCAAATACTCCGCTGAGCTTCTGACAAGCCCGTCAAGGTTGTGTAGGAGACAGAAGAGCACAGGCTTCAAATCAGACCTGGGTTCGGATCCCAGCTCTGCCACATTTTAGCTGTGTGACCTCAGGCAGATTCCTTCACCTCTTTGAGCCCCAGTTTCCATGTCTGTAAGGTGGAGCTGACCATCAAACGGAACTCCTAAGGCTGTGGTGGTGTCGCTCGATGATCCTGCATGTGAAGGATTTAGCCCAGGGCCTGTGAGGAGGCCAGGAGTGTTAAGTATCACTGTTTGGTGTTCAGAAAACTCTGTCCTGGGTATGACATACAGCCAAGTGGGAGATGGTGTGATTTTGACATTGCTTACATGTAGAAGATAGTTTTATAAATTTTACGTAGTGATATTTTTCCTTTTTAGGAAAATGTCAATCATGCAAAAGTAGACAGAAGAGTTTAACCCTCCTACAGGTACCCCATCATGCGACTCCAGCAATTAACACTGGGCCGATCTTGCCTCCACCTAAATTTCCTCCCTGCCCTGATTATTTTGAGGTAAACCCCAGGTTTATCATTTCATCTATAAATACTTCAGGATTTTCTTATTTATTTATTTATTTATGGCTGTGTTGGGTCTTCGTTGCTGCGCATGGGCTTTCTGTAGTTGCGGTGAGCGGGGGCTACTCTTCGTTGTGGTGCGTGGGCTTCTCATTGAGGTGGTTTCTCTTGTTGCGGAGCACGGGATCTAGGCACGCGGGCTTCAGTAGTTGTGGCACACAGGCTCAGTAGTTGTGGCTCAGGGGCTCTAGAGCTCAGGCTCAGTAGTTGTGGCCCACGGGCTTAGTTGCTCCCCGGCATGTGGAATCTTCCCAGACCAGGGCTCGAACCCGTGTCCCCTGCATTGGCAGGTGGATTCTTAACCACTGCGCCACCAGAGAAGTCCCTTCACGATTTTCTAAAAGGAAATACTTCTCTAAAAGGAAAGGGCTCTCTAAATAGGTGAAATCACAGTACCATTTTCACACCAAAGAATTTAACCAATTCCCTAGGATAAAACATATTGAGTCAGTGTTCAAATTTCCCTGATTAGCTCATCCGTTTTTCTTTTTGGAGAGGTTGTCAAGTAAACTTTTATTTTTCTGACAATTACATTCAGTTTCTCAAAGCTTTTCATTTAAAGGGTGGCTTTTAAAAATATATATATATTTAATTAATTATTTACTTATTTGGCTGCGTTGGGTCTTCCTTGGGGCGCGCAGGCTTTTCTCTAGTTGCAGCGAGCAGGGGCTACTCTTTGTTGTGGTGCGCGGGCTTCTCATTGTGGTGGCTTCTCGGAGCCCGGGCTTTAGGCGTGCAGGCTCAGTAGTTGTGGCTCTCGGACTCTAGAGCGCAGGCTCAGTAGTTGTGGCGTACGGGCTTAGTTGTTCCGCGGCATGTGGGATCTTCCCAGACCAGGGCTCGAGCCCGTGTCCCCTGCATTGGCAGGCGGATTCTTAACCGCTACGCCACCAGGAAAGTCCCTAAAGCATGGCTTTTTAAGACAGAAAAATGTACCTTTATTTCTGATTTGCTCTGTGTGTGGATGTGCATGTTGACAGGATAGGGGAGTTCTTTCTCTGCTTCTATCAGTGTTCATCTTTTATTGTACTTGTTAGACTTTTTCATTATGAAAATTTTCAAACATATGCAAAAGTGGAGAGAACAGTATGACGTACCCCTGGGTTCCTGTCACTCACCTTCCATATGAGGCCAATCATTTCACCCCCACCCTCCTCCCATTTCTTTTGTGGGTCCCAAAGTCCCTTCTAATCTATAGGTTACCCTTTTTTAAAATACTTTACCTGTTAAAGAAACTGAGTCATATGTCCTATGCTTTCCCACCTTGTGGGCTTTGTCACATGCCTGTGACCTTGTTTGGCATGTTCCCTGTGCCCCGCATTTCCCTTAAATAGGTGTTAGATCCAGAGGCTTTGTTGGCTTCGGTCCCCCAACCCCACCCCATTTTCCTTTTTGTAAGAATATTTCATTGGTGGTGGTGGCACTTCCTAGGGCAACCCCTCTGGAGGAACATAACCTCTGATCGACTTTGTTTTTGCAACGTTAAGGTTAATGAGTAGGTATAGGTGGTGCCAGCCCGATCCATCCATTATAAAGTTTGCCATCTGCTTTTCATCTAATACAGTGGGTCTGAAATTGTGGACCCCAGGCCAGCATCCTCAGCATCACCTGGGAACCTGTTAGAAATGCAGGTCTTGGGCTCATCCCAGACCTACTGACGCGGAAGCTCTGGGGTGGGCCCAGCCATCTGTGATTCCACAACTGCCCGGGTGAAGCTGATGCACAAGGAAGTTTGAGAATCAATGGTCTGATGTTTTAGCAACATTGATAGTCATTGTCAAGACCCATTATTTTATTCAGAGTTCCAAAATTGCTACATTTTAGTTTCATCATTTCTTCTACCTTTATTGGCTGGAATTCTTCTAAGTAGAAGGTAGTATTTTTTTTTTTTTTAAACAGTGAAAGTGAGGTGAAGGGAGGATGTTGGACTCATTATGTCCCAAGAGAAATTCAATAACAATTTAAACATGCAGGAAATGTGATTGTTAAACCTGGGACAGTGCACATTCTCTACGATTCTTTAGTTCACTTTTTGGAATAACTGAAGTGATTATTCAGATTTAGGGAATGATTCACCCATTCCTCCATCTTTTTTAAAAAAAAAATGAGCTACTAGATCAGGTCTCCCAGGAGAAATAACCATCCCTTCTGAACAAATCGGCCTTTGGGTTTTTTTTGGGTTTTTTTTTTAATTTGTATTTTTACTTTAAAATAAGTTTGAGATTGAGTGAATTTGTTGGCAGCCTTTGGTTTTATTGTTATTTTCACCCCAGAAGAGAAAAGTGGGAGTAACTGCCCCTCTGATTTTTGCCTTGCAAAGTCTGCATTTTAGGAGGTGGCTGCCCAGCTCCAGGGGCCCATTGATGGGATATGGGGGTTACTCCATCTCTGTGGGATTTCTTGGCCTAAGTGTGGAGATTATGTTGGTGAATTCAAAGGAGTTATGAATTGTTTTCTGCTGAAGTAGGGGGATCAACCACACAGTACGTCCTGGTGGCTGTACATCCTAACTCAGCTTGCACCTTAGTTCTTTGGAACCAACAGTGGATGGGGGAGGAGAGATGGGGTGGGTTGGAGGAGCTGAGTGAGAGCAAGTGTTACTAGAGCAGGGCAGCTCCTTCAGGTATGGTCAGAGGGTCTGGAATGGGCCCTTGGATCGGCCTATAAAGAGTCTGTTGCCTCAGCACCTTGTCTCATGAACACATCTAGACAACACAATGGAGAATCTGTCACAAATGGGCTCCCCATGTTGAGAGGACATTTAATGACTTGACATTTTATATAAAGACAGACTTCTTGTCAATTATTTAGTGACCTTGAGGAACAGTTTGTAGAAAGGCAGCATCAGTGTTTTAGTTTCCCCTTTTTCTTTACCAGTTTTCAATACAATGGGTTGGTTCCCCAGCATCTTACAAGGATGACCTGTGAATTTTTTTTAATCATTATGAGCTCATGGATTTAAACATATTCACCTTTCAACTCTTTTCCCATATTTGACCAAATAGAACCCTATTTTAATATTTTAGTGTGTAGTTTTCTAGACTTTTAAAAGTGTGTACACAGACATATAAAATGACAAGAATTACTCTATTATAAATATTTTAATCAGCTTTATTGAGGTATAATCTACATATAACTCACCATTTTTTTAAAAATTCACTGATTTTTAAGTGTACAGCTCAATGAGTTTTGACAAATGTATACAGTTATATAATCACCGCCATAATCAGGATATAGAACGTTTTCATCACCCCCAAATTTCCTTTGTGCCTCTTGGCGGTCAGTGGCCTCCCCAGCCTCTGGCAACCACTGATCTGCTTTCTGTCACCATAGTTTTGCCTTTTCTAGACTTCCACATCAGTGGAATAATAGAGCATGTAGACTTTGAGTCTTGCTTCTTTCACTGAGCTTGCTTTTGAGATTCGTCTGTTTTACTGTGTGGTTTGTTCCTTTTTATTGCTGAGTATTCCATTTATTCATATTGTTTTTTACCTAAAAAGATATTGTAAATATCTTTGCATGGTCCAAAGTCATCTATTGTATGATTCCGTTTATATGCAATGCCTCAAAAAGGCAAATCTATAGAGACAGATAATAGATTAGTGGTTGCCGAGGGTTGTGGGTAGGAACAGGGAGTGACTGCAGACCAGCATGAGGAAACCCTTTTTGAGATGATGGGAATGGTCCAAAATTTAGCATCATGATAAATGCACAACTCTGTAAATTTACTAAAAATCACTGAATTGTGCATTTACAATCAGGATTTTAAAGCATGTAAATGACAAATAAATATGTTAAGATTAAAGGGAAAAATCTTTTTGTTAAGTTTTAATTTTTTTATTTTCCAAATCTATAATTTGCATTTTAATTAACTTATAGTCTTTTAATGTTCAAAAATTGTGTGCAAATCTGCAACCAGCATTGTCTATGAATTATCACTTTTATTTTTTCTTTTTTTTTTAACATTCTTTTTTTTAATATTCTTTTCCATTATGGTTTATCACAGGATATTGAATATAGTTCCCTGTGCTGTAGAGTAGGACCTTGTTGTTTATCCATTCTAAATGTAATAATTTGCATCTACCAACCCCAAACTCCTAGTCCATCCCTCTCCCTCCCCCTCTCCCCCGTGGCAACCACAAGTCTGATCTCTATGTCTGTGAGTCTGTTTCTGTTTTGTAGATAGGTTCATTTGTCCATATTTTAGATTCCACGTGTAAGTGATATCATATGGTATTTGTCTTTCTCTTTCTGACTTCACTTAGTATGATAATCTCTAGCTGCATCCATGTTGCTGAAAATGGCATTATTTCGTTCTTTTTTATGGCCGAGTAGTATTCCATTGTATATATGTACCACATCTTCTTTACCCATTCATCTGTCAATGGACATTTAGGTTGTTTCCATGTTTTGACTATTGTGAACAGTGCTGCTATGAACATAGGGGTGCATGTATCTTTCTGAATTATAGTTTTGTCTGGGTATATTCCCAGGAGTGGGATTACTGGATCATATGTTAATTTGGTTTTTAGTTTTCTGAGGAACCTCCATACTGTTTTCCATAGTGGCTGTACCAACTTCCATTCCCACCAACAGTGTAGGAGGGTTCGAAAGGGAAAAATCTTTGTGTGGCATAAATAAGTCTACATCTTGAATTTTGGGTGGAATTATAGGATTCTGTTGCCTGGATGCTCTGTAATTTAACAAGGCACTCACTGAAGGCCGTTTGGATTGCTTGCAGGTTTTGCTGTTCCAAATAGCACTGCAATGCACATTTTTATACATCTGTTAGCACTTCTCAGTTTCCTTAAGCTAAATTGCTAGAAATCGAATTGCAGGTCAGGGGGTGTGCATGAATTTTAGGAACTTTACATCTATAAGGGCGATGTATGCAGAGGCCTGGACCCTACACTCTTGACAACACTGGATACTATCAGTGGTTTTCATCTTATCCAAGCTATGGGTGAAAAGCAATATCTCACTGCTTCACCTTGTGTTTCTTCATTTACTAGTGAGGCTGAACATCTTTTTCTTATGTGGATTGGCTATTTGAAGGTGTTTTTAAAGTATCTATTTTTGTTGATCATAAATTTAATAAAAGTTATAAAACTATAAGTATGGCAAAAATATGTAATAGAAAGTATACACATGTTCAGAGTAGCATTATTCACGATAGAGAAAATGTGAAAGTAACTCAAGTGTCCATCAGCAGATGAATGGGTAAACAAAATGTCATATATCCATACAATGGAATATTATTCAGCCTTAAGAAAGGAAGGAAATTCTGATTCATGCTGCAACATGGATGAACCTTGAGGACATTATGCTAAGTGACATACGCCAGTGACAAAAGGACAAATACTGTATGATTCCACTGATATGAGGTTCCTAGAGTAGTGAAATTCATAGAGATAGAAAGTAGAGGGCTTCCCTGGTGGCGCAGTGGTTAAGAATCTGCCTGCCAATGCAGGGGATGCGGGTTCGAGCCCTGGTCCGGGAAGATCCCACATGCTGCGGAGCAACTCAGCCCATGCACCACAACTACTGAGCCTGCGCTCTAGAGCCCGCGAGCCGCAACTACTGGGCCCGTGTGCCACAACTACTGAAGCCCACGTGCCTAGAGCCCGTGCTCCACAACAAGAGAAGCCACCGCAATAAGAAGCCTGCACACTGCAATGAAGAGTAGTCCTCGCTCGCCGCAACTAGAAAAAGCCCGCGTGCAGCAACGAAGACCCAACACAGCCAAAAATAAATAAATAAATAAATAATAATGACAAAAGATTAAATTTAAAAAAAAACAAAACAAAACAAAAAAGAAAAGAAAGTAGAATGGTGGTTGCCAGTGGCTGGAGGGAAGAGGCAATGGGGAATTAGTCTTTAATGGGTGTGGAGTCTCAGTTTTGCAAGATGAAAAGAGTTCTGGAGCTGGATGGTGGTGATACTTGCACAACAATATGAATGCACTTAATGTCACTGAACTTAGTGTCATAAAATGAGTAAGATAGTATACTTATGTATATTTTACCACAGTAAAAAAATTGGCAAAAAAACCCATAAAAAGTAAAAATCCTAGGTCATTTCAAAGAGGGCTGATGGGACCAAATCCAGGAGCTCTTTACGCTGTGACCAAAGATTGAGTTCTCCACTGGATACAATAGTAACTTGGTAGTGCTATGTTTTCCGGATGGAGATACAAGCCACTCATACCCATGACTGGTGATGTGGGAAAGTAAAAATAAATGTAAATATCTTCCGACTTTAAAAAAAAAAAAAAAGTAAAAATCCCCTCATAACTATATTGATAAGTGCATATTTCTCCAGTTATTCTGTCTATATGGATTCTAAATATTTTTAAATAAAATGGGTTATTATACCTACTATTTTACAATATTCCCTATATTTCATTTTTAGACAGTTTTATTGAGATATAATCTAAATACCATACAATTCACCCATTTAAATTGTACAATTGAATGGCTTTTAGCATATTCACAGAATTGTGCATCCATCACTGCAGTACATTCTAGAATATTTTCATTACCCCAAAAAGAAACCCTGCACCCCTTTGCTGTCACCCTCTAATTCTCTCCCAGCTGTTGGCAACCACTAATCTACTTTCTATCTCTATGGATTTGCCTACTCTGGACATTTTGGGTAAGTGGAATCATATAATATGTGGTCCTCTGTGACTAGATTCTTTTACTTAGCATAGTGTTTTCAAGATTCATTAATGCTCAGTGTATATCAGTACCCCATTCCTTTTTATGGCTGAATAATATTCCATTATATGGAGAGGCCACATTTTATTTATCCATTCATCTGTTGATGGACATTTGGGGGTTTTTTTTGACACTTCTTGGCTATTAGAAATAATGCTTCTATGAACATTCGCTTATGAGTTTTTGTGTGGAGGTATGTTTTCATTTCTCTTGGGTATATACCCAGGAATGGGATTGTTGGATCATATGATAACTCTCTATTTAACCATTTGAGGACCCCCCTTTTATTTTTACAGTGAACTATAAGACTTGGATATCTTCCTGTGTCAACACACCTCGACATACTTCTTGCATCTTAACCCCTGGATAGCATTTCATTATATGAAAATATAATGGTTTATGTACCCATGCCATGTTGATGGACAACAGGCAATGATGGAGATCCTTTTCTTTTTTTTTTTTTTAATAAATTTATTTATTTATTTGTTTGTTTTTATTTTTGGCTGCGTTGGGTCTTCTTTGCTGCACGGGCTTTCTCTAGTTGTGGTGAGCGGGGGCTACTCTTTGTTGCAGTGCACGGGCTTCTCATTGCAGTGGCTTCTCTTGTTGCGGAGCATGGGCTCTAGGCGCGTGGGCTTCAGTAGTTGTGGCACGCGGGCTCAGTAGTTGTGGCTTGCGGGCTCTTGAGCGTAGGCTCAGTAGTTGTGGCGCACGGGTTTAGTTGCTCTGCAGCATGTGGGATCTTCCCGGAGCAGGACTCGAACCCGTGTCCCTTGCATTGGCAGGCAGATTCTTAACCAGTGCGCCACCAGGGAAGCCCCTGGAGATCCTTTTCTGGGGCCTTTGGGTTGTTTCCATTTTTTGACAACATAAACCATCCTGCGGGGAACACCTTTGTACTCTGTGGAATGTTTCTGCAGACTGCATTCCCAGACATGGTGAGGTGAGGGCTTTACCTGTCTTTAGGGCTTGGTTCTGGTCTAATTCTGACCCTGTGGCCTTATTCCCCAGGGGACCAACCAGGCACCATGGCGCAGAAGGACCAGCTCAGTGATGACGAGAAGTTCCTCTTTGTGGACAAAAACTTCATCAACAACCCAGTGGCCCAGGCTGACTGGGCCGCCAAGAAGCTGGTGTGGGTCCCTTCGGAGAAGCAGGGCTTCGAGGCGGCCAGCATCAAGGAGGAGAAGGGAGATGAGGTGGTTGTGGAGCTAGTGGAGAATGGCAAGAAGGTCACGGTCGGCAAAGATGATATCCAGAAGATGAACCCGCCCAAGTTCTCCAAGGTGGAGGACATGGCAGAGCTGACGTGTCTCAATGAAGCCTCCGTGCTGCACAACCTGAGGGAGAGGTACTTCTCAGGACTCATCTACGTGAGTATCTTGGGGCAGCCAGTCACTTCTTGCTGGCCTCCTGCACCCCTGAGGGAAGGGAGAGGCTTGGAGATGTCTTCGGGGTGCAGGTTGGGAGGCTGAAGTTTTCACTGAGGGAGGCTGCATGGTGGGATGGAATCGTCCAGATCTGGGTTCCCATTCACCCTGCCCTACCGAGTTCTGTGACATTGAACAGGTTATTTCACCTCTTGAAGCCTCAGTTTTCCCATCTGCAAAATGAGAACAATCACCCTCCCCACGTAAAGGAGATCCAAAGATTCCATGTGATCTCATAGGCGCTTGGTCAGTGCTCAGCGGATTTCCGTGAAGTAGTTCCCTGCGCTTCCTCCATCTTGGCGATAAAGAAGAGCTCTTACCTCCTTGGGAAGGCTGGTCCATCCTGGCAGTCAAGTAGGTAGGAGACATGAGGATCTTGGTGAGGCTTGGTGGAGGCCTTCCCTGTCCCAAATGGGAACGCCTAGATTGACCTGGACTCCTCTGGGTCGACTGTGCAGATCAGAGTGGACTAGACCTGCACTGTCCAATGTGGTAGCCGCCGGCCACACGTGGCTAACTAAATTGAGATGTAAACTAATTAAGCATCAATACTTACAAGTTCACTTCTTTACTTGTACTGGGCTTCATGTTAACTGCCCAACAGCAACCTGTGGCTAGTGGCTGCTGTATACCTGTGACAGCACAGGTATAGAATATTCCCATCACTGCAGAAAGCTCTGTGGGGCAGTCTGGACTAGATGATGTGTGACTCAGGGGTACAGGTTCCTTGTGGGGTGGGCCAGCTCCCCAGGATATAGAAGGACATGGTAACCCCATTAAGCCAAACTGGTGGGCAGAGGGTCCCCCAGTCCAGCCTTTGTCTATCTTGCCTCTCAGAAAGGGTATGTTAATCCCTTGGGCAAGTTATCTAATTTCTCTGAAATTTTGTTTCCTTCTCTGTAAAATGAACACAAGAATAGTACCAGCCTCATAGACTGGGTTACTCTGAAAAGAAAGCGCTTGGCATGCTTCCTGGCATGTTGTAGGCACTCAACATGCTAGGTGTTGTTTTTATTAGTTTTGTTGCTGTTATGGTCATTTTTATTACTACCAGACAGATGTTCTTGGATTCTTTGCAAACTTATGGAAACAGTCACCTCCATCTTTAGGCCCTCTGGTCCTCCCTTTGTGTTTTACCATGTGAAAATTACAAAACTCCCTTGTCATCTCAAAAAATGTCCTGCAGATTTTTTTCCTAATTAGGAAAATAAGGCACATTCATTCCAGAAGATTTGGAAAATTCAGAAAAGCACAGTAAACACAGAAATCAGTCCTCCCCCAGAGATAGCAGCTGATAAGATGTTGGTGCATTCCCGGTGTTTCTTTGTGAGAATAATGCGTGTTTACATATTGAAAAGCCTGTGCACCTAGGCTGGAGACCTGCTCTTCTTTCTACATACAAGTCAGTGATGAGCATCCCCATTGCTCATTCATAACCCCAAAATGCCCCTTTATGGGCTTTGTGACCTATCCTATGGATGTACCATAATTAATGATCTATTCTTCTTATGGATAGTTCAGAGGGGGTTACAATGGGTTTTTTTTTTTTTAAAGAGCCAAGGGGGAATGGGGGAGCAACTCATAATTCTATAAATGCCTCCTTTTTATCTCATTTAATTAGCACGACATCCACTGAATGAAGTATGCTAGTCTGTAAGATGGGACGAGCATACTTCATTCAGTGGATGTTGTGCTAATTAAAGCTGAGGCTCAGAGTACTAAAGGCCCTCTAAGGATAGTCTAACTAAGATGCTCTCTAACTAAGCAGGGAAAGTCCCTTTTGTCGATACCACTCCTTGTTTGGAAGCATTATCAACCTGGGGCTGTTGGTACAGAGTGGATATTTCTAAGGACACCAGTCTGCAGGGAGCAAGAGGGGAGCTGGGCTCCCATGGGTCTCCTATCCAAGATGAGTCATCTTCATCCAAGGAGGTCAGGGATGGGCCTGGATATGAATCTCGCCTGCTATGCTCTGACACAGATGTTTGAGCCCAAAATAGAAATCAGGAAAAATGAGAGGCTTATGAAGGTCCCAAGACCCAGACTATATTCCGACAGCAGATTAAAAAATGAATCAAATCTTCAAATTCCTGCTATGCTTCTCTGCACAGATTAGATGAAAAGCCTTTCAGTCTTATGACCACGCGTCCACTCCTGTCTCATTCCTTTCTGGTCAGTTTAATCACTTAAATAGAAACTGTTGTCTGTGACAGAGGAGATAAAGGAGGACAGGGGTGGAGATGGGGGGCACAGCAAGTTATTTACCCGGTGCGTGATAGTGGAAGGCGCAGCCCTTATTACAGGTGGGTGGCAGGTGATGCTTAGGCAGCTGGCCGTGCCCGACTTGGCCCTTGATGAAGAAGAGAACTTTCCCTTCCATTCTGCAAGGCTCATTCCGAACAAGGCACTTTTGCTTAGGTCCTGGCTGATGTCTTGTCCTCTTGTGTCTAGAAGAGGTAGAAGCCAGAGGGTCCCGTCTCCTAATCTTAGAGATGCAGGTTCTTGCCTGAGCTGCCGCAGATCATTGATGGCACATGTGGCGCATGCATGTGGCTCTGATTCCTGGTCCAGCACTCTCTTGCTATTTTGGATGTTGTTGTTGGCTGGCTTCTCTCTGCCTGGGATTTTTCATAACTGCTTAGCAGTCGGCTCTGTCCCTGGTCTTGAGCTGGGAGATGGGACAAGGGTTTCAGGCAGAGGGAGCTCAGTGAAGATGTGGGCCTTGCTTGTACTGGCTACTGTCCCAAGTCCCAGCTCTCTGGCGAGAGTGAAGCTCACATCCTACCCTGCACACGAGGTGACCGAGGCAAAGAGGTGACGAGACTTGCCTGGGGAGGGACCGGATCACACTCTGGCTTGCCCGCTAAGTGCTCTTGGCTCCCCTGCTTCCCTCTCTGTGGGATGCCTGAGTCACAGGGCCCAGTCCTCGCCCTGAGGCTGATCGATAATTGAGGGGAGGAAGGTAAGGCACACTTGAGCTGGATGCAGATATGTAACATAGATTCTACAACGATGAATGGATGAAGGAAAGGTGGTAAATACACCGTACAATGTAATAACCCTGCTTTAAAACAGAAGGAAATCCTGCCATTTGTAACAACATGGATGAACCTGGAGGACATTATGCTGAGTGAAGTAAGCCAGAGAGAGAGGGGAAAATCCTGCAGGATCCCATTTACATGAGAATCTAAAATAGTCAAACTCAGAGAATCAAAGAGTAGAATGGTGGTTGCCAGGGTCTGGGGGAGGGGGAAATGGGGAATTTCTTATTTATTTATTTACTTGTGGCTTTTTCTTGTGTCTGTTCACAACTATCTAACCACTCAGACTTAAAACATTTTTTTGAATAGACAACACATGCAAATAGTAAATAAAATAGTATATGAGGGTATTTTAGAGCTTTTCCTTTCATTCCCATTCCTCACCTTCCGGTTCCCCTCCTTAGAGAAACCATGGTCACCAGTTCCTTATGTAGCCTTCCAGCAATATTTTATACATATAGAGGCAAATATATGTATATTTGTATACATACATATGTATTCCTTTAAAGGGCAGTGTGCCATAATTATTGAGCCAGTCTCCCACTGATGGATATTTAGGTTGTTTCCAGTCTTTTTTGCCCTTTAAAATCAAGGCTGTAGCAGATCACATTCTTGGTGGACCAGGTCTTTCTCTAGGATACATGTTCAGAAAGTCATGACATTGCACTACAACCTGGTAAAGAAAGTATGGTTATCCATTGTTTTATAGATGGGGAAGAAGAGGCTCAGGGGTTTGGCCTCTTGCTCAAGTCACACAGGCAATGAGGGCAAGGCTGAGGTTCAACCAGGCCTCTGTGACTTAAAGCCTGCATCTCTTCCACCTTCCCCCACTGTTCCTCATTTCTGCCGGAGGCCTTGGGAGCTCAGGGCTCCACAGCTGACCATATAAAGTGTTAGGGAAAAAGTGGAGTCACTTCCTAATACGGTCACAAGTGGGAAACCCTTGGCCTGCAGCTGGGACCTGCTGTGGCACTGGGCCCTGAGATGCCGGCTGGGACATGGGAGGCGGGGATGTTGAAACCTCTGAACTTGACCAGCTGGAAAGGGGCTCGTGGGGATGGGGAAGCAGAAGCACAGTCAAGTGCAGGTGGGCTGGGTCAGGTGAGACCAACCAAGTTGGAGCAATGGAGACTGAAAGTCCAGATTCTGAAGCCCAGCTTCTGTGTGGGGTGTGCTACTGCCTACCTAGTCCTTCCTGTCAGGCCACTGTGCCCCGGAAAGATGTGCTGCACTGGACAGAGATTCAGATCTGTCTGGAAGCATGGATTAAGTGCTTGCTGTGTACATAGCACCAGGAGGTGTCCTAGGCAAACAGGAGGAAGGTGATATTTCTCCTTCAGAAGCTGATGATGGAGTTGGGAGAGCCATGCCTTCCTCCCTTCCTCCCTCCCTCACTCCCTCCCTTCTTTCTTTTATTCATTGTATTCAGCAAATATTTACTGAGTGTCTGCTATGTGCCTGGCCCTGTGCTGGGTGCTAGATATACGCTGGTGTGCAGCTTGCAGTCTAGGAGGGACATTTAGACTGAGCCCTGAAAGAGCAGATGGAAATGGCTCTGGGAAGATCAGGGAGAAGTGTTCCAGGGAGAGAGGACATTCCATGTGAAGTTTCCAAGGTGGCAAGGTTTTCATTATCATGAAACAAAGGGAGCACTGGATGGTCACTAACATTTATTGAGCCCCTATTACATACCAGGTACTGTGCTAAATGCTTCACAAGGGCTATCTCACAGCAAACCAATGAAGGAGCTGCTATTACACCTGCCCATTTTGCAGATGAGGATAACTGAGGCTCAGAGAGGCTAAGAGACTTGCCCAGGGACACACAGCCAAGAAGTAGCAGAATGAGAGCTCCAACAAATCCTTGGTAGTCAATCCTATACTCTTAACCACTGCCCTTTACTGCCTCCAGGTCCCTGGAGGGGTGTTTAGGGTTGTAAATGACACATTCTGGAAAGGACATGGCAGTGGCAGTGGGCACGGCCTGCGAGGAGCTGGAGGTGGAGTTGAGGCCTGAAGAGGAGGTAGGGCTTGGTTGGCCTTCATTCAAACCATCGATCGTTTGTTGGGCACTTACTCCATGGAGGCCCCAAGCTGGGGACCAGAACACAGATGAACAAGACACACAGGCCCTGCCCTGGAACAGCTTTGCCACCTGTTCAAGGAATGTCTATTGAGCACCTACTATGTGTGGCCCAGTGCAAGGCCCCGGGTCACAGAGACGAAGGCAGCACTGCCCCTGCTCCAGGGAAGCTTTGTAATTAACTGACCCCTCAGGCATTCATTTAGCAGGCATTTAGTGAGCACCCACTGTATACCTGAGCTGGTTAGCACCTTATCTGTTAAGTCTCAGTGCAGGGAGTACCTCCCCACTGAAGTTTCTCTGAGTACCCCCCATGTGGGTTAGGGCCCTCTCTCCCTTGCTCCCATAATACGCTGGGCTCCATCCTTGTTCTTATGATGTTATTTTTGAACGTCCTTGTCTCCCTTTTGATCTGGGGGCTTTTTGAGGGCAGGAATGATCATTGATTTATTTGTCTCCAGCATCTAACACAGACCTCGTATACAGTAGGTGCTCAATAAGTGGCTGATGGATGTTTCGATAAGCCTTATGTTGACCTCATTCTTGCCCTTTTTGGGGAGTGGTGAGAACCTGGGGGATTACTCCCTCCCTCCCCCACCAGTCCTGTACCTTTTCAGGAACATCATTCTCCCTCCGCCCAGGCCCAACTCTCATCACCATTGTCCCTTAGCAAATGGTGCCCTGGAGGGAGGCTCCCACTCTTCAACCAGTTGCCAGCATGACTGAAAGCCGTTTGTGGGCAGGACCTTGTGTGTTTTGTCTTCCAGTATAACCCCAGAGCCTTGCACAGTGTCTAGGGCACACACAGAATGAATGAATGAATGAGTAAATGAATGAACAAATGATCTATTGTTTCTGTAGGACAGGGATAGGTCCACAGCCTTATGGACAGTGTCCACTCCTCGGAGTGGGCCAAGTTGGAGCTCAGTGCTGCCAGGGTCTTGCTGGGTGACTTTGGTCAAGTGAAAGTGACTTTGGTCACTGCTCTGAGTGAAACCCAGTGATGGAATATCTGCTTCTCCTCCTTTAGTCACTTCTTGGGGGAGTTGGAGGGAAGACATGCTTCCTGGCCATCAGAGCCTTGGGCAGCACTGACGTTTTTGTTTGGAAAAGCAGTTCCTGTGTGACAGGTTGGTGCCTCCCTCCTGGGCTGTGACCTCAGCCCATGGGAGAGGCCAGCGTACAGTAAGGAACAGTAAGAACCAGGACAGTGCCTCCCCCAGGCACAGCACGGCAGGGTGTGCGAGCATCTTCATGCCCTTCCCCTGTTCTGATCATTTTCACATGCTGCTCTGCGCTTGGTAGGGCAGGACAATTTTTTTTTTTTTTACATCTTTATTGGAGTATAATTGCTTTACAATGGTGTGTTAGTTTCTGCTTTATAACAAAGTGAATCAGCTATACATATACATATAGGACAATTTTTTAAGATTAATTAATTTATTTTTTTGGCTGCGCCATGTGGCTTGCGGGATCTTAGTTGCCCAGCCAGGGATTGAACCCGGGCCCCGAGCAGTGGAAGCCCCGAGTCCTAACCACTGGACTGCCAGGGAATTCCTGACTTTTTTTTTAATGGTGATAAAATCCATATAATACGGATTCACCATACTAATCAGTTTAAAGGAAACAATTCAGTGGCAGTGATACACTCACTCACAGTGTAGTGCTACTATCACCCCTGTCTGGTTCCAGAACATTTTTATAACCCCCCAAAGAAACCCATTCCAGCTAGCAGTCACTCCAATTCCCCCGTCTCTGCAGTCCCTGGAAACCAGAGACCTGCTTTCTGTCTCTGTGGATTTGCCTGTTCTGGACATTTCATATAAATGGAACCATGTGATACGTGACCTTCTGTGTCTGACTTCTTTCATTCAGTGTAATGTTTCCAAGGTTCATCTGTGTTGTAACGTGTCAGGACCATTCCTATTTAAGGGCAGCTGTGTTCATCCCCATGTTACAGACAAGGGAGTGTGTGCTTTGTTTATGGTCGAGAGTATGAGCTCTGGGGTTAGCAGTTGCAATTTTAGTTCCGAATTCCCCAGCAGCTGTGTGACCTGGTGACAACCTCACTGGGCCTCAGTTTCCTCATCTGTCAAATGGGCAGCAGGGGAATCATAGTATCCCTGTCACAGGGTGGATGTGAGGATTAAAGAAGAAGACGGCTGTGAAGTGCTTAGCTCAGTGGCCGGCGCATAGTAGATGCTCCAGAAGTGGTAGATGTTATTTAAGCCCGCGAGGCTCAAGGAGGTGAAGCAACAGTGGTGAGAGTGGAGCTGGGATCTGAACCCAGAACTTATAAACTATAACACAGGTGCCCTAGAAATCCAGTCTTGCCCCTTGCTCCTCTTCCCCTATATCCAGAGTCAATGATGCCAAGAGGTTCCCACTAGGACTCTGAGCCTCAGTTTCCCCATCTCTAAAATGAGACTCTGAGCGCATCTGTCTAAGGCTGCCACTGTGAGGATGAAGTGAGAAAATGCACACGGTGGTGCTCAGACAATGCAGGCCGTGGTGGGTGTTCTCATGGCCGGACCCCACAGGCTGCTTGTCCAAGCTCTCATCCCTGCTGGGTTCTGGAAATAAGATGGATTCTCTGTTTGGCAGACGTACTCGGGCCTCTTCTGTGTGGTGGTGAACCCCTACAAGCAGCTGCCCATCTACTCGGAGAAGATCATCGACATGTACAAGGGCAAGAAGCGGCACGAGATGCCCCCCCACATCTACGCAATCGCCGACACGGCCTACCGGAGCATGCTGCAAGGTGAGCCGCCTGTGGGTGCATGGAGCTCCTCCTCCAGGGAGCCCACCAGGGCTGCTTACAGTCACTCCCCAAGCCCCTCCTGTCCTGCCTGACTGTAGTTCTCTCCAAGAATGCGGAGTTTGGCAGGCAGCGCTGGGCCTCAGGAGGGCTGTGACTGAAAAAGGGAAAAAGCAAGCTGAACATCTGTGTTTGCGGTCTGTGAGGGCAAGGGAGGGCAGATAGCTTGGGCAAATATGGGCATGGGCCCGCTCTGGCTTCCGCTCCAGAGCTTGCTGTCCTCCCCGGGCTGCCCGAGGCCCTGGGCAGGCCAGCTGTCTGGAAAATGGTAGGATGCTCTCACCTGGGAAAGAAAGTGGGTGGGGAACAGCCCTGGGGCTGGGCCAACCAGATGTGGATTTGCAACCAGCTGTCACTCACACCCTGCGGGATCCTGTGCAAATGTCTTTTCATCTCCAGCCTCAGTTTCCTCATCTGTGAAAAGAGAGTGATAGGATCCATCTCTCAGCTTGTGGTGAAGATTGTAAAGCAGGCTTTTCCACACTGAAGACCTTTGCATATTACCTCCATGTTTATGTATTATTATTACTATCATTAATAACTTTCACTGAGGTAGAACATACATACAGTAGAATGCAAAAAGTGCACAAATTCAGTGTCCAGCCTAAAATTAATTTTTACATGTCTACAGTTGTATAATCACCACCCAGACCAAGATGGGAAATAGTTCCAGAAAGTTCCTCTTGCCTCTTCCCATAAATGGAATACCTCCTCGTATAAGTGGATCTGGTCTTGAGATACAGGAATTCTGCTCTCCTTACACTTGGGAAAGGGCAACAGAAAAGAGCTTTGGCAGTTTTAAAGCTGTGCACAATTGTTATGTGATTTTTAGGTGTGAATAGTCTAGAGGTTGTAAGCCGGCAGCTGGTAGGCTGGATCCAGCCCTCAGATAAGTTTGGTTTAGTCCACATGGAGTTTTAAGGATACCTAAATTTGTTGCCAACTTTTAAAAATTTGGAGATTGTACATAAAAAGCCAGATTTCTAGGTTGTTTTGACAGTATTGGAACGTCTGGCAACATGTGATCCCACCTGTCAGCTGCCCCTGTAGAGGGGGTATGAGTTCTCCAGTTCCCCAGTTCTCACCTGGCCTGATGCACTTGTTTGTGTTAACTGCCTGGCCCCTGTGTTTGACTTTGCAACCCCTAGAATATCTTCCTCCAAGAATGTTCTGAGTTGGGAATTGAAAGGAGCCCAGTTCTGGAAGCTCCTGAGGGCAGAGATCCAGGTGTGCCTAGAAGATATAGCCCCCCAAGGTAGAGGGGCTCAGGTATAAGTTCCCCAAGGGTTACTGACAGGGTTAGCCAAACCCCACAGGTGTGACTCAAGCTGGACCACTCCAGATGAGAGACTACCATTACCTCCAAAGGCCAGAATATGGAGCCTTGCAAAGAGGGTTGTGGAGATACAATCTCAGGTTGTAAAGTGATGACTCTTGGAGTTACGTATGTGTTTTTGTGAAAAAAAATCCTTTGTGGTCTCCCTTAATGGAAAAGTATAAAATGGTGGTTCACGCACCTCTTTGGGAAGCTGAACATCACAAAGTTACAGTGCTTGTATCATTTGGGGTGCTTTTGCTTGCAAGAAACATAGCAACCAATTAAAGTGGCTTAAACAACAGAAATTTATTACCTCACATAGCAAATAGTCTGAAGGTTGATGATTTCAGGCTTAGCTAATTCAGCAGCTCAAAACTAGACTTTTTTGGGATTTTCTTGGCTACTTCCTCATGGTCACAAGATGGCAGCCATAGCTCCAGACATCACATCCTCATGTGATAACATCCAAAAGCATGAAGGACGTGTAGGGTTAGGTTTTTTTCTATGTCTCTTTTTTATCAGAGAGGAAAACCTTTTCCAGAAGCTTCTCAGCAGGCATCCCTTATGCCTGATTGGCTAAAACTTGGTCACATGCCAACCTCTAAACCAATCATTGGCAAAGAGGACTGGAACATTTATGATTGGTTTGGACTATTCCTGGTTCTTGCCTGGAGCTGAGGGAGCTCCCACTAAGCACATTTTATCTGAATACCAGAATGAAAGAAAATTTCGTTAGCAAAGAGGAAGGGGGGAGTGACAGTGAAGCACTGCCATAGTGCTCTTTAAATATATATGTGTAACTTTAAAAAAAAACTTGAATCTTATATATTGATTCTAGAAAAAGTAAAACATATATTTAAGCAAAAGAGAATATACCAGCACCCATAATTCTATCACCCAGAGATCACCACCATTAACATTTTGCTATGAAAACTTTCATACACTAACTGAGCTGGATGGCATGAAATGAAGGACGTTTTGACTATCTGAAAATAATTGGTTCCAGAAAAAAATCACTTAAAACAGGCACTGTAGATTAAGGGGGAAGGGGGCTTGACGGGCTTGGAAAATGACACTGCAAATTATGAACACAGGCTTAATTATTTTACATGTAATAGGAATTTGGTGGTAATTTCAACTAGATGCTAATTCTTAGATTGAGTATAAAATTAATTCATTTTTTTGCCTTAACTTTTTTTTGGACAGAACCATGTGAGAGCATAAGACACCATTCTTCATGTCATGCTTGATTTCTGCAGTGTAGGGTAAGAGGATAATTTTTGCAGACTTATTGGAGAGATCACCAGTTTTGCCAAGGGCTTTTACTTATTTGGTGTTTAGCACAGTGCCTCAAAGCCCCTGCTATGTTACCTTTCCTGATGACTCTCTGATATTTGGTTGTGAATTGATCTGACTTTCTGTGGCCTTTCAGAGGGCATGGACATGTGACATTGCACCTTCAGGGAAATCAACAGTTTTGCAGAGCTGCCACTTTGTTGTGTTTGTATCAAGACAATGGATGTTGACACCCAATAGTTGGCAAGGTGAAGCCTTTAAATCGGAGGGCAACAGTGATGCAGACCAGAGAAAGATGTTTCAGTGGGGTCTGATTTCCTAAATAGTCGTCTCATTGAAGAATATTTTTGTGTTGTGATAACTTTCATCTCCCTAGACAACTTCCCATCCATGGGGCAATGTTATACTCTATACCGGGACCTCTGGGGCTGATAACATTTCATTTCTTTTAGGCTCTATATTTTAACACAGAATTATATAGTGAAATATAAAATTACTTAGAAATTTTCAGGGTCTTCCCTGGTGGCGCAGTGGTTAAGAATCCGCCTGCCAATGCAGGGGACACAGGTTCATTCCCTGGTTCGGGAAGATCCCACATGCCACGGAGCAACTAAGCCCGTGCACCACAACTACTGAGCCTGCGCTCTAGAGCCTGCGAGCCACTACTGAGCCCTCGTGCCACAGCTACTGAAGCCCACGTGCCTAGAGCCCCTGCTCCGCAACAAGAGAAGCCACCGCAATGAGAAGCCCGCACACCACAATGAAGAGCAGCCCCCGCTTGCCGCAACTAGAGAAAGCCCGCACGCAGCAATGAAGACCCAACGCAGCCAAACATAAATTCATTAATTAATTATTCATTAATTCATTAATTCATTAATTCATTAATTAATTTTAAAAAATAAAATTACTTTGAAATTTCAAACCTCAAGAGAAAATGACAGCCATGAGCGCACAGAACCATAAAAGATAAGCTCTTTTTAGATTAAATGTTAATCAACAGCTGCTACGTATGTATTCCTTTTGGCCTTACCTGGTGCTTCCTGGCAAATTAGTGATGATAGACTCCAATGGAAAAAAATCCCTCCCCCCCCAAGAAAAAATCAAGGAGAAAAATATAGGCTTGGGAAAAATAATTTTTTTTCTCTAGAAAGTGGGAATTTGGTTTTTGTGAAGGAACATGTGGGCCCGGTTTGTGACTCTATTGGTGAATGTTGCTATCCCAGGCTGTATAGTCATTCGGCTGGAATCATGCTGAACTTTCCATCTTGGAGGCGTCAAGCTAGCAGCTGTGGCTTCCTCCTCAAGTCCTCTGTGGAACAGGATGGAGTGTGAAGAGGTGGGGTTGGGAAGGGGTGGAGAACACGTTCACTGAATACAGAATGAAATGTTTAAAATATGTGACGTAGACGCTTAAGTTCCCGAGGACCCCTAAACTCCATAAAACCCACAAACTCCATCCTTGTCTGCCTGCTCATCACTGAATCTCTGGCGTGTTTGCTGGTGCCTGGCGTGGAGTAGCTGCTCCATTAATATTTGTGATGAATGAAGGAAGAACTCTCAGAGTTGTTTAAAGAAAAGAACCAACCAGGGTCAGGATGGGGGTGGGGGGGGTTGTCCGAGAAGGGTGAGGAGTTACAAGCCTTGATGGCTTACTAAGAGGGGAAAGGGGAGCTGGGGTGGCGTTCTGGCTGAGAATAGTAACAGGGGAGTTGGGAATATGGGAGGGGATTTATAAGACATAATTCACTGACTACCCCCTCCCCAAAGGAAGCCAAGCCCCTGGGGAAGAAGAGGATGGGAGAAGTAGGCATTTAAAGATGCAGCTTATATATGTGTATGTGTACATGATGTCGTGTTTACTTTTTACATTTCCCAATTTTTTTCTTTTTTTTGGAGAGATGATAGATTCAAATTCAAAAGCTGAAAATTCTCACTTTCAACCCTTGTGCACTAGACACCTAATTTGCCTCCCCAGAGATAACCATGGTTTCTAGTTTATTAGATATTCTCCTAGAGATATTTTCTGCACATGTGTGCAGATACATATCTATTTCCCTCTCCCCAAGATTTCCCCACAAATAGTAACACTCCATATGCACCGTTCTATAGGCTGCTAGAGTATTACATGCCTAAAGGGATTCCTTGTTCCTTTTTTCCATTTTTAGTTTTTATTTTTAGTGAAGGTATATGTGAAGATGATTCAGAGTCAATTCCTCAAGGCTTATTAAGAAAAATAGCCCTCCTTTGTTGCTTCTCTAATTTCCCCTTCTCCAGGGGTAACCATTATCAACCCTTTAACTGATTTTTGGATAGTTACCTCTGTAATCACTAAAAAACTTGAGTATATTGCTCATATCTTAATTTTTCCCCTGTTTTAGTCAATAGCCTGTTGACTTTTCATCACGGAACGTGAGGATTTAGCTCAGTCACCCCTTTGCTTTGCGCCTCCTGTCTCCTCCCAGCACACATGCATGCGCGCCCCATCTCATAGAATCCCAACATAGTTTTGTATTAACTTTGATGAAAACTATATTCAGAGTTTACGTTATTATGACTGTGTAGATGCTATTCACAGCTGAGCTCTGCACTGTCTTGTGATTGCTTTTCTGGTACAATTATTCTTTTCCCTGGAGTTAGTAATTGCCTTTTTTCCCCCAACTTGATTATCTATGTACTTAATCACTAATTCTACCCCAAATTTTCCTTCAAAATATGTTAATCTCCTTTTAATATGTCTAGCTATGTGTTCAAGATCCTATTGATAGCTTCTCCATGAAGGTGATTGCTACTGGAGTCTTCTGACCTGTCCTGGCTACCCTCTATGACTGGTAGCTGACATTTGGGATCTTCTTTATCATTCTTGGAATACCCTTCAATGCTCTCATGGTGGATTCCTTGTTTCCTAGTTTCCAGGTCTTCTTCCTTGATTTACTCCCTGTTTAAATGGAACACTTTCCCTAGTAACTTCTCAAGAAAGGATGTATGTGAGGCAAATTGAGATCTTGCATATCTGAAAGTCTTGAAGCTTCTCTAATATTTAAGGGACAGTTTAGCTGGGTTTAAATTTTTAAGCAAGAAATAGTTTCCTTAATTTTTAAGACATTGCTTCATTAGCTTTGAGATTCAGTTTCATTTTTAAGGAGATAAAAGCCAATCTGATTCTTGATCCTTTATGTATGACCAGTTTTTTCTCCTTCTCTGGAAGCTTCTTTTTTTTTTTTTTTCTGACTCTTCTTTATCCCCCTGTTTATGATGGTGGAATCTGGCATGTGTCTGTTTTCACCTGTTGTGCTGGAGACTGAGTGGACCCTCATAATCTATAAACTCACATCCTTAAATTCTGGGAAATTTTTGTGAATTATGTCCTTAATGATTTCTTTCTCTTTGTATTCTCTCTCCTGTTTTTTTCTAGATGTTTTCTTATTTCCATAATGGAATTCCTAGATTGTTTTTATGATTTTCATCTCTTTCTCGTCTCATTTATTTTCTGGGCAGTTACCTCAACTTTATCTTATGAACCTTCCATTGAGTTTTCAATTACTGCTTTCATTTAAAAAAAAAAATTTCCAAGAGCTTTGTTTTGTTTCCCGAATGTTTCTTTCTTATAACATTCTTTTTTCATGTATGTCCCTTTTCTTGGAGGGTACTTTTCCACAAGTAGGTCTCTGTTTCCTCCAAGAGGCATATTTTCTTTTTTATTTGTTTTAATTTATGTTTGTCTTATTAGTGGCTTTCTTCAGATGCCCGGTGAATTATTGGCTGTCCATTCATCTGGGATGCTTTAATGCATGGGCACCAAAAAGTTGATGGCAGCTCCGTGCTTGCAGTAGGAGCTTTCTGATGATGAGCTTGGCTATGGGCTGGTGAAGCTGGGCTGCTCCATCGGGGCACTTCTGCTATATCTTTCAGTCTTTTTTCTTGGGCTGATGAGATTCTTCAGAGAAGACTTGTGCAATCTTCTGCCTGGAGGGGAAATATCTGTCTACCATCATTTTGAGGGTCTAGTTGAGAAGAGGCTGAGGGTTTCAAACTGTGGGATCAAACTTGCGTGTTATCCTCCTGCTGTCAGTATGGTCCCTGGTGTCCCCCAAGACAGAGACCCTCTATTTCTTCCTCTCCAGAGAATAAATCTGCCCCCCTTCTGTGGGTTGTGGGAAGGGCAGTCACTTGGCTGCAGGGGTGTAGAAGGTATCTGGAGTATCTAGCAGCTTCTCAAACAGACATTCAATCAGTCCTTGTGGAGTTTTTTTTCCTCTACCCCCTTCCCGAGGCCCCGGGGCTGCCAGTTACTGAGGTTTGGGGCTGGAGGCAGGGGGCTCTGCTTCTCCACTTTCCCCACCGCCAGCTTAGACTTCTCTCCTAGGACTGTCATCACTCATCCTGTTTGCTGGCTTCCCAGGTTGTGCTGCTGTTCTCTCCTCTCCTGTTCATTTGAACGGCTCATGTGTTTTTGAAAAACCCCTTTACTGTCACTTTAGTATGGTTTGGGGAGGAAGAAGCGCTAAATACCTGTGTTCAACCCACTATCTTTTTTTTTTTTTAGCATCTTTATTGGAGTATAATTGCTTTACAATGGTGTGTTAGTTTCTGCTGTATCACAGAGTGAATCAGCTATACATATACATATATCCCCATATCCCCTCCCTCTTGCATCTCCCTCCCACCCTCCCTATCCCACCCCTCTAGATGGTCACAAAGCACCGAGCTGATCTCCCTGTGCTATGCGGCTGCTTCCCACTAGCTATCTATTTTACATTTGGTAGTGTATGTATGTCCATGCCACTCTCTCACTTCATCCCAGCTTACCCTTCCCCCTCCCCGTGTCCTCAAGTCCATTCTCTACGTCTGCATCTTTATTCCTGTCCTGCCCCTAGGTTCTTCAGAACCATTTTTTTTGGATTCCATATACATGTGTTAGCATACGGTATTTGTTTTTCTCTTTCTGACTTACTTCACTCTGTATGACAGACTCTAGGTCCATCCACTTCACTACAAATAACTCAATTTCGTTTCTTTTTATGGCTGAGTAATAGTCCATTGTATATATGTGCCACATCTTCTTTATCCATTCATCTATCGATGGACACTTAGGTTGCTTCCATGTCCTGACTATTGTAAATAGTGCTGCAGTGAACATTGTGGTACATGACTCTTTTTGAATTATGGTTTTCTCAGGGTATATGCTCAGTACTGGGATTGCTGGGTCATAGGGTAGTTCTATTTTTAGTTTTTTAAGGAACCTCCATACAGTTCTCCATAGTGGCTGTATCAATTTACATTCCCATCAACAGTGCAAGAGGGTTCCCTTTTCTCCACACCCTCTCCAGCATTTATTGTTTGTAGATTTTGTGATGATGGTCATTCTGGCCGGTGTGAGGTGATACCTCATTGTAGTTTTGATTTGCATTTCTCTAATGATTAGTGATGTTGAGCATCCTTTCATGTGTTTGTTGGCAATCTGTATATCGTCTTTGGAGAAATGTCTATTTAGGTCTTCTGCCCATCTTTGGATTGGATTGTTTGTTTTTTTGATACTGAGCTGCATGAGCTGCTGGTATATTTTGGAGATTAATCCTTTGTCAGTTGCTTCGTTTGCAAATATTTTCTCCCATTCTGAGGGTTGTCTTTTCATCTTGTTTATGGTTTCCTTTGCTGTGCAAGAGCTTTTAAGTTTCATTAGGTCCCATTTGTTTATTTCTGTTTTTATTCCCTTTCTCTAGGAGGTGAGTCAAAAAGGATCTTGCTGTGATTTATGTCATAGAGTGTTCTGCCTATGTTTTCCTCTAAGAGTTTTATAGTGTCTGGCCTTACATTTAGGTCTTTAATCCATTTTTGGTTTATTTTTGTGTATGGTGTTAGGGAGTGTTCTAATTTCATTCTTTTACATGTAGCTGTCCAGTTTTCCCAGCACCTCTTATTGAAGAGGCTGTCTTTTCTCCATTGTATATTCTTGCCTCCTCTATCAAAGATAAGGTGACCATATGTGCGTGGGTTTATCTCTGGGCTTTCTATCCTGTTCCATTGATCTATATTTCTGTTTTTGTGCCAGTACCATACTGTCTTGATTACTGTAGTTTTGTAGTATATTCTGAAGTCAGGGAGCCTGATTCCTCCAGCTCCGTTTTCTTTCTCAAGGTAGCTTTGGCTATTCAGGGTCTTTTGTGTTTCCATACAAATTGTGCAATATTTTGTTCTAGTTCTGTGAAAAATGCCAGTGGTATTTTGATAGGGATTGCACTGAATCTGTAGATTGCTTTGGGTAGTATAGTCATTTTCACAATTCAACCCACTATCTTTTGATGGAAATTCTCTCACACCTTCTTTTCCAAAGAAGCAATAATGGTGATAGTGGATTTTTACTGTGTGCTTCCTATATGCACAGGGCTTTCCAGGAATAATCTCCATTCATCCTTCCCACAAACCCACAAGGCAGACAGGATCAGATTAGAACCTTTAAATTAAGCCCTGAAACTATTACGGTGCCCACACATGTAATCCAGAATAAAAACAACACTAAACTATAAAGTAATGAAAGCCAACAAAGTTTTAAATTTTCCCATGACATTTACTATGATAGTTTTTAAGACGTAGCAAATATTGACTCCTTTGAAATGTTCTTTATTTTTACCTCCCTCCCTTCCTTTGCTCGTGGACCTATGTTTACATGACTGGTCAGATAATCCAACCCTGGAGGCAGGTGCTATTTTTAGCCCCATTTTATTGCTGGGGAAACTGAGGTTCAGGGAGGTGAAGAACTTGACACATGAGTATCAGAGTGGATTTGAACTTGGTTTATCAGACTCCAAAGCCTGGGGCTTGCTGGACAAGTGGGTGATGCTGAGCTGCTGCACAGGCCCCTCCTGCCCCATGGAAGGCTGTTTGCTCCTGCAGGGCTGTCTCCTTACATCTCAGGGGGTTAGTGTTGAGGGCCCAGCACTTGGGAAGCTGACGTTAGTGACTTCAGCAAATTAGCATGATGAGTGTGGGGAAAGCATCACCAAAGCTTTCCCGACAAAATCCACTTTGGATCTCCCACCGCCCCTCTGTGCGTCCCTGGGGTGAGGGACGGTGTGACAGGCAGATGAGATTTCGTTCTGAGGATGAGAGGAACCGTCAGGATCTGTCACTGGAAGTGTTGTGTCCTCACCTAATTAGCACCAAATGGCCACTCTCAGGGGATTAAAAAAAAAAACAACAGCTACAGACCTTTATCAGCCCAGGCTCTTGGCTGAACCCTCTTCAGGCTGCGGAGAAGTCTGTGGGAGTGGAGTGATCCAAACTCCGCTGTCTGCTTTGCAAGTTCCCACACTCAGTCTGAACCCTCTGTCCATTGCCGGCAGGCGCTAGGGGGCTGGCTCGTGCTCCCCCAACTCCCAAGAGGCTCCCCTGTAAGCTCAGCAGAGACAGGAAGGGCAGCGATGCGCATTGGGCTCACTGCCCCATAGATCCTGCCTCCCTTGGCCCTTGCCGGTCCCCTGCAGGACAGCCTCCCCATTTGACGGACTGAAGAAACTGAGGCTCAGAGCACCGAATGGCTTGGCCCCCGAGCTGAGTGTCAAACCTGGCAACATCACCTTTGGCCACCCTGGAAACATTCTCTGACGCAGTATGGTAGATAGTGTAGTGCTGTTACCCCCATTTAACAGATGAGGAAACTGAGGCCCCAAAAGGCTAAGGGACTAGCTTAGGCCTTATAATTAGAAAGGGTTGAACTTGGCCTGATACCCTGTCCTCCTGGGACAGAATCACTGCCGTCTGTAACCACTTCACTGGCTCACTGTTGTAGAGGACAGAGAGGATGGAGTGGTAATGATAAAAAAGCTAATAGTAATAGCACTTATTATGCTTTTGAATGGGCTTGGGTATTTTTAAGCTCTTTGTGTGTCCAGTCTCATTTCATTTTCACATCCTTGGAATGTGTGGGTTTTTATCCCTTCCTGGTGAGGAAACTGATGCTCTGAGTTGCCTAAGAGGTGGAGCCGGGAAGTAATTCCAAGTCATTTTGCTCTTGAGACTGTGTTCCTGCGACACATCCCCAGGGAGGGGACCGGTTGCATGCTTCTCTGCCTCTTGGAGACTTTGCTGCAGCTCTCTGCTCAGCATCTGGCCTGGCGGTGTGAGGGATGCTGGTAGCTCCATCTGTCTGGCCCCGTCTGGTTGGCCCTCTGAGTTATCATGAGAAGATCACGTTCTTTGGCAGGAAATGAGGAAGAAGGATCATCTGATTCTGATGAGCATTTTGTGGACTGCCCATGGTGTCTCACACAGATGGGAAAGAGCTAAGGAGAATTAATTTTTTAAAATAAGCAGTAAATATTGAGTTGGAGAAGCAGATATGCTTAAGGGAGTGGATTTGGGAAGTTCTGGCTGACACTTGGTGATGGTGTGTTCCTCTTGGACTATGCATGCTCCAGCCTCCTGGCTCTGTGTCCTCCCAGCCTCAGAGAGAATCTAGCTCGCTGTTCCCTATTTTGTCCAAAAGTATTGATTGAGGCCTCACTGTGGGGAGGCTTGTGGTGGGGGACACAGTCTACTGAGGCGTGCAGATGTTGATCAAATCCAACCACAAGTACATGTGTTGTCGGGGAGGTCCAGGGAGCTGTGAGGTGGACCCTGGGACCTGTCCCAGGCTGGGAGGGCAGAGGAGGCCTCCTTACGAGGTGACATGTGGGCCTAAGGGAGCTGATGGGATACATGAGGCTGTGGGGCTGGAGCAGAGAGGAGGACACAGAAAGTGGAGGTGGGAGCTGCGGCCCAGGAGGCCACCGGGAGGATATCGGTCTTCGGGTACCCACGCCCCCTTAGCTGGCCAGTTCCGCTATTAAAGATGCCAGAGGTTCATGCGGGTCTGGAAGAGTCCTGCTGGGGTCCAGCACAAGCTCTCAGAGTACCTCTGCCCACCCAGAATCTCTTCCTCCCCACGCTGCTGTGGGGAGGAGGGTGGAGAGAGGAAAGCCTGGACTTACAGAGCGGAGGTTTAGGGAGTTGCTTTTGAGCTGGTTCAAATCCCAGCTCTGCCAAGGCGCCCACTTCTCTGTGCCTCAGTTTCCTCATTTGTCCCATGAGGAGACACCTATCCCGGTGGTTGTGAGGGTTGATTTGGACAGTGCCTGGGGAGTATGGCACCAGGCAGGCAAGTGCAGGGCCTGAGCTGTCACCTGGCTGGGCCCAGGGTGGAGGCCCAGCACCGACCTTGGGTCTGGAACCCTCCGCATCCACCTTTGTGGGTGGCATTAGGGAGGGAGCCACCTTTCTGCACTTGGTGGAGGCCAGGTCCTTCCCTGGTCGGGGAGAGCGGTGACCCTGCGGGGACCTGGGCTTGGCCACCTCCCTCTCCGTGGGTCCCACAGCAGCCTGGCGCGGGAGGGAGGAAGGGAAGCAGCCAGCCCGGGCTGCTCTCAGGCCCAGCTCGGTTTTCTCCTTTTATGGTCAGCCTGCAGGCCTCTGGCTCCCCAGCCAGAAACCACGAGCTGGTTTCAGGATCAGGCCGAAATAGCTGGTCTGTGGGGAGCTGGGCGTCTCCTGGGAGACTCAGGCCTGGTGCAGGGGAGGCAGCAGGGAGCCCTTTCTGTCCTTGGAAAGCTCCCCCGCACACCTGCTCATCCAAGGCCAGACCCCCAGGCCCGGGAGAAGGAGGGAAGACAGGCGCGTTTGGGGCTGGGGTGTGAGGTGAGGCAGACCCCAGGGCTCTGGGCCGGGCAGCTCAGCCAGGCGCAGGTGGTGCTGGGATGCGGGCTCCAGCCCTGCCATCTCTGCTCCTGTGCTGTGCTCTTTCCCATCTCTGACTTCCTGTGGCCCAGGCCCTCTGCTTGGGATGCGCTGCCTCCTTGGTGCCTTTTCCCCTGCGGATTCCTACACATCCTTCTCTGTGTGGCTCAGTTGTCCCCTCAGCAGCTAAGAGGTCCTGTCTGTCTCTCGGGGAGCGTTAAAACAGCCTTTCTGTAGCACTTCTGTCATATACCCATTGTGGCATTTGCCCACATCTTGCAGTCAGTTCTTTGCCCATCTGACCCCCGCACTGGATCATAAGCCTCTCAAAAGCAAAGACTAAGTAGGTCTTAGTAAACTTTGTGTTTCCAGTGCCTGACGCATAGTAGGGGCCCTGGACTTGTTTGCTGAGTGAATATGTGAATAAAGGAAGAAGCGCTGACTGTGGCTTCAATCTGAATTGCCTTTCTGAGAGAGAGAGAGAGAGAGAGAGAGAGAGAGAGAAAGAGAGAGAGAGAGAGATTGAGAGAGAGAAAAAATGATTGGTGGAGACTGATTCAAATCAACAAGCATTTCCTGAGTACCTACTGTGTGTCAAACATGGTCCCTGCCCTCCTGGATCAGGCACAGCCCTTGGCCCTCGGGAACTCATGGGCCAGTAGGAGAAGCATTAACGCAGTTTTGTCAAATAAGCAAATAAATAAATAAAAAATTTCAGGTGATGAAATTATAGAGTTATTTTTCCCCCCTAAGGAGAAGATAAAACAGGATGATGGGATCAAGAGAAACTGAGGGAGTGGCTCTGAATGCATGGTGGTCAGAGGTGGCTCCATCTGAGGATGTGATATTTGAACTTGGATATGAAAAGTGAGAAGGAGCTGGCCACATCAAGAACCAGGGAAGAGCTTTAGAGGCAGAAGGAGGAGGCAGTGCAAAGGCCCTGAGGCAGGAATGGGCACGATGTGCTAGGGAAGTGCCAAGAAGGCCGGTGTGGCTGGGATGTAAGTGGGGGAGGGAAGTAACCAGATGAGGTTGAGAAGCAACAGGAGCCTCCCCATAGACTATTATAAACCCATTTAATATCAGCAACAAAGATTGTATGACATGGTCAACGCTTATAGTCAAATGTTAAATGAAAAGGACTAGAAAATCATGCCATCGAATGGCATCAATTGTGTAAATCACTCTAAACTGCTATAAAAAATAATGAAAAGGAGATATATCCAAATATTAACCATCACAGGGTAGGGGGATTTTGTCTTTGCCAAACTTTCTGCAGTTGGTGTGTACTAATTTTGTAATCCAAATAAAAAATTAATAACTTATTTAAGAAAAAAAGCAGTTTTGTAACTGTTGAAAAATGAATAGATCTGTATGATGTTTAAGGAATCAGATCTCTTGATTTAGAGGTGGTGTAAAAGTAACATTGTTTTTTAAAAAACTTTTATTGTGGTGTAATTTATATACCATAAATCAATCCATCTTAAGTATGCAATTCACCAGTTATTGGTGAATTTACAAGGTTATGCAGCCATCACCACAATCTAAGTTTATCTTTCTATCATCCCAGAAAGAAATCTTGTGCCCACTTGTGGCCTCTTATAGTGACTCCCCCATTCCCACTCCCAGTTCCACCCCATCACTATCTACTTTCTGTCTCCATAGATTTACCTCTTCTGGATATTTAGTATAAATGGAGTGAATGATACAACATGTGGTATTTTGTGACTGACTTCTTTTACCTAGCATAATGTCTTCAAGGTTCGTCCATGTTGTAGCCTGTATCAGTGCTTCATTCCTTTTTATGGCTGAGTAATATTCTATTGTATAGATAGACCACATTTTGTTTATCCATTTACCAGTTGGACATTTGTATTGTTTCTACTCTTTGGTAAAGTAGCATAATTTTTACTAAGATGAAAAAGAAATATTCTGCCTGTCATATTAAGGGAAAATGGTCCATTACCATTCCAAATAATCCTTTTCTCCTAAAAAGTATTGAGGTGAAACAATGATCATGGTGAGGTTAAGTGCTACAGTGGAGGGAATCTTTGGACTATGGGAGCCAGGGTCACCACTAGACCAGGTGATACCTTTATAGAATTAGAAAAAGGTACCCTTTCTCAAGGCATCTTCCTTCCATCTGCTGAAAGATGGTTGTAATAAATATACAAACCTACAGTGACCAGTGTGAATGGTTCTCCCTTAGAGTTATGCAGTGTACAACTCATACCACTGTCCATGGCAGCCCTGGGGGGGATGTAGAGTAGAAAGGTCCCCAACTTAGCTCTACGGAGGTATGGAGTCAGAGAAAGTATCATAGAGGAGGTGACTCTCAGGGTGACATTTCAAGAATGGATTAGGGTATATACCCCAAAGAATTGAAAACAGGTGCTCAAAAACTTGTACTTGAATGTTCATAGCAGCACTGTTCACAATAGCCAAAAGCTAGAAACAACCCAAACACCCATCAATGGATGAGTGGAACCATAAACGTGGTCTATCTATACAGTATAGATAGATACTATCTATCTATAGTATCTGGAGTACTATTCAGCCGTAAAAAAGAATGAAGTTCTGATACATGTTACAACAGGGGTGAACCTCAAAAACATCATGCTAAGTGAAAGAAGCCAGACACAAAAGGCCACATATTATACAATTGTATTTGTGTGAAATGTCCACAATAGGCAAATCCATAGAGGCAGACAGCGGATTGGTGGTTGCCAGGGGTTATAGGGAGTGGGGGATGGAGAGTGACTGTTTAAGGATATGGGGTTTTATTTGGGACTGATAAAAATGTTTTGGAACTAGACAGAAGTGTGAGTTGCACGACATTGTGAACGTACTACATGCCACTGAATTGTTCACTTTTACATGGTTAAATTTATGCTGTGTGAATTTCACCTAAAAGGGAAAAAAAAGAGAAAAAGAGAATGGATTAGGCGGGTAGAAAAGTGATGAAGATGGTGCTCTGGACAGAAGAAACAGTGTGTGCAAAGCTTGAGGGGGAAACTGCTTCGCACATTCAGAGAACTCTGTTCTCTCGTGTCAGACACGATCTCAAGCTCAGGGAAGGAATCAGCTAGGAAGCCTGGGGAAGTTGGTCTCCTGGGCTCCGCATGGGTCAGCAAGCAGCACCCACGCTGAGCCCTCCTGCCCATAACCAACCAGGGCACAGTTAGCTTCCCACGCTCAGAGCCGGTGCGTTTCCGATGGGAATGTCCCAGGCCGGAGGTCCCCTGGCAGCGCCCAGCATGGATCCGCCCCGGCAGCTGCCCAGCCTTTCCCTGGAGCCCACTCCCTCTCCTGGGGACCTGGGAGGAGAGGCCTCAGGACGCGCATCTGACCCTATAATCTCTCGTCCTCTGGGTGTAGGTTTCCCAAGGCTGCTGGGAAAGACGGCCTGTCTCCCTGTAGCAGATGGATGGAGATAGCCCGTCCGTCTGTCCATCTCAAAATCACTCCTTAAAATAGTGCAGGCTCTGGGCCAGCCCCAGCGGGTTCTCTCTCTGCTTGGGTGCTGATCACAGGGTGCTGGTTCCTCCATGTCTTGCCTTTCTGCCCCTCCCTGAATCTGTTTTGAGTTGGTTTCCTAGTTTGCTCTGGTCCTCAGCAGACTTCTCCCTCCAGGTGGAAGTTGGAGGCACAGTCCAAGGAGCTGGCGGTTGTACCAGCACAGGATACCTCCCTCCACACATTTCTTGTGATGCTGACCTCTGTCTCTCTCCAGAGTGTACTGGGGAGATGAAAGTTTTACTGTTTTTATCTTGGAAGGAAATGCCACCAGCGCATGGCTGTGGGTTATCTGAGGAAGACAAAACAAAGCCGTGGCCTGGAAGCAAGGCCTCTGGGGTCATGCACCTCAGTTTGAGTCCCCGCCTGCCACTTCCTAGCTGTGTGACTGTGTTCATTATCTAGGGCTGCTGTACAAATGGCTGCAAACTTGGTGGCTTAAAACGACAGGAATTTGTTCTCTCATAGTTCTGGATGCCAGAGGTCTGAAATCAAGGTGTCATCAGGGTTGGTTCTTTCCAGAGGCTCTGAGGGAGAATCCAGTCCAGGCCCTTCTCCTCTTCTGGCTTCAGGCGGCTGCCAGGTCCTCGGCCTCCTCAGCTTGTAGCTGCATCCCTCCAACCTGCCTCCTCCTTCACGTGGCTTCTCTCTCTGCCTCTAATTCCCCTCTCCTTTCTCTTATAAATAAGGACACTGGTCATTGATTTAGGTCCCATCCTAAATCCAAGATGATCTCATCTGGAGGTCCTTAATTAATTACATCTGTAAGACCCCTATTCTAGATAAGGTCACCTTCTGAGTTTCCGAGTGGACATTTCTTTGGGGGCCACAGGTCAGCCCGCTGCAGTGACCTCGGGCAAGTTGCCTCACTCCACTGTACTGTCCTCATCTGTAAAGTGGCCGTGGTGCCAGTGCCCAGCTCAGGGGCTGCTGTGAGGGTGGAACGGGTCACCTTGCACAGAAGGAGCTCGGGGGGGCCCGCGGCACAGCGCATACTCTGGAGGTGGGCGCTGCTGGGGACGCTGCAGGCAGGCAGCTGTTTCTTTCCTCTCTTTCCTAAGTTTCATGGTCATAATGGGCTCCTTGAGAGCAATAAAGACTGTTTTTACATCACCCATTTTTGGTGAGATGAGCGAACGGTCATACATACTCATAGCATAACCACGAGCGGGACAGAAGGAGATGGAGTTGAAGGGAGGTCTCCCTCCCGTGCTGGTTCTCAGTCCCTCGGACCCTCTTCTCAGGGACAACCATCGTTGGCTGTGTCGGGTAGCTTCACGATATATCCAACATACACAAGTAATTGAAGATGTGTGTGTGTGTGTGTGTGTACACCTTAGGTATGTATATGTGTGTGTGAAAATATATCCCTCTTTTTAAAACATAAGAGGTGTAATGCTATGTCACCTAGCCTTTTATTTTTTAGCTTACTATGTCTTGGAGATTGTTCTATGTCAGTCCATGACGATCTGCCTGGTTCTTTTCAGTGGCTGCCCAATGTGCCGCTGTGTGGCCCTACCAGATTTTTTTTTTTAATGTCTTTTATTTCTTTCTTTCTTTATTTATTTTTGGCTGCGTTGGGTCTTCGTTGCTGCGCACGGGCTTTCTCTAGTTGCGGCAAGCGGGGGCTACTCTTCATTGCGGTGTGTGGGCTTTTCATTGCGGTGGCTTCTCTTGTTGCGGAGCATGGGCTCTAGGCATGCGAGCTTCAGTAGTTGTGGCACGTGGGCTCAGTAGTTGTGGCTTGTGGACTCTAGAGTGCAGGCTCAGTAGTTGTGGCGCATGGGCTTAGTTGCTCCGCGGCATGTGGGATCTTCCCAGACCAGGGCTCCAACCCGTGTCCCCTGCATTGGCAGGCAGATTCTTAACCACTGTGCCACCAGGGAAGTCCCCAGATTTTTCTTTAAGTTAATTTTTAGTTTATATTGGAGTATAGTTGATTTACAAAGTTGTGTTAGTTTCAGGTGTACAGCAAAGTGATTCAATTATACATATGCATATATTCATTCGTTTTCTGATTCTTTTCCCATTTAGGTTATTACAGAGTATTGAATAGAGGTCCCTGTGCTGTACAGTAGGTCCTTGTTGATTATCTATTTTATATATAGTAGTGTGTATATGTTAATCCCAGTCTCCCAATTTATCCCCCCCGCCCATGCCCTACCAGATTTTAGATACCAAAATGTATTTCGCTAGTCTGCAGTTGATAGACTGGTTGAATGGTTTCTTTCTGGTCTTTTGCTTTTGCTGATATTCTTGCAGTGACCAACTTAAACGTCTGTCCTTGGGCACACGTGTGGGAGTTTCCGATGTGGCTATTTCTTGAGGTTTGTGGAGCAGCCCACGAGTTGTAGCAGGAGGCAGGGATGTAGGCCTGATCGGAATCAGCACAGCTGGACTGGAAGACGGGACTTCGTGGTGATGGAGAGTCCTGATGCCAAAGGAGGGGCTGCCTCTTTTCTGTGGCCCTTCTCCCTGCGAGGGCTGCCCCTGGGCCCTCGGCTCAGAGGTCAGACTTGCCTGAGGGGAGCCTCCCCAGACCCCCTGAACGTGGCCCCTGCGGGCAGCTGTGGCCCTTGCTACCAGCTCAAGGTGGAAAAAGTGAGAGTGAGAAAGAGGAATGAAATAGACTTTTGGCTCTTCTGCTTTTTGTCCTGAGGATTTGGCTCAGCCAGGCCACCAGAATGTCCATCTGTTATCTGAGGGGATAGAGAGAAGGTTGTTTGGAGACGGGCATAGGGTTCATGGAGCTTGCACAGTCATCTCATTCATCTGACCCTGGAGTGGACCAGATCTTCTTATGTGATGTAAATCTGCCCCCCTCTCCCAGATATGGTCATGACTATCCTCTCTGGTCCCCAGTGATGCATAGGCATGGGCTATTCCAGTCCCATCCATCCTCCCATCCTTCCTTCCATCCATCCATCCATCCATCCATCCATCCATCCATCCATCCATCCTCCCATCCATCCATCCATCCATCCTCCCATCCATCCATCTTCCCATCCATCCATCTAACAAATATAATTGAGCACCTGCTATATGCCAGGTACTTGAGGTACAGTGTTAAACAAAACAGACAAGCCCCCCTCTTCCCCAGTAAAGCTTGCTTTCCAGCACAGGGAGATAGACAAACACAAGAGGTCATTGCAGATGGCTCTAAGTGATGTGAAGGAAATAAACACGTTAATTGCCTGAGTGCCTTGAGGCAACTGCCTGCACCCCTGTGGACAGAGACTTAGAAAAGGCCTCTCGGGGAGTGGAAGCCCTCAAGATGACAGGAAGGCATCACCCATGGCAAAAATCGGGGAGAGAGTGTTCCAGGCAAAGGCCCTGGAAGGGAAGCGTGTGTTCTCTGTGAGAGCAGGTGGCTGTGTAGGAGCTGAGTAGGGGTGAGGAGAGAAAGGTGCCAATGAGGCAGCTGGGTGGGGACACATCAGGCCAGACTTCGTAGGCCATGGTGGGGAGACTGGGGGCCACTGGGACTAGCCAGCTGGTTTTGACCAGGCCATGGCTGATCTGACTCTTTTAAGAAGATTTTTCTACTATAATGCAATGGCACCTCACACCTGTCAGGATGGCTGTTATCAAAAATCAGAAAGTAGTTAAGTGTTGATGTGGATGTGGAGAAACTGGAATGTTGGTGCATTGCTGGTGGGAAAGTAAACTGGTGCAACCACTATGGAAAACAGTATGGCAACTCCTCGAAAAGTTAAACAGAATTGGCACATAATCCAGCAATTCTGCTTCTGAGCATATACCCCAAAGAAGTGAAAGCAGGGACACCAACAGATATTTGTACACCCATGGTCATAGCAACACTATTCACAGTAGCCAAGAGATGGAAGCAACCCAGGTGTCCATCAACAGATGAATAGATAAACAAAATGGGGTATATCCATACAATGGACATTTTGACACATGCTGCAACATGGATGAACCTTGAGGAAACTATGCTAAATGAAGTAAGCCAAACACAGAAAGACAAATTCTGTGCAATTCCACTTACATGAGACACTTAGAGTAGTCAAAAATCATAAAGACAGAAAGTAGAATTGTGGTTGCCCGGGGCTGGAGGGAGGAGGGACTGGGGAGTTATTATTTAATGGGTATGGAGTTTGTTTGGGAAAATGAAAAAGATGGATGGTGGTGATGGTTGCACAACAATGTGAACGTGCTTCATGCTACTGAACTGGACACTTTAAAATGGTCTCAGTGGTAAATTTTATGTATGTTTTACCAAAATTTTAAAAATTTATAAGAGAAAAAAGACGACCCCTCTGGCTGCCCCGTGAGAATGGCAGGGGCGTGGGCAGAGGCAGGGAGATGGGAGGGGAGGATCTGGGCCTGAAGTGATGGTTCTCAGACCAGGTGTGGCAGCGGTGATGGGATGGATCTACGCTGATTCATGGGAAGCGGATCCTTCCATCCCTGAGGCCACTTCATGCCCCGGTTTCCTTCTTGTCACCTTAGACCTTAGGTGGTAAGGCTGCTTCTCTGGCCTGGGAAGGAGGCCTCACTTCTTCCCTTGACTGGTCCCTGCTGGTCTCTCCAAGCTGCCTTGTCTCCCAACGCCTTCCCTAATCCAGCTGGAGCTTGGGCCCCTAGGGACCCCCGTTCCATTTCCTGTGCCCTGTCCTGTATTTGGAACAGCAGAAAGTACCCAGACTCTGACGCATGATGCTTCAACCCCCAGGTTGGTCCCTGAAGTGGCTGTGTGACTTTGGGTTACCTGACCTCAGTTTCCTTAAACTTAAAAGGGTCAGGATCAAAGACCACACAGGGAAAGTGCCAGAAAAGTGTATCTGGCCCATAATAGGTGTTCAATAAATAGTAGGTGTTGGGTCCAAATCCTGCCTCATCCACTTACTAGCTGTGTAACTGTGGGCAAGTTTTAAAATTTCTCTGTGCCTCAGTTTATTCATCTGTAAAATGGGGATAAAATTAGTCTGTCTCATAGGATGTATGAGGGTTGAATGAGTTAATAGAGGCAAATGCTTGAAATAATGCATGACACAGAGGATGTGCTAAGTAGTAGATACTATTATGTGGTATTTTCACGGTCTAGCATGGGGACGAATACCTGGTAGATGCCCTAAAAGCATTTGTTGAATGAATGAATGAGTGACTCAATTTCTTGTGTGTATATTGAACTTCCCCATCAAGAAACTCATGTCTTCCAACTCATGTTGGAAGTCATGAAACTCATGTCTTCCAACTCATGTTGGCTTTTTTCAGTGCTCACCAAGCTACACCTTCTCTGTGTCAGGGACTTAGGGCTCAGGGGCTGGGGATCCAGAAACTGAGGGAAGCGGGGTCCCGAACCGGATACTTCTGCCTATGAGCGGTTCATGGTTCTGTGGGGGCAGTGACACAAACAAAGAGAAAAAAAACCAGCCCGGGACAGGGCGCTCGGGCAGCACAGGGGCTGTGGCAGTGGAGACATCTGTCTTGGGGATGGGCAGGAGCCAGTGACAGCTCCAGGTTTTCTGTCTGGGGGGGTCTTAGAGGCAGCAGTCAGGTTATTTGATGGAGGCTGGGGGCTTTTCTTAGGGCTTCTTCTCTCTAACAAGGTTGACTATTTGTGATAGCTTAGGAGCGTTGACGGAGATTTACAGCCAAGCCTCTGCCTGCTCCATCACTGTGTGGAAGGCTTCTTAGAAGAGGTGTCATCTTCGAGACTGAGGGAAGTGGCCAGGAAGGGAGAAGAGAAAGGCCTGCTAGGCAGCAGGAATAGCCTGAACAAAGGCACAGAGTGCGTTTGGGGGTTGATCTGGGTGGGGTTGCTGGGGAATTAAGAGTGAGGGACATAGAAGTGCCAAGGCTGGGGAGGCAGGCAGGGCCAGTCACGGGAGGCCTTGGATGCCCCTTCTGGGCCTCATCTGAGGACACTGGGGGCCGTGGACAGCTTTTAAAAACTGCTTATTAAGATAAAACTTGCATACTAAAAATCCTCCCAAGATAAGTGTAAAATTCAGTGATTTTCAATAAATTTAGTTATGTAAGCATCACCGCAATCCAGCTTATAAACCCCAAAATGATCCTTCATGCCTGTTTGCAGTCACCCCACCCCAGCCCCTGGCAACCACTAATCTACCTTCTCTCTTTATGCATTTACCTATTCTGCACATTTCTTATAACTAGAATCACACAATATGTAGCCTTCTGTGTCTGACTTTTCCTTAGCATCATGTTTTTGAGGGTCATCCATGTTGTAGCCTGTATCGGTACTTCATTGTTTTTATGACTGAATAATGTTCCATTGTATAGATTGACCACATTTTATTTATCCATCCACCAGCAGATGGACATTTGGGTTGTTTCTACTTTTTAGCTATTATGATAACGCTGCTGTGAACATTTGTGTGCAAGTCTTGTAGAGACACATGTTTCTGTTCTCTTGGGTAGATTCCTAGGAGTGGAATAGCTGGGTCATATGATGAATTTATGTTTAACATTTTAAGAAACTTCCAAAGTGGAAGAGGGTTAAGGAGCAAGTGATCAGGCAGTTCAGCGTGTCAGAAAGATTACTCTGAGAAGGGGTTTGGAGGAGGATGTCACAAGATCCCGGGAGATCTTTGATCATAAGAGGCTGAGGGTTGTGATGGTGGGGATGGAGCAGGGAATGGAGTTAAGAAATGCCTGCCGCTTCACCATTGCCCAGCAGAGGATGTGATGCTCTGCTTTCTCAGTTATGGTTAACTGGCTGATGATTGAGGTGTTTAACCTTCCCCGTGTCCCTCATAGGGGATCTTGGCTCCACCCCCTAAGGCCACTTTAAGAGCAGAAGGTGATCAGTAATGTCTGCTTAGTCACGTTTAATCTCACGATGCCCTATGCACCCACCAGGGTTCTCTGGTGGTAAGCGACAGAGACCTTATCTAGAAAAGGGATTTCTGGAGTAGTATTGGGGAGCTCACAGATGGGGTGGGAAAAGTGGGGAGCCAGCCTCAGAAAATGTTAGAAACCGGGGCTGTTTGGGCTCTGGGGGCAGGAAGTGAGGCCCCCTCAGGGCCTCCATTGTGCTTCTCCATCCTTGATCCAGCTCAGAGTTTGAGCTTAGAGATTCTGATTGACATAGCCTAGGAAACGTTGTTGCCTCTTGGCTGGGGTAGCTTGTGGGTCAGTCCCACCAAGACTGTACATGATGGCGGGGGGGGTGGGGTGGGCAGGGAACATGGATCCTTAAGGACCGTAGGATGCTTTTCTCGGAAGAAGAGGAAATGGATACTGGATTTTCGAACCAAAAATGTCCGCTACCCCATATTCCAGATAAAAAAACTGAACCATGGAGAGGTTAAGAATATTTGCCCAAAGCCATAGAGGTGGGAAGTGGCCAAGTTGGAATGCCAGTCTGTCTGGATCCAAAGTCGGTGTTCTGTCTGTGACCTAGTCTGGGCAGAGTGGGTCTCCTGGGACCCTCCAGAGCTGGTGGAGCAGGGATTCTCACTGCCCCCTGAACAAGTCAGTCTCCAGTATCTTTCTGGGGCTGCCTCCAGGACTTTAGGGGGTCGGGAAAAGTATCTAAAAGAGCCCTGCTGCCCTCTTGGCTTTGGTCTTATCCCCTATGCCCTGGGCAATGAGCCCAGCTGGCCCCTTGTTGCCCCCAGTGGGGCCAGCATGTAGGAGCTTAAATGGGAGGCCCAGGAGGCACCATATCCAGACCCTCAGCTCAGAGCAAATTCTAACTCATGGCTCTTTTTTTTCTTTCTGTTCTCAGATCGAGAGGACCAGTCCATTCTCTGCACGTAAGTGGAGCTGCTTTTTCTTTTGTTTTTCTAGAGTCAAGATCCAGCCTATTAAAGAAAAAAGTCCATGAGAACAGGGCTCTTTGATGTGTTTGCTGTTCCATGCACCCTGCCCCTGCCCTGTCCCTGGCACAGCGTAGGTGCTCACTAAACATTTGTTGAACAAATGTTCTGATGCTGAGGCTGGCACCCCTAAACTGCCAGTGATACGTGGTGCCATCTTGTTCTGCACCACCCCCTTTTAAAAACCAGCATTTATTGAGCACTTACTGTGTGCCAGGTCCTGAACTAAATATTTTACAGACAGAATCGCATCTAATTCCATAACAGCTCTGTGAAGGTAGATGCCATTTCCGTTGGTGAGGAAGCCTTGGCTTGTGTTAAACGATGTGTTAAACAATCACCCTCAAATTTCACAATTAGTAACCACATTGTGCCATAATTGGTGGCTGGTGTCATGATTTCTTTGAAGACCTGGATACATAGTCAGAAGATACTAAACTCAATTTAGAATCATTCAGAGAGTTTTCAGTGTTCAGGAAAATCTCTCCTGTGGTGGGCAGAATACAGGTATCCCTTGGAGAATTTGTGGACTTAGTTCAGACCACTGCAATGAAGTTAATATCACAGTAAAGCGAGTCAGGCAGATTTTTTGGTTTCCTAGTACATATAAAAGTTACGTTTACACTATACTGTAGTCTATTAAGTGTACAATAGCATTATATCTATATAAACAACTGTACACACCTTAATTAAAAAATACCCATTGCTAAAAAATCTTAACTATCATCTGAGCCTTCAGGGAGTTGCAATCTTTTTGCAGTAGTGACATCAGAGATCACTGATCACAGATCACCATGACAAATAGAATAATAATGAAAAAGTTTGAAATATTACGAGAATTACCAAAACATGACACAGAGACATGAAGTGAACAAATGCTGCTGGAAAAATGCTTGACACAGGGTTGCCACAAATCTTTAATTTGTAAAAAAATACAATATCTGCAAATTGCAATAAAGCAAAATGCAATACAAGTGCCTGTGATGGTTCCCCAAAGATCTCCACCTCCTAATCACCAGAACCTGTGAATGTGTCAGGTGACATGGCAAAGGGGAATGAAGGTTGCCATGGCATTACGGTTGCTAATCAGCTGACCTAAGACTAGGGAAGGGATCGTAGATTATCCAGGTGGGCCCAATGTAATCACAAGGTCCTTACAAATAGAAGAGGGAGGCAGGGGAGGAGTCAGAGGGAGATGCAATGTGAGAAGGGCTTCACCCACCATTGCTGGCTTTGAAGATGGAGGAAGCCCAGGATGAGAACAGCTTCTAGAAGCTGGAAAAGGCAAGGAAACGGGCTCTCCCCTAGTGCTCCCAGAAAGAAACACAACCCTGCTGACACCTTGGTTTTAGCCCAGTACGATCCATGTCAGACTTCTGCCCTCCAGAACTGTAAGATAATCAGTTTGTGTTGTTTTAAGTCAGTAAGTTTGTATAATTTGTTACAGCAGCAATGGGAAACTAATACACCCTCCTTCCTTCTTCACCTCTACACCCACTCCTCTCTCACTCACTATTCAACAGATTGAATGGGTCTGTCCCACTGGTGAGTACTTGGCATATAGGAATGAACCAAAAATAAACGACCCCTCTTCTCAAGAGGGAAGACAGCCACTAGAACAATAATTACACACTTTCCTTTGGTACTGCTTGAATTTACTGTTTGATCCTGTGAAGGTACTACCTTTTCAGGAACTAAAAAAAATACATACACATTTTAAAAATCACTTAAAGAAATGTGTAATTACAAACTGAAAATTATGAAGAATGAGACATGTAAAGAACTAGGAGAATGTGTAAATCAGAGAAGTTCTAACTGGGGAGAACACTAAAGGTTTCCCAAAGAAGTGATGCAGAGATGATAAGGAAAAGAGAGGAAGAGTTTACAGCATATGCAAAGACCCTGAGGTCAGATAGAGCGTGTTCTATTGGAGAAACTGAGAGATCAGTTTGGCCAGAGTGTGTCTCCCAACAAAAGCCTTCTGTCTGAGAAGAGGTATTACAGGACATTTAGGACTGTGGTTGCAAACTCAAAGGCCAATCAAAGTCAACCAAGTACTGTTAATGTGTGAAAAGGCCTGGGTGTAGCACAGTAGGGAATGGTGGCGAGTGTGGTGAACTGGAGAAAATGGCCCATCTGAGGGGGGGAGCTGCTACCCCTCTTCTGTCCACTGTTGCCAGGGGAGAATGCAGGTCCAATGTTGCCAGACTTTCCTACATTTCAATAGAAGCTGGAAATCTAGGTTTTTACGTGAAATATCAAATTTTTAAACATTGGCACCTAATTTACATGAACACATATACACAGAGCTCCAGCCAAATAAAGTCCATTTGTGGGCTGGCTTTGCCAGTGGGCCACCTGTTTACAACCTCTGTCCCAGAACTTTGGGCCAGGAAGGGTCCTCAGAGATAACTGAGCCTGCACTTCCTGCCCACCACACACACCTGGTCAGTTACAAGGGTTGCAGGAAATTTTCATAGAGCATCAAAATCGGGAATGATTCATATTATTTAATATGAAAGTGGATTCAAGTTGGTCTCCGTAATAATATCTCCCTTTCATTCACTTGTATTCCAAATATTGCTTTGAGGGGGTGGGGCAGCAGGAGGGTGATAATTATGGTGGAGAATTGGGTCAGTAGCATATAGACAGGCTGGTTATGGCCAGCGTGAGTTGTGTGTGTCAGGGGTGGTCATGGCTGTTGGCGCTGGGGTCTCATACTGTGCACATAGCTTAGAGAAACCAACCACGCGCTTCGGGAGGAAAACAAGCACTGGCGGATCTAGTGCAGGTGAGGTCACCACCATCCACCCAATGGATGTGTTCCACAGTGAGGGTGAGAATAGACATGGGACTCTGCCGGTCCCTCCACTGGTCTCGTTCCCCTGTGGCCCTGACGGTGTGAGCATCTCGCCTCGCCGAGCCCATTCTCTCCCCTGCATTGTCCGTATTGCACACTCGGAATCCCTGCATCTAGTTGGCATTTATACACAGAGGCTGCTTTAGAGGGGCGTTGCATACCAAGCCACAGGTGCATTGCTTTGAGGATGTTTTAAGGGATTTTTCAATTTTACGTTTTCTGTGATTGATTGTGTTGACTTACAGGCTGTTGGTCCCCAGCCTCCATATCAAATGTGACTCCACTGCTCTGCAGGTCTCATTAGAATCTAGGTTCATCCATGGAAGGGACTGTCCACCGAGTTATGTCATTGAAAGCCTCCTTAGAGTGGGGGTTACAAGCCAAACCACCCGGGTTTCGATCCTGGCTCTGCCTCTCACTAGCTTGTAGCTTCAGGTACAAATTTAACCTCTCCAGGGCTCCGCGTTCTCACTATAAAGTGGGGAAGTGGGAATGATGATAATGGTGCTTAATGGTACTTAATAGGGTTGTTGTGAGGGTTACATATATATATGTATGTATATGAATATGCATATGTATATCTATATATACAGACACACATACTCATATATATGACTCCGATGTATATATCTGACTAAGAACCAAGCCCTGTAAGCTAGATATTCATATGTCATGACTAACATGTGTGTCCTGGCAGAGCAGAGAACCCACTGCTCAAGTCCAGTTACCTCATTTTTATAGAGGAGGAAATCAGAGAGGTCATGAGATTTGCCCAGAGGCACACAGCGAGTTTTTGTTGATAGTGAGACCTGGACCTAAATTTCTTGAGGCCATTGGAGGGCCCAACCCTCATTCGCTGGCCTTCACTGATGAGCCAGCCACAGCCCCACCATCCCTGCCCCACCGTGGACTGTGGCATCAGGGGGTGAGGAATGGCTGGCATCTTTCGTATTTAGCGCATCCATTTGGAGGAAAAAAGCTGCAGCCTGCCCGCCCTGGCTCAACCACTCGGGGTATGAGCTGAGACCCGAGTGATGAGAGGGAGCAAGCCCCGAGGAGGATTTGGGGGAGGAGTTTCGGGTGGGGAACAGCGAGGGCAAAGGTCCTAAAGTGGGAACCACTTGTGTTTTGAGGGTCAGAGACGGTCTGAGTGGGTGGGGCGCAGGGAGGAAGGAGGAGGGTAGGAGGATGTGGTCGGGGACACGGTCATGAAGGGCCTTGCAGGCTGGGGTGAGCGTATGGACAAGAGGTTAGAGCAGATCTTTCTGATCATTCAAGGAGGCCAGAGTGCCACTTGGGGATGCGCACTGATGCCCTAGGGTCTGGGGGACTGGGACTCAGTGGCAGGAGATGCTGGTGTCAGGCGACTCTCCCCTTCAGAGGAGGCAACTCAGGCCACCCGGTGCCTCTGTCACTCTCCCTGGGGCCAGTGCTGACTCTTGGAAAACTGCAGGCTTCCCAGGGGTTTGCCTTGGTTGCTTCACCCGCAGCCTGCATTTGCTCCCAACCAGGCTTCCTACTTTGACCCCACCTGCCCTCATCCCTTCCACCCTGTTTCTGAAGAAGAGGGAGAAACACTTTCTGGCAGAGGCCTGCAGGGTTTTTAAAGGTGTTTTTGATAACACAGTGCAGTGTTGAAGGGGCGCAGATGTCTCAGGAGAGTAGCCGCTGTGCTTAGCTGGTGAGGCTGTGGAGGCACAGATCTAGGTTTGCTTTCCCGCTGTGCTGCATGCCAGCAATTTGTTCTTGGGCAAGTTGGTTAAGCCTCCCAGCCTCAGTCTCCTCATCTGTAGAATGGGGGTATCAGTTGTGCCCACCTCCCAGGATTGTTGGGAGGATTGAAGGAGCTGTGTAGCGGGGGAGCTGAGCACGATGTTGGCACAGTGCAGGTGCCCATGATTGGCAGCTGGGGTTCTGATGCAGTGCCGCGGTTAGTATCAACCAGAGTTCTGCTGAGCCCTGCTTGCTTGACCATGAACTGCATAAAACCACCTCAGATACCTCCAGTGTGGGTTCTGTTAGAACTCTCTCCACAAACGTGGCTGCACATCAGGTCTTGGGCAATTAGTTCAAGAGACTGATGGCCTGGCTTCACCCCCAGCAGCTCTTGACTCAGTGGATCGGGGGTAGAGCTGGGGAAACCTGTGTTTTTATCTAGTGTCTTGGGCGACTGTGAAGCTGCAGGACCAGTCAGCAAGCTGGCAGGAATTGGAAACACTTGTCAAGGGTCGTCTACACAGGGGACGCTGAAGGGGTGGCTGTGTCTGAGCTGTGCACCCCCGTCTGCTCTGGGTGGGGGTCTAGAGGGGGGGTGTCTGGGAGCTGAGCCTCCACCAGCAGAGGGAGGGAGCTGGGGTGCTGCCCCTCTGCAGCCCACTGGGAGCTCAGAAGGGCGGGAAGCGTGAGTCAGGGAGGACTGGAGGGTCCTGGAGATTCTGACGCACACTTTGCAGTGAGGGTGTCTGGCTCATCCCCCAGTTTGCTGACCCATCGGTGCAGGCCTTGTGATAGGAAGACTTCTCAGGTTACCTGGTGGCTGCAGGGGTTAACGACGGGCCCCTCCAGTCTCGGATCCTGGGGAGCCTGGGCTGGGAGTGAACCCACCCAGAGATCGGGGTCCTCAGACCGTTAGCTGACTCTCCTGGCTGAGGAAGTAAAGTGATAGTGGGGCATTTGGGTCCCTTTCACTCCTAAGTGATGCTGTGACAACACTCGGAGGCACTGAGCAAGGCGACATGAGGACATTTTGGCTCCAGACAGACCAGGTTTTCATTTTGGGGGTGGCTTGTGTGCTAGATGAAAAAGAACAGAGTCCTGGTCTCAGCTCTGTCATATTCTCATGACATGATCTACAGAAAGACACTGACCCTGTCTGAGCCTCAGTTTCTTCATCTAGAAAATGGACAATTGCACCTACCTCACAGGGTGGTTATAAGGAATAAATGGGTTAATTCATAAAAAGCTCTTAGCACAGTGCCTGATGACGTGTTAATGCACAATGAACACAAGTGCTACTTGTAAGTTACATTTGAAATTTCCACTAAGCCCCCAGACATTCTAAGTGAAACCAAAGAAGAAAGTATAGGGTAACAGAAAAAGAATGGTAGCTATTAATATGCATAATAACCATGCCCATGGGTATTTTATCTTAATGCATTTTTAGGCATGGCCAGTGAATCTACAGCTGGCTGTTTAGAGATATTCATCTTAACCCCAGACCAGGATCTACAAATGCAAATGCCTAGGAGAGCCTGGCAGGTAATAGAAAGGAGTGAAGTGGGCAGGGAGTGGCAATAGGGAGTGGTGAAGACTGCGGCAAATTGGAAAGCACGTATCCATTCAAGGGAACAGCTGTGATTCTGCCACAGACAATTGATCCCTTGGGAGAATGTCGACCCAGTGTTACCAGAGGTCCTTGGGTTTGTCCCTCCCCAAGAGAATCCAGAACTTTGGAGTTCATAAAACACAATGGTTGTATACTCCATATGCTTGTCTGCCCTTGCTTTTTCTACCCAACAGTGTATTTTAGAGTGCATTCTGTCTGATTATATATAGTAGTGGCTGCCTGGAGATGCTGTATTTTATTTTATCAACCCCTATGGATCATAATTTTGGTTGTTTCCATTCCTTACAAAGTGTAAAAGAAATACACACACACACACAATTGATCATCATTATTCACTGATTCCGTATTTGCAGGTTTACCTACTTGCTAACATTTATTTGTACCCCTAATTCAATACTCATGGTGCTTTCATGGTCATTCGAGGACATGTGCAGAGCTAAAATCTGGGTCCCCTGACGAACACGTTCCCAGCTGAGGCGGAACAAGGTGACACTCGGCCTTCTTGTTTCAGCTCAGACTGTAAACAAGGGTCCTCTTCGTGGCATATTTAGTGCCATGCTTTTGAATTTTTGTAGCTTTTTTTTTTTTTTTTTTTAGTGATTTTGCTGTTTAAAACGTCCACCAAGTGTAGTGCCGAAGTGCTGTCTGGTTTTCCTAAGGGCAGGAAGGTTGGGATGTGCCTTATGGAGGAAATACGTGTATAGGTGAGTCTCCTTCAGGCATGAGTTACAGCGCTGTTGGCCATGAGTTCAATGTCAATGAATCAACAATATATTAAGTAATGTGTCTTTAAACAGAAACACACATAAAGTTATACTATAGTGATTGGTTGATGAAAATTTTGGGACCAGAAGCTCACAGGAACCTACCTGTGTGTTTCCCCTACGAGCGACGATGGTTCAGTGATCACTAATTCAGTGTTTGCAGTGGCTTCATAGAGCATAACTAGTGTGAACAACGAGAATGACTCTGTGTGTGTGTGTGTGTGTATACAAACATATGCCTCTACATACACAAACATACATTTTAAACTTCTAACTGAAAGTTAGCATCTCCTTCAATTAAAAGCAATGTCAACAAATCATGTTATTAACAGAATTATTCACAGTATTAACAGATAGTAACAGTAACCCCATTGTTTCTAGACTTTTGCTCCACAACTTTCTCTGCATGTTTAGAGTTGTGAATGACGGGTTCTGAGTTCAGGTGCTAAGAAATTCTAATTGCCATAGTCTTGAAAATAGAGCCTGCTATCTGCTTTTCAAAAGTGCTTTTCCAGATTTTCTTCCCCCAAATGTTCCTTACAGCAAACTCCCAAGGCCAAAGGACAGACTCAGGCAACAAATACTTATTTTGCACCAACTGGCACCAAAGCAGGTGCTAGGCCTGGGGGTCCTGGTGTTGAACCAGATAAATAAGAGTTTCAGGTGGCGATTTAATTGTGAAGACAATGAAATGCATTGAGAGAAGATTTAGAAAATTTGTAATAAGTTTGGGGTTGATATGTATAGAGATAGAAAACTGGGAAACACTAAGACAAGGTAATTATTAATTCTAGGGGAAATCAAAGTTAGGCAAGAAGGAAGAGTAATCACAGTGACAAAGGGGCCCAGCCGTGTCCAGTGTTTCCATCATCTTTATAATGCAAACCCTGAGTGTTGATCTAGCCGGAAATACTATATGTGACCACATTGCTTCTATGGGGAAAGAGGAGAGGGTTAAACAGGAGCTAAATTATCATCTTCCACAATGGGAAATCAACATTTGATGTTTAACAATGAATAATCAAAAATTAGTGATATAATGCTACTTAGGTAAGTGTATATAAATGCTAAAACAACCTGCTGACTCAGTTTCCTAGTCTTTTCCAGCTCCCAGAGGCTGCTTACATTCCTTGGCTTGTGGCCTCTTCCTCCATCTTCAGAGCCAGCAGCGTATCTCCTAATCTCTGTCTCTGACCCTCCTGCCTCCCTCTTATAAGGACACGTGATTATACTGGGCTACCGGGATAATCCGAGATAATTATCCCTTCTCCAGATCCTTAATTTAATTTAAAGTCTCTTGTCTCATGTAAGGTATTCACAGATTCCTGAGATTAGGATGTGGGCATCTTTGGGGGGTGGGACATGAGATCAGAGAGAGGTGGGTGAGGTCTTCTAGAGGAGTCTGAACTTTAAAATGGACAGAAAAGCACTGGAACACTTCAGCCAGAGGTCAGCAAACTCTGACCAGTGGGCCAAATCTGGTCCCTGTCTGTTCTTTTATTGTTTTATTGGGACACAGCCACTCCCATTTGTTTCCACATTTGCTTTTGTGCTACGAAGGCAAAGCTGAGTAGTTAGGACACAGAATGCAGGCCCCACCAAGCCTATAGTATTTATTATCTGCTCTTTACAGAATGGTTTGCTGACTCCTGGCTTAAACAATAGAAAAATATGTCTTGTATTTTAATGATAGTATGAATATTGAAGATAATGATATAAACAGAATATATAAGCATTAGGAGAGAAATAGTTGTAAAAGTAACAATAGGTAACATTTTTGTATACCTGGCATTTTTCTAAATGTTTTATATATTCACTCATTTAATCCTCATAACAATCGTAGAAGTGCTTTTATTATACCCATTTTATAGATGAGGAAACTGAGGCATGGGAGTAGTTAAATGACTTGCACGTGGTCACATAGGGCAGAGCAGAGACTTGAACTCAGGCAGTCTGGCCCTGGAGCCCATTGTGTTATTCTGCTGATTGATGCTGCAGGGGAAAGAGGCACTGCTTTTGCCTGGGGAGCTGGAGGCAGTACTCAAAATAGAGGCAGTGCTTAACTGGGCTTTGTAGGATGTATAGGAGTTGGACAGCACAAATCCAGAGGACTTTGCTGGCTGCAGGGGTGGGAGTCACATGAGGACCAGGGACTGAACAGCTCTGAGATTCAGAGGCAATTTGGCTTTGCTACCAATGGCAGACCACGGCTGAAATGGACTCAGAAATGGTGTTCAACCCTAGGAGCTTGGACCAGCTACCTGACTTGTAAAATCATGCAAAATGAGAATGCTGAGCCCCTTGTTCAAAGGGAACCCTTTTGCACTGTTGGTGGGAATGTAAATTGATACAGCCACTATGGAGAACAGCATGGAGGTTCCTTAAAAAACTAAAAATAAAACTACCATATGACCCAGCAGTCCCACTACTGGGCATATACCCTGAGAAAACCATAATTCAAAAGGACACATGCACCCCAATGTTCATTGCAGCACTATTTACAATAGCCAGGACATGGAAACAACCTAAATGTCCAACGATAGATGAATGGATAAAGAAGACGTGTTACATATATACAGTGGAATATTACTCAGCCATAAAAAGGAATGAAATTGGGTCATTTGTAGAGATGTGGATGGACCTAGAGTCTGTCATACAGAGTGAAGTAAGCCAGAAAGAGAAAAACAAATATCGTATATTAATGCATATATGTGGAATCTAGAAAAATGGTACAGATGAACCTATTTGTAGGGCAGGAATAGAGACACAGATGTAGAGAACGGACATGTGGACACAGAGGGGGAAGGGGAGGGTGGGAAAAATTGGGAGATTAGGTTTGACATAGATACACTACCATGTGTAAAATAGATAGCTAGTGGGAACCTGCCGTATAGCACAGGGAGCTCAGCTCGGTGCTCTGTGATGACCTAGATGGGGGGGTGGGGGAGAGGGAGGTCTAAGAGGGAGGGCATATAGGTATACTTATAGCTGATTCACTTCATTGTACAGCAGAAACTAACACAATATTGTAAAGCAGTTTTAGTCCAATAAAAAAAAATTAATTAAAAAAATTATTTAGAAATTCAAGATCGCAACATCAGAGCATTAAATCAAGCACAGGGCCCTCCTCAGTATGGTCCCCATGGGACTGCACAGGTCACACACCCATGAATCCAGCCTGGCTGGGGGCTGAGGGGTTAAGCTGCCATTGGGTAGCTCCTTCCAGCCACTGAGGCTGGACTGATTAAAAGGACTTGGCAGTGGGGTAATTACAAGGCCAGGAGGCCATATATGGTCATGAGTCCAGGTTCTCCTCCAGGATGAGGGAGCTGGGCACCAAGTCCCCTAAGAAACAAGACCAAGGTTTAGGGAGCTCAGACCAGGAAGACATCTTCATCCCCAGAGTCCAGGGGTCAGAAAAGCAAAGGTATTAATGTTTCTGAAGCAGCCCTGAGCACATCAATCTCCAGATGCCCATGAGCCTGGAGCTTGGGTTGTTTTCTTTGGCACAACCTCCTAGGATAATTTATTTTTATCAGTAAAACTTGGAAACTGTTGAGCCAAGCAGCCACGTGGGGAGAAGCAGATTCCCAGAGTCTGTGTCTCACTTCCCCGCCCTTGCGAGGTAGAAGACCAGGGCCACAGTCAAGGTCATGCCAGTGTCTTTGTTGTGAAAGGGAGGAGGTGGGAGAGGCTGAAGGCAGAGATGGAGAATGAGGAAATCATGGTGGGAAAGAGGAGGGGGCATTAGTGATCTGGGGTTGCTATGTGCACAGCTGTCCTGATTCTTGCCTTGGATCTGAATGGGCTCAGGATCAGCTACATAGGTAGTTTTCCTCACTCAGGTTTTCTCTCCTTCCTCTTGCTCTGATCAGAACCTGGCCCCTTTGGTTTGGAGTGATGTCTATCAAGGGTTCTGACATTAGCCTAATTGAAATAATTCATACTAAGGTGTGAATGACTGAGTGGCTTGGTTCATTGGTTCCTGGTCACATTTTCAAAGAGCCTATTAAGGCAAGTGAAGGCTCCCAGAATATATGGAAGAACTCCTTGATGGAGTGGGGTAAGGGCTTCGCTCTGTCTTTCCTGCATTCTATCTCCTTGTCACACTTTTAAAAATAAAAGTGTAGTGGGCACAGGGAGATCAACTTGGTACTTTGTGACCACCTAGAGGGGTGGGATAGGGAGGGTGGGAGGGAGACGCAAGAGGGAGGGGATATGGGGATATATGTATACATATAGCAGAATCACTTTGTTATACAGCAGCAACTAACACAACAATGTAAAGCAATTATACTCCAATAAAGATGTTAAAAAAAAAAAGATCAATTTCCAACTTTTCATGCCAATTTATTGATAAATTAGAATGAATACATGGCAGTCATTCACGAGTAAACTGATTTGAAAAGAAGATCTAAATGGATTATTATTAGTCTTTAAAACTAAGAACTTTAACTCAGTAACTTAATTTCCAAGGATAAGCTACACGGATAGTTTGTTCCTATAACAGCTTAGCGTCCACCATCTTTCACTTAAATACATCAAGACTATTTTCAAGGTTTGATGACAACCTCTAGTCATATAAACTATATGCCACAAGAGTTTGTCTATTTCAAACCACTTTCCTTTTTGCTCTCTTGCAGAGCTAGACATTCCGAATAATCAATGCTGACCAAACCTTCATACAGATAGCTGCAATATAGCATTTCATTCCAAACACCTGTTAGAACATAATTAAAATATCCTTTAAAAATCAATCTTTTCTGAAACTATGCCACTCAAAAATTGGTGTTTATGAAGCAATGCTTGTATGATTTCAATTGCTTCAAACTGTGCCCTCATGCTGGCAGTGAGGTTTTTTGCCTTTTGTTGCCAATAATAAATTATAGCCCTGAAGTTATAAAATATCTAACTTCCTCCACAACTAATGTGATATATTTGTAAGACTTGTGTTAAATAATGTTTGAAAATAATTTCATGTGTAAAAAAAAAGTGTAGTGGGCAGAACATGGGCTCTGGCATCAAGCAGACCTGCGTTCAAATCTCACTCCTCTATTCCCTATCTGTGTGATAGCAGGAGCAGTTATGACCTAGAACACTACTTCAACCTCTCTGAGCCCAATAACATAGAGCAGGTCTTCAAGAAATATCAATTCCTATTCCCCATTCCCTTCCTCTGACCTTAGAAAGCAAGTTCCTAGAGGGTTAGGCCTGTGTCATGGAATGACTTGGTGAAATGTCATAGAAAGAGTCCTGATTGCATTGGAACCAGAGACTTGATTTCAATGCTGTGTGTGCTCTTGCCTCGCTGTGTGATCTAGGGCAAGTTGCTTACCCACTCTGGCCCAAAGTTCCTCTTCTGTAATAACATGAAAGTGATATGTCCTACCTTCAGGATTGGGGGAGGGGAGGTAAAGGAGATAATACATGTGAAACAATTAGCATAAGGCCTCCACTCCCCTTGAAAAGTCAATTCTCTCCTTAAAATTAAAGAAAAAAAATTTTTTTAGACTCAATTGTCCTCCTCAAGAAAATGAAGATAATGCCTCCATGGCTCCCATTTCACAAAGTGCCTCTGAGGCCATGTGAAATAATGTGACCATTGGGAATAAAGGCCATTAGGAAAGGGGAGAGGACAGTGTTAATATCATAGTGAGACGTGGAGAGATGTTTCAACCTTCCTGGAGATCAGACACTTGATTTCCAGATGGTGACCCATGGGGTTGTGTCTGACAATTCAGGGCACATGTTTCTTTCTCTCCCTCCCGCCTTCCCTCCTCCCTTCCTTCCTTCCTCCCTTCCTTCCTTCCTTCCTTCCTTCTTTCCTCCCTCCCTCCCTCCTTCCTTCCCTCCTTCCTTCCTTCCTTCCTTCTCTCTCTCCCTTTCTCTCTCTTTCTTTCTTCTTTCTTTCTTTCTTTCTCTCTTTCTTTCTTCCTCCCTCCCTCCCTCCCTCCCTTCCTTCCTACCTTCCTTCCTCTTTCTCTCTTTCTTCCGTTTAGCCATGAGCAAAGTTATTAATGGGCCCTTGGCAGAGCAAGTTAATTTCTTTATTTCCTAATTAGGAAAAAGGGCAAGCACTGCACTAGCGCTGGTGGCACTGGTTCAGCGTGGAGGACCTTGAACCGACCTCAGGGTAGACAAATTCAGACTTAAAAAAAAATTAGTACATTTCAGAATATTCAGTGAGCTCAGCAAATGAGAGTCTAGGCAAAGGAAGGAAAAACAAAAAACAAAAGAAAATCAGAGGAGAGGACAAGAAGGGAGGAAAGATTTGGTTGAAGTCATCTTTCCCTTTCACTGAGAATAGTGGGAGTCAGAGGCAGTGTCTGGAATCCTTGGATGAAACAATTCCACCACCATGATCTCCAGTGGCCAAGAGAGGTAGCTGGTTCAAGAAGGCCATTTTGGTAAAATAATCCACTGCTCATATTCTAGGAGTACTCTTTTGATAAGGCAAACAACGCCCTGCTGATCTAAACTTATCAGTCATTTATACTTTAGCATGAATTACTTCAACCAGGTTTATCCTTTGATACTTGACTGAGATCATTAGCTAGCCACCTGACCATTAGAGTGGGGTTCTCCAGAGGATGAAGAGGCTTATGTCTGTCCAGTGGCTGATGGGATAACCAGTTCTTCTTCTCCTTCATCCCCTTCTTCTTCTTCTTCCCCTCTTCTTCTCCTTCTCCCTCTCCCCGCTCCCCCTCCCTCTTCTTCTCCTTCTCCTTCTCCTTTTTTGTAAGGGGAGCTTCTAAAACTTTTACCTTATATCCTGGTACTCTGAGAGGTACTTATGTCCTTCCTGGAAGGCAGTCTCTTGCCTGATCATTCCATCTCTAACAAGGCTAATAATGTCTTTCTTTTTTCTTTTTAAAATTTATTTATTTATTTATTTTTGGCTGCATTGGGTCTCTGTTGCTGTGTGCAGGCCTCCTCTGGTTGCAGGAGTGGGGGCTACTCTTCGTTGTGGAGCACAGGCTTCTCATTGCAGTGGCTTCTCTTTGTTGCACAGCACGGGTTCTAGGTGTGTGGGCTTCAGTAGTTGTGGCTCGTGGGCTCTAGAGCACAGGCTCAGTAGTTGTGGTGCACGGGCTTAGTTGCTCCGTGGCATGTGGGATCTTCCCGGACCAGGGCTCGAACCTGTGTCCCCTGCATTGGCAGGCAGATTCTTAACCACTGCACCACCAGGGAAGTCCCTAATAATGTCTTTAAAATAGATAATTTGCAGTAAAACTATTCTGTATGATACTGTAATAGTGGATACATTTCATTATACAGCTGTCAAAACCCATAGAATGTACAACACCAAGAGTGAACCCTGATGTAAACTACGGACTTTGGGTGACAATGATGCATCAACGTGGGTTCATCTATCGTTACAAGTGTACCACTCTGTTGGGGGATGTTGATGGTTGAGGAGGCTGTGTGTCAAGGGGCAGGGGCAGGGACGTATAGGAACTTTGTACCTCTGCTCAATTTTGCTGTGAACTGAAAACTGCTCTAGAAAACGAAGTATTTATTTTTAAAAGTAGACAGTTCCAAATAAACCTAAGTTTGGACCTTGGTAGGAAAACTCAGTTTTCTCTTTTACTCTTTTCATCTACATCCTTTCCCGCATCCTCTCGGGAGGAGTGGATTGAGATATGGAGCAGGGTTTGAAACCCAGCCCAGCTCTCTGCCAGTGGTGGGCAAGTCTCCTCCCCTCTGGGAGCCTCAGTTTCCCCATCTGGCAAATGGCACGGAGCTGTGGAAAAGTACCCACAGAACACCTGCGTGGGGCTGTCTCCAGTGGGTCATTGTTCCCGTGTCTTTCAGAGGCGAGTCTGGAGCCGGGAAAACTGAAAACACCAAGAAAGTCATCCAGTACCTGGCCGTGGTGGCCTCCTCCCACAAGGGCAAGAAGGACACAAGTATCACGGTGAGTGGTAGTTCCTGCCCTGTGGCCACGACTTAGTACATGGGCCTCCGGGCTCGTGGGCTGACCGAGGGAGAGACAGCACCGTTGAGAAGGCCAGGACTCGGCGTTGTAAGGACTCAGGGCTGTGTTTCACTGCCCCTCCCCAGACAGCTCACCAGAGGGATGTTTTTCCTCCTAGGTGGGCCCGTTTGGGTCTAGGTGATTTCTCGCTTTAGCCAGGATCATCTCCCGAGGGGTCCTTTCCTGTGAAATGAGAGGAGGAGTCTTGATTGACATCAAAGCTTCTCAACCGTGGCACCAAAGTCATTTTGGACTGAGTAATTGTGGGGCTGTCTTACGCCTTGGAGGATTTTTAGCAGCATCCCTGGCCTCTCCCCACTGGAGGCTGGTAGCAACCCCTGCCCTCAGTTACGCAACCAAGAATGTCTCTAGACATTGCTAGGTGCCCTCTGGGGGGCACGGTCACCCCTGATCGAGAACTACTGCTGAACTGAATCTCTGTAAATTCCCTAGTGTTGAGGGACACCCGTCATTCCTCCATGTGTCCCTCAGATGGGAACCCCAGGGGATGGGAACATTGGTGTCACTCAGCATACGGGCTTTGGTCCAGTGCCCTTGACTGAGCATCTACTGTATGCCAGGCGCTGCCAGGATGGGGTCCAGCGATGAGGCTAAGAGGCACTGTTATTCTAGCTACTGAGCTTTTGGACTCGTGGGAAAGAGAGATAGTCATCAAATAATCATGCAGATCAACCCATGATGATGCAGTTTGATTAAGGGCTTAGAAGGAAAAGAAGAGCAAGTTTCTAGAATCATCCCTTCTTGGGTCCATCCCTCTCTTCCTCCTCCGTCTTAGCCCTGCCTCGTCTGTCCCAGAGGAGGCGACAAGCAATGGGGCTGCTTGAAGGACCTGCCAGTGCCTCTGTGTGAAGGTTTGGGGTGGGGGCAGGGGAATGGCAGAGCGGAGGCCTGAAGAAGGCTTGGGGTGTCACTGGTTCCTGCCACTCTGGATCTTGCTTCTGGGGCTCGGAGGCAACACTGGAGCAGCCACAGAGACCAGTTTGTCTGGAGGCCCTCGGAGATCTCGGGTGGGCACTGGTTGTAGCCTGGGGAACCTTCCTCCCTCAAACAGACGCAGGAAACCCACACTGTCTCTGGCACCGTGTATAGGAACAAATAGCGCCAAAGTTCACATGGCAGTTAAACACTGCTTCCCACCGCCTTTCCTTTTCCTAGAATAGTGATGATAAGTAATAGTAATACTTAATAATAGTGACTGATCTTTATCAAGCACCTGCTATGTACCAGATACTTTTTTCTCTGTGTGTGAGAACACATCTCAGACAGCGTCTCATGAGACACAGTTTTAAAGAGTGCACCTCGGCCCCAGCAATTAAAAAACGTTTGAAATGTCTGAATCTCTAAGAAATTAGAAAAGAAAGCAGCAGAACAGAAAGGAAATTGAATCCAAGAAAAGTTGCTGCTTTCCTAGTTGGAGAATCTTGGAGAATCCAGGCTGTCTGAGCGGGGGGATTGAAATCGTATATTCTCCAGACCCTGATGTACGTGTGATGGAAATAACACTGACATTTGTTTTATACTGTATTGTTCAACCACAGCAAGGCCCATCTTTTGCCTACGTGAGTAACTGGGAGTGTTTTCCTGGTGTGTACGGGAGGCACGGAGTGTGTTTAGATGTGCATGCTCCTGTCGCACCCACTGAGCCCCGTAGCTGATGGTAGAATGGGCAAGATCCCCGAGTTTCACAACCCAAACCTACAAACGCACTGAAACACCGTCCTGCGGGTGTCCGATGTCAGTGTGGGGTGTGGGGCGCGTTGCCACCCGCAGGACCCATTGGAATTCCCAGGGTTGACCTCCAGCCGGGAATGGATTTCCCCAGTTCAGAATGGATCCCATTACCCTTCCCACCAATGTGTCCACCACCGGTAACCCTGACTGGAAGGCCCTGGAGACGTCTGTCCCGTCTGGTTGAGCCTTTTAGGACCTTCTGGCCCTAAAGCTTCCCTGGCTTGATTGACAGTCAGTTAATGGCACTGCTGTGGCATGCCTCTCTCCCCACTCCCTGCCATCATCCCTAAATATCTCCCCTGAGCCCTGTCCCCTGTGCACTGGTGTGTCCCTGTGCATGTGTGTGCAGTGCGTGTCTGTCTTTGAATGCCGGTTGCTTGACCCAAGGCTCCAGAAACGGGAGTCTTGGTGTTCACGATGCACTAGCTTTGGTGGCACGGTAAGGCCCCAGCTATTGCGACGCACAACCGGGCCCTGCTCAAACCACTGCAAGTGTAAACTCATCTCTAACTCAGAGCTTGGGGGGCTGGCATATGGGTCCCAGCCTGGAAGAGACCCTCAGATCAAGAGATCCTAGCGTGTGCTAGGATCACACTCAATCCATCTTAGTTAGACCTGGGCGGCAGTGTCATGGATGAATCAGAAGGAGAATCAGGCTTCTTATATGGGACCTGCTCCTGTGTGACTTTGGCCAAGTCACTTAACTTCTCTGAGCCACTGTCTCATCATCCATAAAATGAGTGGTTTGGACCAGATCTCCATGTTCAAAGCTCTCCTGAGAAGGATCTTTTGGCCCCAGCAGCTGGAACTCCCATTCTAGGAAGGGACCTTTTTTTCTGGGGATATTGGGACCCTAAGTTTGTGTTGACAGAAGTGACCCCATTGGTCTTCTTCCTACTAGTCAAGCAAAGCCCTTTGCTCTCATTGTAAATTTCCACAAGTCCCAATTATGGGGATTCCACTGTGGCTGGGATTTTCACAGAGATGACACTTTCATCTTCTTTGGGAGCTGTGAAGGAGGAGGGCATGTGAATAAATAGACACGTAAATTAGTGGCTTCCTGTTCTGTTCCTTTAGGGACAGCCACCCATGATGCCCTCCTGGTGCATAGAGGAGCAGGGAGAAAGCTGTGCACTCCCTTTTCCCTTCCTGAACCTTTCCCAGCTTCTTTTTAGCCCAGCCCAACTGCCCTGAAAAAGAGGACAGGGGAACCAGCAGAGAAAACAGGAGAAAACCCTCAGGACCCATACTTCCCAGGGTCGGCCTGGAGGAGGAGCTGGGTGGGAGAGCCGCTGAGCCAGTCCACAGCCGCCGTGTCGTGGGGATAGGCAGAGAGCAGCTCGATGCTTCCTGGCATGATTTACCTTGTTGGCCCTTTCCTGCAACAATTAATCACGTGACCGCGTTTGTGCACAGGAGCCCCCTCAGTGGGGGCCGATGGGCTGTGTACAGTCTCAGCTGCATTTAACCTGATGAATGGAGCTCAAGCAACCTGCTTTGAAGCTTTGTTCTGCAGTCGGTTTGAAGTATTTCCGGTGGGTTTTGCGCATTCCTTACTTGTCTTCCATAGGAGACTTCAGAAAACTGGTCCTGAGAAAGGAAAAATTGCAACTTTAAAAAATTGCACTAAAACCATCAGGAGAAGGGTTGTAGTGATTTAGCTTGAAGAAAGCTGCTTGTCAAACATAAGCAGCAGCAGGACTGCCGTGTACAGCAGGGCAGGTTGTGCACTGCACAACTCCATGGATTCACTATGATGTAAATGACATCCTGGTGTTGTACAGTGTGGCAGTTCTCAGTGGCAATGATGTCACATAGATGAGCAGGCCCTATCTAGGAAAAAGTGGCCTTCCTAGGTGATGTCCTTACAGATGTCCCGGCTATAAGAGAGCTCAGACATTTGTTTCTCTTCTGAAATCCTTGAGTAAATCTGGACATTAGCATTGGGGGTCTCAGATGGGTAGGTGATAGGATAGGAGACAACCCGTGGGTTAAGGGCAGAGTTTTGTGACAACATCTGTCCAGGGCAGAGCTGTCAGTGTCTGCGTCACTTTCTCCAATAACTAGATATGAATGAATTTTAGGGTGAGCTGGAAAAGCAGCTTCTACAAGCAAACCCCATCCTGGAGGCTTTTGGCAACGCCAAAACTGTCAAGAACGACAACTCCTCACGATTTGTAAGTAGCAAAGCCACATGGGTTTTCTGGAAAAGGCTCGGGTCCCCTGGTGTCACCTCCTGCCTGAGAATGCAGAGTATGTGTGTGCAGGGGACGTCTGAGGCTGAAGGGATGGAGGTGTGCATTGCAACAGCATTTTGCTCTGCATCTCCAGTTCTGTCTTGACCTTACAACCCTGCAAGTGCTCCAGCCACTCACTCCCTCATTCATTCACTCACTATTCATTCAACAAATATTCATTCAGCATCTGCTATATACTAGGCTCCCTGTTAGAATTTGACGTTCATATTCATTCAGTAAATATTTACTGAGCACCTAGTAAGTGCTAGACACTTATACCCAATACTCATTTATTTATTCAGCAAAACATGCATTGAGTACCTACTATGTACCAAGCACATGCAAGTTTCAATAAACATTTATTATGCACCCACTGTATACAATCATTCTGGCAGGCATTTTTACACACACCATTCTCTCTCTCTCTCTTTGCTTGGCTCATTTTCATTAAGCGCCTACTGTATAGCAGACCCTGAACTAGACAGCAAACAATTCAGACGTGGTTCCAGCCTTCACAAAGCTTGTGGCCTAGTTGGGGAGCCAACAGTCAATGAGGCAGGACTTCCCACACAGGCTTTCCCAGGTTCCAAGGGCCACCCCCCGCCTTTCTCACCTGAGCCTAATGGGGGCAGGAGAACCCTGAACACAGGTGGTTGATGACACTTAGACAAAAATTATCTTGTTGTACAAAAGAAGTGGGGGCCTCCACTCCATAGGAGAGTCAGAAAGATACTTCTTTTTTTTAAGAGGAATGATGCTTTTTAAAAAAATTATTTTATTTATTTATTTTTGGCTGTGTTGGGTCTTTGTTGCTGTGCGTGGGCTTTCTCTAGTTGATGCGAGCAGGGGCTACTCTTTGTTGCGGTGCGCGGGCTTCTCATTGCGGTGGCTTTTCTTGTTGTGGAACGTGGGCTCTAGGCGCACAGGCTTCAGTAGTTGTGGCATGAGGGCTCAGTATTTATGGCTTGCAGGTTCTAGAGCACAGGCTCAGTAGTTGTGGCACATGGGCCTCGTTTTGCTCTGCAGCATGTGGCATCTTCCCGGACCAGGGCTCCAACCCGTGTCCCCTGCATTGGCAGGCAGATTCTTAACCACTGCGCCACCTGGGAAGCCCAGAAAGATACTTTGATGAGGAAATTTGGAGGAAAGACTGCATCTAAATTCCACTAGTGAGGAGGCCCCTTCTGATGTGTGGGTGCCCCTCTGAACTGTCAGTCACCAGATGGGACCCTGTGAAAAACTCTTTGTGGAAACCTCTGCCCCGCCCATGTAGAGCTGCTCTGTGGGTATCTCTGTGTCCTGCATATTCACACGCATGGGCCCCAGCCTTGTCAACCCCAAGACCCACTTCTTATTACAAGTAATTATGCAGTGTTCCCTTTCCTTCCCTGAAAAATTAGAGTCATAGATAACATCACCTACTACACACATCAGATTAAAAAAAAAAAAATAGCACAATGCCCTTGCTATAATATGAAGGAGAAATAAAACAATTCATAATTAAAATGTGCATTTCAGCATATCAGTTCTCGGGCCAGACCACATATGAAGACACAATGAACTAGTCAGACACTTGCATTTATATCCAGAATCACTGTGACCTTGACAGCTACAAATGCAGGCTGAGACAAGGGGAGGTTTGTCTGGGGACTGAAGCCATGGGATGGGATTTTCCAGAATGATGACATACTCTTTGGAAAGCTCTGAACCAAAGAACAATTTGCTCTCGAGTTACATGGATATGACATTCCTACATGAGAACAACATTAACATTTTTTGTGTGTTTTTATCTAAAACACCATTAGGGTCTAGGCTCAGCTAATTATAAACAGGTTTTTCACCTCTGTGAGTGTCAGGTGGGACATTTGAAAGTCATAGGGTAGGTGGCTAACGCTTGGTGTCTGGGACTCTCTTGGTCATTGCAGGATGCCCAGCATCCTTGGCCCCTGTCCACTAAGAGCAGTAGCTGCCACCGTCATGTAACAATTCCAGTCCCTCCCCCAGATTTCCAGAATCCCTGTGGGGTTTGTGTTGGCTGCACCAAGAAGCACTGCATTTGTGCGTCGCAACCCAGTGCAGAGTTTCTAGGATGTCAGTAAATGAGAGCAAATTCAAAGTGAATCCCTGAAATGTCCCCACTCACTGGTGCCCCAGGCCTTCTCGGGAGGAAGGCAAGATGGCTCCAGGACCAGCAGGTTCCTCTGTTACAGTTGCAATGACGTTCATGGTCCTGAATCATCCTACTGTCTGTCTCACTTCCTGATGGAGAAAGAGTGAGGGTTTTGTCGAGGCCCAAGCAAGCCTAGGGGATGGTGCCTCCCACCATGTAATCACAGGTGGGTGAGGGCGGTAAGGATACGATCCTTTGTCAGCTGTTAAGAAAGCAGGAAAAGGGCCGGTGCTGCCAGATGCGGGACCTGGCTGTCCTTGGTTTTGTGGTTCGGCTGAGGCAGAAGGCAGGTGGATTGGCATCTTTTCCAAGTGGAGAGATCTGATGGGCCCCGGGGCTGGGGGCATGGCCCAGCCCTGCCTACAGAGCCTCCTATGCAGGGTCTGCTCAGATAGCGTGGCTCCCTGGCATCACTGTTCATGCTCACCTGCCCCAAAGAAGCGGTTTAATTCGCAGCTGGATGAACTTGGGCTTGATTGATCATGGAGGCCCAGCGTGTTTCTGGGCAGGGGGACAGCGGGGGAGGCCTCCAGCCACTGGGTGTGGCAAAACGTGCCTTCTACTCATGGCTCTACCTCTTAGGAGCACTACCACACTGGGCAGGTCCCACTAGCTCTCTTGGCCTCAGTCTCCCCACCTTTAAAATGGGGAGAGCTATGATGGGCTGAGGGTCATTGCAAGAGCAAGTGAAATTGATTTGAGAAAGTGTTTTCTAAGTTCCTCTGTCGCCATAAGGCCCTCGATCTTCCCAGCTCAGGAGATGCTGACCTGTGAGATTCTTGAGTGTTTGCAAGAACCTCTCTCTGGTTTTTCTCTTTTTCCCTTGAATGTTCCCTGACTTCTCTCTCCCCACGTGCCTGCAGCATGAGGGTGAGGGGCTGAGGCTGGGGAATCCACCATGAACTGTGTTTTCCTGTTGGCAGGGCAAATTTATCCGCATCAACTTTGACGTCACGGGTTACATCGTGGGAGCCAACATTGAGACATGTATCCTTTACTGAGCCTGGGCCACCTGGGACTCCCACCCTTGGTCCCACCAACCTCCTGCCCAGAGCCTGAGGGGGGCACAAGAGCCACCTCTCTCTCCCCAGGCGCTTGGGTGCCATCCAGAACAAATCTCCCCTGGGGTTGTTTTCCCTTAACAGCAAGCCTTGTAGTGTGGTGGTCCGCAGGTTTGGGGACCTCAAGCAGCCTGTGTTTGATTCTGAGTGGACCTCTTCCTAGCTGAACGACCTTGGGCTAGTTACTCAACCTCTCTGTGCCTCGTCAGTGAAATGGGGATGATAATAATACCTGCCTCATAGAGGTGTCGTGAGAATCAAGTGAATTAATTCATGTAAAGCTCTTAGAACCATGACAGAATAAGCGCTGGTTGAGCATCGGCTATCGTGAGAACTTTGCTTCATCCTTTTCGAGCCAGGGTCCAAGGCTAAACCCGGACCCCTTGTCCTTCCTAGGAACAGGGCAGCTCCAGCCCACAGATAGGACATCAATGGAAACAGAACTTTCCCAGAGGAACAGCCTGCTTCTGGCAAAGTAAGCAGGAAGCTGTTTCTGTAAATCTAAGGAATCAGAATTCCGCCAGCCCACCAGTGCCCACTCGTGCTCCTTAGCATCCCAGAGGGGGCTCAGGGCATGGCTGGGGTCAACTGACCAGGCCCCATCCCCACCTCCCAGAGCTGGGCAGGGATTAAATGAGATACAGCAAAAGACACCCATATTCTCCTACCGGGGGGATAAGGAGACCATAAATAGCCTCGTGTGGGCTCAGAACAGGTAAGGCCACCAGCTGAGTTCTGGTTTTCAGAAGTTTCTGGATTTGGGAATTGCAGATGGGAGTTTGTGACCCTGTATAATAAGAGGCGTTGGGAGGAGAAATTAGTCTACATGACCTGACATGACAGAGTTGCGGGGGGGACACAGTCTAATCCAATGGATTTGGGGGCACAGAGAAGAAGTGATCATTCATTCTTCATTGGTTAGGGTTTTGCAGATTTTGTTATAGTCAAGTAGAGCCTGGTTCTTACATGGGGAAATCCACCTGGTACAAGAGCCCAACCACCCATGTGCCTCCCCACCATCCCCTCCCCCCATGGCAGAACAGCTCTCCTTAGATTGATTAGTGGGTCATGTTTACAGTCTCCTGAGGCTAGGCAGCTAGTCAGCTGGGTCAAGGTCACTTAGCCAGCCAGAACTGGTACCCAGCTCTTGAAGCCCAGCCCCTTGTCTGGGGTGGTTTTGGCCACCGCAGACACTTGGCATTGTCACTTCCTAGCTCTGTGCTCCTGGGAAATGAGCCTTCCCCGAGCTTCCCTGGGCCTCAGTTTCCCTATATTGAAAATGCAAATAATATTCGCACTTAGCTTCTAGGATAGTTTGTGAGGTTTAAATGAGAAAATGTACGTCAAACATTTAGCACAGGGATTAACAAATCATAGAGGGTGTAATTATTTTTACTCTGTAATATCTAAAGACAGCTTACTCTACAGAAGAGGAGTTGGTGATGGCTGCTGGGGAAACATCTCATTTCATGCCCCTCCCATAAGTCTTTCATCCTGGAGTCCTTTGACTCCTGTCTTTTTATGCTTTTTTCCCCACTCTGTTCCCCTCACTTCTCCCCGGCACTGGGGCCTGCCAGCAGCACCCAGTGGTCTCATTTTGGATCTGTGAGCCAGAACTGGAAGGTCAACTCATGTGGACCAGGCGTGAATGGCTTGACTCTGCCCCAGCAATCAGACTCTTCAGAACACTCCAGGGAACCTCTCCCGGGTCCTGGAGATTTCCCCTCCAGCAGCTGGTGTGACAAGGATTGGGGAGGAAGGTCATGTTCCCACAAGAGGTACACGTGGTATCCCTGGGATTCTTAACTCCTCCCAAACCAGATCTGCTAGAAAAGTCACGGGCGATTCGCCAAGCCAGAGACGAGAGGACGTTCCACATCTTTTACTATCTGATTGCTGGAGCCAAGGAGAAGATGAGAAGTAAGTGATGAGCAAGGATGTGTGTTGGGAGATCTCAGCCCTCCCTTTCATCATGATCCAGGGTTAATCGATTGGCTGTTAACACAGAGTCTGAGATCCTGCCAGGGGAAGAGCTACACATCTCTGGGCAGCATCTCCTTTATGTGAGTGAGTGTGGCTTCTGTTCAGTCATTCTCATTTACTGAGCACCTACTATGTGACATAGTAGATGTCCATTTCAGTTAGGCATTAAATAATTAATTAATCAAGCCCAGTTAGACTGGACGACATCAAGTCCAAATAGACACAATCTGTGCCTTCCAGGAAGGGAGAAAGACAATTGCCATATTTGCACATTTACAGAACTTACAGGTATTTAAGAGGCATTCTGATTTTATAAGGAATTTGGAAGGGCAGTGGAACCAAGCACTTTTCATTATTCCTGTTTTGAAAATAACTTTGAATTGACCTTTTTGTAGGGCAGGGGTCACCTATATTTTTCTGTAAAGAACCAGATAGTAAATCTCTTAAGTTCTGTAGGCCACACGGTTTTTGTCACAACTACTCAGCTCTGCTGTTGTAATGCAGAAGCAGCCATAGGCAATGCCTAAACCAATGGGCAAAGCTATACTACAATAGAATTTTATTTACAAAAATAAGAATGTGCTGTAGTTTGCTGTCCTCTGTTGTAAGGAAAATATTTTTCACATAAAAACTATATACTGTATACCAGACTCCAATAGGAAATTATACATTCTAGGCATGTAGAACAGTTAATCTACTAACTGCAAAGAATATATAAATCACAGCTGAAAAAAGGAGTATACTAGTCAATACAAGTACATAGTATGGTCTACATTCTAGTAATAAGTTTAAGTCCTAAATTTTAGGAGAACAGTACAAATTTTGCTTCCCCTCAGTTTTGTGACCCGGGGTTAATTATTTTGCTTAGAATATTACCAAAAGGACGTGTGGGCTGGTACCTTTGCTGTGATGAGGTGTATTGCAACGTTCCACCACTAGGGGAAGCAGAGTTCCTTATTTAATCTTGTTGGCTTGGCATCTGGAGCAATTTTGGATAAAAGCGGGGAGGCGGAATGGATGTTAGACAGTGGCACATAGGTAAATTAGCAGTTATAGTGCAGACACGATGGTGTGGCCCAGAGAGAAGCGTTTATATTTTTCTTCCACCTCTTTGGCACCAAAGTCAACAGTTTTGTTGTTTGGTAACCTGGGTTCCAGTTTTGTGCTCTGCCTCCGGTCTTCCAGAAATCAAGAGAGGATAAAGTCAACAACTGAGATCCCTAGGAACCACTTGTATGCTTGATGATAGATGTGGGAAGAGGTTAGGCTTTTAGGGGGAATCAAATATTTCCACATGTATCCATGGTCTGGATAATGAAATCTTGGCAAAGACTCAAATCCTTGTGACTTTAATCAGGCATTTCAGTTAATCCAAAGGCTTAACTGGTGTCTCGGGTCAACTTAACCTCGAGTTTATCAAGTAGCTTCCTAGTGACTTGACCCAGGAAAACCCTTTGTTTAAAAAGAAGAGCATCTTGCTGAATTCCCTGCAAACGTATAATCAAATCCAGCCTAATTAAAGATTGATCTGGAAGAGGACACTTGATATATTGGACAGTGTCATAAAAGCAAATAGTATAAGAAAAAAGGAAGCAATTATAAATTTGGGAGAGAAAGGGATGAATAACAACAAAGGAATGTAACTACAGAGTATGACTTTTCAGAGAATAATATTTAATAGATGTCATAAACAAGGAGTTGACAAATATTTTCACTAAAGGGCCAGATAGTCCATATTTTAGGCTTTGGGGATCATTTGGTTTTTCTTGCAACTACTCAACTCTGGCTGCTATTGTAGCATGAAAGCGGCCGTAGAAAATAGACAAGGAGATGGGAGTGCTGTGTTTCAATAAAACTTTATTTACAAATAAGAACCTGCTGTATAAAAAAATAAAAATAAAATTCAAAAATTCAAAAAAGAAAAGAACCTGCTATTTAAAAAAATAAATTAAATAAAATTCAAAAAAAAGAGCCTGCTGTGTAAAAAATAAAAATTAAATTAAAAAAAAAATCTTTATTTACAAAGATAACCAGCAGACCAGATTTGCCAATCCCTAATATAAGCCTTTTCTACTGATTCAGCTAGAAATAGTTTGAGAAGAGGGAGGCTAAATTGTAAAAGCAATTGTAAGAGCACTAAATCTTTTTCCACCATAGCAGGAAGTCAATAGATAATATCTAATTTTGACATATCCAGAAGTAGCCATTAATATGATATATAAAAGTAATATATAGTAAGCCTATTATATAGAGAGATAATGATAACTACCAGAAAAAAACAGTTAAAAGAGATAAAAGCAGTTATTGTAGGGTAAGGTAGGAGTTGGAGAAAAGATGGGACAAGCAATTGGTGTTTTTATTATAAACCTTTAGATAGTAATTAATTTTTTTCTCATAAATATATTTATTAAGCTTAACATGTTTGGTGAAGATAGGACAAAATCAACTATTACACAACATATATAGAACAAAAATCACAGTGTTAATTAGATGTCCAAAAAGATATATATGGTAAAATCATATACAGCTAGAGAATTATTTGATTATTAAAGAAGGAAAAACTGGGGTGATTCAGGGACAAATGCTGATGAAGGTTGTAAAACGAGGGTGCCTTTTTCCTCCCTCGGGCTGCTCGTCAAGTTCACATTAAATTCTGTTTGATCAGTGTTGACTAGAAGCTGCAAGTTGCATTTCTCAGGCTCTTAGTATGAGCTTCATATCAATACCTCAGTCATTGATTTTTAAAATCCATGTGTATGTGTGATTTTGATAAAAGTTTAATAAATGGATGGATAAAGATTAATCTAACTTTTCAGACAGCTTTGTTCCTGAAGGCAGGGTACTTTTGGGCAATTGAGATAAAGGTGTATCTTCCTCTGGGTAGATGCAATGTCCTGTCAGGGGTCATGGCTTAGCAAGTGGAGCCAAGGCTGGATTTCAGCTGCCAGGCACCCTGGGGCAGTGCACAACCTGCACCACTGTATGAGGTGGGTAATGGCTTCTATGCGATGAAGCAGAAGGAAGGTTTAAACTGTCCAAGTCTTGGGAAAGGGAAAGAAATTATGATGGGCCAGACCCTTTACCAGGTTCCTGTCTCCTGTTCAAAGTAGAAGTGTGCCTTCCTGACCACCACCCCGTCTTCCTCTCCTTCTAGATGACTTGCTTTTGGAGGGCTTCAGCAACTACACATTCCTCTCCAACGGATTTGTGCCCATCCCGGCAGCCCAGGACGATGAGATGTTCCAGGAAACCGTGGAGGCCATGGCGATCATGGGCTTCAATGACGAGGAGCAGCTGTGTAAGTCTCCCCACCTTGAGGCGGGGTGCTGGTGAGAAGAGCGAGGTGCCTGCTCTCGGTACTGATACCAGAAAAGCTTTACCGAAAGTCCAGGCTCTTGTTCAACTCGTCCAAAAGAATTTGGGCAAGGAACATAAGGCACTAAGGAAAAAAATAAGCACACACCCACACACGTGCACACACACATACTGAGGCCGAGGAGCAAGAGAACAAAGAAGTTTATTTAGTGCAGAAGTGAAAATTACACACTCGAAGAAGAGTGTGGGCATCCTCGTGAGTGAGGGGTGCCCCGCAGGGTTGTTGATCCCCCTTTTATCTTATTTTTAGCCCTTTGAACGGGTGGAATGTTTAGCCTTTTTGATTAGGGGTGGAATGTTCATTGAGGGGAAGGCTGAGGTGTGGCCTGGATTACACCAGGTTGCATCAGCCCCCAGTCTTGTGCATTTTTCTGCTGAAACCACTGTACGTGTGCTCTAAGAGATGTTTTCCCTTAAATTTTCCTTTGCTAGTCAAGCGCCACAGGTGAAAAGTCTTATAGGGTCATCAGCAACCTGTGCATTTTTATTGTGCATGCTCTACAGTTTTATTGGTCAGTTTCTTGCTCAGATGTTACAAAATTTCTGTGTTAGATACCATTCCTCCATATGTCATGGCCTCATTAAGTGCAAAACAAGGAGGTGGCTTTGCCTTCTGCCTAATGCCTATACATGAGGAGGCTGTCCTTGGGCCCGGCCCTGTCTTTCCTGCCTCAGGACCACTGGAATTAGTTAGGGACTTTTCTCTGGTCAGGACAGATTTCTGCTCTCTGAATTCCCCACTCCCTCAAAAAAAAAGGAGAAGAAGAAAAATTAATATTACTTTAGGTGGTTTATTGGTGTTTTAGAAAGGTGGCTGCATGAGTTATGGCTCTTTTGGTTACAAGTGACCAAATTGGCTTAAGCAAAAAGGAAAATGATTCACTCATAGAGCTGAAAAATTCAGGGATACTGGTTTTAGGAACAGCAAATTCTAGGGACTCAAAGAATGTCTTTAGAACTTGGTCTTGCAACAACATTGTCTTTAAGTAGGCAGTAGTTTCTTGGCAACAAAATGGCTGCTGTGGCTCCAGCCCTTACATCCATTGGGTTTATGTCCAGCAGAAATGAGCAGAGTGGATTCCCTGCCTGCATCCCTGAATGGAGTCACATTGCCTAGGTTGACATGCATATTCCTGAGCTACTCACAATGAGCCAGGGTTGTAGAAAGCTCTGTTATGTCTCTTTGTTATGGGGGGGTCTCGATTCCATTCTTGGAGCTGGAGGTAGAGAGGTTGTTGGCCTCATTGAGAACATGTAGGCAGAGGGGAGGGGGAGTAATTGAGGCAGTAGGTGTACTTGGGTTCTTCCTGGAAAGGTAGTTCTGGTGATGGACCAATATTGATCAATATCATCAACCAATGACCAAGAAACACACTTCGTCCTGAGAATAGGAAAGCTCATAGAGATATTTCTGGTTTCCATACTGTGCAAGAAACACTTTTTCTTCTGGGTTAGATATGCCTCAATACTCAAGGTTAATCTCTTTTGGGAACACCAGGACAAGATTGTGGAAAATTTCGCTTTCTTCCCACGCCCACACCCCTTTGGAGCCCCAGAAAAATGGCTACAGTTGCCAAAATGAAACGTATAAGGAAGGGCAGCTCCTTCAGAGATAACTTGGGGCCCAGAAAAAAGAAGGCTCCATGAATGAGATAACAAATGGGTGGTGTTTGTGGATTTTGGCCAGGATCCTACTTCAGAATCCAGTGCTTACAGCATCCCTTCCTTAATGACATCAGCTCTGCAAGAATGATTCATTTTATTTGGAACATGAGTCAGTTTTTACTTCTAATCTTTGTTTTAAAAAAAAAATACAACTGATGATTAAGTACTTGCTGAAGGCCAGATATTTGCTAAATCCCTTTTTTTTTTTTTTTTTTTTTTTTTTCGGGACTTCCCTGGCGGTCCAGTGATTGGGACTTCGCCTGCCAGTGCAGGGGGTGAGGGTTCGATCCCTGGTCGGGGAGCTAAGATTCCCAGATGCTTCGCGGCCAAAAAATCAAGGCATAAAACAGAATCAGTATTGTAACAAATTCAGACTTTTTAAAGCCTTTAAAAATGGTCCACATCAAAAAAAATCTTTAAAAAAAAAAAACAATTAATGGGGTGGAAAGGGCCATATACAGAAACAGATAGTGACATCATGACAGGTACCTTAAAAGAGATACAAATTACACTCAGAAGTCCAGAGACTGTAACAAGTAGCAGAAATATGATTTACATAATTGTGACTTTAAGTACAACGCTCCATGGGAAAGTAATGGCATAAGAATTTCCAATCCACTGTAATAAGAAACACAAGTTTGTAGGTGACCTTTTTTGTCCCACAATGAAAGGTCTTAAATGTCAGGGCTATATTTCCTTTTTTTTTTTTTTTTTTTTTATTTTATTTATTTTTTTATACAGCAAGTTCTTATTAGTCATCAATTTTATACACATCAGTGTATACATGTCAATTCCAATCACCCAATTCATCACACCACCATCCCCACCCCCCAGCGGCTTTCCCCCCTTGGTGTCCATACATTTGTTCTCTACATCTGTGTCTCAACTTCTGCCCTGCAAACCGGTTCATCTGTACCATTTTTCTAGGTTCCACATACATGCGTTAATATACGATATTTGTTTTTCTCTTTCTGACTTACTTCACTCTGTATGACAGTCTCTAGATCCATCCACGTCTCAACAAATGACCCAATTTCGTTCCTTTTTATGGCTGAGTAATATTCCATTGTATATATGTACCACAACTTCTTTATCTATTCGTCTGTTGATGGGCATTTAGGTTGCTTCCATGACCTGGCTATTGTAAATAGTGCTGCAATGAACATTGGGGTGCATGTGTCTTTTTGAATTATGGTTTCCTCTGGGTATATGCCCAGTAGTGGGATTGCTGGGTCATATGGTAATTCTATTTTTAGTTTTTTAAGGAACCTCCATACTGTTCTCCATAGTGGCTGTATTAATTTACATTCCCACCAACAGTGCAAGAGGGTTCCCTTTTCTCCACACCCTCTCCAGCATTTGTTGTTTGTAGATTTTCTGATGATGCCCATTCTAACTGGTGTGAGGTGATACCTCATTGTAGTTTTGATTTACATTTCTCTAATAATTAGTGATGTTGAGCAGCTTTTCATGTGCTTCTTGGCCATCTGTATGTCTTCTTTGGAGAAATGTCTCTTTAGGTCTTCTGCCCATTTTTGGATTGGGTTGTTTGTTTCTTTAATATTGAGCTGCATGAGCTGTTTATATATTTTGGAGATTAATCCTTTGTCCGTTGATTCGTTTGCAAATATTTTCTCCCATTCTGAGGGTTGTCTTTTCGTCTTGTTTATGGTTTCCTTTGCTGTGCAAAAGCTTTTAAGTTTCATTAGGTCCCATTTGTTTATTTTCGTTTTTATTTCCATTACTCTAGGAGGTGGATCAAATAAGATCTTGCTGTAATTTATGTCAAAGAGTGTTCTGCCTATGTTTTCCTCTAAGAGTGCTAAATCCCCTTTTTTTTTTTTTTTAAATAAATTTATTTATTTATTTATTTTTGGCTGTGTTGGGTCTTCGTTTCTGTGCGAGGGCTTTCTCTAGTTGTGGCGAGCGGGGGCCACTCTTCATCGCGGTGCGCGGGCCTCTCACTCTCGCAGCCTCTTTTGTTGCGGAGCACAGGCTCCAGACGCGCAGGCTCAGTAGTTGTGGCTCACGGGCCTAGTTGCTCTGCGGCACGTAGGATCTTCCCAGACCAGGGCTCAAACCCGTGTCCCCTGCACTGGCAGGCAGATTCTCAACCACTGTGCCACCAGGGAAGCCCTAAATCCCCTTTTTTATTTTTATTTTATTTATTTATTTATTTTTAAATTATTTATTTATTTATGGCTGTGTTGGGTCTTCGTTTCTGTGCGAGGGCTTTCTCTAGTTGCGGCAAGTGGGGGCCACTCTTCATCGCGGTGCGCGGGCCTCTCACTGTCGCGGCCTCTCTTGTTGCGGAGCACAGGCTCCACACGCGCAGGCTCAGCAATTGTGGCTCACGGGCCTAGTCGCTCCGCGGCATGTGAGATCTTCCCAGACCAGGGCTCGAACCCGTGTTCCCTGCATTGGCAGGCAGATTCTCAACCACTGTGCCACCAGGGAAGCCCTCCTATATTTATTTTTATAGTTGCCATCTATTTATGGCAAGGGAAGCTGATTTTTCACTTAAGATAAAGTTTTCTACTTAAGTGAATCATAGGAAAGAGAAGTGAATGTAAAGAAAAATGTTAAGTAAATAGTAGAACAGATGGTATGCCTATAGAACAAGTGTTAGGATGAGGGTGTACAAATGGCTGACACCCACGGGACACGGACTTAGACCAGTGTGTATACCAACCTTGATTATAAATCTAGGGCTACTCAACCCTCCCCAAAGAAGCCAAAGGAAAATGGGGAGCTGAGGGTGGTGTCAGGCCTGAGCCCTGGAGCTGCATGAGGTTCCAGGTGACCAGTCTCCTCTGGTTCCTGGACTTCAGCAAGGGAGAATTACTTGCCCTAGATTGCACAGGGAGCTAGGAACAGTATAAGACCATCATAATCATTGTGACATCATAGCAACTACTGTTTATTGAGCACTGCCCGGGTTTAGGTGCTATGCATTTAATCCTCATGACAACCCTATGAAGCAGGTGTTTTTATGGGCCTTCAGATGGTGAAATGGGCCCAGAGAGGCTAATACCTGACTTGAAGTCACACAGCTGCTAATAACATGGCCAAGATACAAACCCCTGCCAGCTAACTCCAGTGTCGTCCTCAGATCCTCCCAGGGACTGTCTAGGTCCATTTCCAGATGTCAGTCATTCACAGTTGATGCCACTTCTGGGTTTCATCTGTATCATCATTGTTTGAATATTTTTATGCATAGGGTGGATTTCTATAGCCCCATCCACTCTGGGCTTTGTCCTAAACAACAGTTGTGTACAATCACTAAGTATGTGTCCTGGTTATACAATTTGAAATAAATTAGAATAAGTACCTAACTATTGAAATGTTTTAAAAGTTTCACATGCCGCCTAAAATCATCCACCCTGTGTACATGTGGTATGTCTGCCACATGTTGGGAAAGCCTGTTTCCTGTTCCTCAGTAATAAGGGTGGCGTATTAGTTTCCTGAGGCTGCTGTAACAATTTACCACAAACTTGTTTGCTTAAAACAACAGGAATTTATTCTCTCATGGTTCTGGAGGCCAGAAGTCTGAAACCAAGGTGTGGGCAGGGTTGGTTTCTTCTGGGGGCTCTGAGGGAAAATCCATCCCAGGCCCCTCTCCCGGCTTCTGTGGCTGCCAGCAGTCCTTGGCTTGTAGACGCATCACTCCAACCTGCCTCCTTCTTCATGTTTCCTTCTGCCCTGTGCATCTTCTCTTCTCTCTGTTATCAGGTCACTTGTCATTGGATTTAGGGCCCACCAGTTTAATCTAAGGTGATCTCATTTAATTGCATCTGCAGGGATCTTGTTTCCATAAGGTCACATTCACAGGTTCCAGATGGTCATGTCTTTGGGCGGCCACCAGTCAACCCACTACGGGTGGCTACTTCTATTTAGCACCTACTGGGCCAGGCCCCTGGTTTGCAGCATCTCTCCTGATATAAACTTTATGAAGCAGGTACTGCTGTTACCCTCTCCATTTTGCAGGTGGGGAAACTGAGGCTCAGCAAGGTGAAGCTGGACTTCCTAACACTAGAGTGCATGCTTTCAACCACTGCCCCAGACTGCCAGCCTTTGCCACCCTTGCTATCTGGGCAGCCCTCTCCACTTTGCACTTTGCTGTCCACCGGCTCTTGTGAGCTGGGAGTGGTGACAATTCTTTTGTTATTTCTGTGACAGTGCTATCTATACCAGAAAGTGCAAACCAGCAGTGCCTGAGCCCTCAAGAGAGACTGGCCTCCACAGCCATGAAGGTTGTTAATTTTTTTTTTAATATTAATTAATTAATGTATTTATTTTGGCTGTGTTGGGTCTTCGTTTCTGTGCGAGGGCTTTCTCTAGTTGCGGCAAGTGGGGACCACTCTTCATCGCGGTGCACGGGCCTCTCACTATCGCGGCCTCTCTTGTTGCGGAGCACAGGCTCCAGACGCGCAGGCTCAGTAATTGTGGCTCACGGGCCTAGTTGCTCCGCGGCATGTGGGATCCTCCCAGACCAGGGCTCGAACCCGTGTCCCCTGCATTGGCAGGCAGACTCTCAACCACTGCGCCACCAGGGAAGCCCCAAGGTTGTTAATTTTAAACCTGGGTAGATTTCACATAAAAATCTGGGTTTCCATCATCTTTGGAAAAATCAGAAGCCTGGCATTTCTGGGCTTGCCTCCCCTGTGGCCATGATTGGAGTAGCAACTCTCCCCTTTCACGCAGGGTTGTGGCCCCCCTGAGTCCCCACAGTCCCCATCAATCTGCTTTGTTCATTTAGACCAGTGGTTCTCAGCTAGGGGTGAGTCGGCCCCCCGGGGATACTTGGCAATGTCTGGAGACATTTTTGGTTGTCACAACTTGGGAGAGGGTAGCACTACTGACATCTAGTGGTTAGAGACCAGGGATGTGCTAAATAGCCTATAATGATGCATAGGATATCCCCACAACAAATTATCTGGGCCAAAATTTCACTAGTGCCCAGGTTGAGTGCCGAGGTTCACTGCTTACCCAGGCTCTGCAGGCATTCCAGCAATCCTAATTTAGACTTTCAGTTTAAGAACTGTGAGTATTGGTCTTGACAGTTTACTAAACCCCTTTCATAGATTGTATTAAAGAAACTGCCTCAGCTGTGCCCTATCAACAGAAGCTTTGTTCATCTTTTGGGTGTAGATTTTTGCAGTGGGGAATGGGAGCATATGGGTGGCTGATCTAGGCCTTTCTCCTCCTGAGCTGGGCCAGGTGTGAGGACAGCTGTTGTAAAAGGTTGTCACCCCTCATTTGGCCTAAGGAACCAGAGGAGGCTGGAATCTCTAGGTTTTGTTCTTGGAACACAGTGATTTCTTCTTGGAAATCCTGGGTAATTTACACCTGAGTTAATCTAAAGCCACGCATTTGCATTAATCAATCCTCCCTCTATCCATCCAACCAACCAACCATCCATCCATCCATCCATCCATCTATCCATCTTCCTCCATCTATCTATTCATCAGTCCATTGATTGATCCATCCATCTATTATCTATCCCTTCATTGATCCATCTATCATCCATTTTCCTTCCTTTCATCCATCCATCAATTCATCTTCCATCCATCCATCTTCCATCCCTTCCCATGTGTCTGAACACACCTGTGTAACTAGTACCTGTTATAAGTAAGAGAACATGAATACCACCAGACCCCATGAAGCTCCATCTTGTTCCTTCTAGTAGCTTCCGCCAGTCAAGGATGACCACCATCCTGACTTCTAACAGCATAGTTTTGCCCGTTCTTGAACGTTCTGTAAATGGGACTTATATGGTATGTTCTTGTTTGCATTTGGAGTCCTTTGTTCAGCATTAGTATTTGTGAGATATACAGCAATTTTGTTGTTTGTAGTCATAAATCATTCAGTCTCCTTGCTGTATAGAAGGGGTTGACAAACATTTTCTGTAAAGGGCCAGAGAGTAAATATTTTAGCCTTGGTGGGCCATACGATCTCCATGGCAACTGTTGAGCTCTGCCATTAAGCATGCAAACCACTATAGACAATATGTAAGTGAATGAGTGTGTCTGGGTTCCAATAAAACTTTATTTACAATGGCAGGCATTGGGCCGGATTTGGTCCACTGGCTATAGATGGCCATCCCCTGCTGCATAGTATTCCACTGTAGCGCAAGGTTTTTAGCAACCATCCAGAAATATTCTGCTCCTCCCAGGCAGGTTTTCTCCCCTCTTAGCAGGGAATTGGGGTGCTTTGGCTTTCTCCTAAAAGCTCAGAACTGAGTCTTTTTAGGGGAAAGGTGTAGGCTGGCTCTGGGTCCTCAATGACCTTTAGACTCCAAACCTTGGTATTTGCACTTGTGTCTTATCTGTTCTTCTCTCCTCACTTCAGCCATATTGAAGGTGGTGTCATCTGTCCTGCAACTTGGGAATATTGTCTTCAAGAAGGAAAGAAACACAGACCAGGCATCCATGCCGGATAACACAGGTGCTTGCTGCTTTTTCATAATAACTGATGACTTTGGTGATGGGAGGGAAGGTCACATTGTCTTTGGTTATTTTTCTGGATGAGGTTATCTGGGGCATTAACAAGAACTAGACTAGATTATTATCACTTAATTCTCTCTTTTTTCAAACTTTTCACTGCTTAAGATCCTACGCGAAAAGTTCTTGAGTCAGAGAGTGGGGGGAAAAACTAAGGTTTGGATCAGACAGGATCCTTAGGGAGTGCCTCTTCTAAAAACCCCACACTCATTTGTTTTATTAAACAAATCTTTTTGAGCACCTGCTATATGCCGGGCACTGGGATACAGCAGGAAATGAGAAGGAACCACCCCATTTCTTATGGCATATACGGTCTTGCTGGGGAGACAGACCTCACGTTTCCCTGCAGATGGGATTGTCCGATAAAATAAAGGATGCCCAGTGAAATTTGAATTTCAGATAAGCACTTTTGATAGTAAGTACGTTCTAGGCAATATTGGGGACATAATTATACTAAAAAATGTTCATTGTTTATCTGAAATTCAAGTTTCACTGGGCGTCCTCTATATTTTTCCTAAATCTTGACAGCCCTACCTGCAAATAAGCAGTGTTTCGTGTTTTGAAGAGATGGCCTGGCTACCACCATGCTTGTTGGCGGCTGATGCAAAAGGATGACTTAGGTTCCCAACTTGCTCACCTGTGGCCTCAACATCGCCGTCTCAGGCTGTATATTGGGGTGCTTTTCCAAGCTCCCAGTTTGGCTGCCAGTTGTTTCTTATGTATTACACTCCCAGATATAGCAGGTTAAAGGAATCCTCGCTCTGAGGAGAGACCCTCAGGGAAAGAGAAACCAAAAGAGCACCCTTGAAAAGAGATGGTAAAAAATTCTAAAACTACACTATTTATCGTCCACCTCATACATCCAAACTATCGTGTATCACTAGTCTTCACGTTAAGGAAGCAGCTAATGGATTTTTTTTTTTTTTTTTTTTTTGGAGAACAAGTTTTTATGCAGAACTACATGAATATAGCAAGAACCCACATGTTCACCATTCAGAATTGACATTTGTGAATATTTTCAAATACATCTTTGTCTTTAGAATGAAGCAAAACGCGGTATAGAGAAGACTGACATCTCTTATTCTCCCAACTGAGTCCCTGAACCTCCTGGCAACCACAATTGTACTGAACCACATACCCTTCTGGTCTTATGTTTATAATTTCACACACATGTATCTAAACAGTATACAGTGTTGCTTTGTGAGTGTGTTTTTAATTTACATGAATGATATCACTCTGTAGGCATCATTCTGCAATTTTTTTTTTTTTTTACTCTGTACTCACAGCTGTCTAGATCAGGGTTTCCTAACAGTAGCATCCCCTAGTGTGACAACCAAAAATGTCTCCAGACATTGCCAATGTCCCATGGGAGCAAAATCATCCCCAGCTGAGAACCACTGGTCTAGAGAGAAAGAAAAAGCCAGGTCATTGCTTTAACTGCTATTTGGTATTCCATCTTATAAAAATACTGTGATATATTTGTTTGCTCCCTTATGAATAGACATTTAAGTTGTTTCCAATATTTTTTCCACTACATACGCTGCAACATATATCTTGGAATGGTGGAACAAATGCTTATTGAATTTTAACTATATGTCAGGTTCATACCTACCTCATTTAATCCCATTGACAACCCAACAAGGTACCAAATAGCTGACCCCTTTTGTAAGCAAGAGTCTGGGAAGCTAAGTAGCTTTTCCAAAATCACATGACTAGGAAGTGGGAAAGGAGCAAGGATTTGAACCTAGTTCTGACCCTAAGACCCCAATTGGGGCCCACTTCCATCCCAGTCCCATCATTGCCTCTTTTAGCCAAACACTGGGGGTGAGGTCACTAATGACAGCAGTTTTTAGGACTCTTTCATGCTATGTTCACTATCATGCTCCATCTCACCAAGGAAAAACCAATGTATTCACAGATCACAAATATCCCATGTTATGTGCCTTCTTTTCCAAGCCTGCACTTTTGTGATACACTTAATATGCTTCTTTTCTCCATCCAGCTGCTCAGAAAGTTTGCCACCTCATGGGAATTAATGTGACAGATTTCACCAGATCCATCCTGACCCCACGTATCAAAGTCGGGCGGGATGTGGTACAGAAAGCTCAGACAAAAGAACAGGTAAATGATGCATTTGCCATTTATTCCTGCACTTGTCATTTATTCCTGCAGAATCTTCCATCCATCCACCCATCCATCCACCCCTCTAGCCATCCATCCATCCATCCATCCACCCATCCATCCATCTATCTGTCCATCCATCCATGCATCTGTTACCTAACCAAACTTGGGTCCACTCACCAGCCACACAGCAAAGCCAATTTGCTGACACTGAGTTGTGGTGAAGGAAAGTACAGGGTTTATTGCAGGTGCCCAGTGAGGAGAATGGGCGGCTCATGCTCAGAAGACCTGAACTCCCTGGTGGCTGTCAGGGAAGGGCTTTTAAAGGCAACATTTGGGGTCAGGGTTGCAGGGGGCGTGACTTTCTTCAGACTGGTTGGTGGTGAGGTAACAGGGTGATGTTCCAGGAATCTTCATCATCGACCGTCTGCTTCCAACCAGTCTGGGGTCTATGCACTTGTGTATGTAGTCACCATCCTCCACCTGGGTGGGGGTCTTAGTTCCTGCAGAACAACTCAAAGACTGTATCAGATTCACATTGTTATGTGTATCCCTTGAGGAGGAACTAGGACTCTGTTTTATCCCTGCACTATTGTTTCTTGACTGCTTTTCCTTTGTTTCTGCATTCCCTCACTTCCCTAATTAGTAACTCCTTGAATCTGCTCTTTGGGAATCAGGGAAGGCTTAGGAGCCCTTTTTCTACAAACAAGAAACAGGGGATATGAAGGGGCTTTTGTACCTGTCAAGGCCCCGCAGGGTCCTGCTCAGTTTTGGCCCCCATCCCTGCTCCAATCCTGAGTGGAACAGGTACAGTACAAGAAAGGGAATAAAATTTTGGATAGAGAGATTAATCATAAACTCGGCAGAGGAACTCGGTTTTAGCGTGACTTGGTTTCACATCCATCCATCCACCCATCCATCTTTGTATCCCTCATCTATCCAATACTAGAATAATCAAAGTCCTATGTCAGGTTTTGAAGGTACAACACTGACTGCATAAGAACAGCAGAGTTCCTCACTCCTGACCTCATCTTGAGCTCTTAATTGAAGGTACGAGGTCTGAACTAATTTTCGGAAATGACTGTATACCCTTTCTGGAGGCAGGACTGACCGCCTCTAAATGATCACTGGGATGGTGCAGGCTCCACTTTGTTGCAGGTCCCTCTGACAGGAAGTGATTATTATTCACATTGCCATTCCTAGGTCTGACCACTCCATCCCTCATTGCTGGTTGTAGAGATGGTATAGTTTCCTTTTCTTTGTTTATTTTTTAAGGACTGATTATAGGCAGAGGGAAAATAAAAATCCAGGGCCACCAGCCAGGCTCATGTGAAAACACAGCCCATTGGGAGTAACCATGTCCTCTCGCCCCCCTGCAGGCAGACTTTGCAGTAGAGGCTCTGGCCAAGGCCACTTATGAGCGCCTTTTCCGCTGGATACTCACCCGCGTGAACAAAGCCCTGGACAAGACTCACCGGCAAGGGGCTTCGTTCCTGGGGATCCTGGACATCGCCGGATTTGAGATCTTTGAGGTACAGCTTGGCAGGCTCACGACAGACATAGTCTCGGTTCTCTGGAAATTAGTTTCCACTTGGAGAAATCACTATTTTGGAGAAAGGCAGGTGGCTACTATAGGGTGGGAGACTGTCTAGTTAAGGTTAAATCCTTGAGGGTGTAAGAGACAGAAATCCAATGGGGAATGTATTGGTTTCTGAAACTGAGGCCAGAGGTACAGCTGGATCCAACAGGCAGGACCTGAACTCCTGCCATCTCCCCCTCTCCGCCGTCCTCCACCTTGGCTCTATTCTCAAGCAGGCTCTCCCCTCATGGTGGCAAGATGGCTGCCACTGCTCCGACTGCCTCTCAGTTCCAACCAGTTCCAATTCTTTCCAACAGTTCCACCCAAAATCTTGGAATTGAGTCTCAATGACTCCTACCTGAGTTGGGCCACATGTCACCTCAGAGCCAAGCACTGTTTTTCGGGTCTTTCAGTACTTCATGGAATGTAACATGGCTCCTGGATCCCACTCCCATGGGTTGGAGGGAAGTTCTCAGTGAAAGGGAAGATGTTGAGATTGACAGATATTCCAAAACATACCTACTATGGAATTACTCCCTCTCTGAGCCTCAGTTTCCACATCTGCAAAACGGGGTGATGAAATACCTTACACGGTTATTCTATCCATAAATCATTGGGCAGATGGAGATAAGATCCTTAAAACCACGTGTGTCCTTAAAACCATGTGACATGAGAATAAGTAACTTTTGCCAGCCCTCATGAACCCTGGGCAGCCTTCACTGGGGCCTGAGACCTCTCTGGGTGCTGAAATGGCACAGCAGCCTTATGGAAAGTATGTCTGGCGTGGGGCTTTCTCCAGCACGGAGCTTCTCCGGGGCCCCAAGTCCTCTGACTTGTACCGTGATGCTCACGGGGCCTCCCCTGGTGTCATGTGCTCAGGTGAACTCGTTCGAGCAGCTGTGCATCAACTACACCAACGAGAAGCTGCAGCAGCTCTTCAACCACACCATGTTCGTCCTGGAGCAGGAGGAGTACCAGCGCGAGGGCATCGAATGGAACTTCATCGACTTCGGGCTGGACCTGCAGCCATGCATCGAGCTCATTGAGCGGCCGGTAAGGCCCCACATCACGCTCGCACGCAGCCAGTACACGGACCCTGCACTCTCTCCATGGGGCACGGCTTCCCCCATCACTGAGTCCTGAAAGTCTGTAAACTGAATCTTTGTGAACTAAGTCACATTGTCCCTTAACCCACATTTTCATATCAAAGGTATTTCTTTTTTTATTCCTCCTCTCTCCTCCCCTCCCCACCACGCCCATCCCTCCCCTTCCCATCTCTCCCAGTCGTTCATTCCCAAAGGCAAGAATCTTGGGTTTTTTCACTGACCCATCCCAAACTCCTAGAACCATGCACATAGTAGGTACACAAGAAATAATTATTGAATGACCATTTACTGAGCACCTACTATGTGCTGCGCCCTCCCTTTAGGGGCTGGGGATGTAACAATGAATGAGATGGATGCAGTCCCTGCCCTCCTGGAAGAGCAGATAATGAAACCAAACAAAAGAAGCAACTAAAACCCCTGATAAGGCCAATGTGGAGAGTGGTTTAGGAATGCCTGCTTTGGACAGAATAGTCAGGAAAGGCGTCTCTGATCTGAGTCCAAAAAGTGAAGACCATTCCAGCAGAGCAAATGGCATGTGTGGATTTGGCGGTGCTCCTGACACCTTAGTTTAAAGTGTCTCAGCCACAGAGAAGCACTTTACTCAAAGGAACCCTTAGGTGAATTTATATGTAAAGGAATGCATTCCTTTGCTAGAAATCTTTGTGATGTTGTGTGTGTACTGCCTACGAGGGGGCAGCAGCAAACATGTTCTGTTGGGGCTGGCCCTTCCATCCCTAGTGCTGGTCCATTGGGCACATAATTCTTTGAGGATAGATTGGGGGAGCGGGGGTGGGGGGCATAAATCCACCTTTATATGTAGGTAGATACAGTAATGGAGCCTATGCATGAGTTTGGGTGACCAGCTCTTCCTGGCAAGCCTGAGGCTTGGGCACCCTTGCTATGGTCTGCCCTGCTTGTCTTCCACAGAACAACCCTCCAGGTGTGCTGGCTCTGCTGGACGAGGAGTGCTGGTTCCCCAAAGCCACAGACAAGTCCTTTGTGGAGAAGTTGTGCTCGGAGCAGGGCAGCCACCCCAAGTTTCAGAAGCCCAAGCAACTCAAGGACAAAACTGAATTCTCTATCATCCACTATGCCGGGAAGGTACCAGCTGAATGTCCCAGGGGTCTCTCTGTCCCAGGGGACCCAGGCAGGATGCTCAGAGTAGGAGCAACTTGCAAATGGCAGAACCTAAAGACATCTGGTATAAATCAAATCCCAACCAAGTCTTATACATTATTTGTCTAAGCATCAGTGAGGGACAGATATAGAGATATAACATATAATAGAAAGGCTAAGGTATATATAATACATGTATATTAGAGATATAGAATATATAATATAGTAGAGAGGCTGATATATATGTTGTATATTATATACATATATGAGATATATAATATAATATATTAGAGAGGCTATTGTATACAGCTATTATATTAGCCTCTCTAATATACTCCAACCTTGGTGGCCAGGCAATTCTTTCTTGTATAGACTCTAAATCCTTCCTGCTACAAGTTAAACCAAAAAGGAAGGGCCAACTGGAATGGGGTGACCAATAAACCCACTTTTGAGTCCAACAGGAATCTCCTTTATCATGGCCTTGGGTTTGCCATTGCCAGCCTGTGCCACCCAGGGAAATCTGCGATGGCTGTCTTCTTCTTCCTTCTTCCTCCTCCTCCGCCTCCGTCATCATTGTCATCATCATGTCATAGCTCTTAATGTACAGGACCTTCCACTATGGCTCCTGAGGGTCCTGGATAATGTAGAAAAGACATAGCTCAGTCTGACTTGCAGAAACTTAAAGAGTATTTTATTGACTCCCCAGTATCTTCACTGCATCATGGGAACAAGCAATGCCCTAAACCAGGGATTGGCGAACTACAGCCCAGGTGCCAAACCCAGCCCACAGCCTATTTTTGTAAATAAAGTTTTATTGGCACACAGTTAAGATCAGGCCTGGCCATCACCGTTAACAACCCACATCCTGTAATAGCCCACCAGAGCTATTTTATCAGTTCCTTCCATTTCATAGTCAAAATAATAAAATTAAAAAGAGGTCCCCAAATTTAATTTAAAAACCAGATTGTTGTCAAGCCTTCGCTGGATGAGAGGGGAACTTTGGGTGTGAGGGGAGGGTATTCACCACCAGTGAAGCTCCACACCTTTCGGAAATCACAGGCATCGTGCTGGGCTCTGGAAAAGGGAGGCTGCCAGAGGAGGCTTACTAGGAGAAGGCAAGGATAGAGACGAGGCCTTCCTAGCAAAGGCTACCATGGCTGATGCCCTACTGTGCGCAGAGCCCTTTAAAGTTCTGACCTATTGGTCTCTTCATTGAGGTTTGTGGATTCCCATCATGGCAACCACTAATGTTTCCTCTCTGACCTCGGAAGATCCGGGAGGGAAGCAGGAGGACTGGAGCCCTGCCCTTAGTTCATAACTGAAGCAGGAGCACCTGACCGGTGGGGTGGTCCTTGGCAGGTGGACTACAATGCGAACGCCTGGCTGACCAAGAATATGGACCCGCTGAACGACAATGTGACTTCCCTCCTCAATGCCTCCTCGGACAAGTTTGTGGCCGACCTGTGGAAGGACGGTAAGGCCCTGCCGGCTGGAGCAGGAGGACTGAACTCCCTCCAGCCCCTTCCAGCTGCCCCTGATTCCCACACCTGCTCCCAGGAGGGGCGGGCCTGTGTGCGGTGGGGGAGAGGGCAGTGTTGGCAGGTGCTAATGATGTCTGATTGACACATTCAACAAATTCCTGAGCCCCTCAACCCCACGCCTGGACCCCAGGGAGAAGGTCCTGAGTCAGGGCTCAGGCACTGATGGAGGAAATATCCTAGAAGGCATGTTGGGTCAGAGGCCCCCCTTCTGGAGTCAGAAAGACTTAACTGAATTCTAGTCTCTGCCATGTACCAGCTGTGTGACCTTGGACAAGTCACTTGACTTCCTTAAGCTTCACTCTCCTCATTGGTAAAACCAGAAAAATAATAATAATCCCCTACCTCCCCTAAGATTATTGTGAGGGTGCAATTAGATCAGTGGGGCCAAGCTTGACCATGGATCAGGATCTCCTGGAAGGCTTGTTAAAACTCAGATGATCGCTGGGCCTCCTCACTGGGATGGGGCCCGAGAATTTGTATTTCTAACAAGTTCCTGGGTGGTGCTGATGCTGCTGGTTTGGGGACCACACTTCAGTTCCCTTTAAGAATTAGAGAATAGATAATCCAGGTGAAGTACTTAGCACCTGCTGGCCCATAGTAGGGACTTAGTACATGTCGGCTGCTGCAATGACTATTAGGGGTGGTGGGCTTTACTGCTTTTGTTCCTGGACCTCGGTGCCCATAGCAGATTTCACTCTTGACACAAAGCCTGTGGGCCTAGGGCCTACAGGACTGGCTGCCCTTGCTTTAGGCATGGGGTTCAGTTCTGCCAACATTTACTGGGTGCCAAGGCCCTGGGATGGGGTAACAGCATCTCAACCTGGGTCATACCTCACACCTAGGACTCATGATGAACTCAGCAAGTCCTTCCTTCAAGGAGCCACAGTCTTGTGGGAGAGGCAGACAAACAAAGACATTATTACATGGAGCATAATTGAGTGCAAGGAGCAGAAATGGCGGGGTCTAATGCCAGTGGGGTTTAACTCCACAACACCATCAACCAACTGGATACAATTGACTATACCTGTAGTCTGTGTTGTCCAACAGCAGAACACATGTTCTTCTCAAGCTCATGTGGACCATTCACCAAGATGGACCACACTCTGGACCCTAAAACACACCTTAACAAATTGAAAAGAATAGAAATCATACAATGTCTGCTCTTAGACCACAGTGGAATTAAAACTAGAAATAACAGAAAGGTAACTGAAAAATCTGAAAATATGTGGAAGTTAAACAACCCATTTCTAAATAACACAATGGGTCAAAGAACAAATTTCTTTGACCCATGTGTTATTTAGAAGTGTGTTGTCGTGTGTTAATTTTCTCAAGGGAAATTTTAAAATATGTTGAACCAAATGAAAATGAAAACGCTACTTATTAAAATTTGTGGGATACAGCAAAAGCTGTGCTTTGAGGGAAATTTATAGCAATGCCAGGATTGGGCTTCGTATGTGCAGCACCCGCTGGGCCAGTAGGAGTCTCTCATTCCATTCTGAAAGAAAAAGAGTCTTGGTGGTGATAATAGTAATAATAATAATAATACCACCACCCACTCTTTGTTGCTTTGTTGAGCACTTATCAAAGTGCCAGATTCCTATGTTGGAGTGTTTGCTATGCCTTCTACCCAGAATATTCCTTCTCTTGATATCTACCTGACTACTTCTTTCTGGTCTCTACTCAAAAATATCAGTTTATCAGAGAGACACCCCCATCACGCTAAGAGATCACCCCCATCACTCCCAACCTACCTTAACCGTACTTTATCTTTCTAAGCACACCTTCACCACCCAAAATATTATATACCTACATGTGTGATCACTGTCTTCTCCTTCCATTAGAACATCCATAGAATATGAGCTGGGGTCGGGGGGACACAGGGTCTGTGTTTTGTTCACGTCTGTATGCCCAGGGCCTGACACACAGTAGGCTCTCAATAAATACTTGTTGGTGGATGAAGGATTGAAGGCAGGCAGGGAAGTAAGCGCTTCGCATGCCTTATTCGCTTATTCCTGCCCTAGGAGGTAGATGCTGTCATCAACTCCATTTCATAGAAGGAGAAACTGAGGCACAAAATGATGCTAGGCCAAGGCAGTGGCAAAAGCAGGATTTACTCCCATGTCTCTGTCTCTGACAATGTCAGAGAGAATTTGTTCTTTCTGTCACTCAGGAGCTCTCAGGGTCTCAGAAATAGATAATATAGTACTTGGAAAGCAAAGCCCCCTGTGCCTCCATTTACCTGCCTCTAGAGGGAAGGTGTTGGCTGGCAGAGGAAAGAATGGGGAATGGTGCCCACAAGGGAGCAGGGGACCTGCGTTGTCAACCCTCCAGGCTGGTCCCCTGGCCTGCTGTGGAGGTTCAGGTTCCCTGGGTGGGCCGACATCACCCTTCATGTGCCCACAGTGGACCGCATCGTGGGCCTGGACCAGATGGCCAAGATGACAGAGAGCTCGCTGCCCAGCGCCTCCAAGACCAAGAAGGGCATGTTCCGCACCGTGGGGCAGCTGTACAAGGAGCAGCTGGTGAAGCTGATGACCACGCTGCGGAACACCACCCCCAACTTCGTGCGCTGCATCATCCCCAACCATGAGAAGAGGGTGAGGCCACCACCCGGCTCTTGGGGGGTCAGAAAGTCCCCCCGGGACATCATCAGGGTCTGCGGGGAAAGGGAAGGCAGACCAGGGTACAAGCGCTGGAGGAAAGCCTGACCACCACCCCACCACCCCGAGGGCTCCATCTGACGTGGGTGGGAGGCGCTCATTTCCCAGCCTGGAGGCAAAAGAAGGCAAGGGAGGAAAGGAGAATGCTCCCGGGGACTTTGAGCCCTGGAGTGGCTGCACAGGGTATCAGATCACTCATTCGTCCATTATTCCAGCTGATAATTACTGAGCTCCACTTGTGCCAGGAGCTGGGGATACGGTGCTGGATAAATTATTGTCCTTGCCTGCAGGTTTCTTATAATCTAGGACAGGGGTGCTTTAGCTGGGGGCAATTGTTTGCCCTCCCTCCCCTGCAGGGGAGATTTGGCCATGTCCGGAGACATTTTTAACGGGGAGGGGGCAGTTACTGGCACCCAGTGCATAGAAGCCAGGGATGCTGCTAAACATCCTCCAGTGTGCAGGGCAGTCCCCCACCGCAGAGAATTATCCAGCCCAAGATGTCAGTATTGCTGAGGTTGTGGGAGAGGTAGACAGCTGATACCCATGATGTTACCTGGTAAATTATGAGAACACCAAAGAGCCGGGGCTCCCACTTGAGACTCAGGGCTCAGAGAAAGCTTCTTAGAGAATGGGAAGTTGGTGATGCTGAGAGCAGCGTGGGAAGGGCATCCTAGGCAGAGGGACCAGAATAAGCAAAAGTGTGGAGGTGAGAAGTGAAGGGTCTGGGCAAGGAAACGCTAGGTGGGTCATTTTGTGTTGACGTGTGATGGTGTGAGGCAGGGATTGGGAAGAGCTGAGGCTGGAACTGTGGGTGGGGCTAGATTGTGGAGTTCCTGTGGGTGGACCAGAGCTTGGCCTTCCTTCTGTAGGATGCCATCGGGGGCTTTTAAAAGCAGGGGTATGTCATGATCAGATTCACATTTTAGAAACCAAATAAGGGGATAAGAGAGTCAGGACGGGGTGGGAAGATAATATGAGGCTGTTGTGATCATTGGAACAGGAGAAGATGGGGGTGAGTAGATGGCAGTGACAATGGTAGTGGAGAGAAGTGTGTAGATGGGGAGATATTTGGGAGGTAGGAGCCATAGAACTGGTGATGGACAGGAAGTGAGGGAGGGAGAAGTGACGAGGAGGAAGCCCCAGGTGATGCGAGTGCCACCAAGTACGAGAGATGCCACCAGGACCCTCAGCTGAGCTCTCACCTGGTGCCCCGTGATCCCCCATGGCCTGGTGAGGTGGGTCACCAGGCCTGAGATTTGGGGCTTGCTGCTCCCCGAGGCCCCGGCGGCTCACTGCCATTTGTATCTTCGCAGTCCGGAAAGCTGGACGCCTTTCTTGTGCTGGAGCAGCTGCGGTGCAACGGGGTCTTGGAAGGCATCCGAATCTGCCGCCAGGGATTCCCCAACAGGATCGTCTTCCAGGAGTTCCGCCAACGGTGAGCCCACCGGGGCCGGGCATGGGTGGGGCGGCGGGTGGGACGGGGGTGAACAGGCTGGGTGGAGGGACAGACGGATGACAGAGGTGCACTCGGTTGGTGACTCCTGCCCTGTGTCTCAAGCTATGAGATCCTGGCCGCAAACGCCATTCCCAAAGGCTTCATGGACGGGAAGCAGGCCTGCATTCTGATGGTGAGCCCAGCCCCAGCCCCGCCCCAGAAATCCAACTGCAGACCTCCCGGCCTCTGGTGGCACTTCCCGCAGCTGCTCCGGGTGGGACCCTCCTTAAACACACTTAACCCCTGGCCAAGAGGCATAGCCGAGAACGGGAACTCTCATCCTCCTTCCTTCTGCAGATCAAAGCCCTAGAACTCGACCCCAACTTGTACAGGATTGGGCAGAGCAAAATCTTCTTCCGAACTGGCGTCCTCGCCCACCTAGAAGAGGAGCGGGACTTAAAGATCACCGACGTCATCATGGCTTTCCAGGCGATGTGTCGCGGCTACCTGGCCAGAAAGTAAAGACCCACGCGCTATCGCCTCCCTGCAAACACAGACCAGAAATACAAAATTTCAGGAGGCTTTCTGGCCTCATGTTCTGATTTTCTGATTCTAAGAGGCCATCTGCTCTAAGATGCATCATTGATTGAATGGCAGCCTTTTCTTGGGGGGGAGAAATGCTACCACTTTAAATATATGCACTAGTTATAAGGGCAGGGCAGGAAGGGGTTAAGACCATGGGCTCTGAAGAGTTAGACATGGGTTCTCATCCTGGCTCCCCTACTTATTTGCTGAAGAACCTTGGGAAGGTTACTCTACCTCTCTGAGCCTCAGGAAAATGAGCATAATCATTCCTGCCTCATAAACTTCTTTTAATGAGGGGGTCAATGAAATACTGCATGAAAAGGGTTGAGAACAGTGGCTGGTTATCATTTCAGAAGTGTGAGAATATGATAAAGTGTCTGAGGAAAGAGTATTTGTGTCTATACCCCTATGTCCAAGTGGGACTCATAAGGCAAAGTCTTAGAAGGCCTGATGCCCGCTCTGTTTTGGGAATCCTGGGGGCTGGGTGAGGGCTGCTGTTCCTCCATGAAACTCACACCCCAAACAGGACACAGGGGCTGGCAGAGTAGCTCTTGTCCAGGGCATATGTCTTCAGGAGGTATGGACCATGCACTCATCTGCAGAGCCCTGACTGTGTCAAGCTGATTCATTGTCAAGTAGACCCAGGATGGTCAAGGCCAGATCTGGGGAGCTCTTGGTCCGGGGACAGACCTAAACTGTTAACTTTCATAACTAAATTCTTTGTTGCCACCCCTCCCACCTCCAGACTAACTGGGGCAATTTTATTCTTCAAATTCACCCACGTCCAAGATGGCAGCCACAATGGCAGCCGTGCAGAGGCGAGAGGATGGTGCTCACTGTTCTGTGGTTTCTCAGACCCAGTAGCCCTTAAGTAGGAAGAGTGCTGGTTCTGTGTCAGGTCTGGGATTTTAAATTATCTGAGGAAAGGATAGGTTTGTCAGACACTCAGCTTTGGGGAAGATGTGGCACAGCTGAGGGTGTAGGACACCCCTTAGGAATGGTGTAGCATAGATCAATTTCCTAGGTGTTGTCAGGACCAAAGATCTGAATCCAGGGCATTTTGTGAGCCTTGGGTCTTCCTTGTCCACTGAGAAAGGCTCTGGCCTCCTGATGGTATACTTTTGCTGATGCTCAGAGCTTCCTGGAGAATCTGGGTTGGAGAGAATGGGGGACATCCTTGAACAAGTCACTGAATCACAAGCCAAACAGAAGCGTCCTGCTTTCGGGATGCTGCGGGGCGGGATGCCATGACAACACAGTGAGGTGTGTGTTGAGCCAAGCAGGTCTTCTCACAGCTCCCCTTCCCTCTCCCCAGGGCTTTTGCCAAGAGGCAGCAGCAGCTGACGGCCATGAAGGTGATTCAGAGGAACTGCGCCGCCTACCTCAAGCTGCGGAACTGGCAGTGGTGGCGGCTCTTCACCAAAGTGAGTGCCTCCTTCTTCCGCCCCCCCCACCCCCTCCCAGTCCTGGGTCTTCACTTGGACGCTGTCCATGTGGGACTGGAGGTGATTGGCAGCAGGTGTGCAACTGAGGGCTCGAAACCAAACCTTGCCCTTTGGCGATTCTCCGGGCCTGAGAAAGGCCCCCTCTTTGTCACGTGGGTTACAGCCATGACCTTAACCCAGATGCAGAGCATTTCCATCACCGTGAGGATCCCACCTATTGCCCCTTTAGAGCCCTACCCACTTCCCTCCATAGCCCCAGCAAGCACGAATCTGTTCTCCATTTCTATAATTTTGTCATCTCAAGGATGTTATATAAACGGGGTCCTTCAGTATGTCACCTTTTGAGATGGGCTTTTGTCACGAAGCATCATTCTCTGGAGATCCCTCCATCCAGCTTGTTGTGTGTATCCATTATTTGTTTCTCTGGGTACAACTTGGTCTTGCAGCATCGCTGGCTGTCATGAGCCAATCGTGCAAAGACTTGCTCTGTAGGGACAGACATGGCTTTCTCTTAGGTGCCCTTGAGTGTGTAAACGGGCACAAACCTTTTTCACTGAGCAAGTATGCATTGAGGAACTACTGTGCACCAAACACGTGCAAGGTGCTAGGGATGCCCTGGCCTCATGAATATTCTAGTCGAGTGGGGAAGCAGATGGGGTCAGCACAGGAACCAATGCCCATGGCAGACTGGGGTCAGCGCAGGAAGGAAGCCGCAGTGTGTCTGACAGGGGCTCCCCTAGTGCCAGGCAGGGCTTGAACACAGGAGTTAGGAGTCAGCTTGGTGAAGAGCAGCGAGGGGAAGCTGCTTTTGGAAATGTTCATCCCCACTGACCCAACTTCTAGAAAACTCTTCTCAGAAAACCATCTGAAATAAAGAAAATCAGGAATGAAGGGCATTTATCTACAAGAGCAAAGTTTCAATGCCCAGCCCTGGCAGACTGACTCACAGCAGCTCATCCATCAATGGGATATTTTTCAACCATTAGAAATGATGGTTATCTAAAAATCAAGTTGTAAAGCTGATGGGACAGCATGGGGTGATAATTATCTTGTAGTTTTTAGTAAAATAAAAGCAGCAAGTAGGGAATTCCCTGGCGGCCTAGTGGTTAGGACTCCACGCTTTCACTGCCAGGCGCCTGGGTTCAATCCTTGGTGGGTGAACTAAGATCCCACAAGCCGTGCAGCACAGCCAAAAAAAAAAAAGCAGCATGTAACACTGGGCAGCGTGATCTCAGGTATATTTTTTTAATGTGTAGGACAATGCTGAGAATGGGAGGTAGGATGTAGGGGATTTTTCTTTCCTCTTCTCTTTGGAGGGAAACATATCAGTTTGTCGGCAGCAGTTCTCTCTCAGGATGGGACTAAAGGGGGGGAGGGGAGACTGTCTCCTTTCACTTTGCACCTTTTCCCATTGCTCTAATTTAGGATTTTTCAATCTCGGCACTGCTGATATTTTGGGATGGATAATTCTGTGTCGGGGGGGCTGTCCTGAGCATTCTAGAATGTTGGGCAGCATCCCTGGCCTATACCCACTAGATGCCAGTAGCGTTCCCCACCCCAGTTGTGACAGCTAAAACTGTCCCCAGAAATTGCCAAATATCCCGTTAGGATCTGCGAGTGGGGTAAAACTGTCCCTTGCTGAGAACCACTGATTGATTTATTACGAGAGTGTTTCCCTTGTGCCACGAAAGCAAGTGACGGGCTGACCCTCTGTGTGCAGGTGAAGCCCCTGCTGCAGGTGACGAGGCAGGAGGAGGAGATGCAGGCCAAGGAGGATGAGCTGCAGAAGACCAAGGAGCGGCAGCAGAAGGCGGAAGGCGAGCTCAGGGAGCTGGAGCAGAAACACTCGCAGGTACCGGGCCGGGAGCCCGGCTGGGGCTGCGGCACGCAGGACGCCTGCTCCTGCGGGGCTCACGGGCCGTCTCCCCACCCTCTGCACGCAGCTGACCGAGGAGAAGAACTTGCTGCAGGAGCAGCTGCAGGCAGAGACGGAGCTGTACGCCGAGGCTGAGGAGATGCGGGTCCGGCTGGCAGCCAAGAAGCAGGAGCTGGAGGAGATCCTGCATGAGATGGAGGCCCGCCTGGAGGAGGAGGAAGACCGGGGCCAGCAGCTGCAGGCAGAACGGAAGAAGATGGCCCAGCAGATGCTGGTAAGGCACTGCAGGGGCAGCCCTCGGTGGGTACGAAACCCCTCGACCCTCACGGCAGGCCTGTGAGGGGCATCTGATGTTGTATGTCCCCTTTGGACAGAGAAAGAGACTAAGGCTCGGAGAGAAACCGCCATCTGCCCACATAGGTCTCCTTGGAAGCCCGCTCAGTTCTACTGCCCTGCCTTTCGTGTGCAAACACCTTTCCTCCTAATAGCAACCCTGTGTGAGGGGTAATTGTATCAGTAAGCTATTGTTGCAGAACCAAAACACCCCAAAACTTAGCAGCTTGGAAATAACAGACATTTATCTCACACAGTCATGACTCTGAGAGTGGCTTAGAGCCTCACACAAGGTTGCAGTCAGGATGTCAGCCGGGGCTGCAGCATCTGAAGGCTGGACTGGGGCTGGAGGTCTCACTTGCACGTGGCTCACTCACACGACTGTAGGCAGGAGGCCTCCGTTCCTCACTATGTGGGCTTCTCCATAGGGCTGCTTGAACCCCTCACAACGTGGCGGCTGGCTTTCCCCAGATGGCGTGAATGAAGAGAGAACAGGGAGGAAGCTGCAAAGCCTTTTATAGCCTAATCTCTGACTTATACGCTCCATCACTTCCTCTTGATATTATCTGTTAGAAGCAAGTCACTAAGTCCAGCTGACACTCAAGGGGAGGAGAATTAGGCTCCACCTCTTGAAGGGAAGAGTATCAAAGAATTTATGGACATATTTTTAAACCACCATGGTATCTACTATCCCCATTTTACAGATGAGGAGACTGAGGCTCCACAAAGAAAAGTGGCTTACCCAAACCTTTTCTTTGTGATGAAAGGAGATGGCAGAGCACTGCAGGGGGCCATCAGGCTAAGCCTCTGTATCCATGAGTCCCCAGAGCTCCGGGAGAGTGACTTTGTTAAGCAAGGCTGTGATTCTTTTCCTTCCCCCACAAAGGACCTGGAAGAACAGCTGGAGGAAGAGGAAGCTGCCAGGCAGAAGCTACAACTTGAGAAGGTCACGGCTGAGGCCAAGATCAAGAAACTGGAGGATGATATTCTGGTCATGGATGATCAGAACAATAAACTGTCAAAAGTGAGTGGGGTTGAGCATCTTTGTTAAAATGACAGGCTCATGAGGGCTGAGGACTCCAGATACCTTCCCTTTTTAGCCAGATACAAAGTATTGAAGGCTGAGCAAGTAGTGACCTCCAGCATTGACGTGGCGGCCTTGTGACTGCCGTCTGGATGCAGGTGTGCCATGGATGGGGTCCCCGGTGGTCCCACCAGCACCAGGGCTGCCACGGAGCAAGTCTCAGAAACACCACGACCGATGGAACCCCCAAGTTGTACAAGGGTGGGCGGGCAATGTGCCTGGGATTCAGGGGCCCCTCTCACATTCTCACCGTCCATTTGCAGTTAGTAATAGGGGAACCAGCTGTCCTGGGACTGAAGGGTTTCTGGGATGTGGGACTTTCAGCCCCTAAGCCAGAAACGTCCCAGTGCAAACCAGGATGACTAGGTCACCCTAGTCAGTAACCACTAAGCAGCGCCACTGAGGCGGACTACCTTTAGTCCTTTGAGCTGGGCACCGACTGCGAGCCAGTCCGTGTCAGGTGCAGGGCACGCACAGTGGAGGAGGACCCTGTCCTCGTAGGGCTTGTATCCTAGTGAGGCAGCAAGTAGATAATCATACACGCAAACGTTAATTGCCATTGTGATCAGGGCCCTGAAGGAGGTGTTCACCATCTTATAAGACCAGAGCACTAGGGGATGGGGGGTGGGATTCAGGGGAGGCTTCCTGGAGGAAGTGACATTTAAGTGGAAACCTGAAGAGTGAGAAGCAGTTAGAAGGAGAGGAGGTAGAGGCACATCCCAGGCAGATGGGCCCGTCTGTGCAAGAGCCCTGAGGCTGGGAGGAGCTGGCCTGTGGTAGGAAAGGAAAGAGGAGCCCCCTGGCTGGGACATGAAGTTGAGGGGTGGAGGGGCCTGAGATGAGGAGTAGTCAATCTTTGGAAATTATTATTGTTAAGGAACTTCTCTTTCCCCATTGAAAACTCTAGGTTGCATTTGGTTATAATGTGGGCTTTCCTTTCAACTGTTTATCTGGAAATTACTAACAGTGAAATGTAGACCCTGGAGAAAAGGAAAAAACGAACGATATTTCTTTTTCTTTCCCCCCAAAGGAGCGAAAACTCCTTGAAGAGAGGATTAGTGACTTAACAACAAATCTTGCAGAAGAGGAAGAAAAAGCCAAGAATCTTACCAAGCTGAAAAATAAGCACGAATCTATGATTTCAGAACTGGAAGGTAAAACGGCTACCCAGTGATGTTTTTTGGGGTTTTTTTAAAAATTATATATTTATTTATTTATGGCTGCATTGGGTCTTTGTTGCTGCGCCCGGGCTTTCTCTAGTTGCGGCGAGCGGAGGCTACTCTTCGTTGTGGTGCGCGGGCTTCTCATTGCGGTGGCTTCTCTTGTTGTGGAGCACGGGCTCTAGGTGCGCGGGCTTCAGTAGTTGTGGCATGTGGGCTTCAGTAGTTGTGGCTTGCGGGCTCTAGAGCGCAGGCTCAGTAGTTGTGGCGCATGGGCTTAGTTGCTCAGCGGCATGTGGGATCTTCCTGGACCAGGGCTCGAACCCGCATCCCCTGCATTGGCAGGCGGATTCTTAACCACTGTGCCACCAGGGAAGTCCCCCAGTGATGTTTTGAGTGGACATTTTAAAAGTAGGAATATCAGACAGGAAATTTGAGAATGGAGGATTATTGCAGGAAAGGGACAACCCTATCCAGCTGCCTGCTCCCCCTTAGTGAACACCCACGTTAATTCCAGAAGGTGCTTGTCACCAGGACTGACTTTCCTTCCACAAGACAGTGGTGCCAGTGGGACAGTTGCCAGTGGGGGGATGTGTGAGTGTGAGTTTCCTCCATGTGAAATGCCTGAGCAGAAAGGCTCGTCCTCCGGGGGGTCTCTCTGGTAGTGTCCACCTCCTGAGGGGCCCTGGCTTTGTTGCAGTGCGGCTGAAGAAGGAGGAGAAGAGCCGGCAGGAGCTGGAGAAGCTGAAGAGGAAGCTGGAGGGCGAGGCCAGCGACTTCCACGAGCAGATAGCCGACCTGCAGGCGCAGATCGCTGAGCTCAAGGTGCAGCTGGCCAAGAAGGAGGAGGAGCTGCAGGCGGCCCTGGGCAGGTAGCGAGGCTGGCGGGGCATGTCCAGTGTGTGCTGGTGCCCTGAGGGCCACTGCCAATCTGCGGGGGCCTCGGTCTTCCTCCTCCTCCTCCAGGCAGGCCTCCATCTCATGCTAGGTGGCCCAGGCCAGGCCTCCCAGGTGCCTCCCAGTCTTGCTGGCACCTTCAGAACTTTGCCTTGGACTTTCTTCTCTTCCCTCCAAACTCATCCTCTCTTCTCCCACTGTGTCTGCCTCTTGGGTGCCCAGCCTTTGTCGTCTACACCCCAGTTCTGGATTTCTGGTTGTGCACGGAGTCTGTTCTGTTGGCACCACAAACACCACGTGTCTGAGGCTGGGAGGACCCTCCTGTCCCCCGCCCCCTCCTTCTGAGGTCCTTCTTTTTGCGAATGTGTCTCCTCCCTAGCTTTTACCCCCCTTCTTGTCCCACGCACAGCGTGCAGCAGTCCTCAGAGTCTGCCCGTCCCGTGAGGTGTGTCCCACACCCTTTCCTCTGGGCCCCCTTCTCCCAGCTCTGAGCTGGGTTCACTCTAATGGCTTCCCCCTGGGGGTATTACAGCAGCAACAACTAATGGGTATTAGCCTGCTTGCCGTATGCTAAGTCCTGCTCAAGCAGTATCTTTGCAGACACTTGGCCAGGTATGCGGCTGTTACCTCCATTCACTGAGGAGGAAGCTGAGCCAGGGGAGGTGAAGGGACATGTGACAGTCACCCAGCTTTTGAGAGACAGGCTGGGATCCATTTTCTGATTGATCCCCTGGCCAGCTCTCTCTCAGCCCATTTGTGCCATGTGACAGTGCTAGGGTGATGGGCCACCTCGTGCCTTCCCTCCTGAGGGTCCCTTTCCATCCATCGTGGGCAAAACCAGAGGCAGCTCCACAGTGGTCAGGAGGGAGCTCCCTTCCGTGCCATTCAGACAAGGCTCCCCATGTCCCACACTGACCCACAGTCACTGCCTCCCCCGGTTTAACATCCCCCCTGCCCCACCCCCAAGCAGTGCCTGGCCAAGAGCTTTGCATGTAGCAGAACTCAGACGCTGAGCAAGATGGAAGAAAGAATAAACAGTAGTTGCCAGGGAGGAATAATTGTCTAACATTCAGAAAGCATCTATTAGGCTCCTAATGTAGACAAGGCACCTTGCTAGTCTGGGACAGCGCTTTGTATTGTCTATGTCTCTCTGTCTCCATCTCTGCCTCTCTCTCTCTCTCACACACACACACATGCATGCACACACGCACATGTGCAGCATGACCTGTTTTTTTACATCAGCCCTTGGAAACCACGTTTCTGCATAAGCCTCCAAACCGTCTAGCATGGCAAGAAGTGGTCTGCTGTGTCTCGGGACATGAGCGAAACATGTTTTGATATGTATGGAACCCAAATGGCTGGTTCCATAAAGCCATTTTTGGCCACATTGTGGGATGGATAGCAGGGGGCTCAGGACCCCAGGGTCTTAAATCTGGGGATCCGTCCCCGGCAGGCTTGATGATGAAATCGCTCAGAAGAACAACGCCCTGAAGAAGATCCGGGAGCTGGAGGGTCACATCTCAGACCTCCAGGAAGACCTGGACTCAGAACGGGCCGCGAGGAACAAGGCTGAGAAGCAGAAGCGGGACCTTGGGGAGGAGCTGGAGGCGCTGAAGACGGAGCTGGAGGACACGCTGGACAGCACGGCCACCCAACAGGAGCTCAGGTGAGGGGCCCCCGCCCCGCTGATGCGACGGCTGGTGGAGAGGGGCAAACCCGAGCAGATCCTGGGTCTTGGGGTTCCTCAGGCCCTACGTTTATCGTCCTGATTGTATTTTGCTTTAACTAATATAAGCATGCTTATTTTTAATCTTATTTTGCATCACAGTCAGAGGATATACTCAATTAGAGAATGATTTGAAAACTGTAGGAAAGTAGATACCAAAAGCATCACCCCCAGTCCCACCACAGTTAACATTTTGGGGGATTTCATTCCTGTCTTTTCCTGTGTGTGTATAAGTTTTGTGTTAAATTTTCAAAATAATATTTATTAGATTGGTCTCTGATTAAAGAGTCACTGCAGGCTAACAGCCAACAACAACCAAAAAACAAACACAGAAACAAAACCCACCATAAGAACGGGTCACCTGCCAGATAATGAAAGTCACTGCCTGACTTTAGTGAAACTAGGTCGCTTATTCATTCAACAGATACACAAATGTGCTTTGAGTGCACCCTGTATCAAGCGCTAACATGGAGATTTATTTCCCACATTTTGGGTTTTGTGCTACATCACTTACCTGGGCCTAAAAGCCAGCACAATGTTCTTCTCCATTCCCACTGGCCCAGTGCAATGGCTCAGAGCATGGGCACAGAGTCAGACTGTTTGGGTTCAAATTCTCGCCCTATCACACAATGGTTTCAACAGCTTGGGCAAGCTGCTTACTCTTTCTTAGCTTTAGTTTCCTCATCTATAAAATAGAAATGATAATATTCTTGCCTCTTAGGGTCACTCTGAATATTATATGCAATGATATATACCCAGAACTTAGGTCAGGGCCTGGCATATTGTGCATGCTCAGTAAATAAGAGCTAATGTTAATATTTACGGAACAGTTTGCAATTCACTTTGCATTCTTTCAACAATATCATGTGCTGTATTTTGTGTATTTGTTTGCCAGCCCTGGGAGATTCTGGGCAGGTAGCATGCTCCTCGTTTTGAGGAAATTCCAGGTCCAGAGAGGTTAGGTGACTCACCCAAGGTCACACTGCTAGGGAGGGGTGATGATGAAGACCTTAGCTCCAGGTCCCGGGAGAGCGCTCGTTCTTCTGCACAGTACTGTCTGAGGTGAACCGCTGTCTCCTCCACTGCCAGCCACTGTGTTCTTCCTGTCCAGGGCCAAGAGGGAGCAGGAGGTGACGATGCTGAAGAAGGCCCTGGACGAGGAGACTCGGTCCCACGAGGCCCAGGTGCAGGAGATGAGGCAGAAGCACACACAGGCCGTGGAGGAGCTCACGGAGCAGCTGGAGCAGTTCAAGAGGGTGAGTTGCGATGCTTTTTTTGTGACAACAAAATATCAAGAACGATATGTCAACAGCTTCAAATAACTACATGTCAGTGTCCATACTGAGACCAATAACAAGCTACAACGATTCGAATGCGAGTGATGGCAGCCAGCATTTATTAAGTGCTTACTGTATCTTATGCTGATTAATCTTTACAGCCACCCACTGGGATAGGTACAATGAAGCTCATTTTACACATGAAGGAGCTGAGGTCCAGAGCACCTAGAGGTCACACAGCTAGTCAGCGGGAGTCCAAGCAGTCTGGCTCTGGACCCACTTCTTAGCCTCTCCAGGGTAGGGTCTACTATACACTGCCCTAATGGATAAGCCAAGTTTAGCAAAACTTCTGGGAAGGTAACAACACTGAGAACCTTCTAGCCATCTTCATTTCTCTGCAGATCAGAAGACGACTATCATTATTTGATTTGAGTAGCAAGACAGCTCTCCCTGGTGTAGTTTTTTTTTTTTTTTTTTAATTATTTTATTTATTTTGGCTGTGTTGGGTCTTTGTTGCTGCGCGGGCTTTCTCTAGTTGCGGCGAGCGGGGGCTACTCTTCGTTGCGGTGCGCGGGCTTCTCATTGCGGTGGCTTCTCTTGTTGCAGAGCATGGGCTCTAGGCTCATGGGCTCTAGAGCGCAGGCTCAATAGTTGTGGTGCACATGGGCTTAGTTGCTCCATGGCATGTGGGATCTTCCCAGACCAGGGCTCGAACCCGTGTCCCCTGCATTGGCAGGTGGATTCTTAACCACTGCGCCACCAGAGAAGTCCCCTGGTGTAGTTTGAGAATGGCTAGATCTAATCTTTCTTTCTCCCGTGGTTGGCTACTTGGGGTATATGGGACTTGAGACAGTTAAATAGCTCAACTCTGAATGCTTCCTATTGGGAACTTTCTCTCCCTTTGGAGAATTTCCTTGTGTTTCATTCCCAGGAGGGAATTTTTTTAGCTTATGACATCCTGCCAGGTTGCTTCCCTAAGAGTCTAAATTATACCATCCTCAGCGCTACGGCTTCCGCCCTGCACTTTCTAGATTAAATGGCTGTTGCGTTACCTAAAAATTGTTGGAGTTTGCATTTGTTTCTATCGCCAATCAAAGTAAATGTTCTTCTATGAGCTGGTTCACCACCGGTTCTATCAGAATCTCAGAATTTTCCCATACATTTAAATAACGCCAGCAATCCCTCATACGGCACTGATTACATGCCACTGTTCCAACGTTTTACGGACACTAACTCATTTAATTTCACCCGTGACCTTTGCTAAAATGCAGATCTCCAGGCCCCACGCTGAAATGTGCTGTGCCAGACTGAACACCCCTCACGCTCCAAATGGAGAAAAGGATGCCTGTTCATGTCCCCTTGTCACATGGGGTCTGAATATGAATCTTCAGCGTTCTGTCCGTTCTTTATATGTGTTGGATAAATAAGACCTTGCTAATTTTAATCTACAACATGTATTTCCCCTTTTAATTGTCTTCCCTTTTTTATGTTCAGAAGTTATTTTTTATTGTGATAGAATCTGAACCCAAATGGGCTCTTCCCACCTTCTGAAATAGTAAGTCCTCCAGACAGTAGTAAGGTGTATGTGTCCCTCTTACTCTGTGTTTGGCAGAGTGGGGCCTGGAAAGGTAACTGACCAGCGCCGAGCCAGGTGGCCGTCAGAGGTGAGCAGGGGCTGGAAGCCACACCCCGGATTCACAGCCTGGCCTCTTTGGAAAGACTCAGTTGTTCACGCCACCAGCAGATAGCATCCACGTCTGACCTGTATAAGAAAGAAGAGGCTGGGAATGCCTGTCCACCATTGCAGGAGCGTTGAAAAAGAGGACTATTTTACCTCTAGCAACTTCTCAGATTGTTGGGAAAAACCTGTAACATCATTCCTATCTTGGCTCCCCTTACATGTGTATAGTGTTGCCACCATTCTGGGAAAAAGGTTTTTGGGGAGCCCAGATCCCGTGAGGTCCCCCAGGGTCCTTGCTCATCAATCTGCACTGTTACCCTAAGAGGCACTTTGTCCCTGTCTGAGGTCCCAGCAGCTCTTAGTCACACCCGGGGCAGAGGAATGGCTTCTGAGGCTGCCTGGATACTGCACTGCACCTTCCTGGGGGCTGAGGGTGAGCCCACTGTTGCTTCCTCTGCTCTTGGGACCCACACTTCTCTCCTGCTTCTTTCCTCCTCCCTACAGCCCTGGGAGAAGGCCCCTCCCTTCTTCTGCTTTTTCCCAAAATGCTTTTTTTCTTGGAGAAACTCATGCACCTACATGAGCTAGTTAGATAAAATAACTTTCTCTAAACTTTCACAGAAATGGCAGTGTACATTCAATGATAAATCTGATGGACAATAGGGAATGGTGGGGACTGGGGCCAAGTGGAGTGTGACTGCCCTATTTACAGGGCTGGCTGCCATGCAGATCCAGCTGATTGTCACCTTGGAGGAAGGCAAGACCTCCGTTTCCAGATCTTTAGTTTGTTTTTTTGAAAGTCAGACTTACAGAGGTATACGCAGCAAAATTCACCAATTTTAAATGTATAGTTCAATAATTTTGACAAATGTATTCATTAGTGTAACCACCACCTAGCCATGAAATAGAACATTTTATTTTTAAAAAAGAGAAGCTGGGAATCCAGATTTTTATGTGGTATTTCTTAATTAAAATGTTAAAAGGTACTGCATGGATTAAACAGGACAGGATGGCAGGGTTGATGCAGCCCAGGGGATGCCAGTTTGCAACCTCTGAGCTTTAGGAAAACGGAATCCAAAAAGTCTGACTGGTGACTGTGTGTTCTTCACTGTGCCGTGTCCCTCCCCTGAGGCGGGGGGGCACAGGTCCCCGGACTCACTGAGGGAGGGGAAAGGAAAGATCCCCCGACAGCATAGGTCCCTATCTTCAGTGCTCGCCCAGCCACGGCAGTAACAGCTTCCCTCCCTGCTGCCTCTCTGGCCAGGCCAAGGCCAACCTCGACAAGAGCAAGCAGGCGCTGGAGAAGGAGAATGCAGACCTGGCGGGAGAGCTGCGTGTCCTGAGCCAAGCCAAGCAGGAGGTGGAGCACAGGAAGAAGAAGCTGGAGGTGCAGCTGCAGGAGCTGCAGTCCAAGTGCAGCGACGGGGAACGGGCCCGGGCCGAGCTCAACGACAAGGTCCACAAACTGCAGGTGAGGCGGGCTTCGCTGGGCCCGACCCCTGAGGGGTGAGGCTCTTCCGGCTAACAGAGCCTCTCTTGTGGCAAAGCAAGTCCGTTTCCTCTAGTTACATGCCTTGGGGAGATGAGATGGTCGCCCTATTCAATTTAGTCTTTCAAAACTCTCTTCCACTCATTCAGCGAGTATTTATTGAGTGCCTGCTGTATGCCAGGCACCATGTTTAATCCTGAGATACAAGAGCAAGGAAGCAGACAGACACTGTCCCTGCCCCAGGAGAACTCCAGCCTAGTGGGGGGAAAGACATTAATCACCACATAAATGAGTGTAAAATGATGCTGGAAAGCAGAGGCACATAATGCAATAAGTGTAAATACTATGGGTGCCTGGGCTGCAGGAGGAGGGGTCAGGAAAGGCTTCCCTAAGAAAGATGTATAGTCCGACAGATAAGAAGTCTATCTACTTATAGGCAGAGGGAGCAGCATGTGTAAAGGCCCGGCGGGAAGTGGGAAATTAGAAGAGATCACGTAAGGCCAGTAGAGCTAGATGCCGAATGGAAGGGGAAATGTGGCACAAAATGGGATTGGAGAGGTAGGTTGTGGCCAGAGGACACAGGGCCTTCAAGGCCCTATTATATGTATGCTGGTCTTTACTCTGAGTGATGGGAAACCACTGATGGGTTTTAAGCTGAAGAATGACATGGTCTGGTTTTCTTTGGTCTTAATTAGCTTTGAATAGACATTTGGCCTGACTTGCCATTCATGGGATACAGCTCCACTTCTGATAAAGATTTAATGCGCCTAGAGCCTGGGATGAGGGTGCAGGGCAGCGTTAAGTATGAATTTTTCCACATGCAGTTGGGCACAGGGGTTTTGCTATCCTAATACAAGCAATGTCCTGAAGGAGTGGAGTCAAGATCATTTATGTCCTTACTGTAAATGGGAAGAGGACAGGTGGTGGGCAGGTATCTCCGAAAGGACTTGCTCAGAGATACCAGCTCCTGGAGTAAAAGGCAGAGAAAAGGTAGAAGGCTTTTTACCTTTAGTGTCTGCGTCTTTGGTTTTGCCATAAGGGTCAGTGAAAGGGCAAAGAGCAGGGGGTGAAGAAGAGGGGTGGGAGGGACAGGACCCTTGGAAGTGGAAGTGCCACCTGCAGTCTCTTCCCCCACTTTAGGGAGTGAGTGAGTCCAGACCACTGTTCAGTGCCTGGAGCCTCAGACCTGCTGCTTCATCTTTGCCAACCTTGGCAAGGATCCAGGATCCATTTAGAGGGATCAGGGCCCAGTCAGCACAGTCTAACTACAGTCTAACAGGGCTCTAACAGGGTCCTAGAACCAGAGTCTACAGCCAGAGATTGCAACTTGTACGCTATGTGCTTCCCTGGGGGGCCATGGAGTGACCATGGAGTGACTAGCTCATGGGTATTTCGCAGTGGATGCCCCAAGGCCTATCACTGAGTACAAGGGGCTCCTCTTACTTCATGAGGATCCTATTCTAGAAGTTCCGACTAACCGGTCTCTCGGCACCCTCAGAATGAAGTTGAGAGTGTCACGGGGATGCTCAACGAGGCAGAGGGGAAGGCTATCAAACTGGCCAAGGACGTGGCATCCCTTGGGTCCCAGCTCCAGGACACCCAGGTGGGTATCGTGCCACATCAGCCAGAGGCACCTGGGGTACGACCTTCCTGGGGGTGGGCCCCTAGACTTCCATGTGTCCTTTCCATAGGAGCTGCTTCAAGAAGAAACCCGGCAGAAGCTCAACGTGTCCACCAAGCTGCGCCAGCTGGAGGATGAGAGGAACAGCCTACAGGACCAGCTGGACGAGGAGATGGAGGCCAAGCAGAACCTGGAGCGCCACATCTCCACTCTGAACATCCAGGTGCCCCTGCATGTCCTTGCTTTTCTGGGCCTGAGCCCTTAAGGGTAGATCAGTGGCTCCGATGTGACTGTGGTAGAATGGTGGCGCCATTTTGCTTGGCTCGCCGGCTCCCCCTGCTGTTGAGTTTCTTCAGTGAGACGGTGGTCTTTGCTTCTCAGGGGCGCAGGGATGGGAATCCCTCACCACCCTCCTCTCACCCCACCCTGGACACTGCCATTTCAGCTCTCCGATTCGAAGAAGAAACTGCAGGACTTTGCCAGCACCGTGGAATCCCTGGAAGAGGGCAAGAAGAGGTTCCAGAAGGAAATTGAAGGCCTCACCCAGCAGTACGAAGAGAAGGCAGCTGCTTATGACAAACTGGAAAAGACCAAGAACAGGCTTCAGCAAGAGCTGGACGACCTGGTCGTTGATTTGGACAACCAGCGGCAACTGGTGTCCAACCTGGAAAAGAAGCAGAAGAAGTTTGATCAGGTAGGGGCTGGAGGGCCCTCCACTCTGCTCATGGACCCTGGCTGGGGGGGATCGGGTCTGCAGAGTATCCAGTGTGGCTGCTGCGTGTGTGTCAGCATCCCATCCAGGCTTTGCTGGATGCGATGGAAGCCTAGCCTGCTTTGTGTGAAACAGTAGTTAGGGCTTTTTGGTCAGAGGGAGGAGAGTGGCAAAGCCTCAGTGACTGTGACTTTCCAGGTCCCACCACCATAAGGGCCATCTAGAAACCCAGTCATGCCTTGGGTTCTAGCCCCGATAAGGAATGAGGTTTACTGATTTTATTTACTCAGCGAGTATTTATTGAGTGCCTGCTGAGATTTCCAAGTAATTTAAAGTATCTACCCTTGAAATACCACTGTTCCCTAACATTTCATCACAGAGAATCTTGAGCACACAGCAAAGCGGAAAGCACTATACCGTGAACACCTGTACACCACCACCTGGCTTCAATCGTTAATGCTTTTACCACGTAGACTTTATCACACACTATTTATAAGGGTGTATTGCATCTGTCATTTGTATCTTTTGGATGCATTTCAAAGCAAATTACAGACATCTGTACATCTCCCCCTTGATACCTCAGCATTGCATATAAAAACTAGGGTTCATTTTTTAAAATATTTTTTCTTCCCTTGAATACATACAATGAAATGTATAAATCTTAAGTGTACACTCACTGAGTTCCGATAAATGCCTACACCTGTATAACCCAAACCCCTAAATACCAACTTTTAATACATGTTACTCAGATTTAGTAAATATGATTTGGTTTACAAGTGACTTGGGATTTATTCCAAAAATCAGTTTTGGGATTGTACTTCGGGATTCTTCCCTCTTCTACCAGCCATCCCTTCGCTGTGCTGACAGCTTGTCCTCATTGCTTCTAATCTGCGGTTTCATTACCTGGCCCAGGGTCTGAGCCTGCTTTATTATTTTCCTGTCGCAAACAGTGGAGAGTTTTTGTGTTGACTGCTGTTTGGGAGTCCCTGTTACTTGCCTGTCTTTGTTGAATTCTGGCAGTCTGGGTTTTGGATGTTACGGTGTATACTGCTCTCTCTTTCTAAAGATGAGATTAACATCAGTATGGGGTGTTCTTGGAACTGCTTCTCCAGGCAGAGGGGGAACTGTGTGCAGATCCATCCACCACTCACCATTGCCCTACCGCGGCTCATAGGCTACTCTTGTGAGCGAGCGACTGTGGCCATGAAACAACAAAAGAATAATTGGCCTCTGGGAGGATTAAATGTCACCCTGACCTCGGTCACAGCACATTCTAACCAACACGGGCAGCATCAGTGATTTCCAAGCACAGAGATTCAGCGTATCTGGCTCTGCAGAAGGTTGACCTCGAAGTCGGGGAGCAGTCTTATTATAAACTGTTTGCTTAGACACCTGACTTCCTTCCACCTGCACCAGGACAAGTTCAGCCGGACACAAGGCTTCTTCCCCATATTTGCAGTTCAATGCAGCCGACCCTCGGGCATGTCTAGAGCTCACCTCTGGGTCTTCTGCTGTGTTGCAGTTGTTGGCCGAGGAGAAAAACATCTCTTCCAAATATGCGGACGAAAGGGACAGAGCCGAGGCGGAAGCCAGGGAAAAGGAAACCAAGGCCCTGTCGCTGGCACGGGCCCTCGAGGAGGCCTTAGAAGCCAAAGAGGAGCTCGAGAGGACCAACAAAATGCTCAAAGCTGAGATGGAGGATCTGGTTAGCTCCAAGGACGACGTGGGCAAGAACGTAAGTGGCTCTTCATCATCTTTGCTTGTCTGCATTTCACCCACCCACTCTCTGTGCTATTTATCAGTCCACGGGGGAAGGAGAGGGCTCCATGCCTCCTTCACGCTAAGCAATAATCAGGAATTGGAGGGAGTCCCTCGGGCTGATGCTAAGAAGGGGCCTGGTTGGGAACTGCATTTGGGGGTGGGTTCTGAGTCAAGGGTTCCGAGAGGATGGCTCTGGTCTGGACTCCTGGTCATGCATCTTGAGGGTGGCAAAAGCCATCTCCCTGACCTTGATGAGATGTCAGCCATCTCCGGGGGCTGCCCGACCATCTTCATGACGTCAACCCTTACGTAAAAGGTCCATGAGCTGGAGAAGTCCAAGCGGGCCCTGGAAACCCAGATGGAGGAGATGAAGACCCAGCTGGAAGAGCTCGAGGATGAGCTGCAGGCGACAGAAGATGCCAAGCTGAGGCTGGAGGTCAACATGCAGGCCCTGAAGGGCCAGTTCGAGCGGGATCTCCAGGCCCGGGACGAGCAGAATGAAGAAAAGAGGAGGCAGCTCCAGAGGCAGGTAATCTGTGGGGAGGAAGGAAAGGGGGGAAGGGGAGGTGGGGCGGCGTGCTTCCTTCCTCCCACCTCCACTTCCTGGCTTCATGGAGACTCTGATCTCTCACCCGCGACCTGGGGATGAGAAACCCGCCTTGCAGGTGGTTGTGCAAACCTGGGCGCTGGGAAGGGATCCTAGGGGCGGCCTTGCCCGGCAGCGCACGTCTCTCTCCTTGCTCAGCTTCACGAGTACGAGACGGAACTGGAAGACGAGAGAAAGCAACGTGCCCTGGCGGTGGCGGCCAAGAAGAAGCTGGAAGGGGACCTGAAGGACCTGGAGCTGCAGGCCGACTCGGCCATCAAGGGGAGGGAGGAAGCCATCAAGCAGCTGCGAAAACTGCAGGTGGGTGATGCCCCGAGGGCAGGGCGCGCGGGGGAAGCCAGGTCAGCAGCAGTGGGAGGACACAGGCCTCCCTCTGTCGCCGGTGCCTGGTCACCTGGTGCCTTTCCATCACCCTTTAGCTTTGGGGGCTGTTTCCTGCCCTGGATGGGGGGGGCCAACATCAGGCGTTTGGCTGCGGGGCCCAGATCTCAGCACCGCTTCTTAGACAGGTCTGCGGAGCCCATCCAGAACCGTGCCCCCAGGCAGCCAGCTGGCCACGTGAGGCTGAGGGCCTTGTGGTCAATCGTGGGAAATCCTAGGGTTGGCACAGAAAGGTAATTTGGGCAGCAGGACTCGGTGAGTAAGGACCTCTTAGCTGGTCCCGCCTGTTGACCACGCAGGCTCAGACGAAGGACTTCCAGAGAGAGCTGGAAGACGCCCGCGCCTCCCGGGATGAGATCTTTGCCACGGCCAAAGAGAATGAGAAGAAGGCCAAGAGCTTGGAGGCAGACCTCATGCAGCTACAGGAGGTAAAGGCTTCCTCTCGCTGCGAGAGCCCTGATGGGGATGCCGTGATAGCAGCCCTGGGCACCCCCAGCTTGTGCACCCTTGTCCAGCATTCCACGTGGGTGGGCCCCATAGCGAGGGTGTGGAAAGACACAGGGTTTCCTCCCTGATGGATCTGCAGGCCTCCCCCTGAGCTCAGAGGAGGCCGAGCCATTTTAGAGACGGCTGGGGGCCTGGTGACAGGAACGGGGTGGCTTCTCAGGTGGGCTCAGCCCTTTCCTGGCAGACAGCAGGTTTCCCTCCTCCCCACCTGCCACCGTCCAGGATCTAGCCGCGGCCGAGAGGGCTCGCAAGCAGGCAGACCTGGAGAAGGAGGAGCTGGCTGAGGAGCTGGCCGGCAGCGTGTCTGGAAGGTATGAGCCTCGTGGGGAAAAAGGGGGCTCCCTAGACTCAGGTGATGAGGGAGAGGCAGTCAGAGGAGAGTCTCCCGGACCCCATTTCAATGCTGAAAATGACAGAATGTTCAGCTGAGCTTGTGACAGGGGTCATGGGGTTCTCACACCCTGTTTGAGGGTGTAGCCAGTTTCACTCATTCTGAATGAATGGCATGGTGGGGACGGGGCATCTGGGGACGTTGGGGAGGAGGGAGCTGATCCTCACCCCAGGCCTGGCTTTGCTGACACCAGTTGGCTCCCCACTTCCCGCTGTGTACCTTTGGACAAGCCTCTAAGCCTCTCTGAGCCTCAGTTATAAAAGGCGGCAACCTGAGGCATTGCTTCTCCAAGGGAGGAGGCTCTCTAAGCCTCTGAGTGGAGGCTGGAGGCCCCAGAGCGGCTGCCTTTCCCTTAGGAACGCACTGCAGGACGAGAAGCGCCGCCTGGAGGCCCGGATCGCGCAGCTGGAGGAGGAGCTGGAGGAAGAGCAAGGCAACATGGAGGCCATGAGTGACCGAGTCCGGAAGGCCACACAGCAGGTGGGGCTGGGGCGGCCAGGAGCAGGGCAGCACACGCCTCAGATCTGCCCTGTCCCAGGCCTCACACGGCTTCAGGACAGGCTCCTGTGTGCCAGGCCCCGGTGGGGGTGGACGAGAACGCGAAGACGGGAGAGTAGGGACCCGGCACGTCTGCTCCCGAGCGTCCACTCCCTCCCCTTCCGGTCACGCCAGCACCCCGCCTGCAGCACCTCCTTTGGTGGCTCCCTGCAGTAGACGATGCTCGCCCATAAGGGCCTTGGCCGTCTCCTTCCTGCTCTTTCCTCAGCCCCCGCCTTACAACAGTGAGCACTCAGTGACATCACTGAGCGCCAGCTCCATGATGGGCGCTGGGGACCCATCGTGTGACCTGGGCGCCTGGGTGGCACTGGGATGCTTCCTGGAAGAGCTGCCTCTTGAGCTGGGTCTTCAAGGATGGCCAAGAAGGAGCTGGCTGCTGGAGGGGAAGGAGGAGGGCTTCTGGGTGCTCCAGCTCCAGAAACCTGCGCGGAGGCCAACGAAGGCTGGGGACTGCGGGGGGGGAGCCGTTCATCTCAGTGCACCGTCTGGCACTTCCCAAGCCCTCCACCTGGTGACCTTCACCCTCCTCCCCAGGCCGAGCAGCTCAACAATGAGCTGGCCACGGAGCGCAGCACGGCCCAGAAGAATGAAAGTGCGCGGCAGCAGCTTGAGCGGCAGAACAAGGAGCTGCGGAGCAAGCTGCAGGAGATGGAGGGGGCAGTCAAGTCCAAGTTCAAGTCCACCATTGCGGCTCTGGAGGCCAAGATCGCACAGCTAGAGGAGCAGGTCGAGCAGGAGGCCAGGTACGGTGGGACCAGTGCCCGAACGACAGCCGGCTTGCCGGTGAGTGGCGGGGATGTCGGGGGTCAGTCAGTCTCTCTGGGCATCAGTTCTGGCTGAGAAATCAGCTCAGTGGTACCCGCGCTGCAGCTGTGTTGGGAGAACTGAGTGAGAACGTAGGAAGGTGCTGTGCCCTGGCCTGGCCCGGAGTAAGCCTCTGAGACATTAGCTGCTCTAAGCAGCATGACTCCTCAGTGATGTCAGCCAGACTTCCCAGGAGCTCACGTCACTTTGCCTAACGTGTGTCTGCAGGATGTCACATTAGTGGGTACACAAAACATCCAAATCATCAGCCCCTTCAGCACACACAAACATGGGAAGGTTTCTCACTTAAGTACGGTCCCTGAGCTGTAAGGTCACAGCACATTCATGACCATCAGATAGGGTCGGGATCCTTGCATTGTTTTTGCTTTTGGTGGTGGCTCTACGGATAACTCACATACCACACAGTTCACACATTTAAAGTGTACAGTTCAGTGGCTTTCGGTGTACGATTCATAGGCACACACTCACCACAGTCAACTGTAGCACGCTGTCATCACCAATAAGCAGCCCTGTATCCTTAACCATCACCCTCTATTTCCCATCCCCAGCCAACCACTGATTTACTTTCTGTCGTCTCTGTTGTCTATTCTGGACATTTTGTAAAGTGGGATCATACATCACGAGGCCTTTTGTGACTGGCTTCTTTCACGGAGCATGTTTTCAAGGCTCCCCCATGCTGTAGCCGACGTCAGCACTTCATTCCTTTTCATGGACAAACATTAGTCTCAGGATGAGCCCTGATTTGGGCTCAGGAAAAGTGCCCACCGTGGGCCATGCTGGTCTGGTTTACACACTGACTGCAAGGGAGGCCCTCCCCATCCGAACCGTCCCCACCCCCCTGTGTGCGCAGAGAGAAGCAGGTGGCCGCCAAGTCGCTGAAGCAGAAGGACAAGAAGCTGAAGGAGGCCCTGCTGCAGGTGGAAGACGAGCGCAAAATGGCAGAGCAGTACAAGGAGCAGGTAACCCTGCCCGCGCCCGCCCAGCCCCGCAGGCCCCGCCACAACCCCCTGACCCCCGGGCCTCTCCTTGACAGGCTGAGAAAGGAAACACGAGGGTCAAGCAACTCAAGAGGCAGCTGGAGGAGGCGGAGGAGGAGTCCCAGCGCATCAACGCCAACCGCAGGAAGCTGCAGCGGGAGCTGGATGAGGCCACGGAGAGCAACGAGGCCATGGGCCGCGAGGTGACGGCGCTCAAGAGCAAGCTCAGGTGAGGGGCCAGCCCCCGGGGGCCTCGCCTCACGGGCTGGGTGCACGGGTCGGCCTGAAACCTCCACAGCGGCTCAGAGCCCCTTTCCCCGAAGCCCTCGCAGCTTTCTGGCTCAGCATCATGTATGCAGCACCAGCGTGGGCTGGACGTGGGCGGGGCCCAGCTCACAGGCCCCTCCCCGCCTCGAGCAGCACCCCTTCTGTCCTAACAACCGCTCCCGTCCCATCCTCCAGGTGAGGAGGAGGAGGAGGAGGAGGAGGCAGTACCTCCATCTCCTGAGACCTTTCTTCACTGTGTCATCAACATCTGCAGAATCCCTTCTCTCTTAACCTGTTTTCTGGACTTTGTCTTCCCCACCTTTCCCTAACTCGGCGTTTCTCTGCACTACTGCCATTCAGGGCTGAATAATTCTCCATCGTGGGCTGGCCTGTGCACCGTAGGATGTTGAGCAGCATTCCTAGCCTCCACCCACTAGATGCAGTGGCCCTTCCCCCAACGTCCCCCGGGGGGGCCATCGCCCACAGTCCAGACCCTCTGCCATAAGTGGACTGGGGTTGTTTTCTCTCCCACAGCCCTGAACCTCTGGGCCTGAAGGGGGTAGGCGCTCCCCTGCTCCTCAGGGCTCCTTCCCATCCCCTGGTCCACCTGGTGCCCTGAAGGTTTTAGCTCCGTGCTTCCTATCACACTCGCTCACACCCTCCAGCAGGTGGGTGATCCAGCCTCTCAAGTCCATGACCTTCTCTCCTCCAGGACCCTGCCACTCCCCGGGCATTCCCAGGAACTCTCAGCCCTAATGTGCCCATCAAGCACCCATCACCTGCCTGCCACCACCTTTCTTTAGCTCACTCCCTCTGTCTCCGCCGGGGTCTGCAACCCCTCGGCCCATCCTCTCATCCTCTCGCAGCCCCACCGACTCCATGGTTATGGTCAGCCTCTCCCACATCCTCCACACTCTGGTCTCCCCTCCTGCTGTGTTGTGCAGACTTGGTTAAAACACAACCCAAATTAAACCCAACTGCCAACCTTCTGCAGCTCAAAGCAGTGTGGAAAAGCAAACAGGTGTGCTGCCACTTCTGCTGGAAACTCTTAAATCGCAGAACCAAGCCGACCTCACTTAGCGCTGCCTGGACTTTTGCCTCCCCATTCCTCTCAGTCCCGGCCTCCTCTCAGCCCTCCCCCATCCTCTCAGCCCTCCCCCCCTTAGGCATCTGCTTTTCACTCTCCCTAAACTTACTATCCCTGCCATCCTCACTCTCAGCTGATGACTTCACTTCCTGTTTAATGGAAAAATGGAAACTATCATGAAGTATAGACAAGCCTCCACTTCCCTATTGACACACCTCCCTACATCTATGCTCATTTCCTCTATTTTTTTCCCCCATTTCTGTGCTCAACTGTCCAGCACCAACTGAGGTCCACCCCACCATCAGACCCACCCCCTCCTTGTTTAACTGAGGACGTTGTTCCTGAAAGTCCTACCCTTCTCCCTTGTGATGTGTTCTCTCTCACTGAGTCATTCCATTAGGTGAACAAACCCAACCCCGCTTCCCTGCTGTTACCACAAAACTCTAACTCAGTGGTCAGTCCTCAGTCCTCACCTGACTCAGCAGCATATGCTACAGCCCATCACTCCTCCTTACTGGGCCTCCCGGATACCACCCTCACCTGGTATCCTTCCTACCTTTCTGGCCATGTTTCATCTCTTCTGCTGGTACCTCATCTCAAGGCCCAGTTGCTGTTGGTCTGCCCAGAGTGCCATCTTGGTCCTCTCTCCATCCCCACCTCTGCCTACTCCTGCCCCAGGGCGCCATCCTGGTCCTCTCCCCCTCCCCCCCCCACCCCGTCTTCCTGCCCCAGGGCGCCATCCTGGTCCTCTCTCCATCCCTACTGCTGCTCATTCCTTAGGTGATCTGAACCAGCCTGGTGGCTTCAAAGTTCCATCTACAGCTAGTGACTTCCTAGTTTATCTCCAGCCCAGACTTCCTGGGATTCCAGACCTCCTTGACACTCCCATTCAATGCCTAACAGGCAGTTCACACCTAAACATACCCCAACCTGGGCCCTGACTGAACCCCTTCACCCCAAAACCAGCTCTTCTCACAATCCTCCGCAGCTGAAAGTTGCCATTAATCCAGGCCACAAACCTTGTGCTCATTCTTTATTTTTCTCTCTCCTTTACACCCTGCATCCACTCTGTTGGGAAATCTGGTCAACTCTCCCTCAAAAAATACTCTACATCCAGAATCCAACCACTGCTTGCCACCCTGGTCCAAGCTACCCTCTCCTCCCATCTAGACAACTTTCTCAGCCTCCTTGTGGGCCTCTCTGCGTCCATACTGGCCCCTTATAGTCTGTTCTCAACACAGAAATGGAGCTGGATCACGTCCCTCCTTTGCTTGGAGCCCTCTATGGGGGCTCCACCTCACTCAGAGCCAAAGTAACATCTTCACAATGGTTAGTTCCACTAGGCCCTAACGTGATCTCTGTCCTCTGCCTCCTAAATTACCCCTCCACCTCCACCTCCTCCTACACTGCCTCAAGGCCCTTGCACTGGCTGCTCTCTCTGCCTGGAATGCCCCTCCCCCAGCTTGCTGCACTAGCTGGCCCCTCCTTCCCTTCCTGCAGGTGTTCACTCACCCATGTTACTAGAATTTCCTACCTTACTCTTTACCGTTCTCCTCTCTCTTACCCACTTGTCATCATGGAACTTGCTGTTTCTTTTACTTATCTCGTACACAGTCTGTCCTCACTCTTGGCCTGCAAGCCCATGAACACAGAGGCTTTGTCTGCTTATTCATCCCCAGTGTTTGGGATAGTGCTGGGCACAGAATAAACCTTCAGTCGTTGAGTCAGAGGTGATGTTTCTCCAACCTCAGGCATTCTCGTACCACCTTTGCCATTTTGCCTTACCACCTGTACTTCTGTTGACTTGATGTTTTCTTTGAAATTAACTATTTAATCATACATATGTCGATTTACAAATGAAACCTATCACCCCAGTACTGTTAAACCAGCATGACTTGCATCAACAGGTCACAGTGAAGTTAAAACAGTGAAAACTAAACAATAGTGAGTTCTAGCTATTGTGGCCACAAATTGATGACTGTGACCTGAAGGCGGACTTCTCAGTTAAAAAGGGAATGACAAAGACATTAGCACCAAACAGATTTTCTGACATAATCAGATACATTTAAGAGTGGAAAAGAGAATACCTTTCTCACTGTGTGATTCAGCAGTCCAAGGGCATACCTAGGAACCCTCTGCAATCACCTGGCATCTTGACTCCAGACTCTTGAGAACCACTGCACGAGACAAGGGGAAAGCCCAAACCCCTTTCAGGAGGGGAAAGAGAGCAACTGGCTCAGAGCACAGCGATTTGGGAAGGAGCCCCTGCCCGTGCAAGGTGAGGGGTGGTGCGTCCCCACTGCTGGACCCCCCAGCAATTGCTCGGCTGCCCCAGACAACGACCCTTCTTGGGCTGTACAGGCTGGCGTCGGACTAACCATTTTTTACAGTTAATATGAACATGCACACAACATACAAGCGGAAGACGGGTCCTACCTTTTCCACCTTCTCTTGAGTCCTCTAGATGTACAAAAGCACAAAATCAAGCACTAGAGCCTTGAGTGAGGTGGGCAAGCCTAGCCAGCTCCTCAGCGAGCAAGAAATTACAGAGCAAGTTTCACACAGTTTTACCAGGCAGGTAAATCTCAACACAAGCCCTGCTTAGAGCCCGACCAACGCACCTAACACTCCTGACACCACCAGGCATCTCCACAGGAGCCGCCCAGGGTGCCCACCTCTACTGTCTTGCTACGGGCATAAAAGGCAACGAAGACAGAGTAATGATACTAAAGTGAGAGGCTGCTGCGGGCTCCTTGCCCAGGTCTGTTCAGGTTCTGTTCCCACAAGGCTATTCTGGACTAGCTTACTCAGATTCCTTTACCTTCCTGAACAGATATGCAGAATGGGAGGAAGCCACCTGACTTCTTCAGAGAAGCTCTGAAGGACAGAAATTTTCTTTTTAATTGGGAAAAAAAAGGCTCGTCCTTTTGTGTGCCAGCCTCTCTGAGAGCTCGTGGCTTCAGGTGCTCCACCGTTAGGGTGACTTAAAAGTGCCTTTAATTATTTAATTGAAGCAAATGCATTGATGATTAAAATTGCACTTGAATGGGAGGATGGTAACCACGGGGGACTCTCTCTCTCTGTTTCAGAGGCCCCCTCCCCCAGGAAACTCCGCAATGACTCACCAGGTATCATGCCTGCAGCTTCGCGGCTCGTGTGTGTGTGTCTCTTGGTTTCCATTTCCTTTCTGCCAACCCACCCCCTGCCCCCCGCTCCCCTTTTGTGGCCCTCGCAAATTCCCGGGATTCCTACAAAATCTGAAGGCTTAGATATCTTAGTTCAAAACTGTCTTTCATCAAAACGAACATCGACACAAAAGACCTCATCTCTTTACCCATTTTCCTTCCTTCCTTTCTTCCTCCCTCCTGCTTTGGCGTGTCACGTGTCACCGACGTGGCCTGTCGCCGCGTGCTGAGAGTTTAGAGGCTGTGCGTGGCTTGGATGGCTCTTACCTGTGTGACAGGCCCCTGGTAATGATGAGGCCGTGGCTGTGCCGTATTCCCTGGTCTGGCTCAGACACCGTGCTGGGCAGACGTGCCAGCTCCACTGTCTGGGTACCGTCTGGAGAACGGCTTCCATCCGGCTGGTCTGGTTCACAAGTCAGAATTAGCAAAGCACAGGGTCACAGTGGCCGCGGCCCAGCAATGTGCCCCCCAAGGCGGGGTTTCCACACACGCATGTGAGGGAAACGAGCTCTAACCCCGATGTCTCACTGGGGTTGCGTGGGGCTTGAGCGAGGGCCAGCTGCTAACTGCATCTTCAGTGCACGAGGGCCACACCGGCCACCACAGGGCCAGGCGCGGTCCAGGCGGAGCCTTTACTGGAGGTCTCATGGGCACGTGTTCATGGACCGCGGATGGAGACCCAAGACTCAGGGAGCGCACGGGGCCTTCACAAGACAGGGTTAAGAGGCCTCGACTTCTCTGGGACCCTGACAACATCTTCACACGTGAAGTGAGGCACTTGGGGCCCGGCTTTCGCCTCATCCTCCTTGAGGGGCCCAGCCAGCCCTGCCTTGTGTCTGTCTTCTCTCTTGGAGAATCCCACCTTGCTGTCGCTACCCAAATACTTAAAGCTGGATGAGGTCTTGGCAGGAGTTTTAGGCAGGAGCGTCACACCTCTAAGACATGGCTTTTGAGCAGTTTTTCTACCAGCTCATCCCGATCACGGGATAAGCTGGAGTCTAGGGTTGGCTGGGCCGTAGGACCCACCAGTTGATGGAAACTGAGTCCTTGCAAAGCGGCAGGTGCTCACGCTCTTGTGCCGATCCCTGGGATGCCAAGAGTGCCTTAGATACGTTTCTGAGTCCATGAATAGAATCCAAATTCTCCAGGATCAGACCCTTTAAGAAAATTTTAGAGGGGTCCTTTACTTCCTGTGACAGATATAGCCAGTGTCAACCTTTGCCTAGGATTTGAAGCCAGTTCCTTCAAGAAAGGCCCCTGAACCAGAACAGACCGGCTTCAGGACTGGTGCCCACGCAGGGGGCTTACAGGGACCCAGGCGCGACTGATTTACTTCTTAGATCAAGGAAGCACACTGATCAGTTAAACTCCTCTAGTTAGCAAATGCAGACCCTTCGGAGAGACAAAGGGAGCCTGAGCCACTGTTTCCAGCTCCAGGCCATCCCATCCAGTTTTGAACCTGGAGGGTTAGACACGGAGGAGAGCTGTGTGGATGGCTGCTGAGCCCTGCACGCCGGGACCCTGCTCTGTCCCGAGTTCTTGGAGAACACAGTGCTAAAGAAGGAAGAGACTTTCAAAGAACCTCTAGAGACTGAGTGATAGAAAGTTAGTTCCAAAGGAGCTGGAGGACTTCCCTGGCGGTCCAGTGGTTAGGACTCTGTGCTTCCACTGCAGCGGGCACAAGTTCAGTCCCTGGTTGGGGAAGTTCTGCATTTGAGGTGCGGCCAAAAAGAAAGAAATAAATAAAAGGAGCTGGAGGCCTAGAAGCTTCCCTCTGATGGGAGTGAGGCTGACCCAGGTCTTTAGTCGGCAGTAGCTACTAAGTATTTATTCCCGATCGCTGCCCCTTGGGAAGTACCATCCACCGTCCACAGTGGGTTTTACCAGCCCGGGTTCCTCCCACCCTTGGACCCCAGAAGGCTCGTGTTGGGAAGCCCCATGTCAGCGATCAGGAATCTCTGGGCCTTGCTTATGCCTCCTGTCTTACCTGAGTTGCCCCCTTTGACTAAAGAACTGACGGGCTGGGTTCACTGGGATGGGCTCACCCTCGTGGCTTTTCTGTCCAGCCTTTGTGTGGCGAAGCGGGTCGTTTTTGTTGCAAAAAACTTGCTTTCTTCTTAGACATCCTAAAATGAGTGAAGACCTGTCAAACAGGGTCAGATGGCTGGAGCCCAACACACAACATTATCTGTTGTGGTCGCTGAAAAGAAGGCAAACTTTCCTTCCAAACAGTGGAGGTTAAGTGCAGGCGGGTCTAATTTTCCCTCCTCCTGCCTGCCCCGCCCTCCTACGCAAAGCCTCACTTCAGGTGACCAGGGCAGGCCCTGTGGGAAAAGGGCATCCGGCAGGACGGAGGAGAGGAGATGGGAGCGGAGGAGAGGAGATGGGAGTGGGAAGGACAGAGAGAAAGGGGTGTCCCACCAGCTAGGGCTAAAAGACACCCTGGATTAACATGTCTAATGTTTTCCTGACAAATATTCATTGAGCACCTGTTCTATGCCTTGCACGGTGCCTGCCATGGTGCACCCAAAACAGGCGAGATCCCTGCCCTGGGGGAACTCAGAACAAGAATTCTGCTCCATAAAAGCAGAGCAATGCGGTGCCTTTAACCAGACAGCACCCTTGGCATCCACGCAGGGACCTCCTTCCCTCTCAAGGGTTGGTGGTAATTCTCACCTTCCTCCAATTCAAAACCTAAACCCCTCCCCGCTTTTCCTTCTGAAAGCGAGGAGGTGCAGACACAACAGGTCCCCCTCATCCCTGCTCCACAGTGTAGGAATAATCCCATGAGGCCATCACCCCCACTTGCCTTTTTTCCTTCTTTTCTAAACAGAAATCCACAGCCAACCAGAATCCTGTGGGTCAGCAAACAACCAAGCCAGACATTTTTTAAAGCAGATGGTCCTGCTTTGAAAAACATACTTTGCCCTCATTCCAGCTGATTAAATGTACCCATACGGGTCAGGATTTGTTCACTTCATCCTGAATATTTGCATCTCATTTGTTTTGAGTTTGTTTGTGTTTGTTTTTTGCCCCGTCTGAAAATCTCTTCCAAGCTCGAGGGAGATTTCTGTACTAAAGAAACGTGTGTTTTCTTAACACCCACAGGCGAGGGAACGAGACCTCTTTTGTTCCCTCGAGAAGGTCTGGAGGACGTAGAGTTATTGAAAACGCAGACGGTTCTGAAGAGGATATGGACGCTCGCGATGCAGACTTCAACGGAACCAAAGCCAGTGAATGAACAACTTGCTCAAAACAGGGCAGAACCAAACCCAGTGGACTCCTCTTAGCACCGTCTAAATCCATTTTCAAACTCCAAACGTCACAGACACCCCTCACGATGAATATAAAGACCACCACCCTGCATTCAGGGCATCAACTTAAGTTTGGAATGATGTACCGAAGGAGAAAAACCCAACAGGAGACACAGACACACCCACTCCCTCTGCCAAGAACTGTGCAGAGATTTTGAAGTTTTAGAAAAATATATCCACGGTAACTAATCACTGGCAACTTAGTTTACGTGAATTGGGGAGAAAGTCACCACGATGGGTGCCACTGTCCCCACCCCCAGCCCTTCCTGCCCCACGGACTCTTCCATCGTCCCGGTGGGCCCTGGTTTGAGAATTCCTCTTCCCTCCGGTTCCCACACATCAGATGCACACAGTTCACTGAGACCAAGTGCCTTCTGTAGTCACGTGAATTAAAAAGGAGACGCCGCTCAAACGGCTGAGAGCAAGAATGTCACGCTGTTTTATATGCACCCCAGCTGTACTTAAGGACACCCTCACTAATAAAAGGTTATAAATCACTAGAATGGAGTTGACTCTTCTGTTGTTTTCTAGAGAAAAAGGACGGGGTGGGGGGGTGGCCTCATTTAATCCTCACGACAACCCTATGAAGTCAGGGTTATTATTTCATTAAATGGGGAAACTGAGGCCCAGGGAGGTGAGATGAATCGTCCGAGACCCCACAACTGGCCAAGAGAAGAGCAGAGACACAGAGTGAGTGTGAGTGCGGGGCTCCTCCACACAGGAGGTGGGCGGCTCGAGGCCCAGGGAGTAGGACCATGCCCGGGAAGAACATCTTTATCAATCAGAACAGCACGTATTTAATGTGAAGAATACGAGTTCCTTGAATGTTTGAGTTAAAACACAAGACTTCGCCCGGCAGGGCTCGACAAACTTTTTCTATAAAGGCCCAGAAAGTTGAGTATTTTAGCCTCCATCATGGTCTCTGTCACATTTTTGTCTTTTTAAAAAAAAATTAAACCACCCTTTAAAAATGTAAAAACCCTTCTTGGCGTGAGGGCCATAAAAACCAGGCCTGGGCCCGTCCCTTCCTTGGCCTGCATGTCCTAGACAGAGATCCCTGGCGAAGTTTCCACTCAACACATATGATTCCATACACCAACTCCATGGGATCAAACAGACTGAAAAGAGGGGAATTACAGAAACCAAGGACGCACCGAATGACCAAATGCTAATACATCCTGAGCAGGACACACACGTGTCCTAATACAATTCTAAGAAGCTGACTCGATAGGAAATCTTTAAAAAAGTAGTTTTTTTCATAGTCACTTGGTTAAAAAAACAAGTTTTTCATCACCAGATAGCAAACACAGAAGCACAAAGGCCGCAGCATTTACTGACCACCACAAACTAGCTGAAAATCAGTTTCTCTTGATTTTATTGTTCTTTTAAAAAAATAAAAGTACATCTTTTACTGATATAGGCTAGAATGTTGCCAGGGCAACGAAGTGGGCACTCAAGTTTAATTCTCTGCTGAATTTCAGTAGCATTTGAAAAGTTCTGTTTTCAACTCAAGGATATTTTTGCTGTTCTTTTGGAAAAATAACTTAGTAACAGAAGGCCGTTAAGCTGCACGCACGCGCTGGAATTCATGTGTTCTTTTTACTTGCGTCCGAAGCGTGAGACGGCCGTTCACAACCAGCAGGGATGAGCTGCACGCCATCTGTGTGGAAATCCTGGGTTCGTTTCTTCTTTAATAAGGAACCTCCCACCGACAGTCCTGGTGGTTTAATCTTACCCGAAGGTCACCCCAATTATTTCTTCAAGGCTTTGAATGAAGTCCTGTTCTTAGGGGCTGCATTACCAAGGCCATCACACCCCAGAGACCCTAAGGGTCCTGAAGCAGAGGTCACCCCCAGGCCAGGACAGAGGGGCTCAGGACAACTTACAGCCAGGATTGGTCTAAAGAGGACACAGAGTTTCCACTGACCTGGTCCCACAAAACGTACTCTGAAACTCAAGCATGCCTCTAAAAGCCTCAGTGAGAGGCAGATTAAAAAGTCTCAGAGGTACACCACACCACAGTTTAAATAAAAGGTACATGCCTGTTCTGTTCTTCACCCCTAGATGTGATTTCAGTGCACTGATCCCTGTTGTGCCAAAGAGCACTGGAGATTTTGTTCTGGAAGAAGCTACAGCAAAGTGGGGGCCGGAGTGAGCCTGAGATGGGCTCAGACCCCACTTTATAGGTGTCCCCGGTCATGGAAAACACCTCTCAAGACCAATCAGGACTCAGGTCTGCTGAAAATGATGGGGCAGCCTCAGCACCCACGTCGCCATTTCCAGAGGGTCCGGTTTGCCCCTGTCCACTGGCAACACCCCGACAAGGAGGCCAGGGGTTATGAGATGGCATTTCCTGGGGACGACCACCCGGGGCCACAGGCGATCCCCGCCCCCGCCGTCACTGGCTAGTGCGACCGCTTGCTCGTATTTCTCAAACTAACTTAAAAAAAAACAAAAACCTAGTTTAAAGAGGGTAGGAGGGTAAAATGACTCCTGCACAGACATCGGGGCCTTGGCTTCCGTGGATTTCCTAAAGCAACATCTTGACTACACCCTGGGCTGACGGCAGCGATGGTGAGGAAATATTTGAAGGCGGCTTCCCAAATTCCAGGCGTTTTCCCAACCTTCAGACAGAGCAAACCAAATTAGGCGGACATTACAGCTGTTATAGACTGGCTAGCACGGGGGCCCACCAAGTTATGAGTGAATATCAAGGTCGGGAGCAGTGTCTCACTGGGTCTCAATTTTCTCTCCTGTGAAATGAAGAAAAGGACACTGGCTATCTAGGGCTCACGTGCCCAAGGCCACGCAAAAAGCCCAGTCACAGAAGACGCTCCAAAAAAACACCCATATCTAAAGGTCCGGAAGTTATGTGCATGCTGGGGAGAACGATTCTTCATTTCCTGTCCTCTGTCTGCCACTGACCACCCCCAAATTTACGTGGCCTGGGGTCCAGTGAGATAGTGGCACACCTTACAGAATTCTAGAATCTGGAAGCTGCACTGATTTTCTTCAGGCAAGAAAATAAATGAAGCTGTTAGAGGTCAGATTTGTGTTTTCCAATCAGGTGACTGGCTTCAGGCATCTAGTCTGGCTGATTTAGTTTCCTGAAGGTTCTAAAGGTTAAAAAAAAAATCCTCTTTTGGGGGAAGCAGAGCAGTGTTTGAAGCTTGAGTCCTAAACAAGGGAGTGATTTATACAAAGGACATTCTCACAGCATGACCAGGAGCTGCGGCTGCAGAATCAAGTAATAAAAATGACCCTCTCCTTGGCCGTTTGCCTGAACCAGCAGACACCACCTAACTCTGTCTTAAGGGATGGGGTAGAGGATAATACCTCATTGACATAATCCTGCGACTTTGAAAAATGGCTATGGGTCAGGGGTCAGGGGTCAGAGGCTCCCGGCTGGAGAGGATGGGTTCTCCCGACACTGAGGAGGAACAGCAGAAGGTACTGACCCTTTGTGACCCAGAGGCACGCTGGTGCTGCCTGGCCGCCTGTCGCCGCCGTCTCTGTTCTTGCTCCCCCACCCTGAGGTTGGGCCACTGGGTCGGTTTGGGGACTGATCATACACGAAGTTCCGGCAGGAAGCAAGTTTGGACTCCAGAGCCTGGAGAGAAATATGCTTTCCTGTCTCAAGCTGAAGACAAGAACTCTTGCCTCTCACCAGAGCCCATACACATAATAATAGCTTAAGACAGTGGTTGTCAAACTGGGTTGTGTGTTAGAATCTCAAAGCGTGCCCCACCCCATCCCCAAATTCAATGTACGTCCAACTCGTAGAACTGGTAGTCTAAGATATTTAGGAGCTTCCAGAAGAGTCCCCAACCCGACCTATGATTTAAGTCTGCCTACAAGAAATACGAAATCAACTTTTGGAATCATTCACTCTCTCCGCTACCTTGTAAAACATGCACCAAGCGGCAGGAGGTTTGAAGAAGGACTTGCCTCGCTGTAAACAGACTCTCTGGAAACCAAATGGGTACTGAGATCACCCTGGGCTTCTGTATACTCTAACTAAACATAAAAACCTGCTTATATAACAGCAATCCAAAAAACCGAAAGCCAAAAGGAAAAACATAGAAAACGAGTTGCAAGCTTCTATTAACTCTGAATGCATACATTCTGGTCAATGACAGACTGGCAGGACTTAAACTCTGTGGCTTTCCAGGCATCATTTTTAAAAATAAGAAAAACAACTACAGAGACTATCTATGTGATTTCTTAAGCACAAAAGACTCCTTCCCTGGAATTAACATAAAACCTATAAGGGTCACGTTCTCTGCCCTAGCCTTTCAAGATTTTCCCTTTAACTCCCTAAGAAATTAAAAAAAGGGAAGGCAGTTTTCAAATGTTTCTCAGTTTTTTCAGATTAAGAAAAAATATCATAGATACCACCCGAATCTCCCAAATTGCCAGGGAAAATGGTACAGGGAAAGAAAGATATAGCTGGGGATCAAAGGGTGACTCAGGGTCAGAGCCCGGGTGTTTGTCAGAAACAACACCCATAGAAGTGCAGCGACTGTAAGGGACACGAGAGCCAGGCTACACCTGCACCTCATGAAGCCTCTGCCAGAGGGGAAGCAATAGGTAAGGTCACCCCTCAAGTCTGCTGAAGATAGAAGACACCACACGGACCCCGGGGAAGCGCCATCTTACCCCCACTTTCCGCAGCAGGTCTCCCACAATGTTGAGGGCAGATATCCGGGCCGCCGGCGTGAGGGGGGTCCCCCCAGTGGAGTCGTCCAGACCTGCGTGTGCAAAAGGATGCACACATGACACCAACACACACTCAAAAGTCTGTGCACTAACATCTCTGAACGCGAAACCCGGGGGTGGGCGAGCAAGCCCCTCTGATCCCAACGCTGCCCTGTTTTGGTCAATGGTTTGTTGCCTAACATAACAAGAGCATCTGATGACCAACTTCTCGCAGCCATCTAATGACTATACTTAATATTTATCTTTACCTGCTATTCTTTTTAAACAAAATCAAAACAAGCCCTCTTAAACTCCTAGGAATTCCCTACAGTTAATTAACATTAACAGCCTCTGAACAAGCCCCACTGGTAAGGGTTCTACTCCTCAGAGCCTCCTCTCTCTTCAAAGCAGGGCTCACGGACCAGCAGGACCAGCATCACCTGGGCGCGTGTTAGAAACGCAGGATCTCACGCCCTGCCCAGACCTGCTACATCTGAGGCCCAGATGAGTCATGTGCTTATTCAAGTGTGCTCTAGACTGGGATTCTGGGAACCTCACACTCTCTTCATCCTGGGCACAAGCTGAGGGACAGGGAGCATGTGGTGGTGTAACCCCGGGAGCCGGCCTGCCATCTGCCAGCTGCGTGATGTCAGGCCAGCTCCTTAACTCAGGGCCTCAGTCTCCTCATCCATCACATGGGGACAGCACTTGCATTACTTGCGTCTTGGGCCGTGGTGCGAATCCAGTGAGGTCATATGTAAATACAAAGCACAGTACGCAGAGGGACTGGCATATCCTAAGTGCTCGATAATCGTCTATTTTTATTACTTACTATTAAGTGGCCCAATCAGAGCCTCACAGTTAATCAGTCAGCAGAGGGGCTGGGGAAGAACTCAAATTTCTTGGTTTTTACTGCATAGCACAGGTTATGCTGGGTCCAGTTCTAGATGATGTATCGCTGGACCCATAGAATGCTTTTTAAATTTTTTATTTGGTTACTGAAATTTTTAATTTGGGAGATTTCATATTAGACAAGAGGATTTCTGGCTTCTGGTGAAGAGTGGAGTGTCTGCTGGGCCCACACCTCTTGCAGTAGAAGCAGAGTGGCAGCTGCCCCTCTGGATGAGGCTTCCATTCTCTAGTTTGCCACAGACTCCACTACTCCCTATCGTCTTACATCCAAGAGGCTCCTCCCACCCACCACAATGGTCTGCCCCTGTGAGCACCCCAGTTTGCTCCCTGCTGTACAGCCTGGTCCTGCTTCTCTCTCACCCAGGACCCGCCCCGGTTCTCACCCAGGAAAGCTTTGTGAAGCCAAGAGAACCCTCCCGATTTCCATCCTCCTTACCACGTCTGAACGTCCCAGGTGTGTTTAAGCTAGAGCTGGGTCCTCGATGAGCTATGGGGGTGGACGGCACGGAACCAGTGGCCTGTACAGCTGTGTCTGTCCTTTCAGCTTCCACAGAGCTGGGCATGGGGGTCCTGGGTTTCTCCTGCTTTTGCTGCACAGCCAATTCTTGCCGCAAATCTGGGCCAGGAAAAGGATTCAGATTAAGTCCCTGCTTTGAGTGATGGGGCAGGGGGAGGGTCAACAGGAGACACGGGTCAGCAAGAAGAACCACCAGAGTGAAAAACTCCAGGTGGAAACCCTGAATGAAGCAAACCCCACAGGACCATGCCCGGAAGGCTTGCAAAACTACATGGTTTTTCTTTTGAGTAAAAACAAAAAGGTTTAAAATTTTTTTCAAATCATGGCAGTGATACACTACTGCTTTTACTGTTTTAAGAGAATTCAAATGTATCAAGGTATACACAGAATACTAAGTGAAAATGTGCTTTCCCAACCCGTCCTCAAATGCCCCTCCTCACTCCTAATCACTGTAACATGAGGGAGATCTTCTCAATCCTTTTTCTCTGCATTTCACACATAGAGTTTATATGTGCATCTATTAAGCATATAAGATGAATAACTTTTATTAAGCGTAAATAGAAACATACATCTACTATCTATGTGTTTTCCCCCCTTCAATGGTATGTCCTAACAGGCTTTTTTATTTATTTAACTTTTTGGCCAAGCGGCATGCAAGATCTTGGTTCTCCAACCAGGGATCGAACCCGTACCCCCTGCAGTGGAAGCACGGAGTCTTAACCACTGGACCGCCAGGGAAGTGGTCCCCTAACAAGCTTTCTATGACTACATTTATATCTATACCGTATTTGTTTGAACAACTGTTTAACATTCCACAAAATAAATCTATGTAATTTACTTAAGCACTTCATTACTGATGGGCATTTGGGAACAACTACCTTTTAAACTTAAAAGAGTTTTTCTTTCTAAACCCCTTCTACTGGCTACATATTAGAAACAAAATGAATGTCATAAACAATTAATTGGGACTTTAACAAAATCTCTTATGGACCCAACTTGGATGACTTGCTAATGTCTTAGAGTTAGAAAGCTCTACCCTTGGAAGTGCTACCTCCAAAGAGCAAACGCTGATGAGATTCTGGAGTTCCAAGCCACGTGTATCAGCAGCCATTAAGTCACAAAAGTAATGGGCTGGCCAGCAATTCCATCAACAGGCATTTTCTCCCCACAAAACTCCTGTGCTCCTGCTGAGCATAAAGCGGGTGCTGGGCTTAAATACCCACAAAGGGTCTCTACAGGGTTGGACATCTGACAATTCTTAGCACAGGGTGGGGACCAAGGCTCAGCCTGCCCGGTGTGGTCCCTGCCCTCGGAACACAGGTAATGCTGGGTGATGCTGTGGGACAGGACACCCTCAGGCCCGGAGAGGGCACAACGGTGGTGAAACACATAGAGCAAAGCCAAGGCCTCCTGACCTCTGGCTTCATCCTTCAGTCGCTGAACAGATTCTAGGAGATTCTCCTTCTCGTCCAGTTCGCTCTCCAGGAAGGCATTTCTTTCAATGGCTTGATTCAAGCGCTGTTCAAAGTCCTCAAGAGACATGATCGTGGCCCTGGGTGAGAGACAAGCAAAGCTGCCCAAGACAGCAGACGGTGTATCCGTCTGGCACCTACAGACCTGGGAAGCAAGAAGGGTCATGCACACATGGTGCAAGTCCCAGCTCTGGCACATCCTAATCCCACAGAGCTGAGCAGGCCCCTCAACCTTCCAGGACCTGGCTCTTCACCTGCACAGTGGGAACCTTTCAGCTCACGAGGTGCACACGGCTGTCCCGGGGGGTTAAATGAGATCATGTCCATAAAGCACTTAGCAACGAGCCAGGACCTAATTAGGACCATAGACAGGCCCCGGTCAGATGCCACGATGCGGCACGTTCCATCTTGTCCCGGAGACTCACGATGCAGTCAGCATTCAGAGCATCCCACTAAAATGCACACGCAATGTAATAACACGCTTTTAAACAGCTAAGGGAGGCCATCTTCATCCCTCAGTTACCTTAAAAAGTTAAAAAAGTTCACAACGCCCCACCCCAGCCCAGCTGCCCTAACAACTGCTTCTTTTGGACAGTGTAGATAGCCACTGGAATGCCGTGTTAAAGGCACTGGCAGGGTTCCCTGGTGGCTCAGTGGATAAGAATCTGCCTGCCAATGCAGGGGACACAGGTTCGAGCCCTGGTCTGGGAAGATCCCACATGTTGCGGAGCAACTAAGCCCGTGCGCCTAGAGCCCGTGCTCTGCAACAGGAGAAGCCACTGCAGTGAGAAGCCCGTGCACTGCAACGAAGAGTAGCCCCCGCTTGCCGCAACTAGAAAAAGCCCACACACAGCAATGAAGACTCAATGCAGCCAAAAAAAAAAAAAAGAGAGTACTGACAAGTGCTGCAATAAGGAAATCTGTTTAACTGTCTGGACAAGCTACTTTCTCTGGCCCTCAGTTTCCTCACATGCAAAGCAGGGGTAATAACAGAACCTCCGCATGGGGTGGGGGGCTGGGGAGTGCAGCAACACACAAAACACACAACAGATGTTTCACACATAAGTGCTCAATAAATGTCAGCAACTTTTCTCACTGATCCCGTGCTTGTCTCCAGAAGACCTTTAACATCCCCGTAACTGTATCTCATGGTGATCAGAAGCATCTGTTTGAAGTGCAACCCATGAGTTAACACCTTGCTCTAACGTGTAAGACTAGCTAAGTGTCCCCGGGCAACTTAACCTCTCTGGGCCTCTGCGCCTCCAACAGCAAAGTGAGGATCAATCATTCATTTATTCAGCACTTTCTACTATGTCCAGATTGAGACGTATTAGTTCCTACCTCAAAGAGTCTTTAGAGGTAAAGAAGATAAAGTTACCAAAAGTGCCTGATTTAAATATCATCCCTTGGGACTTCCCTGGTGGCGCAGTGGTTAAGAATCCGCCTGCCAATGCAGGGGACATGGGTTCGAGCCCTGGTCTGGGAAGATCTCACAGGCCGCGGAGCAACTAAGGCCGCGTGCCACAACTACTGAGCCTGCGCTCTAGAGCCCGCGAGCCACAACTACTGAGCCTGTGTGCCGCAGCTACTGAGGCCTGTGTGCCTAGAGTCCGTGCTCCACAACAAGAGAAGCCACCGCAATGAGAAGCCCGTGCACCACAGCGAAGAGTAGCCCCCACTCACTGCAAAGAGAAAGCTCGCACGCAGCAACAAAGACCCAACGCAGCCAAAAATAAATAAATAAATTTAATAAATAAATAAATATCATCCTTTGTTGTTTTTAGAGTACAAGACTGGAACCAGTTAAAGTGACCCTAAGGCTGGCATGTCAAACAACAACAAAAAAAGATGAAATAGCTAGGAATTCATGTAACAGCAAACATGTAAGACTTTATTGTAGGGCACAGAGGCTTGTCAAAATGCAGACATATGGTATTTATGAGGAGGAAGACCCCAAATCATAAAGATATCAATTCTCCATAAGCTACCTAATAAGTTTAACACCATCTAATAAAAATATGAACAGGTTTTTACTGGGGGACACAGGCACCAGGGACTGATTTGAAATATGATGTGATAATGAAACAAGAATGGCCAGGAGAGGAACGTTAGCTACAAAAAAGAATGAGATCTCACCATCTGCAACAACATGGATGGACCTAGAGGGTATTATACTAAGTGAAATAAGTCAGACAGAGAAAGACAAATACCATATATTTCACTTATATGAGTAATCTAAAAAATAAAACAAATGGGGACTTACCCGGTGGCACAGTGGGTAAGACTCCGTGCTCCCAATGCAGGGGACCCAGGTTCGATCCCTGTTCAGGGAACGAGATCCCACATGCATGCCACAACTACGAGTTCAGATGCCACAACCAAGGAGCCCGCCTGCCGCAACTAAGACCCGGCACAACCAACCAAACAAATAAATCTTAAAAAAAAAAAAAAATTGGCCAAACCAGAATTTTAAAAAATAAATAAAAACAAAACAAATGAACAAATACAACAAAACAGACGCAGAGTTACAGATACAGAGAATAAACAGGTGGTTGCCAGAGGGGAGGAGGTTAGGGAGAGGAGAGAAATAGGTGAGGAAGACCAAGAGGTACAAACTTCCAGCAGCAAAATAAATGAGTCACAGGTATGAAAAATACAGTGTGGGGAATACAGTCAATAACTATGTAACAATCTTTGTATGGTGACATCTTAGACTTATTGTGGCCATCATTTTGAAATGTATAGAAATACTGAATTACTATATTGTATAACAGGAACTAACACAGTAGGTCAATTATAGTTCAAAACAAACTCATTAAAAAAGAGATCAGATTTGTGGTTACAGACGCGGGGGATTGGAGGAAGGAGAACTGGATGAAGATGGCCAAAAGGTACAAACTTCTAGCTAAAAGATAAACAAGTACTAGGGATGCAATGCACAACATGATAATTATAATGAACACTGCTCTATGTTATGTATGAAAGTTGTTAAGAGAGTAAATCCTAAGAGTTCTCATCACAAGGAAAACACTTTTTTCTATTTTTTAATATAGTATCTATATGAGGTGATGGACGTTCACTAAACTTATTGTGATAATCATTTTATGATGCATATAAGTCAAATTATTGTGCTGTTCACTTAAACGTATATAGTACTGTATGTCAATTATATCTCAATAAAACTGGAAGAAAAAATGGGCCAGGAGAACTCTGAAAAAGAAGAGAACAGGGGCACTAGCTCCCTTAGATACAAAGAACACGCTCTTTAAAGCCTCAGTAGTGAACAGTGTGCTACAGAGTGAAACAGTTATAAGACCAGACAGACCAAGGAGAGCCAAAGGTCCAGAGATAGATCCAAATACATATGAGAATTTATGATAAAGGTGGCATCACGAATCACTGATGAAAAGATGGTTGGTTCAATTCTAGGTCTGGGGACTACCAGGCAGCCACCTGGAAAAAATTAATGTTGGATCCACACCTCATGCTACACCCGAAGATGAATTCCAACTAGATCAAAAATTTAAACTCAGTATTTGGTCAAAATCTACTACTGGCTTCTGGAATGCCAGAGAACCAACTTCAGCGGCATTTCTGGCATTCCTGAACCCGTGTGGATCAACGACCCCCTGACTGTATACAATCAGGCCGAGTCAGTAATATCAGCAGGGCACAGCACAGAGACTTATTGTTACTATGTGACTATTTGCTTTCAAATAAAGGTAAGCATCCTAGTTGTCCCCTGAGTGGAAAAAGCTTTATGTCCTTTATATGGTGAAATTCTGCCAACTGATGTATTTGCATATTTATTATCATAAGAGTAAAATGCTGCAATACATAAAAACTGTGAAAGCTGTTAATCTCATGGACAGTTATGAGAACCTGAAAATAGTTAAGCAGGAAAAGAGATTTTCAGTAAATATGAATATTAAGAGATACATCTGTTAGATAACTAAGAACATATCCTTTTTGAGCCAATAAATACTTAAAAGTCTATGTATCACCAATAAATACTTAAAAGTCTATGTATCACCTCACACCCATCAGAATGGCCTCCATCCCAAGAACAGAAAATAACAAGTGTTGGTGAGGATGTGGTGGGAATGTAAAGTGGTGTGCCATTATGAAAACTGTATGGAGGTTCTGTAAAAAATTAAAAGTAGAATTACTGTATGATCCAGCAGTCCCACTTCTGGGTACATATCCAAAAGAACTGAAAGCAGGATCTCAAAGAGGTATCCGTACACCCTTGTTCACTGCAGCATTATTCACAAGAGCCAACAGGTGGAAGCAACCCAAGTGTCCACTGACAGATAAATGGATAAAGAAAATGCAGTACATACATGCAACGAAATATTATGCAGCCTTAAAAAAGGGAAATCCTGTCACATGCTGCAACACAGACGAATCTCAAGGACATTATGCTAAGAGAAGAAGCCAGTCACAAAAGGACACATCCTATTTGATTCCATTCATATGGAGTTTCTAATGTAGTCAAAATCATAGAAACAAAAAGTAGAAAAGTGATTATCAAGGGCTGAAGGGAACAGGGAGCAGAATTAATGTTTAGTGGGTATAGAGTTTCAATGTTGCAAGATGAAAAGGTTCTGAAGAGCTGTTGGCCAATAATGTGAATACATATAATACTACTGAACTGCACACTTAAAAATGGTTAAGGTGGTAAATTTGATGTCAAATTTTTTACCACAAAAAATTAAAAATAAAAAAGTCTATGTAGGGAATTCCCTGGCAGTCCACTGTTTAGGACTCTGTGCTTCCACCGCAGGGGCCTGGATTTGATCCCTGGTTGGGGAACTAGGATCACACAAGCCATGTGGCAGAGCCAAAAAAAAAAAAAAAAAGTGTCTATGTAATAACACATAGACACTTTTTAAAAAAATTAGATTAAATCAATTTTAATCTTTGTTGAACTTTTTGGCATCTTGGCATTCACATATTAAACAAAATACCCTTTAAGGAATATATTTACTTTTTAGTTAATTCAGTTAGGCCTGGAGTCTTTCAACGTTATCCTTTCACAAGGTCATCTCCTTCCTCAGTTAAAAGTGAGTCATTTGGTTTTACGGATGTACAGTTGGAGAGACCAAAATAAGCAAATAGCTGATGGTGCTGAGAAATTACCGTTCTTGCAGTAGACTATCAAATTTTCCACATATAACTATTAAAATTTTATAATGAAATTGTAAATTGTAATGTTTTAAAGTTTTTTTTTAAATAAAACTTCAGTATTCCAGAACTTTATTTGTTCTATAATGATGATTTGGGTCTCTACCACATCTGATTTTAACATTCAACTATTCAGCATCTGGCTAAAATGTGAATCCAGTGCATCTTCAGGAGAGAGAAAGAAAGAAAGGAAACATAAAAATACAAGAAGAAAACATAGGCTAATTGCTTTATAAACCTGGGACTGCAGATAAATTTGCCTACACAGAAATCCAAATAACTTTCAATAGTAATATATGCAATAGACAAAGATGGAAGACAAATGACAAACTCCTAACATTTTCAATTCGTATCATAAACAAATATATAAACATCTCCTAGAAACTGATGAGAAAAAACAACCAGCAATCCAATTTGAAAACAGGCAAGAAGATAAAGAGTTCACAGAAAAAGAAATAAAACAGTTATTAAATATATGAAAAGGAACTCAAGATCACTCATAATTCAGAAATGTACCTATTTGTCACCTATTAGATTGGCAGAAATCCAAAGTTTGAAAAACACTGTTTAGTGAAGCTATTTGGAAAATGGAGACTTACTCACATAGGTGCTAGGAATGGAAATTGGTACAAATGTAGAGAACAACTGGGAAAAAACTATCAAAACACATATGCATATGTCCTTTGACCCAAGAATTCCACTTCTGGGAATTTATTCTACAGATATACATCCATGCAAGCAATGCATATCATTCACTACAGCAACACTTATCAATGCAAAAGAATGGAAATGCAGCAAATATCCAGCCGTGGCGGGGATGGATAAATAATTATGTATCATACAATACCAACCATACAATAAAATATTATGCACTTGGAAAAAAACAACAACAAAGAATCCTCTGTGTCCTACTACAGAATGACCTCCAAAATCTATTATGTGACAAAGCAAGATGTATAATAGTACATACATTCTGTATATAGAATGCTCTTTTGTGGGAAAAAAAACGGGGGGGAGGGAATAATACAAATTTCTATTTGCTTGAATTTGAATTTAAAAACTCTACCCCTTTGTATATTATTTTTGAATCACATGAATGTACTATCTCTTTGTGATAGACTGCATTATTGGTCCCAATTCTTCATCCTCCCTGTAGCCACACCCTTGCTTTGGCCTCATTGTGGGTGGAATGTGCTTTCCCACCCCTTGACAGGGCTTGGCAGTGTGACTTGTTTTCATCAAGGATATATGGGTAGAAATGATCGTAAGCCAGTGGCTTGCCAAAAATCAGAAAATACTACAAAGCCACAGGAACCAAGTCATTATGGTGTTGGTAGTAATTCATAAATTGCATGTTAGACAAAAAAGAGAGAAGAATCCTGAATTAGATTCCAGAATATACAGTCAGTCCTCCACATCTGTGGGTTGCACATCCTTGGACTCAACCAACTACAAATCAAAATTATTCAGGAAAAAAAAAATCCAGAAAGTTCCAAAAAGCAAAACTTGAATTTGCCACTAACTGGCAACTATTTATACAGATTTTAGATTGTATTAGGTATTATAATTAGACATAATTTAAAGTATATGGGAGGATGCACATAGGTTATATGCAAATGCTACACCATTTCATATAAGGGATTTGAGCATCCACAAATTTTGGTGTCCTCAAGGGTCCTGGAACCAATCCCCCATGGATACCAAGGAACAACTGTATGGCAGGTTAACATATGACAGAGATGCGTTCAGTTCAGTGGAAAAAAGATGGAGTGTTTAACACATACTACTGGTACAAGTGGCTGTCTACCTAATGAAAATAAAATGGGACATGTATACTAGGTACAAAAATAAATTCCAGGTAGATTAAAAGCATAAGTTAAAACAATTAATAAAAAAATCTTGCAAAAAAAATTAAGAGAATACACGCATAATCAAACGATCAAGGAGATGTCCCTAGTGAAGTCTGGAAACCTAGAAGCTATAAAAGACATAATTGATGACCCAAAAATGACAAATATTTGTATGAAAAATGATACCACAAAGTCAACAGACAAAAGATTATTTGTAAAAAATATTTTTCAATGCGGGACAAAAGATGAGCAGCAAAAATACACAAATAACTCTTACAAACTGATTCAAAAAAAAAAGGAGGTCCCACTTCTGGTAATAATAAGGTAGCTTGTATCAGACCAAACATCCTGTAGATTACAACTACAGACTCTGGGTGAAACGAGAAAAACAATGATCTGAAGGCGCTGGCAAAAACCGGAAGGGAGACAACATTTGGAAGAAGGAACAGCAGTGGCTGAATTCTGCATCTTTATAAGCTTTGTGTCTATAGCTCCAGTGATAAAAATCCACCACCTTGGCGGAATCCCGAATTCTGCATATAAACTCTTCCCACACCTCTGGCTGACCCCTGAACCATGCATGTGCATGGCAGACTTGAAGCAGCCTAGTTAAAAGCGTCAAACAGATTTCACCTACTACCCATCAAAGGGAGACAGAGTTTGGAGTGTGAGTTCAGCCTACTTAACAAACAAATTAGAAACATAACAGAATCCATAGTTTCTGCAACACATCATTCATAATGTCCAGAATATCATCCAAAATTACTAGACATGTGAAAAGCAAGAAAATGTGACCCAAACTCAGTAGAAAAGGCAATCACTGGAACATCTAACATCTGAGATAACCCAGATGTTAGAATTAGCAGAAAAGGATCTTAAAGAAAGTTGTTATAACTATGCTCAAGGATGCAAAGAAAGAAATCTCAGTAGAGGACTAGGAAATTCTAGATCTTAAATATCTAAAATAAAACATTATTAGAACTGGCTTAACAGCAGATTGGAGGAGGGAAGAAGGAGTCAGTGAACTTGAAACCAGATCAATAGAAATGATCTAATCTGAGGAACCAAGACAAAGAAAATTAGGAAAAGATACGAACAGAGCCTCAGAGACCTGTGTGACAATATCAAAAGGACATGGGACACAACATGTGTGTAGTTGGTGTCCCAGAAGGGCAGGAGAGAAAGAAGAGGGCAGCAAAAATCTTTGAGGAAATAATGACCAAAGTTAAATTTGGCGAAAGACAAATTTACAGACCAAAGTGCCCAGCAAACCCCTAAAAGGATAAATACATACAAAATCTAGGCACATCACAAACTGCTAAAAACCAAAAATAAAGAGAAATTCTGAGAGCAGCCAGAGAAAAACACCATATTATATACAGGGGAGTGACTATTCAAATGACCACTAACTTCTGACCTCCAGCAAGGAGACCAGAAGACAGCAGAACATCTTTAACGTGCTGAAAGAAAAAAAAAACAAAACAAAAAACCTGTCAACCTGGAATTCCACATCCAGTGGAAATATCTTTAAGAATGAAGGCAAAAGAAAGACATTTTCAGATAAACTAAAGCGAGAAGAATTCACCATCAGCAGACCTGCACCACAAGAAACCCTAAGGGAAGTTCTTCAAGCTGAAGGGAAATGATAACCAGAGGGAAACTTCAAGAAGGAATGAACCAGAAACTGTAAATCTGTGGGTAAATATAAAAGGCTATCTTTTTACTCTCTTACCTTCTCGCATTACAGCTATCACATAAAGTTCAAGGATGGTAAGTGAAACTCTAAGGTTGCAAGGCCGTTGCATTTGGTACATTATTAACGAAGTAGACTGAAAAGTTGAGCGTGTGTATTGGGGTCCCTAAAGCAACCGCAAAAAAGAATGCAAGGAGCTGTGGGTGCAGTGCCAAGGGCCCGTGTCTCAACAGGAGTGTGGGGCATGTGCACATTTGTCCACACTGATGAAACTGTACACTTCTTAAGATCTGTGCGTATCGCTGTATGTAATTTATATCTAAATCTTTAAAAAAAAACGTTTTCTTAAGAAAAAAAAAAGTGCCTGGCTCAGAGTAGTTATTCAATAACTTACTTATTATTGTTAGTATTCTGCTAAACTTCAGAACATCAGTTTAAGAAATACCGTCCTATCTTAGGGCCTATTTATTGAGCACACGCTTGTCCTTCTGCCTGAAATGTTCTCACCCCACACTCTTCCCCTGGAAAACGCCTAGGCATCCCTCGGTCTTAGCCTAAATGGCATTTCCTTTGGGAAGCCTTGCCTAATATTCTCCCAGCAAGGGACTAATTAATATAACCAATCACATGCTCCCACAGCACCCTGGGCTTGCAGCACTTGCTGCCTGTTGCCCATTTCCTATGAGGCTGTAGGACCCACAAGGGCACTGGCTTTGCTCACTGCTGAATTCTCTACCCTCAGCACAGTGCCTGGTACCCAGAGACAAAAGGCTCCCAAACCTCTTTTCTCCTTCCCAACGTACCGTTTGGCTCTTTCCAGGTCGTCATTGGCTTGCTCCAGCTCTCTGATGTATTTCTGAAGTTGATCTTTAATGGCTTTTGTCTGGGCAAGGTCGTCCTCTAAGGCTGAGATCTGCCGGTAGCCTTCAGAATGCTGCGTTTCAAACTTCTCCTGAAGGACAGAATCAACACTGAGTGAATGATTTAAGACTCCCGACGAGGATGTTTATCTGCCTTCCCTGTCATCTCCTTAGGACACTGAAGGTTAATCCTGGGACATAACGCTCTCCGTTGCAGCGCATGTGTGTTGTCCCTAGCTGCTGAGCATCCATTCCTCCCCCTCTGCACAGCCCACCGGCACGCCAATTTCTTTATAATTAATTTATTTTTATTATTTATTTATTTATTTTTGGCTATTGGGTCTTCGTTGCCGCGTATGGGCTTTCTCTAGTTGCAGCGAGCGGGGGCTACTCTTCATTGCGGTGCGCGGGCTTCAGTAGTTGTGGCTCACGGGCTCTAGAGCGCAGGCTCAGTAGTTGTGGCTCACAGGCTTAGTTGCTCCGCAGCATGTGGGATTCTTTCCGGACCAGGGCTCGAACCCGTGTCCCGTGCACTGGCAGGCGGATTCTTAACCACTGCACCACCAGGGAAGTCCCATGCCAATTTCTTTAGGGGATTTCTCTCTCCCTTACTCTAGGATCTTTGTGGGACCAGCCTTCCCATCACACTCACTCAGGATGCCAGAGGACAAGCCTAAGCTCAGTCAGGAGAACCTTCTGTCCACAGACATGGACTCGTAAGCAAATGAGGGATGATGGGGGGAACAGGGGGCCATCAAGCTGTCAAGTCCCGAGTGCTTCCTGAGCATCTTATACCCTGCCTCCTCCCACACTGGTCCCTGCAGCCTCTGGTATCAAGCAGCCCCCAACAATCTTCAAAGCAATCATTTTGTGCAAGGTGTCCACAGCCACAGAAAGCCTCATAAACCTCTCCGAGCCTGATTCACAAGAGCAATGCCGATGCACTTCACGTGATATCCCTGGATTACAGACAGAATAGCAGGAATCACAACGACTTTGTTGCCTGTGCCTCACAGTCAGATCATGGACTCAGTTTGACAACTGTTTTGACTTTGTGACCCAGGACACTCTCCCTGAGGCATGGGGGAGTTAGGAACTTCTGGGCCTCTGAGGAGGGAGGGAGGGAGGGAGAGAGAGAAGGGAGGGAGGGAAAGGGAGGCAGGAGGGAAGGGAAGAAGGAAAAAAACAAAACTGTTGTTTTTACCAAAAGAAGCTTAGGGTTATCTAGCCGGTGCTTTCCAAGGCAAGGCACAGCCCACATGACGTCTCAACCAACCTGCTGCTGCCCAGCTATGGCAGCTAACATTTACCACAGGTCTACTCTGTGCCAGCCTCTGGGCTCAGGAGGCTGTTTTTGTTGCCTCATTTAACACCATTTCAGAGACATGGGAACTGAGGGTCAGTCACTTTGTCAGCCCAAAGTCAACTGGAAGCACATGACTGAGCCAAGATCCATCCCGGCCACCTGGGCTTGCGCTCTTAGAACAACTACGCCAAACTGCCCTCAACCACTTCCATCCAGGTCACATAGGAACCGATCACATGTGTGTGCGCACACACGCACACGCACGCGCACACACACACACACTCACTCACTCACTCCGGCTCTGGCTCCTCTCTCAAATTACTTTCCATCGTCAAACACCCTTACCACCTTTACTTCATCTACAAACATGAAAGAAAACACTCACTTCCCACAGGAAAGGCCCAAGTCTAATTAGAAAGTTAGAAAAACAGGCCAACTCCTCTTCTTGAGTCAGTCCAGTAAACAAAGCTGTTGCTAGAAACAGTCTGGAGGCACTGGGGAGAGTGATGTAATGGTGACCGGGCCAGAGAGGCGTGGCCAGAGCCACGGTGAAAGAAGAAGGTCCACAGAACAGGCAGATTATTTACAGGGCGAGGACAGGGAGGGGTGTCACATCCTCACGCTGCTCTGCTCGGTCTCCTCTGATACTCTGTTTCCTGGCTATGAGCACAGGAAGCGTCTTGGCTCAGACAAGCAGGGGCAGACCAGGCCCAGGTACGGGTGAATTCCCAGGCATGGCTCTGATGACTTCCCACCCTTGATTTGGGTGCCTCCCCAAATAAAACAGGAGGATGCAGGATCCTAGCTCATTAACCTAAATTCCAACACAGGTTCCAAGAAGACGCAGCTACTGGGCTTGTCCACCAGCATAAGGATTCACATGTTGTCCTTTGAACTTGGGGACATGAAAAGCTGTTGCGCTTTCATTTGGGGCTAATTATAATAAACTGTCAGCTGATGGAGGCATCAATAGATGCTCTGTTGGATCCCTTACAAGCTTTTTTATTCAACTTGCAATGAATAAGCCACTTGTCAAGGAGTCTGACTCAGTTGAAGACTTTCCTCTTAGGTGACAGAAATATGTGCTGGGGGCAGTTCTTCACTCCAAGGTAGTTCTGTTTCCTCGCCTGCTCCACACCCTGTGTCTCGTGAACCTGCCATGTGGTTGTAATGAAGAGGGCTTCTGCCGGTTCAGTGGCTCAGTCTGGAAGTGGTTAATTACTTAGCAACTGCATGATATTTAGTCAGCACGTCCTCCTACCCTCTCCAAACGATGGTTCATACCACTAGTCTTCCCATCCCTGAGCCCCCTTCAGTGTAAGGGCTGTAAAGATTCCCCAGTGCCAAGGGCAGGGGCCAGGCTGTTAACAAAATGAGTGACGTGGGCCACGTGTAAGCAGCAAAAGACACTCAGTCCCCGGTGTCAGAGTTGGGGTGGAAAGGACAGAAGTGGGGACTGGCGCAAACTGGAGAAGGCTTGCTCTGTCTAAGCAACCACAACTCAGCTTTTTGCCGGTGTGGAAGAAGGCCGGCCTGGGGTAGCCAGATCCACCAAAGGAAGATCAAAGGAAGTCGGAAATCTAAGTTTTTACATGAAGCCTCACAACTCTGAATGTTGATACTAAATATTAAAAAAAAAACAAACCCACTAAAGATATAAATTTTACTATCAAAAGAATAAACTGTAAGCAAACCCTCACCTCTAGTTAACAGCCTACTGCAGTATTTACAGGGAAGTGTACAGATGTTGGTGATTCACTTTGAAATGCATTGGGAAGATGGACTGATGGATGGATAGATATATAATAAAGTATGTAGGTATGGCAAAGGTCATTGGTAGAGCCCAGGTGGTGGATACAGGTGTTCACTGGAAAATTCTTTCAACCCTGTGTGCTTGAAAACTTTCATGATACAATGTTGAGTGAAAACAACTAAAGGCTTAAGCGAACAGCATCTATGGGCCAGACTGACCCGTGGGTGGCCAGCTTGGGCTCTGTGGTCCACGCAGTAAAAGCTCAGAGTCCACTGCTCAGTTTCTACGGTCTGCGTGGTCCTCCCTCTGCTACTCCTCACCCCTCGATCCCCAATCCGTTTGTTGTCCCCGCTTTCTCCCACGTGCTAGTAAAGCCAGATTCCCAAGGTCCACTTGACAGTCATTCTTGCCCATGTCTGTGGCAGTTCCATATTAACTCTTCATCAAACCCTTGTACACCAAGTTGCTGGCTAGACACACACACACACCTTCAAACACCAGCTCAAGTCCCTCCCATCTCCTCCATGACGCTGTCTCCAACCCGTCCAAATCTCTCTCAGGAGGATCTCATGGTCAGTACCACATAACTGAGCATCTTTTCGCTAAGTGCTTCCGGCTGTTAGGTCTGTCTTCCCCGCAAAGCTTCCAGAGGGCAAGGGACACATCTCCTTCCACTGTGCATCACACCTAGCCCGGGACTCACACTGCAGGGCCTTGGCTAGTTCTCCCAGTGGCTCATCAAAATATATATGAGGAGCTTTGTTTTAAACAGAAAAAAAAAAACAAGACACGCAGACATGCTGGGGCCCCACCCAGACTTCCTGAGAATGGGAATCTCAGGGCGGGGTGGGTCCAGGCCTGTCTGATGTTTATGAGGCTGGCCAGGTGACCCTGCCTGGCAGTGAGGGCTGAGAGCTGTCCCTAGGGCAGAGAGTTACACTTTGTGATCATCTGCTAAGCTCTACAGAGTGTCCAAAAGGCATTCTTTACCCTGCAGAGAAGTGGTTCCCCAGATACTTGGCAATGTCTGCAGATATTTTTGGTTGTCACAACCTGGGGGAGGGGGTGCTACTGGCATCTAGTGGGTGGAGACCAGGATGCTGTTAAACAGCCCACAGTATGAAACTCGGCCCCCACAAGAGAATCAGGTGGCTGCCTTCAAATGTCAACAGTGCCCAGGCTGAGGAATCTGCTCTGTCCAACAGGACTTTCCGTAACGATGGAGACATTCTACAGCCTCTCTGTCCCACAGTGACACCCACTAGAGACGTGTGGCCTTTGAGCACTTGAAATATTGGCTAGTATGACTGAGGAATTAAATTTCTATTTATTTTATTTTAATTAACTTAATCTCAGTAGCCGCACGTGGCTAGGGGCGACCATTCTGGACAGCATAACCCTGGGCCTTACAATATAACAATCAGCAATTCCAGAGACACTCCATACTCTAGAAAGGTCTACCTTCCACGTGCCTTGCAGGATCGTCACCAACAGCCAAGAATGGCCGTGGGACATGTGTGAGACCTGCCTCTCACAGAGCGCCTCCATCAGGGGCATCAAGAGTTCAAGTGCCACACGCGCCCGGCAGGCCCGGGGGTGGGAGTGAGCCCGGGGCCAAGTCTGCAGGCTCCCTTTTCCAGTCACAACGCTGGACGCCATCCACACCTGCATGCGTCTCCTCTCGCCCCCTCACCTTGATGGTTTCCAGCTCCATGCGAAGGCGGTTGTTTTCTGACAGCAGGTCCCTGTTTCTGGTTTCAATTTGTTGCAGCTGCGTCTCCAATTCAGCTTCATATTCTCGGCTTCCCTCCTGGAATTCTCGGAGTTCCTCTTGCGTGTTCTCTGCCCTACAGAATTTCCAGATGTTAGCTGATCATTTACTGAGCACTTACATGCTGCTGTTATACATGTATCAGCTCTTTATTCAACTGCCTTTTGAGGCAGAAACTGTCATTGTCCTCATTATACAGATGAGAAGATGAGGTGACTTGTCTCGAGGTCAAACAAGTCAGAAACAGAGCTTGGGCCTGCCCCCAGGTGTGCCTGACTCCATAGCCCTTTCTTAACCAATTCACTCTCCACGCATTCATTCCACTTGTACTTTTTGGAGCCCAACATGTAGTAAACACACTTTGGATTGTGTATTCTCTGCAGATTTATTTGCAAGTACAAACTGGACATAATACAAATGCTCACTTATCACACCACTATCATGGGTCCCTGCCCCATATCCCAAACGCCCAATTCTACCTTCTCAATCCTTAAAAGTCAAAGGATATCTTTTTTTTTTTTAACACCAAGCCTAAATTCTCTTTAAATCAAACTAAGAATAAAGAAATTAGAGGTGCCGGAATAAGACCTCCCTGTGTAGATTACAAGAGTCCATGAGAAATAAAAAGAAACAACATTAAACACACACACACACACACACACACACACACACACACACACACACACACAGCTCCCAGATATGGGCACTGAAACACTGGTTTCAAATTTAAAAATCTGTAACAACCCATTTTGCTAGGCATAGGGAGAAGTTCTTTCCCCACACACGAAGGGCAGACCAGATACGGCATCCAGGAGCTGATAAAACCCTGCGAGAAAATAAGCTGGGAAGTAGCAGAGCCATTTGCTTAGGACCGTAGGCTTTGGGGTTCAAATTCCAGCTCTGTTACTCCCCTGGCTGTCTGACCTTGGGCAAGTTGACTTGCTTTCACTGAGGCTCAGTCTCCTCATTTGTAAAATGGGGTGAGAATGGTTTCTCCACGGGACACTGTTGAGATTTAACTGAGATGTATGTTAAGCCCTTCACAGTGCCTGGCACATAGTAGGCCCACAATAAATGGTTGCTGCCATCACTATGGGAAGAAAAAGCAAGGTGAACTTTGGAGAACTGACCTCTGCTTGTAGGTCATAGCCAGGTCTTTCCAATAGTTAGCTTCTTCCTCCTCGGAGCTGAAAGTCTTTCCCGAGTCCTCCATTGTGAAAACGGGGGAAAAGATTATTATTCTTGTCTCATGATGTCTAGAAGAGAAAGTTTTAAAATTATTACCCACATCTGGTTAAACAGCTGATCTTTAATGGGGAAAAAAAATTCCTAGACTTTATGCTGGATTAAATGTGGCAAAAAACATTTGCCAAAAAACTAAAACTAAACCCAGACAAAATACAGCCCACCTGCACATTACATTCCATGGATAAACCTACCAGGGGGCTTTCCTGGTGGCGCAGTGGTTAAGAATCTGCCTGCCAATACAGGGGACGAGGGTTCGAGCCCTGGTCTGGGAAGATCCCACATGCTGCAGAGCAAATAAGCCCATGCGCCACAACTACTGAACCTGCATTCTAGAGCCCGCGAGCCACAACTACTGAAGCCCGCGCGCCTAGAGCTCGTGCTCCGCAACAAGAGAAGCCACCGCAATGAGAAGCCCATGCACCGCAACTAAGCTCGCCACAACAAGAGATAGCCCTCGTGCAGCAACAAAGACCCAACGCAGCCAAAAATAAAATAAATAAAATAAATGTACTAAAAAAAAAAAACCTACCAGGACTTGCTGATTTATTACGTTTGGGGGGGAGGGGAGGATGTCTCACGGGTTCTAACTTAGGCAACCAGGTGCCACCACCATCCCCATCACCAGAGACAGAGAATCAGAAGGAAAAGTCTTTAGGGTGAGGGGATACTGAACCCAGCTTGGGACATTTTTAATTGGACGTGCGTGTGATACATCGAGATGCAACACTGGATCTGAAACTCGGGGTGAAGTCCAGGCTAACAATACAAAATTAAGAATCATGAGTTTGTAGCTGGTTCTTCCTTTTTTCTTGTGACAGAACCACGAGATAATTGAGAACTATTTATGGATCTCTGAGGAGTGCCAGTGTTTGAAAGCTGGGAAGAGAAACAGTGATCAGAGACAGAGGAGAAACAGGTGAGAGAGATGAGAACCAGAAGAGTGAGCTGTCCTGGGAGTAGACGGTTTCAAGGGGAAAAAAGAGAACATTCCACAGTATCCAAGATGCAACAGAGAAGCTGGTAAGGTAAGGACTGGGAAATATCCACCCACAAGACTTGGCAAAATGTCGGTCACTGGTGATGTGAGCAAGAATGGTTTCAACACAGGGAGGAGGGGTAAACAGGGTGGAGGAGGAGTAACTAGGAGGTGAGGAAGAGGAAGTAGATGGGATTTTGGAGAACTGGGTATGAGAAGAAAAGGAGACACATTAGACAGTAGCCAGAGGGGAGTGCTGATAAGGGCCTGGACTCTGAGGATGCTGAGCTATCCAGAGCAGAGGTTAGGGAACAAATTTCTATTAACAGTTATCAGTCTATGGACTCCCGGCTGATAGAGCCTCTCAATGTAACAGCTTATTTTCTCAATTTATTTAAGACTCTGAGCTTGTCAAAAGGTCATTAGGAATCCAAATGAGATCTCTCCAAAGTCCCTTCTTCCCCTCAAGCTAGCTCATGGTTCTGTCTTTGGGGACAACAGAATGAACACAACCCCTCACTCTGCAAGACATAACTAACAAGCTGTATATCTGGCTAAATATACAAATAATTCCGCTAAATATGTCAGTGTTGACATGGACACAATCACCAACTTCTGGATCCCTGGTAGAAACTGAACAATGATACCTACATCCGAGCACAGTACTTACTGATAACTCTACATTTGTTAGGACCTGTATTCACACGTCTTCCTCCAAATTTCTCTCCCTTCCCTAATTCAGAGAACACATGCCATGTCCCCACCCACTCCCTTCTGGGGAACAGAGTTTCTCTGAAAGCTTGACTAAAGCAGAGAAGCTGGATGGAGTAGAAAGTTGTTAATTTGATTTTTTTTTCCCCAGTCCATCATTCCTTCTTCCATCTTTCTGTAACAGCACCCTAACATTCCCTTGGGGAAACCAATTCTACACTCCTTCCATGGGGCTCAGATGGACTTGACATCATCTTCTGCATCTGGGAGAACTCATGCCTCCAGCATCATCGGTAACGGGCTCAGAGGTGGGCCTAACCCAAGCTGAACCAATGACAAGGATCAGCCTAATCCAAACTAGCCAATGATTGGCTCAGGGGTGCATGTAACTCAAGCTGAGCCAATGAGTGTCCAGGCCCAGGCCTTTCGCGGAGCTATCAAGAAAGAAACTCTCTGGAGTTGTTAACTAACCTTACTGTAGTAATTATTTCACAAAATATACGTCTCAAACCATCACGTGCTACACCTTAAACTTACACAACGTTATATGTCAATCATATCTCCATAAAGCCCAGGGGGGGAGGGGGGAGAAGAAACTCTTTCCATTAGGGTTCGTGGTGGTCATCTTGCTATCACAAGGGAGGAGCCTGCCTGAGAATGAAGCCAAAACAAAGGAAAGCAGGGCCAAGAAGTGGAGAGACTGGGTCCTGACAATATCATTCGGACACCTGGGTCCAGTCATTCCTGATTTAAGGTTAGGAGAGATAATCAACTCCCTTTCTTGGTTGGACCAGTTAGGTCTGGATTTCTGCTACAAGAGAGGCCTAATTAACGTTTGGAGTGAAAGATCTTGTTTGCTGAAAGTACAAAGGATAGAGCACCTAGAGTGTAAATAACAGTAATTACCATGGTGACGGGTAAGGGTAAACCTAATTCTGGTAATCCCTGCTCAAGCCGCAAGCTCTAATGAGCCCAGAGCTCATCTAGTGTGGGGTCACCAAACCAATGTCTATAGCGTTAAGAGCCCAGAGCCCATGCAACTGTAACTGAGTGCTGTGTGGCCATTAATGATCATATTGAGGACAGTCTCAACTGCACGGCATGGGAGGAATTCTGTGTACATGAGGGTGAGAAAGTGAGGAACTAGGAACAATGAATGTACACTGACTTTTCCTGATGTTTGGAAAAAGATCACGTCCAAGTTCAACGTAATGAGTCCGCGCCTACTTCTCTAAACATTTCCTACAGCCCTACCCCTCACTCGCTTACGCTGCAGCCACACTGCCTTCTTTCTGTTCCTTGAACACACCAAGCTTGCTCCCACTCAGGGTCTTTGAACTGGCTGTTCTCTCTGCCTGGAATGCTCTTCCCTCAGATCTCTGCTAGCAGATTTCCTTCTTGCTGTTCAGATCACAGCTGAACTGTCTTCCCCAGAGAGACCTTATCTGAACATCCCACCAAATACCTCCTCCAGCCCTTCACTATCATATTAACCCCTGCTTTGTTTTATTTCATCACTTTATGAGTTTTGTTTTTGTTTTATCTGCCCCCACTGGAATGTCAGTTTTGAACACAGGGACCTTCACCATCTTGCTTTTTTATTCCCAATTCCTTGAACAGTGCCTGGCATATAACAGGCTTTCAATAAATGCTTGTGGAAGGAAGGAACACAGGGAAAGATAGAGACTGGCCACTCGCTGGAAGGGGATGTGAGGTTAAGGAAAAGAAGCAAGAGACCCTCTGAAGGCTAGTTTATAGTTTACTTCTGTAAATCCCTAAGATACTTAACAGGATGGGGAAAACCTTTCTCCCTCAGCACCTGAGTGGCATCTCATTAATGGGAAGGGGCTGGAGGACAGGGTGCCATGTTGGAAACTACCCCCTCCCCAGGTGTACATGATAAGGAGTATCTGATACAGTTACTGGAATTTAATAACCTTCATCCTGCAATCTTACGACAGATGAGTTTTAGAAAAGGACTCTTTATCACAGCCAGTGAGGCTTATAACTTAAGCCTCAGTAAAGAAATGAAATTGAGATGTTTTAGGAGGCGCTTCCACTGTGGCTCTAATTACAGCCCCTGCATTTTAAAAACACCCCTAGGGAAGAGAAAAACTATGCTAGAGGCTAAGAGGAAAGAAGTAACAGCTGAACTTCACTTTCTTATGAAACAGCATAGTTAAAAACCTGACTTTTTTTTTTTTGGCCATTTGAAAATGTCTCAGAAAGTTCTAATGTGCATTACTCCCTGCCACAGATAGCAGGTAAGACAACTGGCAAAGGTTCCCCTTTTCCAGCATTATTTACTGAATTTTATCATCACCTTCTATTTGTGGTGTGTTAGGCATTTAATACATTATTTCCAAACAACTTGACCCTCTTTAAGCTGTTTAACTGTAAGGGGTAGGTAGGCAAGGCAATCACTTGGTTTCTTAGGAAGCTGAAGCAGAAACATTGTATGCCTTGGCCATCTGCATAGGCGCAACAGACTGGCAAACCAGACCCAAGTGCAAGGGAGTCTTTGAATTCAAATTCCAGATCTCCCTGGGGTTGCCAATAGACTGGAGGTCAGTTTCACTCATTGGTCCACGCAGTCTTTTGAAAGGCACTGTGTCAGGCAGGTGTTAATGCTTGGGCACAGTATACACAACTTTGTACCCACTATCTTAAAAGTGGATACTGCATGCATTTATTGCATCCGAGCCACAGGGATATGTCTTCCTAACTTGCGTTCTCAATACACCATCATGCCGTCATGTCCCAGTAGCTCTGTGGACAAACCTGATGGGCACCTCAAATGTATGTGCTACAGCATGCAAGAACTAGGATCAAGTGGTCCAATAAGTACTTATTTTCTATTTTGGATAACTTAGATCTATTACTCTTACAAAAGTGTTTCAGCAAGTTTTTGGGGGGCGGGTATTTTCCATGATCAAACTTAACAGGAAAGTCTGAAAACACACTTGAGACACACACCTTTGATTTCAAAACTCTAGAAAAAACAAAGCCTTTCTCAGCTCTCCTCTGAGTGAAGAAAGCCAGCACAGCTGGTCAGGAGCAACACACACATATAAACCATCAGGAATTAACAGCCCTTCTCCACCCCGACCCCAATCTCTCCCAATCAAAACACATGGAAGAGCGGAAGGGAAAGGGAGAAAAAGAAAGAAGCTGCCAGAGACTGGCACATGCTCCCACGGCTTCTACATTATGACGCAGGCTTTGCATTTTGCAGAAGTGACATTACTGGGGCAAAATTAGTCAAGAGTCAGCAAGTCTGACTTGTCTCGGTGCTTTCAAAGTCTGTAATGATCTACCTACGAAAATACCTCAGTAGGCATGCAAGGACATATGCTCAAGGGTGTACACCATCATTGACTGAGAGGAAAACTGGAGGAACTTAACTGTTGACAGAGGACTGATCAGAAAATGGTGCAGTTAAGAAGTAAATGTACTGGGCTTCCCTGGTGGCGCAGTGGTTAAGAATCCGCCTGCCAATGCAGGGGACAAGGGTTCAAGTCTTGGTCCGGGAAGTTCCCACACGCCGCGGAGCAATGAAGCCCATGCGCCACAACTACTGAGCCTGCGCTCTAGAGCCCAAAAGCCACAACTACTGAGTCCTCGTGCCCCAACTACTGAAGCCCGCGCGCCTAGAGCCTGTGCTCCGCAACAAGAGAAGCCACCGCGATGAGAAGCCCGCGCACTGCAAGGAAGAGTAGCCCCCGCTCGCCGCAACTAGAGAAAGCCTGCGCGCAGCAAGGAAGACCCAATGCAGCCAAAAATAAATAAAATAAATAATTTTCAAAAAAAAAAAAGAAGTAAATGTACTGATATGGAAGAAAGTTTATATGTTAAGAAAGTGCCATTTTTGTTTGCAAATGTATCTCCCTCTGCGTATACAAATAGAAAAGGGTCTGTAAGGATATACCAGTATGGGGGTAAGGCAGACACTGAGATTCGAACCTGTACCTGACACTTCTCTAAGATATATATTGTTTTTTGCAGTAAGCACATATTGCTTTTGAAATTTTAAGAAGCTTAAACTTGGACGAAAAGAAAACAAATTATCCTGTCCAAGGATAATTTTTATTTTCTTGAACCAAGAGGCCAAGGAAGGGGCTTTTCCTACTGTGGCATTCCCCTCCTCCGTTCCTTTTCAAACATTTCCCCACACCTACTAAGTGCTGGGCACTGCTGAGCGAGGCAGACACAAAGCACCTATGTCAGGACTAGGTGCAAACACAGTACCAGTTGCAGGCACAAACTTTCCATATGCAGGCACGCTCGTGTCAGGGAATTATCTTGTGAGGAAGGGAAGTGTAATCTCTCTGGGCTCACACATTCTAAAGCAAAAGAACACACTCTGGAAACAAAAATAACATCCTAACAGAATAAGCCAAGTTAAGAAACTATTAACCAAATGGGATGAAATATACCAATCAGAGGCCTCTGACACTTTAGGAGCATAGATCATCTGCATTTTTAAGTTTCAAAAATGGTTAAACACCAACGCTGGGGTCAGATAACAAGTGGCTCTGGGAGTCGCTGGGATCCAATTACTCTTCAAAGTACCTTACCCATGTCCTAAAAATGCCATCCTATCCTAGAATACATGAACAAAACTCGCATAGAAAATGAGAAATTTCTGTCCGGCGCGTGCTGCAAAGGTCGTTTCTTTAGAAAGGAAGTTAAAAGGGGCCTAAAGGTAGAGAGGGGCACAACCTGATAAAACCCTGGACAAAGAAATCGGGAAGGTCGAGCCCTCAGGAGACAGCGAACTTGAGATGACTGGAGAAGATAATGTAGCTTCCCCAAAAAGCAGTATCAAGGTGATGGCGGGGTTTCCTATGACCTCAGAGAGGCAGGTAAGCCCAGCCGCCGCATTCAAGCTGTAGAATAAGCGTTTTCATCCTTTATCCAATCCTTCCCCAAAGTGCTGTCAGGGGAAATCTGAACCGTCCTGCAACAGAGATCTGAGGAAAGCGGAGGGAGGAAGACCGCTCCAAACACGTCCCCAAAGGGAGGGAAGTGCCGAGGAGGAGGGAGATTTTCGGAAAGAGGCCTGCACCGAGGGTGGAGGCGGGTGGGGACGTGGGCGGGAGGGGGGCTACGAGGAATGAGGGGCGGTGGGGGCAGCAGAAGGCGGTGGCGAGGACTGAGGAGCAGAAAACTGAGCGAGAAGGGAGACCAGGGGAGTCGGGGTGGGAGGGAACAGGAGGGCAGAGCCGCCGGGCTGCGGGGACCCGGGACGAGGAGAGCAGGAGGACCAAGGAAGTCTAGGACGGAGGGGGAGGGCAGCGGGGTCGGAGAGAGGCGAGCGCAGAAACAGAAAGAAAGCTGGCAAGGGTGAGGAACCAGGCGCGAGGGACACGAGGGTGTGAAGGCACAAAGTTAAGAAGGGAGGCTCCAGGGAAGCGCGATTTTCGAGTCCAGCACCCGGGAAGCGACGCGCAAGTGAGGGGCGCGCCAGGGCCCCTGCACGGCGGCGGCCCGGGGTCCCGAGAGCGTGGCGGGCACCGGGGCGGGCAGAAGAGTTTCCCGGCGGCCGTGGCGGTGGCGGTGGCGCTGGCAGTCCCCGGGAAGCCCCCAATCCGGGGGCCGCAGCACCGCACTTACCCGGCTCGGGCTGTGAGGACCGGCGACGGCGGCGGCTGCTGCGGTAGCGGCTGGGGGCGGTGCGCCCCGGGCCCCCAGCCCCCGCGCCCGCGCCCGCGGCCGGCGCCGCCCATTGGCTGCCGCGCCACGGGACCGCGTCTGCCTCGGCCAATCAGCGCCGAGCAGCGCCTTTTGGAAACTTTTTTCCCAGGGCCCGGGCGCGGCGCGGCCACGCGGCGGCCCTGGGAGGGCTGGCGGGAGGGGCCCTGGGAGTGCTCCCGCAGCTGGGCAGGGTTCTGGCCCGCCTTGGAGGCTGCAGGGAGCTCTCTGGACACCGGGGGGACGGGCTGGGATTTGCGGGCCACGCACTTCAAGAAAATATGACTCCCTCCCCTTGACACCGGTTGCATTTTCCTGTTCTTGGCTTTTCCCCAAAGCAGATAGAAGGACAAAGATCTAGGTCCAATTAGGATAAGCGATGCTCCAAGTCCTCCCCACAACTTTACAACCAATATAAAATTTTCTTTTTTTTTAAAGACCTTTTGATGTGGACCATTTTTAACATCTTTATTGAATTTGTTATAATATTGCTTCTATTTTATGTTCGGTTTTTTGGCTGGGAGGCATGTGGGAATCTTAGCTCCCCCACCAGGGATGGAACCCCAACCGGGAACCCACACGCCCCCTGCATTGGAAGGCAAAGTCTTAACCACTGGACTGCCAGGGAAGTCCCACAACCAATATAACATTTTTGACATCATTATCTTCTTCTTCAAAGGCAGCAAAACTCCTTTACAGGAGTTTGTTTTCGAGCCTGGCTTTGAATCCTTGCTCTGTCCCTTAGTAGCTGTGTGATCTTGGGCAAGTTACTATAACTCTCTGTGACTTACTTTCCTCATCTATAAAATGGGGTTATGCAGAGACGAAATGAGTCAACTCGGCATTTGTAAAACGTTTAGGACAGTGCCTAAGCACATAGTTAAGTACAATCTATGTAGTGATCATGATTTTTCAATTGGTTATCTAGGTCAGGCATAATGCTAACTTCCTGATGTTCACCAACGAATATCTATTGAGCACTCACTTCTATCAAAATAAATGTCAGACAAGACACCTGTCCTCAAAGGGCTTACAGTACTAAGAAAGGACACTAAATCACCAAACAGAAACAGTGAAATAATGTCAGATGCTAATAAGTGCTATGAATAAAGCAAGGTCACGTGATAGAAAGGGGCTGGGGAGGGGTCCCTGCAGATAGAACGTCAGGGAAAGCCACTCTACCAGGTGACAATGGAGCTGAGACCCAGATGATGAGAACCACAGGAAAGCACTTTTATGGTTCTCATTTTAAAGCTGAGAAAAGGGTGCAGGAAGTTAAATGCATTGCCCAAGGTTTCATAATTAATAAACAACAAATCAGACATCAAACCTGGGTCTGTTTGACTCCTACACCGGTGTTCTTCAGCACAATGCTACAGGCAGAGATCTTAGCTGCTTTGAGGCCTCCAACCACAGTCATAGAATCCCTCCTGCATCCCTGCCATGGTTAAGAATGGCCTTTAATTCTACTTCGACTCCTTGCTACTTCCTGAAAGAAGCTCAGAGATGCAAAAGGGAACTACCACTTACATCAACGGGGTTAAGGAAAGTATCAAAGTGTCTTTTAGGAAACTTCCATCCTGGCCCCAAATGCTAATAAATCATTTGCACCCCCTTGACACTTTCCAGAGCCTCACCATTCTGTGAGGTTTCTGGGCAGAGAATAATCACCCCAGTTAAAAGATAAACTGAACCACAAGTTGATGAGCTATCAGTACTGACTACATGACATTAAGTCATTTAAACCAGTTGATTTTCAATTTCCTTCATTTTTCCATTAAAAATAAAAGGGAGAAGATATTGAAATGATTATCTAAACTCCTCTTCAGGAATAGGTGTTTAGGTAAATGGGTTTGTTATTGGATAAAACCTTAAAAAAATGAAAGGGAAATTTTGGTATACTTTAAAACTTTTTTTCTCTCTATTCAATTTGTTCTCCTTGCAGCTTTCAGATATTAATGAGCAGAAAGCTGGGTTTCTCTTGCTTAAATCCTTCCATCATAATTTATTATTTCAAAACACTAAACTTTTCATTAGCCTTCCATTTAGTATGATTGATAACGTTTTTATTTACTTCATTTACTTATTGACACCAGGCACAGCTCTGGACTTGAAAGAACACCAAGCAATGTCAAACAAAATGTATCTGATCTTTATTTTATGGCTACAACCTTTTTTAAAAAGCAATTTTAAAATCCACAATTATTTTGTTTCCTTTTTATATTTTTAGTTAGTACTGTCTGTGTTCAGAGATACTCAACTAGAATGAAAAGGAGAGAAAAAACATCTCTAAAGAGAAGCATATTTTTTGGTACTGTGAAAAAAACAAAACGCTAGAAACAGGGTTGTTTTTCATCTGCTCTAATTCCCACTTGGAGAATACTACCCACACACAGACACAATGAAGATTTACTCAGCAGTAATAAATACCTAAGCACGCAGATGATGTGTGGACTTGTCATCTGCCTTCTGGAAATGGAATACAAGCACAAAGGGTTCTTCAGCTACGTGTTTGATCTTGCCCTCCACAACACCTGTCTACAAGGATGTCTGCACGGATGTATTAGCTTCCCCTGAAATCTCCCCCACTTAATGTGGATTGCCTAATGAAGTTGCCTCACAGTACAGACTTCAGGGGGAAAAAAGTTCTTGTGGCAATTTTTACTTGCTGATCCTTATGCAAAGTTAACCTGTTTCTTAGCAAACTTCAGAAATAATCTTTTACGTAGCATTCGGCTATTGCATCGTAAACTATGTCTAGATTTAAAATATATATGCTTTGTTTTTCTCCCAATTTGCAACAGGAAATAGTGAGCAGCTGGTAGTTTCAGAAATGTCCGTTGTGCCTACTTAAAAACAATTTTTCAAAAATTTCAAATATAAGTAAAGAATCTGAAGCAAAAAAACCCAAAACAAAACCCCCCAAAACACGAAAAACCCCAAACATGGCAAATCTAGCCACCAAAAACACAAGCTGTTACTGGCTTCACATGGCTTTTGCAACTATAAAGTCTCCTTTTTGCTCGCCTAAGCGGTCACTGGAAAAGTTGTATTCATTTGCAACGAGCTTTGGACCAGGACTTTAAAAAATCACGTTTTCTTACTGAAGTCACGAGGACCTCTTAATTGTTGGTGACAAAATCCAGCCTAGTCTTGGCACAGGCTTTCTTTTTGCCAGCTGGATCACAACTTCGCGAGGCGCCCTGCCGGCCCGAAGGACCTCGCGGGCAGCCCAGTTGGCAGTTATTTTTTTCTCCACTCGCCGCTAGGTTGCACTAGATGAAGGATGCTGTAGCAAGTATGCGTAATTTAAAAAAAAAAAAAAAAAAAAAAAAAGTAGGGTCATCACGTGACAAGAGTAAGAGGGAAAAAAGCCAAAACGATCAGGTTTTTCATCAAAATCCCTTTTAAATCGCCTTCCCTCAAAAGCCCGAAAGAGCTGAACGGTGACAAATCCCGGTTGGCAGGTTTTTTCCCCGGATTCCACCTCACAAGCACCCTAATTCTCCGCTTTCAGGTTCCTTCCCACGCCACAACGATAAGCCAGTGGCAAGGCTTTCTTAAACTGGAGGTTTTCGCCAAAAAAGCCGGGGTCGCCCCCCGGGAAGGCCCCTATTTAGGGGTTTATCGGGAGGGGACTGAGCCTGACGAGGCTGCAGGGCCGCGAGGCCCCGCCCCCCCCGGGGTTCCCAGCACGCCCCGCGCGGGGAGGACGCGGCGGCGGGGGAGGGGCGGAGGAAGGGGCGGAGGCAGGGAGGAGAGAAGGGCGTCGGTTTTGCGACAGGGGCGGTGCGGTGCGGAAGCGGAAGTGGAGGGTGCGCTTGGCGGCGGCGGCGGGAGCTGCGGAGTCGGGAATCAAAACAAAGGGCCTGGGGGGGTGGGGGGAAGGCGGTGGGGCCGGAATGTGAGCGGAGGTGGAGCCGGCGGCTGAGGTGAGTTTGCTGGCAGCGCTGGGAACTAGTCCCCGACGCGCCCAGTGCTCTGGGGCCACCAGGCTGGAGAGGGGGAGAGCGTCCCCTCCTTCTGCCTGTTGCCGGCGGGGGTGGGGGAGGTTGGCTGGTCTGAGGGGAAGGAATGGGACCCACCGGGCAGGCCCCCGCTAAAGGTTCGAGTTGTCTCCCTTTCGGGTCAGTTCACGACTGTCATTGCAGCGCCTCTGCTGCCCTTTGGGGGTGTTTGGCTCCCTGCCCACACTTGTCTCCTTCCTCCCTTTGGGGCCCTCCAGGTGTGGAGAGCAGCCCTTCTAGAGGAGTGTGTACAGTTGGAAGTTTAAGAGAGGAGGAGGACGGCTGGTGTTTTTGCAACCCTCCCGCCCCCAGCGTGTTGAACCCTCCTCAGTCTATTAGCACTCCCTAGGGTGTAGCCTCTGGCTTGACTGAGAGCGTTGAGTTGTCTTAGGACTTGAACCACTCCCAATAATTGTATTGCGACACTGTGATACACCTTTTAGAGTTTCCCTGGCACCTTTCTGTTATTATCTAGAGCTTTCCAGTTACATCTTTTGCACTTTCTAACATCTCTGAGCATAAATATTCTGTTTTGCATACAGGGAAACTGAAACCTAAATGGGCTTCTGAGGCACTTATTGAATTTTGCATTCATTCAGCAGTTGTTGATGGGTGCCAGACACTGTGCTAGGTGCAGGAGATACAATAATGAATAAGAAAACATGATCCATATGTACTACCGTGGAGTTTATATTTAAGTGGGGGAGACAGATAATAAAAAAGCAAGCAATTAAGATAATTTTAGGAAGAAGAGCTATGAAAAACAACAGAAATGCTCAGGAATGGGATGCGGTGATGTGGGGTGTTGAGGACTGGATTGGGTGTTGAGAGAAGGCCACTGCTAAATTTTCTACTTTGTCTCATTTAATACAAACAACAATCTATGAAGGTGCTACTATTATCATCAGGCCCATTTTACAGATGGGATCTGAGGTTCAGAGAGGTTGCGCATTGTCCAAAGCTGCACAGATAGGAAGCGGCAGAATTGGGGATTGATAGGAGGACAGTCTGATGTCACAGTCTGGGCTCTCAACCACTATCTGAATTGCTCAGAGACTGAGAGATAATGGCGGAAGTGAGACTTCCACTCAAATCAAACAGAACTTGCTTTGACTACCTGAATTACTTCATGTCATTCCCAGGAATACTTAGGAAAATTTCCGGGTGCAGGCCACTAACAAGCTAATATGTTTGTACTTTCTGTTGCTTGTGTTGAGCGATACCAAAGGTACCTTGGTGTGGTGGAAGGAGGCGGACAAGCCTGGTTCTTTTCCCTTTCTAATTGTGTGATCTTGGGCAAGTTACATAATTTCATTAAACTTCTGTTTCTCCTGTGTAAAAATGTGGCTAATTTCTCCCTTGTCTTTCTCACAGATTTACTGTGGGAAAAAAGATGACATAAATGGAACGCATTGTCTGGTTGTTTCCTTCATTGTATCCCTTGTGCCAAGCACAGGCTTGCTACATAGTAGATACTAAGTAAATATTTGCTGAATGAGGAAATAAATAATGTTAAACAAAAAAGCTTTGTAAACTGTGTTTTACTTGACACCTTAGCTCACTTTCAGGATTGGCCTTGAAGGGGCTTGAGAGAGCATGTTGAAGTTGTGTATGTCGTGAACATCACAAATTCTTAGGCTAGAGAGAAGATAGGGTATATGAGGTCTGTATTTAATAGAAAGAACAAGTACCATAATTTACTATTATTGTGGCAGTTAACTCCATCTCTGTCTCCAGATTAGCTCCAGTTTTTGTAGGTAAATAGCTGCTTTATTCATTCCTTCATTCAACAAATATTTCCTTTGTATATACTATGTAGGAGCCCCGTGCTTGGCACAAGCCATACAGCAGTGAAGACAAACAGATGGTGGCGTCCTTGATCTGACTTTTTTTCCCCCATAGTAATGCTTTGAGGTGGGCAGGGGAGAAATTAGGCACACTTGACAGAGGAAGAAACTGAAACTTAATAAAGTTTTGTAGCTTCCACATAAGGGCCAAATAGTAAATATTTTTGGCTCTGTAGGTATATGACCTACAGTCTCTGTTGCGAATAATTAACTCTGCAATTGTAGTGCAAACATAGCCATAGGACTTCAGTAAGCTTGGCTGTGTCTCAAATACAACTAGTCATAGACACCGAAATCTGAATTTCATGTAGCTTTGTCACAAAATATTGTTTTGATTTCTCCCAAGAATTAAAAAATGTGAAATACATTCTTAGGTCGCAGACCATTTAAATACAAGCAGTGGGCTGGTTTTGGCTGTAGTTTTAGGCAGTAGTTTGCCTACCCTTGCTTTTTGTGATTGGTTTTCCTATATCTTAGACATAGTGCTTATATAGTCATCTCTCCCCTCACCCGACTATGTAGACGTTAAAATCTCTTGAAAAGAGCATCTTATCAGGGAGATAGCTAAAAGAAATTCTTCTCTATATGCCCAGAAATTCCTGAAAGATAAATTAATAACGTTAAAATGGCCATTGTCGGTAAGAGTAGGAGGTGGTTGGGGCATGGTGGCGAGGGCTTGGAAATGAGGCTCCCTTGTCCTTACCACTGGCAGGCCGCCTCTGTGCCCAATGGCTACTACTGATTGGATCTGCTTTTATCGTATCATTTAAGAGCACATCTGGGACTTGAGATTTCTCTGTTAGATTTTTGGTGGTATAGCAGATTCCACTTTCATAATAAGTAAACTAAGAAGTTGGTTCGACTTGTTCTGTAGCCAAATCAAATTCAAAGTCCACAGAGGTCACTTAATTTGGACCTTCAATACTCATATCAAAGACACAGTGGGATAGGTTGCTCTGAAATCAGTTTCATGATCTTACATAATTGGGAATGAGGACATGTGGTTGTTCTTTTACTCAAATTATATGCTGTCTTCTGTTAACGTTTTGAATCTCCCAAGTAGAGTGTTTAGGGAGGGATAGTCGGGAAGAATTAAGAAATATTATATAGAAAACGTCTACTGTGGGCTGGAGGAGCTTGGCTCCAGCCAAGTGAAGAGGAGAGGTTTCTCTCCGGGTTACGCAGGTGTCCAAGATGTGGCTACTTCTCTCAAGCATGGCTGAAAAGAAATAGGGCTCGTCCAGAGTTCTTTTTTTTTCTTTTTTTTAAGAGCTCCTGACTTATTTATTTATTTACTTTATCTTTTTGGCTGTGTTGGGTCTTCGTTTCTATGCGAGGGCTTTCTCTAGCTGTGGCAAGCGGGGGCCACTCTTCATCGCGGTGCGCGGGCCTTTCACTGTCGCGGCCTCTCTTGTTGGGAGCACAGGCTCCAGACGCGCAGGCTCAGTAGTTGTGGCTCACGGGCCTAGCTGCTCCGCGGCATGTGGGATCTTCCCAGACCAGGGCTCGAACCCGTGTCCCCTGCACTGGCAGGCAGACTCTCAACCACTGTGCCACCAGGGAAGCCCCCCAGAGTTCATTTTTGTTTGAAGACCTATGAAACGTAAGGAATGGAAGATGATAGACTTTTTCAAAAATCAGATTGATGTAGTTAGGGTTCAAGCATAAATAGTCAACCAAGTTTACCAGTTTTAGTAAGCTGTAATATGCTTTGATAGCCATTCTACTTGTGTTCCTTAAGATCTGACTTGTTGGGAGCCATTGCACCATAATTTTTTTTTTTAACTTGGAAGACATTTACATTTATTTTTACTTTCCCACATCACTAATCCTGGATATGAGTGGCTAAATCTTGTATCTCCATCAAGAATACATAGCACCACTGAGTGGCTGTTACATCCTATGGAAAACTCAGTCTTTGGTCACAGCATTAAGAGTTCCTGGATTTGGTCCCATCAGCCCTCTTTGCAATGACCTATACATCATAAATATAGTTGTAGTCTCAGATTTCAGTAATAAAATTTGTACTTATGCAAATAAATAATATTGAAATCTCATTCTTAACAGGGTGGAAGAATGAAAGAAAAGAAAGATGAAAGAATGTTGAACCACTTTGTATGGCTGTATGATGGAAGGAAACGGAACTGAGAACTCCTGCAGTAGAACACTTGGATGGCTTCAACAAGATAATGATGCTAAGCCATGGCTTTGGAAATTCTCTAATTGCTTTTCTCGTCCTGAGCAAACGTTGCCACTTAGTCCCCAAACGGTAACTATGTGCAAGACTAAGGACGTAGCAAATTCCTAATGCAAATAGATGAGAGATCCGTTTGGTCTAGGGCAGTCTCTCTCCCTGGAGTCTGTGCTAAGTTTTCTCTTGCATCCTGCTTATATTACTCCTTGTAGCACATTATTGTAATTCCTGACTCAATGAGGGCACAATTTTTTAACTCCTATACTTCCACACTAAGCAACAATAGATGCTTTAAATATGTGATGTTAAAATTTTGGAAAGATTTGTTTCTCATTAAAGTCACAGATTCCAAAGACAAAAATCCACATTGTAGAGTAAAACTGGAGGAAAGTACAAAATAGATTTTATTTTACGGTAGCCTTCTGAGTTTTGTGTCTTAAAATCAAGGAAAGAGTGATAGGATTTGTTGATAGTCTTTTTCTGTTCAAGATTTCGCTTGAATATTTAAATATGTCTAGAACTTTTTCTTTTGTCTTTTCATAGTGATTTTGACATTTTCTGATTTTATTTCCTTCATCGTTATCACTTTTTTTTTTTTTTTTTGCTATTGTACTTGGGATTTAAATGAGACTTTACTATGAATTTATATAAGGGTATTGATAATGACTTTTAAAAAAAATCTATTCCCTGTCTTCTCCAGCTTTTCATTATATAGTTACCTTTGTTGCATGGCATCAGTAATTGGAGTTATTTCAGAAGTATTTTACCTCAGGGACAGTTTGCACTGAGGGCTGGCAGCTCAAGCAGGGTCCTGGGGTGGCAGATCTAGCCCTAACAGAGTCACAGGACATGGAATTGCACTGTCACCTTTACAGATCCAGAATCTCGATTTTGTCAGTGGTACCCGGAATTGAGTACGTTCAGGGAGATCAACTCACAATAACCCTGCCCATAAGAGCCAGATCTATATAAATCAGAATGCCAATGAGTTAATTTCCAGCCTGAATTGTAATTACCAAGAGGGCAGAACACACTGCTTGTTGGCTGGTGAGACCATTGCTATTACCTCCCTTTTAGGAAAAGTAACTGAAAATCCAAATTTCTCCCATATTAGTGTACCCTCCCATAGCAGGAGTGAAGTCATAGCAGTCAGATGGACCTTCCTGTGCTCTAAGGGATGAGCATGTCTCAGTCACTGTATCAGGGCGTCCCCTTCATCTTAACAGTGCCTGCGCTCAGCCAGTAAAGGTTGTTGATTGGTTGGATCCCCTTTCAGTGGCCAGGTACTCTGCTGAGTGCTTTATGTTTACTATTTCGTTTTATCCTTCTAACAAATGTAGTAGGTATATTCTGTTGTTCCCAGTTGAAGGATGGTAAAATTGAAGCATAAAGAGGTTAGGTTAAGTCACTTACCCAAGGTCATAAAACTATTTAGTATCACATTCAAACCCAGGTCTCTGACACCAATGCAATGCTATAACCTTTGTAAATATACCAGCCTCATGTGTCTATGTTACAGGCATATGACAAACTATTTCTCTTTTATCTTTTTCCCAGATAGTTTTCTAATTACTGTAATTCTTTCCACTGGTTACAAAATAATTGTTGGCATTATGGCTTTAGGTCATGATACCCCAGGGTTTGCTAAATGTCATCAGCAACACGTTTAAGACCTATTCATGGATGGGCCACTTGGGCAGATGGCTGATCTCATCCGTAGTGCTTGATACCTTCTCCCCTGGAGGACCTTACTGAAACCATCTAGCTCTGACTGCACAAACTATTAAGTATTTTCCTCAAAGCGCTTTGCTTGTAAGCCGTCTTTAGTGAATAGTGCTATGACTGTGTTGTTTTTTTTTTTTTTAAAGAGACTTTTTTTTTAAAATTAATTAATTAATTTATTTATGGCTGTGTTGGGTCTTCGTTTCTGTGCGAGGGCTTTCTCTAGTTGTGGCAAGCGGGGGCCACTCTTCATCGCGGTGCGCGGGCCCCCCACCGTCGCGGCCTCTCCTGTTGCGGAGCACAGGCTCCAGACACGCAGGCTCAGTAATTGTGGCTCACGGGCCCAGCTGCTCCGCGGCATGCGGGACCCTCCCAGACCAGGGCTTGAACCTGTGTCCCCTGCACTGGCAGGCAGATTCCCAACCACTGCGCCAGCAGGGAAGCCCAACTGTGTTGTTTTTTATACCACCTATTTTGTCTTCAGAAGACACTGAGAGGCAAGGGGAAGTTATCAAAGGGAAGACACTGAGACATGGATGGTTAATCAGGCTTGTTGAATATGTAAACAGACCCCCTCCCCAAGTCTCTTAAAATTCAGGAAGGACACAGTCGTAATTTTAGTTGTCTGTTTCAATGTTCACCTCCTGCTGAAGAATGCTTCTGGTTTTAGCTGCCATTCCGTTTTTGTGGTTGTGATTTTGTGTGGTTATGACGGAGTGATGGAGATAGGTTTGAACACTGTTTGCATTTTTTAATGCAATCAGATGTAACCCCAAGTCACTAGCCTCATAAAATTAATTTGTGTTCTGGTTTTCTTTTCTCAGAAAGATTACATGGAGAGCAAGAAAGTTGCTGTGGAATTAAAGGATGTACCATCTCCCCTTCATGCTGGCTCTAAACTTTTTCCAGCAGTTCCACTTCCAGATATCCATTCTCTTCAGCAACCTAAAATACAGCTTTCAGCTGTCCCCAAAGTAAGCTGCTGTGCCCATTGCCCTAATGACCCCTCCACTTCGCCAATGCGTTTTGGTGGTGGCGGTGGCGGTGGCGGAGGGACTGGTAGCTTGATTCCCCCAGGCGCACTGTTAGACTCTCAAAGCACCAGGACAGTCACGTGTCAGGTGGGGTCAGGGTTTGCTTTCCAGTCTGCATCTTCACTCCAGAGTGCCTCAGCTAGGAACAATTTGGCCAGCGTTGCAAGTGACTTTCCCAGCATGTGTCTAGAAAGTAATCTCTCTCCCTGCAAACACCTGCCCTGTTGTGGAAAGCTCCATTTCCAGTCATGTCATGGTAATGTGCACAAGCTGCATCAGTTTCCAGCTCTCCAGGGCTGCACCTCCTCCGCTGGCTATTTCCCCTGTACTGATTTCACAAGTGGGGCTCCCGGGCACTTGGAAGAGCACATTTCACAGTCGGAGCTAACGCCTCACTTATGCACCAACTCTTTGCACCTAAATGTGGTACCTCCGGTTTGTTTAAAGGGCTCACTTTACTGCGAAGACTGCCTCAACAAGGTTTGTATCTTTTTATTTGTTATGTTGGGTGCAGCTAAGGTTTGAGGAATGACTTTTTAAAAATAATAATGGATATATCTTGAAAAAAATCTTTCTTGTGAGTGGGGTCAAAGACTGTTTCGTGATGTGGCTTTCTCCCTGTCAGCATAACTCCTTCTGGTCCTGAAAGAAAGCAAAGGGTAAGATGGGAGGGACCATTCAAAAAAGTGCAGAGTAATTATTTAGTTTATGCTCTTAGAGTCTCCTGTAATAAATCTATTTCTTACATGTGAACCTAGCTTGGCAAAGCCTCGTGTTCTGTTCTGTCTTTAAAGGCTAGAGCACAATTGTGATTTCTTATAGCTAACACTCACCTGATACATGGACCCATTCTTGTAAAACTGCATAATTTGGGGAACTTGATACTTGGCCTCAGTCACACCCAGTGTTCAAGTAAAGACGTTACTTCCTTTTATGTAAAGTGTGTCTGAGGGTCTCCACCGTAGCAGACACATGGCCCAGGATGTAAAGGTCTGATCATGTGAATATCTTCCCTGATCATTTCAAGTCACTTTGGAAGTGAGTTTATGCATTGGTAGCTGATAGTTCTGGGAAGGGTGATTTGAAAATACGTTTTATCAGAGGTTAGCAGGTGGAAAGGAGAAACACTTAGAATGTGTTTTCAGTTGTTATGTGTAACTCTAGGTTCTGAAATAATGTATCTGAAACCTCCTCCTCTTTTTAAAAAAATTTTAAAACAGCCGGCAAGAAATAGTATAATTGATGCTGCTAAAGTCTGGCCAAATATACCACCTCCAAATACTCAAACTGCACCTGTTACTATTCCTCTGTGTAATGGCTGTGGAACCAAAGGAACAGGGAAGGAGACCACGTTGTTATTGGCGACCAGTCTAGGCAAAGCTGCTTCGAAATTTGGTAAATGACAGTATGGTGTAAAATGTGCATATTAGTTTTCAATACCTGATACTAACACTGCATTTAATCGCCTTTAAAAAGATTCCTTGTGGTTCTAAAGCTACTGTGTATGAGTCTCCATTTCCATCTCTTGGTAAAAATCTTTTTATCCTTATAGAACAATAGGTCAGTTGCCATTAATGTTGGGCTGACGCTATTTGAGACCAGAAGCTGTGTATAGAAAAATGAGGAGTATATTAGGAGAAGTAAGTGCTGGAAGGGACTTGGTGTCAACTTAGGTTCATAATCACACTTGTTGGTTGTATGCTCCCTAGACGTACTTAGTATTTAGAAAGATTTAGCAATGGCTGATGAAAAACAGTATTTGAAAACCTAAGATCATTTCCCCAAAAAGTAATTGATATATTTTATCTTTAAAAAACATTTTTTAAAAATTTGAATCAGATATTAATGCAGTGTTAAAAATCATTTAAAATCAAGGACAAGGGAATTCCCTGGTGGTCCAGTGGTTAGGACTCCAAGCTTCTACTGCAGTGGGCACGGGTTGGATCCCTGGGTAGGGAACTAAGATCCAGCAAGGCCTGCGGCGCAACCAGAAACAAACAAATGTGCTTTAAAAATAAATAAAATAAAATCAAGGATGATAACAACTTCACCGTTTGTCTTCTCTTCATTGTTCTCCCACACTGAGTCGGTAGACAAGTGTGGGTGGAGCGTGAAGATCAGGTCTCAGAGCTGCAGCGTCCATTCACCTATGTGTTAGTGTTCAGAGGAGCATAACTGGTCAGTGTGAGAGTGACTCATGCTTTGTGATGGATTTATTGTGGGCTTAAAGTGACTTGATCTTTAGATTTGTTCTCTCCTGAAAAATAGGAATAATCACTTAGAGATACTATGGCAACTTGGGGTTGTTTGTCTTATTAGACCAACCATTGAGGTTGGTATCCTTAAATTTAACATCAGTCAATAATTTCATTTTCCTGCCCCTAAGAATGAGAGGTAGCTACCTGTTATTTTTATTTGAATGTCTTACCTCTTTTTTACCATGTGTAATTGAAAATGTTAACATTTTTTAAGGGTCACCAGAAGTTGCACTAGCCGGACAGGTGCTAGAAAACTTACCCCCCATTGGAGTTTTTTGGGATATTGAAAATTGCTCAGTCCCCTCTGGCCGCTCAGCTACTGCAGTTGTACAGAGAATTCGTGAGAAGTTTTTTAAAGGCCACAGAGAAGCAGAATTCATTTGTGTGTGTGACATCAGTAAAGAAAACAAAGAAGTTATTCAAGAGCTGAATAATTGCCAGGTAAAAAAAAAAAAAAGAATTTTTATCTATTTTGGTAGAAGAATAAGCACGTGTGATTTTTTTTTTAAGAATTCTAATTGAAAATTTGTTTAATAATATGCATTTGTGCTAAGTTTGTAAATAAAGGAAAACAGCAAAAGATTATTTCTTAATTAGGTACTAGAAATCATTTAACCATGTCTGATCTTTCAGCAAGGCTGCTTATATGTGACTAGTGCTTTCCTAGTATAGTGGTTACATATGTATCATTTCCTTTGATTTTCATAACTGCTTTGTGAACAGGGCTCATAGGATTTATTATTTGGAATTTACAAATGAAAGGGCCCAAGAGGTGAAGCAACTTTTTTAAGATCATATGGCCGTAAGTGGATGAGCTTAGATTTAAATCCAGATTGTCTGACCCCAAAGTCTGTTCTCTTCAGCTGGAACCAGAATCAAGTTCTTTTGACTTTCAGACAAGTAATTCCATTGATACGCCATATTCCTGCCTGAAATTATATAGTTCTGTTCCTTGTAAAAACTAATAAATCCTATTTTGTATTGTATGTAGTTGAGGCACCTCTCAAACCTTTCCTTCTTTGGAGACTTTAATGTGAGCCTGATAGTTTTAACAGGAATAAACACATTTTAGCTCCCTTAGGGGCAGATGCCTCTCCTCTTCCACCACCTGATGGTGGAAGCCATAGACGACGAATAGAAATGACATCAAATACAGCCCCAAATCGTACCTTAATTATATATCATACCTCTGCCACCCACAAAATTGTTGGCAAAAGATACTAGAGAGAGCTAATTTACTTCACATTTCACTTTCTTTTCTTTATTTTCTGAAAGGGGGATGGATGAAGTGAAAAAGCAGAAGATTAGAGATGAAACTAGGGATGATAATGGTCCCAGTTAATTCGTCTGGAGAACTGAAGTTGAAATTATTGAGATTTGACTGTAATTTTTTTCCATTCCTAAGTGGCAGTAATAATAAAAGTTTCCTCAAGAACTGTCTATTAAGAGGCGGGCAGAATGTGTAGTGATTTTCTAACCTCAGCTCTTTCCCATTTGTCCTTATTATAAATTAATGCAGGTAACCGTTGCCCACATCAATGCTACTGCAAAGAACGCTGCTGACGACAAGCTCCGCCAGAGCCTCCGAAGGTTTGCAAATACTCACACTGCTCCCGCCACTGTGGTTCTTGTGTCAAGTAAGTGTAGAAACATCTGCTAATTTCAGCTAAACTCACTGTGTGTGAATTATCATAGAAACCAAAATATGTTAAAGTAAAATGTGCCCCCAAAGACACTGAAATACATAGGACATTTTATGCTTATCTTTGAAAACTGTTTAGAAAAAAAAATGGGTCTACCTGGATTTCTCTATTTTTCTCCTTGGAACTTGATTAAGGATTCTTGCGGGGCCAAGTTTATTAAAGAAAATGTGATTTTTTTAATCCTGGGGGCCCCGTATTGCTAATTTTAAAAATCTAAGATGAAGTTGGGACTCCTCAGAGTATTAACATTTGCTCCATCTTACTACTGGAAGTAACGTGTCTTGGGGTTCAGTATAAGTATATGTAAAATTGTCTTACCATGTTAATTCTTCTGATACGAAATGCGTTCCTGTTCTAGAAAGGGGTGGGGGTGGCAACTTAGAATACAATCCTGCCGTTCCTTCCTTCTCAGTAGATGTCATTAGAGTTACCTCTCTCTGTCAGGTGTTTCTAATGTTTGGGGATGGGGGTTGGGCTGTACCTTGTCTTTCAGCTGATGTCAATTTCGCATTGGAACTTAGTGACCTGAGACACAGGCATGGTTTCCACATAATTTTGGTCCACAAAAACCAGGCCTCAGAAGCACTGCTGCACCATGCTAATGAGCTGATCAGATTTGAAGAATTCATTTCCGACCTGCCCCCCAGGTTACCAGTAAAAATGCCAGTAAGTGGGTTTGTGTTCTTTCTGCCATATTCTAGTTGAGATTACAGAGGCTCAAGACAGCCCTTCATAAGGGGTCTGCAAGCCCAGGTGAGGCTGTTCTTCATAGTAGGCTGGCCAGATTTTGAAACAGGCCTAGAAACTTTCTTCTCTTAACAGATATACAGAGAATTGACATGCATGCATTTTGCTTTTATTTTTTTCAAAATGTCATAGGGAACTGACTTTTAGATTTACCTTACTGACAACCACTTGCCAGTGTCTCCAAAGCTAGCAATGTTTTGTGCCAGGGGGATGGAAGTAATGGAATGAGAGTTATTACTCTTTTTGCTTCCAGGTTTTAAGGGTAAAGAATATGATGATGGTTTGCACATACTGGTGTGGTTGGAGTCAAATAAGCAGAGTGATTGTACAGTTGTGGCACTTAATCCTGAAGCTCCAGCAGGCCTCTGAGCCTGTTTTCTATGGTTGTGGTCCCTGGCATGCATGGGCACAATGAGGAGTAGTGGTCGCTACACCTGTAGCCTGGTAAGCCACTTGACAGGAGAAAGTGCACGTGTTTCCAGCAGGCTGAGCATTTCTCATAGTCTTGTTTAGGATAAGAATGTTTACTGCAACACTGAGCTTGTGTTTAAGCTGTCTGGAGACTATATGTGCAACTTTTAAACAATAATAACGGAGAGGAGCTATAGTGTGGATGGTCCAGAAAGGTGGGCAATCCCATTCATGAAATGCAGTTTTAACATATTTTAATAACTTTAGAGTTACAGAAGCACTTTAGGAATGATCTCACCCAACCTCCTCATTTTAGGGAGGAAGAAGTCAGCACTTAGAAAAAGTAAAGCAAGCCGCTGGAGGTCCCACAGCGCGATGGCAGCAGAACCGAGACTGCCCCCCCACCCCCCCAGATTCAGGCACTTGCATTGCTGGCCCCACTGCATTCCCTGATACCCAATGAGATCAGAGCCTGGCCGGAGATTAAACACATGCTAAGGATAATCCGCAGTTGGGGGTACCAGAGTCTGGCCCAAGGAATAACATACACAGGCCCTACTTCAGGCTTTGGAGCTGCTCTGCTGATTCACTTTTGTTCTTCATTATGTTTTTAGTCTTTTGGCTACAGCTACATTTCCTCTCTTCCGCTTGTGTTTGGCACTCACTTTTTTAATCCGGAAGGCCTTTAAGTCAATTGTAGTATTTTAGGTGAGAGATTGCCCACTGTAGAGATCCTTATTCCTTAGGATTAAAAAAAAAAAAGACCGATTATTCAGTACATTCAATCTTGCCACATTTTTTTTTCTCATTCGCCAGAGTGATAATTTTAGATACACTTCTCTTTTTCCATGTTTTTCAGTCTAAGTAAGTTTACCCTCTCCCGTGGAAATCTCTGTTATCTCCCCTCCAAGGTCGCTAGCTAAAGTTTGGAGATCACTCATCGTTCTTCTTGTTTGTAATTGAATGTGTGCCCTCGAGTCAACCCACTGTAACACTTTTCCTCTGTATCAACAGTGCCACACTCTGCTCTATGTTTATAACCTACCAGCAAATAAAGATGGCAAGAGCATCAGCAACAGGCTCAGACGCCTGTCCGATAATTGTGGCGGGAAAGTGCTAAATATCACAGGCTGCAGCGCAATCCTCCGCTTCATAAACCGAGATAGTGCAGAACGGGCTCTGAAGCGAATGGAAAATGAAGATGTCTTTGGTAATAGGATCATCGTGTCATTTACTCCAAAAAGTGGAGAACTGTGTGAAACAAAGAGTTCAAATGCAACTGCTGATAAAGCGAAGTCTCCCAAAAAACTTAAGAATCCAAAATTGTGCCTCATCAAAGATACAAGTGAACCATCTTCCAGTGCCAAAGCCACACCTGGAAAAGGGTCGCAGGCAAATTCTGGATCTGCTACCAAAAATACCAATGTTAAAAGTTTACAGGTAATTGTGATACCTCTTGCTTTCTGAAGTTTATGGTAGGTTTGCTTTCTTGGTCTCTGTTTTATATGCTCGCTTGCTTTTGGTGTGTCCTTTTCTACATTTTCGAGGATACTCAAAGTCAAGTGTTTCCTGTACAAGGTCTGACACATCTTGGGGGCTTAACTGTTAAACTCCCTTGCTCTGTCTGTTTTAAGGAGCTATGCCGCATGGAGTCGAAGACTGGCACTCGAAGCAGTGAGCCCCAGCAAGGCCACCTGAGGCCGGTGGCACCTCCTCACAGAAATTCAAGTGCTGCAGTGCCCACACCTAAAACCTCGGGGGTGGCAGAATCCGTTTACAAAACCAATCCGAAGTAGGTTCTGTTATTCTCCCTTGTAGCTGCTTGTCATGATGTGAAGGAAAATAAGTGACCTCTTCCCTGCAATGTTTCCCTCCACTAGAAAAGAGAACCTCAGCACCCGCAGTGTTACCAGTTCTCCTGTAGAGAAAAAAGATAAAGAGGAGACTCTGTTCCAAGTGAGTTACCCGTCTGCTTTTAGCAAGTTGATCGCATCCAGGCAAGTGGGTCCTCTGCTCACGCCTCAGTCTTGGTCTTCTCGGTGAGTGGTTCTTGATCCATGGAGTGGTTGTGTGCAGTAGAAGGGGTTATGAAGTAATGTTTGTTTAACAGAATTCAAGCAATACACAAGTGCATATTTAAAAGAGAAATCTTCCACCCCTCCTCCGCCAGTCCCCTTTTCCACTGGTAACGATAGCTAACATTTGGGGGCAGTGATTCTTGCTGTTTCTCTCTCCTCCACGTGGGAGTCTTGGTAAGCAGAGGTCAGAGAGAGAAGCCTGTCCTGGAGTCCTTGGGCAATGATGGGAGGCACATTATGTTCTTACCATGTCCTCATGGCTTCATCGTGCTGAGGAAGAGGCCCAAACTGACACACATTGGTTATTCTTATTCGTGGGGTAATTATAGGAAGCTGTTTGAGGAACGAGGGTCTCTGTAAACCACCTTAACACCGACCTTATTTAAGCTTTCTAAACTCCAAGTAATTCTTGAAGCTTGGAAAACAGAAGGAGCTCATGCATCCCATGAGCTCCTTCTAGCATTGTATTTGTTTTGCTGAGTTGGTGAAGACTCACTATAGAACATGACTTTGGACCTGTCAAATGACATGTACAAACTCACGTAAAAGATTTCCTTACGTGGAGAAGGTCCGCAGTATATGAGCAAGAATATCTGGCTTGGGATTTCCCTGGTGGTCTGGTGGTTAAGATTCGTGGTTCCACTGCAGGGGGCATGGGTTCAATCCCTAGTCAGGGATCTAAGATCCCACATGCTGTGTGGCACGGCCAAAAAATAAATCAAATAAAATGTCTTTATATTTTAAAAATATATTGGGAATTCCCTGGCGGTCTAGTGCTTAGGACTCCGTGCTTTCATTGCCGAGGAGCCGGGTTTGATCCCTGGTCGGGGAACTAACATCTCACAAGCCACATGGCGCAGCCAAAAAATATATATATATATACACACACACATAAAGAATATCTGGCTTTTTCAGAGCCAGGGGGAGGTAAATGATTTACATTGATATCGCAAGCTAATTTCCTAAGAATAAATGCACAAAGTGGAAAATTAATTCATTAGGCCTGCCTGTAATTTCTGCCGTTAGCTTTATATAATCCAGTAAAAGAATATTTGATATTGAGTAATTTATTTGCTGTTAATTAGGTAGTCAACAGGTCGTATTTTTGACAATGAGTCTAAATCAGTGCGTGTTTAAGATAAAAAAACATTTGAAAACCAAATTGTATTGTGGGAAGCTGTTTATATAGCTTCAAACAAAATCTAAATGGCATAAACTGAATAAATAGAATAACAGTTTTTAAAAATAACCTATGTATGTTTTAAGCAGGAGTATGTCTCCAAACCTCTTAAACAGAGCATCCCCACTTGCTTTCAACGCTGCAAATTCGAGCATTGGTGCCGACTGCCCGGACCCATTTGCAAATGGTGCTGACATCCAGATCAGCAACCTAGACTACAGATTGTCCCGGAAGGAGCTGCAGCAGCTCATGCAGGAAGCGTTTTCTAGACACGGCAAGGTAACCTTTTCACTCTTGTTCTTGCCTTTGTTTTACCCCTTGCTGGCATTCAAGTTGAGTGCACTTAACTTAGCACACGTAACTACAGGCAGGGTGTAAGTGTCACTCAACGAGTTTGAACACCTTCCTTTTTCCTCTGGCCTGCTCATGGTGGTGCTGTGTATTCTGTTTTTAGGACACAGCCCAAGAGAGCAAGAAGCCTGGCAGAGAAGCACTTGTGGTCATGGGCAGGGATTTAAGTGGCTCTTTGGGAAATAAAACACTGATGGGTTTTAGTTAGCTCTGGCTGCTAAAATATGGAAATAGGGTTCTAAAATGATGTTGGCTGTTTTTGTTAATGTCTTACAGTATCTGATTCAGTTTTTAGGTGCAATTTGCTAAAAATGCACCTTTTACTGAAACTTATGGCTATGCCCCAGGTTTTGGCAGGGTCTGGAGAAGATGCAAAAGACTCCTTGCATGTGTTGACCCCTAAGCCTGCCTTGGAGAGCATTGTGTGCCAGAGCACAAGGCAGGCTAGTCTGATGTTACATCCCTGAAGGTCACCCATCCTAGCTCACTTAGGTTCTGGTCAGCGGAAGTGCACAGTTCAGACAGGTTCCCTCACGGCAGCACTGAAGTCCACAAACCAGTTGCTTAGTGATTCACCTTCAGTTTTAAGAGGACAAGGTTCTGGGTGGATCAGCACTCTGTTTTCCTTTTTACTGCTGCAGGTGAAGAGTGTTGAGCTCAGCCCCCATACAGATTATCAGCTCAAAGCTGTTGTTCAGATGGAAAACTTACAAGAAGCAATCAGTGCGGTGAATAGCCTCCACAGATACAAGATTGGCAACAAGAAGATCCTGGTCTCACTTGCCACGGGAGCTGCTAATAAATCACTCTCTTTACTGAGGTAAAGAACAAACAAGCCATTTATTTCAGGAAATAACATTTTGGCCCAGAAACAATTTTAGAAATAATAAAGATAGATTTTATCCCATTCCCAGCCCTCTTGTGATGATCACATATGCAGTAATGCTTTTTCTCCCTTGATAGAGTTAGAAATAAGGTAGAAGTTAGAAATAAGCTAGCTAGAATAATTTACCCTCGTTCAAGTCATTAATCAAAGATGAAGTACAGCTTAAACTTGGCAGGCACTTAGGAGTAAAATAATATGCCACATATCCAGAACAGGTTCTAAAAATAGTAGGCCTCTACAATAAAAGTTTATAAGCCTAGAAAGTCTGAAATATTACCTTCCAATCTTAGTAGAAGGTGGATTTGTCTATAACAGGTAGATCTACAAAGCTCTAAGCTCTCAACTTGCAGATATATCTTTAATGTCACATAGACACCCAGCCCCATAAGTCTGCATTACGACTATACTAATCTTAGGAATCTAGTGATGGTTTTATTCATAATATGCTTTTGACACACAGCACCCTGTAAGTTTAAGGTGTACAGACAGCATAATGATTTGTGCACCAGGAACTAACATACTGTTTATAGGTCAATTATACTTCAAAAAAACAAGCAAACAAACTCATAGAAAAAGAGATCAGATTTGTGGTTACTAGAGGTGGGGTATGGGGGAAGGAGGAATTGGATGAAGGCAGTCAAGAGGTACAAACTTCCAGTTATAAGATAACTAAGCACTAGGGGAGTAATGTACAACATGATTAATATAATGAACACTGCTGTGTGTTACGTATGAAAGTTAAGAGAGTAAATCCTTAGAGTTTTCATCACAAGGAAAAGAATTCTTTTTCTTTTATTTTGTATCTATATGAGATGATGGATGTTCACTTATTGTGATGATCATTTCATAACATACGCAAGTCAAACTTCACCATCATTTTAGGTTATTTTTTAATTTCCTGGAATAAAGATAATACTCATTAAAGATAATTTAGAAATTTCAGAAACATAAAAGAAGCAGGAGACAAAAAAATCATCCATAATCCTATGGCTTAAAGCCAGTCACTCTTAACCAGTGTATTCAGTTGTGTATCTTCAACTATGGGGATTCCTCGCCCATCTGTCTGATAGAACTGCACTGTGGCAGGAGACAGTCAAGCTCTTCTGCCCTTTGCTCTGAATTAATAAAGTGTCTCAGTGAGTAGTCAGTGTCTTTCTGATACACAGGTGTGCAAAGCCCTATGCTTGAGTCTGATAAAAATCCCAGTATATGTGACTAAATATTCTTTAATTGCCTTGTTCCTGAAGTCCGTTGTTTAAGTTTTTCTGGAAGATCAACTCTGAGATATAAATGGGTATGTTTATTTTGCATACACATTTTGTTAATCAATTTTATGAACTCTGTTTTTAAAATACAACTTGGAACGGAGAGGAAGTCGTCTGTTCTCTAATGGACTAAACTTTTTTCTTGCAGTGCAGAAACAATGTCCATTCTTCAGGATGCTCCCGCCTGTTGTCTGCCTCTTTTTAAATTTACAGATATCTATGAAAAAAAGTAAGTGAGGGTTATTTTTTTCATTGATCCAGCCAGTACTGATGGGTGACTTCCATGCATAAAACTGGTAGCAGCTCTTAAGGAACTAGCAAAGGAAATAAGACCCAAGACAGTGGTGTTCAGATTGAAATTCCAGTTTTAACACACATTTGAAGAACGTCTTTCATTTTTAGCAAATTTAGACCTCAGTCCCCAAAGCTGTACTTTCATCTTTTCCACTTGGCTGATGAGTTTTGTTATTCATTGCATGAACATTTTCCAGCACCTTCTAGACTGTAAGCTCCAGGACAGCAGGCACTGGGTCTGACCTAGCACCATGTCTTCAATGCCTAGTGCTCAGTAGATGCTCAGCAAGTACTAGTGGAACGAAAGGCTCTGTGGAGGGTGCAGAGCTGGGAAGAGAGCCCTTGTCTTTGGGGCTGTTACGTCTGGAAGGGAAAAGACACTCACCATATATTGTATAGAACAAAGGAAACTGTCATTACAAAGGAGGAGTAGGAAGGAGAAAAGGCCTTGAGGTTACAGAGGGTGGAAGGAGCCAGGAGCTTGGCCATTATCCCGTGGATAGTGGGAGCCACTGAAGTATCGGAGGAAGGAGGGGAGGGGAGAGGTGTGGTGGTGGGAAGACTTCAGGCAGTGGTGGTGTCTGAGCTGGAGTGAATGGGGGAGGGAGGGAGACACGGGGGAGCGTGTGCACTAGTCCCGGCTCTGAGCAGACGCTGTCGGAACAGAGGGAACTAGACACCACAGAAGTTTCAAATGTCGGTGAAATTGGACTTGGTAACTAGTTTTATGTAGCAGGCAAGGTAAAAAGTAGAGGTCGGTTTGATTCTGAGTTTTTTGCCCCAGGTGACTGGGAGGAAGTTTGTATGGTTAAACTGGAAATAGGGAAGAAATAAAGAAAGCTTGTTCAGGAGTTACAGTGCGTTTTTTTTTTTTTTAATTCATTTATTTAATTTTGGCTGTGTTGTGTCTTCGTTGCTGTGCGAGGGCTTTCTCTAGTTGCAGTGAGCGGGGGCTACTCTTCATTGCGGTGCGCGGGCTTCTCATTGAGGTGACTGCTCTTGTTGCGGAGCACAGGCTCTAGGTGCACGGGCTTCAGTAGTTGCGGCTCGCGGGCTTTAGAGCGCAGGCTTAGTAGCTGTGGCGCACGGGCTTAGTTGCTCCACGGCATGTGGGATCTTCCCGGACCAGGGCTCGAACCCGTGTCCCCTGCATTGGCAGGTGGATTCTTAACCACTGTGCCACCAGGGATGTCCAGGAGTTACAGTGAGTTTTTGATCTTGGCTTTGGGCATATGAGTTTTAGGGGGCTATTGGAATATCTGGGCAGAGAGTTCAGGTGGTCTTCTGCACATTTGGAGTCCCTCAGGAAAGAAGTCAGCCCTGAAGATAACGGCAGTTATTTGCCTAAAGATGATCTTGGAAGACCTGGGAGCAGATGAACTTAGAGGAGAGGGAGGAGAACTAGAGAAAGGGCAGAACTGGGTGGAATGCAACCAGGGACAGGAAGCCGGTGAGAACCCAGAGGCCAGAGTGTCATCAGGAGGGTGGGGATGGCCTGAGAAAATGGTGTGAGGTTTGGGGTGGAGGAGGAGGAGGAGGAGGAGGAGGAGGCCACTGGAGACTTGAGAGCCAACTCTGAAGAGTCCTGAGGAGAAAATCCTGGAGGGAAGGGGATGGCAGACTGGATGGTGAAACAGCAGAGGCAACTCCTGAGAGACTAGCTGTTTCCATTAGAGGGAAGACGCGAGAGCTCCAGACTGAGTGAAAGCACAGAGAAGACTGGACATAGGTGGAGTGGGGCAGTGTAGGGGGTGGGGGCCGGGATTTGAGACTGGTGTTGGTCACGGGGAGATCTGAGCGTGTAGGCAGGGCACTGGGAAGAGACCATTGGAGCAGCTAACATTTAATGAGCACTTACTGTGTGCTAAGCTGTCTCCATACATGCCATATTTAATTCTCACGTCAACCCTGTGAGGTAGGGATTGTCACCCCATTTTACAGATGGGAAAACTGAGGCCTAGATTGGTTATATAACTTGACTAAGGTCACATAGGTTGAGTCAGGATTTGAACTCAAATCTGTCTGTCTTCAGATCCTGTGCCTTTAAGCTCCAAGTATGAAAGACACAAGTCAGGGTGGTGACTGGGGAGTCCAGTCTAGTGTAGGTCAGGGGGCTGAAGCATAGGGTTAGCTAAAAAGGGGTATACCTCTTCTGAGGGAGAGGAGCAGGGATGGTGAGAAGTAATAGAGAGGGATTTGGAAGTGAAGGGGAGACCAAGGTGAAATGGGTCACGGCAGATAGTTTTCCGTCTCAGAAAATTAGGTGCGGCATTTACAGAGACTGTGTGGGGTCGGAGGCTAGGTACCAAATGATATATATAATCACTGTAACGGGCAATGGGCCAGGGATGACTGGAAGGAGTGCCAAGCATCACTGGTTTGATGGTGAATAAATTTATAGTAGAATTATCCCAGTTTTACTTTTCAAAGAGACAGGGGAACCATTCTTGGTTATAGAGCTTTATCTAAACAGGTCAGGAATTTCTGTACAAAGAAAAACGTTCTCTTTAAGTCAGCATCTCTCTCTTTCCTTGCTTTTAGGTTTGGACACAGGTTGAATGTGTCAGATTTGTATAAACTAACAGACACAGTCGCAATCCGTGAACAAGGAAATGGCAGACTGGTGTGTCTCTTACCCAGCAGTCAGGCCCGCCAGAGCCCCTTGGGGTCTTCCCAGTCACATGACGGCTCCTCAACAAACTGCAGCCCAATTATATTTGAAGAGTTAGAATATCACGAGCCTGTCTGCAGGCAGCACTGTCCCAATAAGGATTTCAGGTAGATTGCCCATTTCCCTTGAGAAGTAATCCTTTTGTAAAAGGTCGTGGAGCATCTCTTAGAATTACTTTGGGAACGTCTTAGACCACTGAGAAATGTCAACTATCTGTTTTGTTCTCTTTTCGGCAGTGAACATGAATTTGATCCAGACTCTTACAAGATTCCTTTTGTGATTCTCTCGCTGAAGACGTTCGCGCCCCAGGTTCATAGTCTTCTGCAGACACACGAGGGCACCGTGCCTTTATTAAGGTGACCGTGTCAAAGCCATTGTGATACCTTAGTCCTCCTCTTTATAGAAAGTCCGCCACCTGCCTGCACCTCTCCCCAAGCACGCACTGTACCAGGCTTCAGCCTAACGTTTTTAGCTACCACTTGTAGTCGAAGTGTATCTGAAATGGGATCCATTCACTCGATATTTCAACAAGAAATTGTGTTTGTGCTGAATTTTAGAAACATCAGCATGAATAGGGCAGATTCTTCTCCACAGAGAAAAGATTATTGGAAGTGCTGTGCACAAGTACTACGAGAGAGTGCACAGTCTCAAATAGTTGTAGATTTCAACGTTTGTAGGAGAAAAGTATTCAGAAGTCCTTTCAGCCACACCATGGGCCATGTGGTAGGCTTAATAGAGGGGCCAACACAGAACCAAGTTGCCTTAAAGCCACCGAACCGGTATGTTAGAGGAGATTGAACTTGCAACCTTGTTGCCTTATTTTTAACCCCCTCTGCTAGAAAATTACCCAGGAATTTTTGGTACCGTCAGAATGCATCAAAGAGAGAAATGCCACAGTGATTGCCTCTCCAGGACCTTAATTTAACTTTCAAACCCAGATCACGGGCATCTTAACAGAAATTATTTATTAATGGATGTGTTAAAATAAAGGCAGGCGTCTGTTGGGCAAGTGCTTTGCTTTTCCATTATTTTAATTAACCTGTTTCTCCCCCCACTTCAGTTTTGCAGATTGTTACGCCGCAGAGTTTGGTGAGCTAGAAGCAGTGCAGGAAGACCGCGGGGGGGGTGTTCCTTTGGAACACCTCGTCACCTGCGTGCCAGGTGTGAACATCGCCACTGCACAGAATGGCGTCAAAGTAGTTAAGTGGATTCACAACAAGCCCCCGCCTCCAAACACAGGTAGGTTTCAGGTATTTGGTCCAGGCTGTTGGCTTTTCTCTTAAAGAGCAGCACTAGTTGCCTGTCATAAAGCACCATGGGTGTCTCCTTTGATCTTTTAAAAACTCCAAAGTGCTAAAGGTTTGGCAGAGCTAGACTTTTGGAAAGTACCAGCATAAATTATTAAAAAATTTAAAATCCAAATTCCGCAGTTACACGTCTCTCTAGTTATCTAATTTTGTAAAGCTTTTTTGACTTGCCCTTTAAAAATAGTTTCAGCTATTTGAAGGAAATATCTCTGAGTATTTACTTTGGAAATTTATTTTGATCAACATTTATGACTTTGATCAATGTGAAAGTAGATTTAACTCTAAATGTAAGGGACTGGGATATTTGAACCGAGATTTGGATGAGTTTCTGAGCTCTGGCACCCCCTGAGTTGCAGGTGTCTAATCCTGCTACCTGTGCACAGCACTGTGAATTGTTGCCTTCATATCGACTCTCCCTTCTCTTTGGCCCCCAACACTTCCTCCTTTTCTCCTCATCCTCTTCTCCTCCCACCTCCCCCTGCCCTGTAGGAAGAAAGATGAGGATAACCAGGGAGCTCTGTTTGTACCGAAGCTTCTTCCTACCTTTCCCCTCAGGCCTACACCCTCCCCATCCTGTGTTGTTACGCTGCTCCCTCCTGTCTCCTGTGTCATTAGCCTGCTGTCCCCTTATAAAGGTTTCCATCTGATTATTTACGCTTTTATAAATAAAATAATGAAAACTTCTTAATTAGGTGAACATTCAAGATAACTGCAAAAACCTGTTTCTTAGTTTTATCTCATGCTAGTTTTACATCACTGCTCTCCATAGTTTCCTAGACAACATTTGCAGCCCCTCTCTGGGTTAATTAGGCCCTTCTGGGCTACTTGCGTGATGACCATTTATAACTTTGTTTCTGTGGGAAAGTATGTTAGTGACCAAGTTACAAATGGATCTTTGACATACAACCAGTTTATAAGCTGGAAACTACCTGTGTATCTGCACTTCCCTTTTAAGTTTACACTATGGTGAACCACGCTTTGCTTTGGCAACTTGACTTCGAGAAGTAGTGGGGAAGCATTTGCCAGCCTGTAAAGAAGTTGGGCTAGCCTGTTAGTTATAGAGGACCTGGGTTTAGCAGCTGAGAAGTGGCTGTTTGGTCTTGTGTGCTTGGTCATTATTGAGTTCAAGCAAGGGAATGCAAGGTTAGTTACTTTTCTTTCATCGGCTGCAGTCATGCTTTATCTCTTGTGCCTGTTCCTTTTTTCTCCCCGCATATTTAGATCCTTGGCTTCTGCGTTCTAAAAGTCCTGTGGGTAACCCCCAGCTGATCCAGTTCAGTAGAGAAGTGATCGATTTACTGAAGAGCCAGCCATCCTGTGTCATACCGATTAGTAATTTCATCCCATCTTACCACCATCATTTTGCAAAGCAATGCCGGGTATCAGACTATGGATATTCCAAGCTGATCGAATTGTTAGAAGCAGTGCCTCATGTGTTGCAGGTAAGGAGTGCTAAGAGTTTATTTGTTTAACAGTGGAAATGTTCCTCTGTGGCTTTGGCTATCTCCACCAAAGAAACAGGGTAGCTGGTAACTTAATCCCTAAGAAGTCAGCTCAGAGCAAACATCCTGTAAAAACTTCCTTTATACACATGTTTTATACACGATGTGGCTTCTCAGTTTTTCAGAAAGCTGTGAGTTTCCAACTTAAAGGAACTCCTAAGTGCACCGAGGAGTACTTTCTTTCTCATCTCTATAGACTGCCCTCCTTCCTCCTAGCACAGTCCTCTCCAGAATTGTTCCCTGTTACACAGGAGCTGCTGTTAACGCGGACTTCCCTTTCTTACGAAGGAGTTCGAGGCCAGTTACTGGGCTGGAGCCTGACAGTGCTTCCTAAGGAGTCTTTGCCTGTTAACTTAAGGTGTTGTGATAGCTTCCCACCTGTAAAAATGGCCTGCAAAACTTGAGCTGTCTTTTAGAGACAAAATTAGTTGCCCAGGCTGATAACATGCTTTTTATTTCTGTATTCATGACTATTTAGGAAAGAGTGTGCAAGGAAAAAAAGGGTCCCAGGCACGTGAGCAGTTGTTCATTCTGACACCTACATTTTGTTGGTCTGTGTGTTTCAAAATGCAGATATCATACATAAAAGGATTTGTTCTCTGAGAGTGGTAACGAGAGAGAGAGAGAGAGAGAGAGCGAGCACCATCAAAAAGAAAGTCAGGATCTGCCAGGGTCTCATGAGTATAAATAACCAAAGTGTTTGGTTTGCAGATTCTTGGAATGGGCTCCAAACGCTTGCTGACCCTTACCCACAGGGCCCAGGTGAAGCGCTTTACTCAGGATTTACTAAAACTTCTCAAATCCCAAGCCAGCAAACAAGTCATTGTGAGAGAATTCGCGCAGGCTTATCATTGGTGAGTTGATGAGAAGGGAAAAAAATGAAAGCAAATTTTTATTTTTTTTTTAGTTTCTGCTGTATAACAAAGTGAATCAGCTATACATATACATATATCCCCATATCTCCTCCCTCTTTTGTCTCCCTCCCACCCTCCCTATCCCACCCCTCTAGGTGGTCACAAAGCACCGAGCTGAGCTCCCTGTGCCATGTGGCTGCTTCCCACTAGCTGTTTAACATTTGGTAGTGTATATATGTCCCTGCCACTCTCTCACTTTGGCCCAGCTTACCCTTCCCCCTCCCCGTGTCCTCAAGTCCATTCTCTACAGCTGCGTCTTTATTCCTGTCCTGCCCCTAGGTTCTTCAGAACCATTTTTTTTTTTTTAGATTCCATATATATGTGTTAGCATATGGTATTTGTTTTAAAAATGAACGCAAATATTTTAAAACACTTGTTCTCCCAAATTTAAAATAATCATCTAACTTCTCCATTTAGCATTCTTTTGGAAAACTTATAAATTATTTTGGCAAGTGCTACTTCTCGTTCTTCATCCATTTCCATGGTTAAAACCTAGGTGTTTCTCAAAGGACTGGGATGTCACCGAATATGGTGTTTGTGAGTTGATTGATATCGTATCAGAGATTCCAGACACAACCATCTGCTTGTCCCAGCAAGATAATGAAATGGTGATTTGTATCCCCAAAAGAGGTATGTGACTTAAATTTGCTGGAAGAAAGTTGTCTGTCTCAGTGGTCATTTTAACATTGAATCATACAAGGGATGCACTTTCCCCCTCCTTCTCTGTGATTCCTGAAGATTCCATGGAAAGTGCAGTGTGAAAACGGCTCTGCCAGGCAGTGGATCCTAGCGTCCTCAGAGTGGGGAAGCCACTTGTCAAGAAGAAAACCAGGCTATTTTTTCAGAATTCACTCTAAGGGGAAAAAAGGGCATAACCAGCACTTTCTGAAAATGCCTCCTTCAGCCTGTCTCTGGCTGTTTATGCTGTAATTATCCACTTGAGTCAGTTACCGTGACTGTTGCTTGTCTCTTCTTTTTAACTCTGAGATAACACACTTGAGAAGGAAAGAAGACTCAAATGGATGTTTCATCTTCCACGTTTTAGTAGTTCCAGTTGAGGTCTGGGGTGGGAACTAGGATAGAAAAATTAAATCTACACACAGTCGTGTTCTCCCGCTCTTATCAGTCAGTGGGTCTTAAACTGTGCTCTTGCAGAACACTGATGTCCACGAAATCATAGTATTCCAAAGCTAAAATGACTAATGCCAGTCTTTTCGTAATTCTAATTTAAAATTGAATAGAAACAGAAATCTAAGTTTAAACTTTTCTCTCCTGTGTTTTTGTTAAACTTTTGGTGCTTGATACTCTTTGCTGCTAGCAATTTTAACTGAAGATCAGGTGAATAAACAAAGCATGTTAATATTCAGAAGTGTGGTTTAGTAAAATAATTTCTAGATTACTTTTTCAAGTACAGAGACATGTATGTGTGTCATGTTCATACATGTGGAGTGGGTGTGGGGAGGTGGAGGGGCTAGAGAAATTATTTCTAGTTTGTAAGCTGAAATTACATAGGTGTGTATGTGTGCGTATGTGTATCATGACTTCCTGGTGTTCTGCCCTTGATTGAATTTGAAAACCGTCTGGAAAGAGAAGAGTGTGTTTGTTTTAGGTTGTGTGTGTTTGGAAGGCAGAGATGGTATCTCTTGTAACCAGTGCATAGGACTAACTACACTAATAATGTTAAGCACAGATGGATAGAAGAAGATTGTGGTGTATGGGGTTTTTTTGTTTTTTGTTTGTTTTTTTAAAGAACGTACCCAGGATGAAATAGAAAGGACAAAACAGTTCTCCAAGGATGTTGTGGATTTGCTGCGACACCAACCCCATTTCCGGATGCCCTTTAATAAATTTATCCCCTCTTACCATCACCATTTTGGCCGGCAGTGCAAACTCGCATACTATGGGTTTACCAAACTACTCGAACTTTTTGAAGCCATACCTGATATTTTACAAGTAAGTGAAGAAATTCTAATTATATCTTTCAGAACAATATAAGGGGGAATTAAAAAAATTTTTTTTCAGACCTGTTTGCCTGGGAAGTAGGGAGTTATGAAATAGGATGAAAATTTGAAATAATTCAGTCAGAGAAGCTGTGTTGTTGGCTTCTTAGTATTTTTAGGTAAATGTGGTTTTTCCTTCAATAAAGAAATCATTCTTCAGGTTAGTTTTAGGTTATCTGTTGAGAAAAGGATTACATAGCTTGTTTCATAAACTGAATCTTCTCTCATGAGCCCCATATTTTTCAGATCTCTTCTGTTGGAGGTGGGGATGAGTGCACGAGGTGATGCAAATGCTTGGCTGTTAAGTCATCGCTAAGTTAAACCAGATTTCTGTTGTTGATTTTTATTACTATTACCATCTTTGACCCCTGCAGTGCTTAAAAATTTTTTGTGTGTGTGGTAAAATACCTACCTGCCCATTTTTAAGTGTACAGTTCAGCAGTGTTAAATGTGTTCATGTTGTTGGGCAGCTAATTTCCAGAACTTTTTAATCTTGCAAAACTGAAACTTGACATCCATTAAAGAACACTGAAGTGCTTCTTAGTTCCTAATTGTATACATTTTCATGCCATTTAATCCCGTGAACAGTCATAACTGGTTCTCCCTTTCCTCCTCCTGTGTGTTTTCCAAGGTATTGGAATGTGGAGAAGAAAAAATCCTCACTTTGACAGAGGTCGAACGGTTCAAAGCTCTAGCTGCCCAGTTTGTTAAACTCCTTCGGTCCCAAAAAGATAACTGCCTTATGATGACAGATCTGCTTACAGAATATGCTAAGACTTTTGGTTACACATTTCGTCTCCAAGACTACGATGTCAGTTCAGTTTCGGCTCTAACACAGAAACTCTGCCATGTTGTAAAGGTAACATTTTTTTTTTTTTCACGGAGTAAGACTTGCGGTGGCATAATCCTCATCGGGATGTTTGCGTGTGATTAAGCATTTCTGTATTTACACCTTGCACTGCTTACCGTTGTTTCACAACTTGTTTTGTGTTGTTAATACGTTTTTGGGTAATAGGAGATGACTTGGGTTTGGCAGTTTAGAGTTTTGGTCTTGCTTTTGTGTGTCTTTTAGTGGCCTCGCCAAAATAATGTCCTTGTGAACCGAAGTCGCCAGTTTATCCTAGGGGGGTGTTTATTCTTGGGTGTCTCAGTCAGTCCTGCTGACCTGAAGTTGGATTCTTGTACACAGATCTTTGTTTCCGAAGTTTTGGGGAGACTGAAATCACAACTCTCCTTTCTGGATTTTGACTCACTTACGAAGTAGGTTTAGGAGCAGGCTGGGGCTCAGAGTTGCCTTGGTTGCTGGAGAGGCCGGATTGGAGAGGGTGACTGCCTCTTCTTCCCCAGCCTGTGCTGAACTGACCCTCGCAGTCCTGGGCAGCGCAGCTGAACAGCGTGCAGGCTGCGTCCACCACAGGACCAAGAAAACTCACTACAAGGAGGAGGAAGTGGAAGGAAAATGTACGAAGTGGTGGCAGCGCCAGTCACAGGTCTGGAAGGAGTCTGTTTCTGTGCTGGGCAGTTAGAGGAGGAGGACCCTTCATGGGAGGCAGGGATGCAGAGGCCGGAGAGCAGGAAGAACACTAGGAGTGGGGAACGTCCAAGGCCAAGGAGGAGGAGCGGCTGGCAGCACCAGGTGCCACTGAGAGGGCAGGTGAGACAGGACTCAGGGACCAGGGGGCCAAGCTGAGTGCAGGTACGTGGTGCTGCCGGCCGGAGCAGGATCGGCGCCAGTGTGATACGGGACCGCAGCCGCACTGAGTGGGCTGAGAAACGAGGAGGTGGCGGGGGCGAGACATTGGCAACAGGTAACACGACAGCTGTTCGGTTTGTTTGCTGGTGAAGGAGAAGAGCAGGAGACTGCGGGTCTGAGCCAGTGAGTGCTCGCTGGCCGTTCTTTCCAGGCGGGGAGACTGGGCACTTTTGAGAGCCGCCGAGAAGGATCTCCTTGAGAGAGATCGATATACAAAGGCCAGAAAGGGTGATGGGGTGAGGGTCCTGAGGGGGCCAGAGGTGCGGGAATTGGCATTCAGTGGAAGGAGGGACAGCTCTGACGTTAGTATTTTGACAAAAGGGAAGCGGGTAGGGTGGAGGCGGATGTAGGGGAGTTTGATGTGTGTCACCAGGAAAAGAGGGAATTACCTTCCCAGAGCTGTTTCTCTGTCAAGTACAAGGTGAGAGCAACTGCTTAGAGAGAGGGAGAGAGAGACGGGATTCCAGACTGAAGAGCTGAGAAGGTCTGAATTGTCAGTGGTGAGCGGGAGAGGGGCCTGATCAGGGAGGCGTAGGGGTGCTGGGAGCGTGGAGCTCCCCGGGGCTGGGTGCACGTAGCTTTCCTGTGGAGACAGTGGAGATGTGGCTGCTTGGGTACAGACTCAGGGAAAGCAGAGCGTTGGGTTCAAGGTGGGATTTTGCCAGATGGGTGCAATGAAAAGACATAGGGACAAAGGAGTGTAGATAAGAGTATTGACAGGAATGTTAATGAATTAATGGCCTATCAGTGCCAAGATGGATAAAAGAGGAAAATGAAGAAAAGAGAGGGCTCGTGAATCAGGAGGAAGTAGGAGTCCATGCTGGCAAAGTTGAAGAAACATAAGAATTGAGCATTCGGATCGCCTTCTTGTCTCCAACCCTGGCATCTGCTTCAGGCAGGACGTGTGGGAGGTTTGAATGAGTGATTCTGGAAGTGGGCCGTGACAAGGTCCCCATTGTGGCCTGGGGTGGGGTCTGGAGTGGAACTGTGTAGAAGAGAATGTCATTGGAGATGAGAACTTTGAGGAACTGAAGGCCCTGGTGTGGGACAGGCCCTCGGGATGTTCATTTGCTCAGGGCGATGGCAGTTGGAGGGCTTCGGTGGATCAGAAGACTAAGCCATGACCGCCGACTGTGATGAATAAGGGCCGATGACCGGGACGTCTGGGTGTGAGCATTAAAGCAGGAAAAGATGGGAGCGGCTCCAGCTTGCTACCCTGCTTGCACATTGCGGTCTCCCGGGGGGCTTCTGGGAAATACTGAGGCCTCTGTGATTCTTATAGAATGAGGCCAGGTGTGCTCTGAGCCTCAAGAGCACAGATTAGCTCACGAGGTGATTCTAATGTACAGCCTGGGTCGAGAATCAAGAGATGTATCTAAGTAGCATCAAGCAGGTTTTTATTTTTTCTTCTTAATAATGGTCTGGGCCTCTAAGAAGATGACTTGGACTCCCCTGGGCTTGTATCTGTAGATTGATTAAACCCCAGGTCTGCTGAGGAAATCCGTAGTCTGAATCTTCACAGATCCATAACCACGATGAGTGGAGTCAGGGTCGACCCACCAGCCTCCTGCCCTGGCTCTTGGTGGGCGTCAGCTCCAAAGACAAACTGGTACTGGGCTGGCTCCTCAAGTGCCGCCCACCCTCTGCCTCCGAGGGTCCAAAGCCCCTGAGCTTGACCCGTGGTCCTGGCTGGAAATCAGATAAAGGGGAAAACAGCCGTGATAGTGAGCAGTGGTTCCCCTGCCCAGGCCTGAGCAGCGTGTGTCCTGAAGCTCTGCCTGTTTTCACTCCCATGATGGCTCACTCACGGACGCGGCCCCCCTCCCCCCCGCACCATGCCCAAGGCCTGCAGGTCTCAGCCACCAAATGTTTGTTTCTTCACATGCTGTTTGGTCCCCAAATGATAACCTGTCTCTTTCACAAGGTTCCCCTCCCAATGCACTTAATTAGTTAAACCCTTTATCTCCTTGAGAATCTGAAAAAGTTGAGAAGTAGACATATAGTCAGACACGAAAATACCAGCTTTTTTTCAAGTGCTTATGGGCTATAAGAATGCGGCTTGCCCTTGGACAGAGAAGGCCTTGTGTCATCTCCCGTGTCTAGCCCCTGGGACACACACGTGGGGCAAGTCGACTGCAGAGCAGCTCTGTGGAGGGTCGCCTGCAATCTAACCACCTCCTGCTTCTGGAGAACATTGACCCTTAATTCACAAGCTTGGGCCCGTGGATGTCAGCTGGCCGGTCTTATCTCCTTCTCTTGGGGGAGCGGTGGTGTTGATGGAAGTTTCTGGTTATGGACCAGCAGGGAGGGAGGGAGAGAATGATTTCTGCTGCAGTTGGTCTGAACTGTTGGTCTGGGGTCCCAAAGAAGCTACAGCAAACCCACTCACTTTACTTCAGTTTAAGAGAAAAACTTAGAGATTTTCCTCTTTTGGTCTCGTTTGCCAAAGTGAAACTAGATGAACCAGGTATGACCCAGGCTGTCTCTCTTAATATTTATTTATTTATTTTTAATTTTTTGGCCGCGCTTCACAGCATGTGGGATCTTAGTTCCCTGACCAGGGATCAAACCCGTGCCCCTTGTAGTGGAAGCACGGAGTCTTAACCACTGGACCACCAGGGAAGCCCTCTGTCTCTCTTGAGTTCTGAAAAGTTTGCATTCTTGTTCTTCCCAGGTTGCTGATATGGAATCTGGCAAACAGATTCAGCTGATCAACCGCAAGTCTCTGCGTTCTCTCACTGCCCAACTGCTGGTATTGCTGATGTCTTGGGAGGGAACTGCCCATCTTTCTGTTGATGAGCTCAAGAGACACTATGAAACCACCCACAGTACTCCTCTCAACCCCTGTGAATATGGGTTCATGACTTTGACCGAACTTCTGAAGAGTCTGCCTTACTTAGTTGAGGTATGAATGGTAATGGTTCTGGAACCGTAATGAAAACTGTTGTATTGGGTATTTATAGATCACCAAATGGTCTAGATTAAACTGATTGGTCATTTTATAGACGAACAGACAGAGGCGTTGGCAGGTGTAGGCACCCTGCCCAAACAAGTGACAAGCCAGGATGAAAGCCCTGGCCTCCAGATTCTTAGACTGGGGTGCCTTTTTCCTGTACCAGGCTAGATTCTGCTGCTGTTACCTCTTTCTGAAGGAGATCGCTTATGTGGTGGTCTGTCAGATGCAGGGCAGAAAGGAAGGTTGACTGGCTGGTCACCAGGTGGCCTTTCAAGAATCACAGTTCGGGGGACTTCCCTGGTAGTGCAGTGGTTAAGAATCCGCCTGCCAATATAGGGGACATGGGTTTGATCCCTGGTCTGGGAAGATCCCACATGCCGCGGAGCAAATAAGCCCATGCGCCACGACTACCGAGACTGCACCCTAGAGCCTGCGAGCCACAACTACTGAAGCCCACGCGCCTAGAGCCCATGCTCCGCAACAAGAGAAGCCACCACAATGAGAAGCCCACGCACCACAACGAAGAGTAGTCCTGGCTCGCTGCAGCTAGAAAAAGCCCACCCTCAGCAATGAAGACCCAACGCAGCTGCCATAAATAAATAAATAGATAAATAAATCTTTAAAAAAAAAAAAAAAAAAAGAATTGCAGTTCGGGAATTCCCTGGCGGTCCAGTGGTTAGGACTCCATGCTTCCACTGCAGGGGGCCCGGGTTCGATCCCTGGTCAGGGAACTAGGATCCCACAAGCCGTGCGGTGCAGTTTAAAAAAAAAAAAAAGGGTGATACTTCAAGATTAGAAGAATAGTAAGAGAATACTGTGTGCAATTGTGGGACAACAAATATAGAAACCTAGAGGAAATAGATAAGATCCTGGGGAAAAAAGTGAAATTGACTCCAAATTTTTAAGAAGTTAAAAATTAGACCAATTAACACAAAAAAGACTGAAGATCATTGATATTTTACCACTGACAAAAGGCACAAGGACCAGATGGGTTAAGAACTGGGTTTTAACTCACCTAAAAAATAACTCCAACTTTTTAAAAACCACTTCTAGATCACTTGGGAAAAAAAAAAAAAGATGGGAAGCACACCACTTCTTTTATGAAGCCAAAGTAACTTTAATACCAGTCCCCCAAAAGAAAATGATTCTAAATAGAATATTAACTAAATAAATCCCACAATGTAAGAAAACAATGATTATACCGTTGTTATCATATAACCACGTGACCAATAATTAAATAATTTTAAAACTCTCTCCTTGGCCAAACAATCACCCCTGAGCCACTTTCTAGACTATACTTTGTCCTTGGGCCCTGCCCTTATCCTTGATGGGCCCACATGGCCGAGTTTTAGAGAGAATCTCCTACCCTTGGTATCTGATCACCCTGGCCTACCTTCTGCAAGAATGCTGTTAGGTCAGTTTAACAAGAATTCCCCCTACCCTGGATGTCCCTCTCCCCAGCCCCTCTTGGCTATAAATCCTCACTTTTCCTTGTGTCTGAAAAGGACACCTATACTTAGGTGTCCACTTAGGTGTCCTTTCCCCTGTTGCAATAGTCCTGAAGAAAATCTGTTTTTCTCCACTTTAACTACTATCGAGCTCTGGTTTTCTTTCACAATATCAAATCCAACATTTTCTAAACTCTGTTAATTATATATTATATGAACACTAGTTCTAGGCAATATTAGTGGATGTTCCCGGACAAAAGGCTTTCCATGGCCAGCTAAGGCTGGGAAAGATCTCTTCTCTAGGAGATCTCAGTGAGGGCATGTTAGACTGAAAGGCTTATGGTAAACAGATTTGCTTACTTGAGGACAAAAGGTTTTTGTCGGGTTTTTTCCCTTTATTGCTTTTATTGTTGTTTTAAGAATAGTGATGTTGTTGTCCTGCATCACGGTGTTCCTCGGGGAGATGAGGTTCAGTGGCTTCGGTCCCCACTGTCTGGTGCCTTTGTCCACCTAGGGGTTTGCCCTCTCTCTTCACTGCCTCCTTTCGTTTGAGATCTCAGTTTACCAGTTTCCTTCCTTTCTGACACACTATTTCGTCAGACCTCTGCTGTCTTACACCTACAAATAGAACCAGAGTTGGTTCAAGGCTATAGCCCTCTCTTGGAGGAGGTCCTTGAATCAGTCTCTCCTCCTCCCTGGCTTATTGCCCATTTTCAAGTTGACTTGGCATCTTTTCGCTCTCAGAGAGACCCTCATTTCTAGGACGCAGGACCAGTCACTCTGGAAGTTTCTAATGCTGCTGTTTTCTCCTGGACCAGGTTTTTACTAATGATAAGACGGAGGAGTGTGTGAAGCTCACAAGTCTGTATTTGTTTGCCAAGAACGTGCGGTCTTTGCTTCATACTTACCACTACCAGCAGCTTTTCCTTCATGAATTTTCCATGGCCTATACCAAGTATGTCGGAGAAACACTGCAACCCAAGACGTATGGCTACAGTAGTGTTGAGGAGCTCTTGGGAGCGATCCCACAGGTGGGTGTTTTCTCAGTTTCTTGGAGGGTGTCCTCCTGGAGAGCCACAGGCTCACTCTCGGACAGAATAATGGAACTGCAGGCATTTTGAACTGATCCTTTCAAAACGTACATACCGTTGGAGAAAAATGAATGATTTTAGCATTTCTCCTTCGTTCTGCAAACCTTCATCAAATTCCTAGGTGCCAGGTGGGGGAGTCCCAGACCCTGCCCTCAGAAAGGTATGGGGTAATGGAGAGTCAAGACGTCTGAGCAGGTGACAGTCGGTGTGGTCGGTGCAGCCGTCGGTGGGCACACCGAGGAGGACCAGGTCCGGGGGATCCCAGAGCAGAGTCCTCACGATGTGTAGAAGTTAATTACCCACGTGACGAAGAGGGCAGACAGTGTGAGCAGACGCAGAGCAGCGACAGGTAGTGTGGCGCTCCCGAGCTGGAGCCTCTCAGCGAAATGAGAGCTCAGTTATGGAGGCCAAGACTCTGTGGAGAGAGGCGAGGAGCCTCGGGGTTGCTGTAGGAGGCGCCATGGGGCTGCTGTCCATGGTAGAGTTGAGAGAACCAGGAGGAGAGGAGGAGCCTGGCAAGGGGCCTGCCACTGCGGAGGCCCAGGTGAGCGCTCTGCTGGGCTTGAGCCTGAGTAAAGGAAGTAGGAAGGGACACGAGGGTAGGACAGCTTGGGAGCCGAGATGAGGGACTTGGTGACAGATGCACGGGGGGGGGGGCTCTGGGAGCCAAGGGCCACTGCTGCCTCTCTCTCGGCGGAGGTGGGGGCAGCGTTATTAGGTCGGGGCCTTTGTTTTAGGGTCAGGATAATGAGCTTAGCTTGAGGGGCGTGGGAGAGCCCTTAATTCTTTTAAGGTGCATTTAGTATCTGGAAGAAATGGTAAGAGCTCCCACATGAGAACTAGCTTCATTTATATACCAGCACTGGTGTTTGGGAGGTGATGTTTTTAAAGAGTCATAAAGAGTAATTTTTAAGCTGAGTCTCACAACTTCTAAGACTACAGCTTTTTGTAAGCGTCATGTGTCTGCCAGCCTCTGTTGCTTTAAAACAAAGTGTAGAAAATTTTTTCTTGGCGTTAATTTGGTCTTTAAGTCCTAGTATGTTTAAGTATGTTACCAAACACAGTAGGTCACACTCTTCCTGAATTTTAGGGCTTATTTCCCCTCCTTTTCCACTGCTTAACCAGTAGTATGTCTTGTGTGCAGGTGGTCTGGATAAAAGGACATGGTCATAAGAGAATTGTAGTGTTAAAAAATGACATGAAAAGTAAGTAAGCCCCATCCCCTCCCCCTTGAGAAGCCCCATTTCTCGCCCTGATCCCCCTTTGATGGGTGCTCTCTGTCTTCCAGGTCGTGTGAGTTCACTTGGTCTCCCCTCTGCCAGTCATGAAACCCGGCCCTCAGCTACCGACCGCATCCTGGAGGTGCCCGAATCTCACACAGCCTTGGAACTCAAACTCAGAGCAGGCGGTGACGGTAAGAGAGGAAAAACAAAGCAAAGCTGGTGAAATTTTCAGGAAATGGCTTGGGGTAGAGTTGGGGTGGTTTGAGGGGGAAGGATGACACTGGGTCATTTGCATTCCTTAAAGGTAAGTATTCATGCATTTTCCAAAGGAGTCTTGTGTTTGGTTAAGAACAGAGAAAAAACTGGCCTGCATTTGATGGTTGACCGGTTAAGGTTCTTGAAGGATGTCGGCGGCCCCCACAATGACAATAAGCCAGCACAATTCAGATGTTAAAGGAAAAAAGATTCTGACACTTATTAGAATACTTCAAGATGATCTCAGTGGAGTCAACTCTGCTGCCCTTGGAGAGAGAGATGGAGCTTAGCTCTGAATGCGACAAGGACAGGTGGGGGCTTATAGTCAAGGAGCAGAGCAAGGGGGTCAGTGGCTGGGAAACTACCAAGAGGAGACATCAAGGTAGGGGGATTCCTGCCGACCTAAGAGGATTCTTGTTAAAGGCAGGCCAAGGACTTAGACATCAAAGGTTGGGGGTGGGGTGGGATGAGGAACTTGATCAGATATCAAAAGGCTGGGGGATTTTTGCCAAACTGACTTCTCAAGATTCTTGTCAAGACTGGACATGGCAAGGACACAAGAGACACAGAAGGCCAGGGTCAAGGTCTGGTGGTGAAGAGGGCTTGGAGGAGCCTGACTCCTGACTAAAGTTGGGTTAGGGAGAGTCTTTGTCACAGGACATCCCTGGGAAAGACTTAATAGTAATGCATTAGGGTTACTCAGAACAACATCGAGTCATCCCGATTTTATGTGGAATCTTCTGTGTACCAGACAGAAACCAACTCGCTTGAATTTTGAGTCCATTGCTACATATGAGAATTTTATCTCCATAGGACTCTGCAAGTTGTTAAATAGTTACAAGTGCTACTGTGCTCTGTGTTTACAGGATAATCAGCTATGTAGCATTTTACATTTTTACAGAGCACCTGAATGTAGCTCATCCTCTCAAGCTGTCAGCACAGCCTTCAGCAGTAGTTACCTCCATCCTACAAATGAAGAACTGAAATTCTGGGAGGTTAAGTAGCTTACCCAAGAGCACTCAGCGAGGAAGTGACAGAACTGGGAGCCAAGTCTTCTAATTCCGAGCTTTTGCTCATTTAACTACTTTCTATGGGTTTTTTAATTTCTCAGCGTTTTTTAATTGCCCCCTTTGTGTTGCTAAGAACACAAATCGGGAGATCCTGGCTGTGGCATTTCACGTACCAAGAGTGACCCAGACCTTTCTGTTAACGGCTTTTTTATAAACCTTGAGTTCTTGAGTACTTCCTGACCTTAAGGAGACGGCAAGCCTCAGGCACAGACCGCGCAGTCGTGAGTGGAGCCCCGCTTGCCTTCTCCTCCAGGGCCCCATCCAGTGGAGCAGGAGCTCCTCCGCCTGACCAACGACTCCCCTGTGGACCTCTTGTGCGCGCCTGTCCCTTCGTGCCTGCCGTCCCCTCAGCTGAGACCGGATCCCGTCATCCTCCAGTCTGCTGATCTCATTCAGTTTGAGGAGCACCCCCAAGAGCCCTCTGGTAGGAGGCACTGTGTCATTGCGGGGTTTTCTCTGTGGCTTTGATTAAACAGTAAACCCTTAATGCCGAGATGTTAACTGTTTGATGGGAGTGGGGAGAGACTCTACTTTTTCAGGCACAAATATACCTGTGAGGATTTTTCAGGACCCCCTTTTCCTATCAGGGTTCCTGCTCACAGCCCGAGGTGGCTGAGGGAGCAGCAGGCAAGGGAACGATGGTGGTCTTGAGGGGTGCTGCAGCTGTGCTGGGGGTGGGGACCCCACGGGGGAGCGTGCAGGGGCTTCCTGGGCTGTGCTGCCCACCTTTGGAAAGTGCAGCAACTCCAGCGGCAGCCCCCGCCTGTCACCAGACATACACGTCACCCCCGGTCTGGCCCAGAGTTGAACGACTCCAGAGGGTACTGGGGCTCCGTGGGACTGTGAATAGGGGAGGGAGGGCACCTGTGTCTCGCGCCCCAGCTTGTGCCACAGCTCGAGATGGCACGGGCCCCAGGCTGCTCGGCTAGGAAGAGGCAGAGCCAGGATTGGAGCCCCAGGCCTCTTGTCTTTCTGTCGTGTCCCTGGCCTCCTGAGAGGCCGGCCCACCTGCTCTGTCGAGGTCCTTCCCTTGTCGTCTCCTCTGTTGGGATGGTCCTTCCCCGCTCTGCTGGCACTGCCGTCCAGGAGATGACCCTGCTGACCACAGGCCTCGGTCTTCTTAGCAGCCTTTGGCACCTTTGGCACCGTCACCCAGTGAAAGAGCTGAGGCTGTTTATCTGGAAGATAGTGGGGAGACGTCTGCCTACCTGGCTGTGGAGCTGGCCCTGGGCCGTGGCGACGGCGGGCTGGTTCCCCTAGAAGCATGGACGTGGTGGGGAACTGACGCTAGCTCTTCCGTGGGTGTGGCCTGGGTGTGTTTAGTGTGCTGAGTTCAGCCATCCCCGTGTGCCGGGGAGAGAAATAATCTGAGCGGTGCTGGCAGTTCTGTCCGTTATTCTCCCCAGCGAGAGTCAGCCTGAGAGCTGAGCTGAGGTTCTGCCTCCCCGCCGTCACCCTCAGCCTCTATGTGCCTCTGGTGCGGGAGCCCCTTGCACACGCAGTGGCAGTCCGAGGTATAAGGACACATCACTTCCAAGCAGTGTGGCTCTGTACCTACAGCAGGCTAGTTACTTGTGGCTCAGCCAGAGAAAGAGCAGCCTGTGCGCGCTCTGGGAAAAGTGGCTGCTTCACTTCCTGGATTTTTGAGGGTACTTCTGACTCTGTGCAGTTCTCCCCTTATCTCTGCTTGCCCTGCTCCCCCCTCCCCCTCCCCAGCCCCACCTTGGGTCCACGTAGAGCACGGTCCTCTGTCAGTGGAATAGGCCAGGGCCCCCTGGTACCAAGGCCTCTCCTGGTCTGAAAGTCTTTAGGTCACATGTGGCTTATGGGTCCTTAACTACCTGACAGAGATAATGAATGGGCAGAGAAAGTGGGAAAAAATGTTTTTAAACCACTGCACATTGATTTGTAGCCAAAAACGAAGGTGTCTGAAGTTTTGTAATTCAAGGGAGACCTGAGATGAAGTTTATAAATGTTTGACTTATGTGACACATAATATTGGCCACAGAGCTAATAAGTAAATTATGGCATAGGTGTGACATTTGGGGATTATTTTTTTGAGAAAGGAGAGAAACTGAAAACACACACTTTTTGCAGGTCCTAGAACTGAATGTGTTTGCTTTCCTGTGTTTACAGAAATTATTGTTTTAAACCAAGAAGAGAAAATGGAAATTCCAATACCAATAAAGAACGAAAACCTGCCCTCTGATTCCAGCTCATCTGGCGTCTCAGCAGCCATCCCAGTGCCTCCCTGCCTCTCCACGGAAACCCCAGAGTCGCTGCTCAGCAAGGACCCTGTGGAAAGCCCAGCCAAAAAGCAACCCAAAAATAGAGTAAAATTGGCAGCCAACTTTTCCTTTGCACCTATAACCAAGCTTTGAGTCTCGTTTTGAACATAGAATTAGGATGGGAAAGCACTGTCTGATTCTGCACACAAAAGTGGGTTCAAAGAAACCTTTTCTGTTTTAATGAAGACCCCCTAGAAACCAGTTACTTCATCTTTAGACATATTCCATAATGTTTTGTTTCTTTTACATTGACACAGCTTTGAGCTGAAGTTTTTCTTTCATTTTTTCCCCCACTTATTTGGAAAAAAAAAAAAAATTCTGTCATTTGTTAAAGAATCCTTAATATATTTTAACAAATTTTTGTTAGTTACCATGAAGCGTAATGGTGTTCTGTAAGAAGACAGCAGTGAGAACTCAGCAAGAAGGAAGTGGTTTTACTTCCATCAAGCCATGTCAGTGGTAAAATCTTACATGTAGCATAATATAGTCTCTAAGCCTTTGCTTACTGATGTTTTCAGACAGTATTAATCAAATGCATGAGGTGTCTTTGAAGCAAAGCCTGTTCTGTGATCCTGTGCAATCACAACACTGAAGGAGAAGGGTGGGAGAGGCAGGAAGAATGTATTTTCTGGTTGGATGTGAAGGCTCCTGGCTTCCATGTGACTTGTAAGCGTGCCTTGTTTTTTATTTAACTATGCCTGTAGTTGAAAAATGTGGCTTCATCACAGATTTTTTAAAATGTTTCCACTTTGGGGTTCCATTTAGGAGCTTTCTAGAAAGTCAAGGATGTTTTAAGCTTCCCTTTTATGTTAAGTTCCAGTTTGATATGGATTAGGTTAAGGAAAAGGAGATGGTCTTGGTGTCATGAATTTAAAGTCAGCATTTGAATTCCAACACACATTATTGTGTGTCGAGAGGCAATGTTGGGAAGAGAGTCTGATTTTCTAAAATATGCATCAAATGCATAAATTACAAATCAGAGCTGAGGAGGGAGGTGCTTTAACAGGAACAGTATCAATGCTCTTTCCACTAGGAAGAGACAGAAATTCTATCTATACATAGGAAGGCCAAGGTTGATCAACTTAACCTTGTATTCATAATTTTAAAGCTGGTTTTGGTAGCTGGGAAGCTTTGTGTGTGAGTATTTGTGTGTTTGTGTCTGTTAACTCAGTGTCTTTTAATAGTGTCTGCTTTTACTCTGTTACTTCTCGCTGTTGGAAGCATGTGTGGGTTTTTTTGTGGTGTCTGATGTTGGCATTTGGGAAAAGCCAGCTTTTGAGGGAGCACTGCCCTGTGGAATGACCTTCGCCTTGAGGTGGCTGAGGCATCCGGTGACGGGCGGCCTCTTACGCCTCCTGGAGAAACCTGACATTTACAATGGGTTGTATTTGTTGGGCAAAAAGGCGGATTCGTTCATAGAGCAGAAAAAACCTGTAGGCATAAGGTCTTCCACTAGTTAGATGGTTTCTTTTGGGGAAATGATTATATTTTGTAACTTCTAGAAAGCCAGAAAATGGGCTCTGATTTTATAGCCAGCATTTTGATAAAATGCCACAAGATAAGGGCTATTGAGAGATTTTTACAAGTAAGATTTTTTGTTCCCCAAATCTTTTAAATGAAGCCAGTGATTCCCAGTTCTCAGCACATGGCCCCAACCAAGATGGAATGGCCCTGGGAAAGCCTTCTAGGCATCATGGCACTCTTCAGTCCTCCCAAAGGCATTTCCTCTACTGACACAGTGTGACAGGAAGTAAAATGCAGAGGTGCACTTTTTTTTAAGAAGCTTTTAAACAGTGTGACAAAGTTGGTGTTGAGAACATCAGTGGCCTTATTCTGAGATTTCATAAGGCTGAGTTTGCACACGTGGACTTTAGTTTTGCTCGAAGGTAAAGAATGTGGACTTTAAAGATGTAAGAGGCACCATTACAAGTCACTAGGAACAGCCTCAAAGAGCAGCTTCTTTGGGCAACAGACAAAGAAGAGACTGGAGTTGTGCGCTGTGGTGTGGGTGTGGTTGAATCGTTCACTGGAGTCACCTGTCAGCCTGGGACGCGTGTGTGACTCCAACAATCGCTGTTTGAAGATGTGAGAATACAGCGAAGCTCGTTGTGTTCGTAATGTACTCCACAATGGCCAGTCCAATTGCTATCTATTTTTTTTATCTAGAGGTTTAATTGAATGATGTGACAAAATGATGTATGAGAATTAAGACAATGAAATTCTTTATTTCTGGGTGGAAAGATGTACCAGATTAGATTTATCTGTTTAAAAAAAGACAAAAGTTGTCACCAAAACCCCCTTTCCCATCTTGCACTGTTTGTTTTGGATTGAGCTTGGGGGAAGAGATGTTTTTCTTAACTGTCTACTTTGTTTGAACACTTTTTCTGTGCTTCAAGTGCTGTTTTGTGTGTTGGGACCAAACAGTTGTCAATAAACTTTAAAAGCAAGCATAAATTTGAGTTTTCCAAGTGAGTGTTTTGTTTGTTTGAGGGGGGCGGATTGTATACCAGTCCAGTTCTGTCAGCTTCTCATCCCTTCTGAGAATCTGTGAGATGGAAAGCAAATTGGTCTGTCGTCTTAGAGCCTCTTTGAATTTGGCATCTGGCCCTGGCAGGTGACTGGACTATTGGCCCTTCGTGGTCAGGACCCTCCAGGGTTTCCAGCCTCGCTCCAGCTCATAATCGTTTGGGGAAAATACAATAATCACAAATACCCTCCAGTTACAAAACTTGGGATAATCCCTAGGAACTCTCTCCCTGGGAAAGAAATCCATTTTGCAGGCTACCTTGGTTTTGGTCACTGCCAAGCATGCTTTTTGCATAGCCTGTTTGAAAAAGACTTCTTTCACACATTGCACTGTGAAGCCCTTTTCCTGAGACCACTGTTACTCCCCACCCACTCTCCACCCCCGTCTCCAGATTTTGAAAGGACCCAGAAGAGACTTGAATGTTTGGGTAAATTGCTTCTTGATGAAGTGCAGTTTTTTTAAAGTTCAACATTAAAAGTCTCTTAAAAACCTCTGGCAATCCTTTCAAAACACCTTTCACAGTAGCCAGTTTTTGCCAGAAAACTTGAGCAGCCACTGTGCCCCTTTAGAGGGGGCAAGGAAATTTGGAAGGTCTAGATTGCGGGTTGAAGTAGGGTGTCACATTTATCTTTGTGCAATTCCCATCTGGTCTGGAGATGGCAGCCTAGCAGACGTGGTCAGAGTGAGAGCAGACCTGTCCACACAGAGGAGATGGATGTGACCTTCTAGGACCTGACTTCAGATGTGCAGTTGACCTGTGTGTTCCCTTTACCATGAGGAGCCTCATGCTTTGGGACTTAGCTTCTCTGGTTTCTAGCTGCTTCATATGGGCAGAGTCCGAGTCATCAGAAGCACCCCTGTCCCTCCTGCAGCAGGGACCTGCTATAGTCCCCGTTTGCGGGTGGGGACAGGTCACATATTGGCTCTAGGGCTGGGGAGGAGCAGGAATCCTGGCTCTGCCCCATAAACCAGCAGTCAGCAGACCAGCAGTCTCCATCACTGCTTTGCTTGACCTCACGCCCTCCTGCATGGCTATACTTCAGGCTCGTACAGTCGCTGGCCAATCTCCCAGCTGCTAATGTGATTACAGCATCAGCCTGGTCTAACTAACGCCACTCTTGGGGGAGACATGCGGTGGAGACTGATCTAATTTGCTTGCATGGATTAATACTTTCAAGGCTGAGTGTCGAGTCTCTTTCCCAGGAGAGTTCTAGTCTCTCCCTGGGAGGTAGGCAGCCCTGGGGCACAGCTTAGGTTGGAATATGAGGAAACCTGGTCGCCTTTGGGATGCAGTCGGCAAATTATAGAACTGGTGGGAAAGCGAGCCCCTCAATTTTCAGGTGTGTGGGACAAGATCAGAGATTGAGGGCCAGAACTTTCCTCAGCAAGATGAAGAGAAGGATTCACATGTCCTGGGAAGGAAGGATTTGGAAATGGGGAGAATTTAGCGTCCAGAGGAGGAAAGGAGAAGAAGCATCTGTAGTTGAAGCTAAGGACCTGGCCACTGGGCCCCTCATCCCACATTGGTGAACCAGCTAGGGGCGCTGCAGTGGTCAGGGTGGCCCTTCCACCTCTGCCCGAAAGACTTCCCGATGCGGGGCCTGGTGTGAGAGAACCCCGACCCTGCTCCCACCCCTTCTCCCTCGCAGACCTGAGTCACAGTGAGTGCAGACAGACCCACCCACAGGCTGTAGGGGCCCAGCCCTCGGTGTTAGCTGAGCCTAGTGTGTCTGGGCCAGACGTGGAATCAGGAAAGAAGTTTCGGAAAAGAAAGCTCTGTTCTGAAGTGGAATCCCTGTTTCGTTTCTGTACGTGGGGAGACCAGTGATGCTTTGCACATGGACTCTGAGGCTTGGCCTCTGCTGACCTCCCGCATCTCCGCCCCCCGCCCCCCGAGGGCCCTGGGTTCTGCTGGCTGTCAGCTGGAAGCCACCTGCAGACCCTGGAGGCTGCCCACAGTTCCCGGCCACTTGGGCTTCCTCAGAATGGCAGCTCAGTTCACCAAGCCAGCAAGGAGAATTTCCAGTCCTCTAAGAGGGAGGCTTGTATAATGTAACCTAATCAAGGAAATGACTTCCCATCACCTTTGCCAACTTCCATTAGTTAGAAGCAACTCATAGTCTCAGTAGATGAATTTACATGGATGATACGTAAATTTACCCGTAGTTGATGAATTTGAGTGAGTGGCTGACATCAGAGGCCTAAGACATCCAGTTTCCAGCTCCTGGTGTGGGAGAAAAGAGATCCCTGGGCTGGGCTCAACCTTCTGAGGGTCAACAACCAAGCTTCAAAGCTGCAAGGCCTTAAAGACTGACCAACCCAACCACTCTCCACCCCCATGGTGAGGTTACAGATGGGGACAGTGAGGCTGGAGAGGGTGAGCCATTGCCCAAGCCACTCTGTGGCACAGCTGCGCCGGAGTCCCTGTCTACACAGCTCCGAAGTCTAGTCTTTCTTGAGCACCAGTGGGTGCCAGGCCCTGAGCCAGTTGTGGGGCCCCCAGTGAGTAAGACACAAGCCTCCCCCATGGCAGCAGGACTCTGGGCTCAGACAGGGAGACCAGAGAGGGCGACAGGATCACCAGGAAAACATGTTTAAGATGCAGATTGTCGGCTAAAACTGAGATAGGCTGGGACCTGGGACCCTCCACAGGAGTGCTTGTTCCTGCCCCTGGACAAACGTCTCCTTGAGCAACAGATACCAAGAAACTATATAAGGGACTAAAAATAACTGCATGCATGCGCAGTCGGGGCAATGATGAACAATAAGATACAAAAAGGCCATAAGCCAGCTGCCACTTCTGATGTGCCAGGAGCAAAAGCAGGATACTGTACGTGATTCCTGTACACAGCACCACCAAGGGGGTGGGCACACCACCTAAGCCACCCTTCCAGTGGACCCACTGATCTGCCCCCAACCTCACCCTATTTAAGGAACCAGCTCGCCAGCCCTTGGAAAGCGAGCAAGGGCACCTGTTTCTTGTTTTCGTTCCCTTGTGCTTGCAGCATGAGTCCCAGTAAAGCCTTGCCTGAATTTCTCGTCTGGCCTCTTATCAATTTCTATTGATTAAAGAGTTCAAGGGCCCAGGTCAGCAAAAAAAACCACCGGCCTAGGCTCTTCAAAGCTGTCAGGGTCATGAAAGACAAAACGATTGAAGGAGGTTAAAGAGACAGGGCAACACACAGCACACTTGTTCCTGGACCAGATTCTGTATAGCAGAGGAGGAGAATAATGGAAAATATTGGGACAATCAATAAAATGTAAATGCTAGATAATAGTGTCGTGTCGCCGGACTTTGCAAATTGTTCTGTAATAGGAAAGAGAACCCTTGTTCTTTAATACGCGCTGAAGGATTTAAGGGAGAAGCAACATCATGTCTGCAGCTAAAGTCATTCTTGGAAAAAAACAAGCACGTAGAGAAAGGGAGTGATGAAGCAGACGTAGCAAAATGCTAGCAATCACTGACTCTGAGTCAAAGGGTGTACAGGGATTCTTTGTACTGTTTTAAGGACAACTTCTATAAATTCAAAATTATTTCAAAATAGGGGAGTTCCCTGGTGGCTTAGTGATTAGGATTCTGGGCTTTCACTGCCGTGGCCCAGGTTCAATCCCTGGTCAGGGAACTGAGATCCCGCAAGCCGCGCGGGATGGCCAAAAAAAATTTCAAAATAAAAAATTATCTTAATATTGTCGAACAGGCTCCCAGGCCTCTCTGGGGGTTGAGGACTGAAAGTGGGGCCCATAGGCTCGGAGCTGGCTGGCCCAGGGCCACGCTTTGTTCGAAGACTAAAGCCACAGAAATGCTTCCTCGGGGGTTTCTTCTCTCCAAATGCATAGATTGTGGTTCACATGGGTAAACAGTTGCTGTTCGAACCTGAACAAACAGCTCTTTGGTAAAGCAAGTCAAGAGCGTGCTAGAGGCCCATGGGGGACTGACAGTCCTAGAACCACTGCATTCCTTTCAGGCCTGAGCTGCCCACGGGGCTGGGCCGGATGTCGGAGAGAGAAGGGGACACAGAGAACTGAGTCAGCCCAAGGGCTCTGAGTTCTGTCCTGGCTTCAGCAAGCTCGCTGGTGACCTTAACAAACCCCTTCCCTGCTCTGAAAGCCTGTTTGTTATTCTCCATTTTTTTTGTTTTGGCTGCGTTGTGCGGCATGTGGCATGTGGGATCTTATTTCCCCCACTAGGGATCGAACCCGCACCCCCTGCAGTGGAAGCGCTGAGTCTTAACCACTGGATGGCCAGGGAAATCCTGTTTCTTAGTAAAAGACAGCAGACAGACACTTGTTTTTAACTTCCCAGCATCTCTTCTCTCCTCTTCTGGCACAACTGGGCTGACATCACACTCTGTCCCCAGAGTCAGCCTTTGGACCCCAGCTTGGCTGAGAGAGATCTGCACCCCCTGGTCCAGCAAGTGATTCGGGCCTGGGCATGTGACCCTAGCCAGGCCTGGGAGACTCCAGGCTGGCATTCTTGTTGAAATCGCTGGATTGTTCCTCCAGAAGGCCCAGGGAATGGAAGCCGGGAGCTATAGCTGGGGCCATACAAGGACAAAGCCAGCACAAGGGAGGTGGGATGGAGAGGTAGCAAAACATGGAAAACAGGCCCAGGTGACATCGTTTGAATCCCTGGACCTGCTGGTACCCTAGACCTCGGGACATCCCAGCCCAGGAGCCAGGAAGTGCCCTTATGTTTTGCCTGTTTGGCTTCAGTTTGGGTCTTTTACAACCAAAAAGATCTGTTAAAAACAAGACAACAGGCCCTAAATGGAGTCACTTATGCTAAGCCCCATGTCACCAAAACAAGACTTCACTACAGTTTCAGCCCTAACCAGTCGATTAGGAATCGTCATCTGCCTGATGGCCCCCTGTCATCCCCTAAAGGAAAGCGACCTTGCCATAATCTCCCTGCTGTTTGGTCTGGGGTGACTTCCTTGTCCCGATCCCTTCTGCCTATAAAAGTCTCATTTTGTACAGTCCCTCAGAGTGCCTTTCTATCTGCTAGTTTAGATGCCGCCTGATTCATGAATCGTTGAATAAAGCCAATAAGATCTTTAAATTTTATTTAGTTGAATTGTTTTTCTTAAACAAATCCCAATGCAGAGAGTTCTAGCTCCACACGGGGGACAGAGGGGGGCACTGAGAGGTTCCTGCAGCCCAGGAGAGCCCTCTGGGTGGCTGGCCCCCCGCCCGCACGCTACCCCCCACTCCTCCTCCAGCTCCTCTCCCTGCCACGTCTTGTTGCTGAGATGTGTCCTCCCTCAGGACAAGTCCCTGTGAAACAGGTGGGAAGGGGGCAAGGCACAACCTTTAAAAGAGTGACATAGCCCGAGGACACGACATAAACTGATTAGAGCCAAACAGGTCCAAGATGGAGGATGAGTCGACTTCCACTAGACTTTAAGCCTCCTCGTAACACACCAGCACGCTAAGTGACACACCCACAGGTGCCACAACAATTCCAAGGCCAGACCATAAAGGTCAAAACGTGGGCGGTGGCCCAATTTCGGGAAATCCCCACCCCTTCCCCAAAATAGCTGGAGTACTCCTCCCACTCATTAGCCTATGAAATTACCCACTGCTATAAAAACTGACAACCAGGGCTTCCCTGGTGGCGCAGTGGTTGAGAATCTGCCTGCCAATGCAGGGGACACGGGTTCGAGTCCTGGTCTGGGAAGATCCCACGTGCCGCGGAGCAGCTGGGCCCGTGAGCCACAATTACTGAGCCTGCGCGTCTGGAGCCTGTGCTCCAGCAACAAGAGAGGCCGCGATAGTGAGAGGCCCGCGCACCGCGATGAAGAGTGGCCCCCGCTCGCCGCAACTAGAGAAAGCCCTCGCACAGAAACGAAGATCCAACACAGCCATAAATAAATAAATAAATAAATAAATAAATAAAAAGAGAGAGAGAAAGACATTTCCAGAGAGGAAATATTAAAAAAAAAAAAAAAAACTGACAACCCCATACCCTGGTGCCTTTCTCACCTTCTGAGATGGCCCACGCTCTGTCTGTGGAGTGTGTATCTCTCTAAATAAATCCACTGCTTACCTATCACTTTGTCTCTTACTGACTTCTTTCTGCCACAAGACATCAAGAACCTGAGCTTCATTAAGTCCTGAGACCGGGTGTGTGACCTCAGTTAAAAGATTGTGGGTTCAAGTCCCAATCTGGGTTTTGGCTGGCTTCGAGCCCCGGCCCGTGGACCCAAGTCCCGATCTGAGTTGCACAGTTTCACCTGCACCCCAGACTCCATTAGCCGCCCCCTCCCATGTTCCCACAGCCTCTGTGCTCACCCCATCCTAGTGTGACAGAGGAAGCCCACAATTCTTCATGACAACCCAAACCTCATGCTGGGGCTTTTCCTGAGAGAGGAACCATGAGGCACGTGTATCTTATCAGGAGAGAAATGAATCATCTTTGTGGGTGGGAGGTGAGCCTGGAGCTGGCTGGCAGCACAGCTGAGGCTTCTCTGGAAATGCAACGGGGATGCAAGTTGAGGTCAGTGGCGAAGGCTGGAGGGAGCTGAATTGTTCCAAGAAAGTGAAAGGGAAATTGCTGGTGGAGAGGCCTGGGGATGGGGTGAGCAAGAGGGTGGCTGGTGGCAGAGCTGATGGAAATGGGAATCAAAGAGTCCAGCATCACTGGTTTGTGAGGCTGTGATGCAAACCCCCTCCCACTTCCATAATCCTTCTGGAAGGTCGGGAGACCTTGAGCAGCATGGTTTTGAAACTGAGAAGGACCCTGTGGGGCTTCTGGGCATGGAAGTCTTTCTGTCCCCTGTTTCTTGTTTGTAGGGAATAGACCCCAGCCTCCACGACCTTCCCTGAGTTCCAAAGGGCAGATTCGAACAGTTGCTAATCAAGGGAGGAACAGCCAAGAAACCACCTGAGGCAAGATTAAAGGGACCAGAGAAGCTCATCAAGATTAGGAGACCCACTACCTGAGACAAGATTAAGGGAGTGCAATCCCTGCACACACCCTAATGTTGTCAGCAACCCCACCCTTGAAGTATTGCTATAAAACTCATCAAATCCTCCTGGGTTGAGACACACAATTTTGAGAGGCACGAGCCTGCGGTGTCCCCCTTTTCCTGGCAAAGCAATAAAGCTATTTTTTTCTACTTCACCCAAAACTCTGTCTCCAAGATTCGATTTGGCACCAGTGCACAGAGGCTGAGATTTCAGCATCAGTTTCTGGGGCTGAGTTCCACGTGGACTTGGCAGAAGTAGAGGGAGGGGAAGGGTGTGGGGAGGACATGAGGGGTGTGGAGAGTGGATGGGGGTGCAGTCAGGGCCAGGTGTGACTGTGGAACTATGTGCCCAGGATGGTGCAGACATTGGGGAAGCACGTGGAACGGGCCTTGGCCAACATTTAGGTTACAGCAACTTTTGTCATATGGCAGCATGTCCACAGCTCTGCTCACTATCAGCTTCACGAGGGCAGGACCCGGGTTGGGCTCGCTCACCCTGCATCCCCAGCCTCCAGCCCTCCAAGAACCGCAGGCAGGTTGGGCAGCCTTTCTGTTTTTCCAGCTTCCTACATGCAGATGTAGGCAATAATAATCCACTTCGCCCCGTGCCTTGCTCTAACCCCTTCCCATGCACCGGCTCGTTTACCCCCACCCACCCCTGTGGTTTTCTCCATTTCACAGATCTGGACACTGAGGCCCAGAGAGGTGAAGGAACCCCTCCCAGGCTTACACAGGGAGTGGTCGATCTTAACCCCAGCAGGCTGACCCCAAGCCAGAGCCCTTCCTCACTTTCTAGCTTCCCTTCCCTGCGGCTAATCCCGCTGGGCAGTGGGTTTTGTTCTTAAAGCCGGTGAAGAGTCCTCCCCTGCCCTCCTGTTTGATGCCGGTCTCCCTCCCTAGAACGTAAGGTACCCAAAGGCAGGACTGTCCCGCTCTGGTTCGTCGCTGTGTTCCCTGGTACCTGCCAAGGGAGGCATTCATGAGCAGAATTCACGAACACATGAAGGGAAAAGTGACTGGACATTTGCTCCTCAAACCAGCTTTCCTGAGAGTCTCGCCCCAGCCCCTGATGGCCACCCAGCTGTCCTGAGTCTTGGCTGGTGGCCTTGGGCACGTTGTAACTGCTTCTTCTCAAGCTGCTGATGAGCTGAGTTGTTGAGCCCCTGCAGCCCAGGGCTGTCCAGCCAGCACGGAATAGAAAGGTCCATAAGAGCCTCTGTGGCTGCTGGCATAGCCATGAGTCACCTCTAATTGAGCACAGCTCAACAGGGAGTGGGGTGGTGATGCTGCTGGGATTAGAAATGAGAAATAAACACCTGGGCCTGGCTCTCACCCCAGCTCTCAGACTCGAGTCCTGGCGCTCTACCACTTACATGCTGTGTGACCTTGGGCTAGTCACTTCCCCTCTCTGAGCCTCAGTTCCCCATCTGCCACATAGGAGTGATGAGCCCTCCCTCCAGCGGGATAGAGTGTAAGGGAGCACTCCCTGCCTGATGCATCTGGCTCCCACGCCAGCGCCTTGCTAAAATTCTCGGAGCAAGCCAATCCTGTTGCAAAGTCCTGTAGGCCCTTTTCATAAAATTCTTATGGGTGCATGACCTCTGGGTCAAGTTGGATGCTGCGGCACACACCCTCCTTGACATCGCCTGGTGTTCCTTCTTCCTTCCCAGCTGCTCCTACTCAGTCTGTTCCCTTAAACGTTGGTGTGATCAGGGGTCTGAAGCTGGAGGAGCAGTGAGGAGGGAGGTGGGAGAGACACGCAGGGGCTAGATTGAGTAAGGCTTTGAAAACCAGGTCCAAGCCCCAAGACTATGAGGATGGAGCGGGAGGTGCAGGAGAGTTTTAAACTGGGAAGCAACACACCCGGATAGATTTGCACTTTAAGGAGGCCATTTTGGCTTCAAAGTGGTGCACAGGTAGATCAGAGAAAGGCTGGCAGGGAATCTGAGAAGTTCTTGGCACGAGAATAACGTGTGAAGGTCCAGGAGAGGTGCCAACAGAGAGCATGGCCAGAAGAACCAAAAACCCAAAGAAGCTTTCTGCGGCCCCAGTTCAAAGAGGGATCCAAGCAAGCAGGGGGGATGAGGCTGAGACAGAGGGAAGGGGGCAGGGCACAACCTTTAAAAGAATGACGGAGCCACTGAGGATACAACATAAACTGGTTAGAACCAATTAGGCCCACGATGGCAGAAGATTGGACTTCCAGTGGACCTTGAGCCTCACTGTATGCTCATTACATTAGCGTATGATAAATGACACACCCACACGCACCATGACAGCTCCGAGGCCAACCATAAAAGGCCAAAAAGTGGGTGGTGGCCCAATTCCTGGAAAACCCTGTCCCCTTCCCCTGAAATCATTGGAATAATCCTCTCACTTATTAGCCTATGAAATTACCCAGCCCATAAAAACTAACCACCCCATACTTTGGGGTCTGTCGCCTTCTGAGGTGGCCCACACTCTGTCTATGGAGTGTGTATCTCCCCAAATAAACCAGCTTTCCCACTTAGTTCTCAGGGCAGAACTACCTGCTTGTATCCCTCACAGGCATCCTATGTGAATAAATCTACTTCTTGCCTATCACTTTGCCTCTTGCTGAATTCCTTCTGTGCTGAGACATAAAGAACCTGAGTTTCAGTAAGTCCTGACACCAGGTGAGTGATTCTAACTAAAAGACCGTGGGTTTGAGTCCCAGCCCAGTGGGATTCAAGTCCCAGTCTGAGTTTTGGCTGGATTCGAATCCCATCTAAGGTGCGATTGGGTTCGTGTCCCAATCTGAGACCAGGTGTGTAGTTTCAGGAGCTTCAAGGGAAGAAGAAATAGAGGGTTGTTTGTTAGTGGGAGGGATTTGCTTAAACACTGATGGGGAGAGGAAGGACAATTGAGGCTACAGGAGGGGGCCGGGGGTGGGGGAGAATGAATGGCCATCCCACCACTAACTGCCCATGGCAACTTGGACCACTTCCTCATCTACAGAGTGGAAGTAATAAAGTAAGAAGATAGGGCTAGGGTGTCCCCGGAGAAAGAGAACCAGGCATGGCTTTCTTGACATAAGAGAACCCATTTTGGCCTAAGCCATTTTGTGATCTAAGCCTGGCCACGGTTCTTGCCCTTGAACAGGTTCCAGTAATCAATGATCTTAAGGGGACAAAAGAAGACAGGAACAGAGAAAAGGCAGTCAAACAATAGTGCAGTGATAAAGTGGAGTCCTAGTGCCTCCTCAAGGGCTATACATCACAATCTGATACAGTCCTTGAGTTCTGCAGGAACTAAGGCCCCCACCCAGGTGGAGGATGGAATGATGAGGTCGACCCTCCTGACTTCAGTCAACTAAGGCTTGGACTCTGTCGACCTTGGGCCCAATTCTATGCTGAATTCTCCTCTGCTCAAGCCCCTTCAATGAATATGCATGTACCTTTAGCTTAAAACCTCCCCAATTTTGCTGTTGGGGAGGCACTGCTTTGGGAAAGATCCCTGATGTTCTCCTTACTTGCTGCAAGTAATAATAAATCCTTCCTTCTCCTGATCTTTGACTTGGTTGCGTCTGTTGGCTCAACACCCACCAAGAGGCAAACCCAGTTTTTGGGTACCAGTAATAGGATCTGCCTTGTGGGGTTGATGTGAAGAACAGAAAAGAAAATGTGCATACATATTCAGTGGACAGCAATAGGCTTTCAATAAATGTTTCTCCAGTTATCATCGTGTCCCCTCCCAACCAACTTCCAAAAGGAGTAAGTCTGGGGGTGTGGGACCCCGAGGCCTGCAAGGTTTCCCAGCTTTGCAGGCAGCCCTGGTGATCTGGGAGCATCTTGAATAATTACTTTCTTCTGCTCTTCTGTGAAAACCTCAATAAATGGTGTGGTTTTTGGCTTTAAAAAATCAATAGGAATGGTAGGACCATAAGTTAGATGTTCCCCAGAGCTCAGTGGGTGTACTAGAGGCAGGACTTTTATGAGGGTTTTGATTTGTTTTGGCTTGTTGGAGCAGTGAGTGACTGCTGTCTAATTGGTCTGAGGTCAGGCCTTCCAGACACACGTTTTCCACCAGGAAGGGAGTGTGGCGGGTCCTTTGCAGCCTGAGTTTTTATTGCGAGAGTGGGAAGAATCTGCATAGCCGGGTTAAATAGTGTTGCCCTGAAACCGAGCAGGACCCCATGGGGCTCCTGGGCATGGAAGACTTTCTGTCTCCTGTTTCTTGTTTGTTGGGAATAGACCCCAGCCTCCATGACCTTCCCTGAGTTCCAAAGGGCAGATTTGAACAGTTGCTAATCAGGGAAGGGAGGGGATGCAGAGACAGGGAAGGAGCAGTGAAGAAACAATAGTGCAGCCTTGGAGAAGGGTCCTGGTTCTGCCTCAAGGGATACACATAAAAATATCTTTGAGCTCTTTACAGAACTAAAACCCCCAATAAATGGAAGATGTTGTCATTCTTTATTCCAGAGAAGACCACCTGAGGCCAGATTAAAGGAACCAGAGAAGCTCATCAAGAGATTACCTGAGACCAGATTAAAGGAGTGCAGGCCCTGCACACACCCTAATTTTATCAGCAACCCTACCCTAAACCATTGCTCTAAAACTGCTTACCAAATTCTCCTGGGTTGGGACACACAGTTTTTGAGGGCAGGAGCCCACTGCATCCCCCTTTGCCTGGCAAAGCAATAAACCTATTCTTTTCTACTTTACCTAAAACTCTCTCTCCGAGATTTGATCCAGCACCGGTGCCTAGAGGCCGAGTTTTCGGCACCACTCCTGCCCCCAAATTCATGTCTACTTGCCATCTCAGAATGTGACCTTATTTGCAAATAGGATCTTTGCAGAAGTTGTTATGGTAAGAATCAAGATCTGTCATCCCAGATTTAGGGTGGGCCCTAAATCCAATGACTGGTGTCCTTACAAAAAGAGAGGACCAGAGACACAGACAGAGGAGACCACGTGAAGATGGAGGTAGAGATTGGAGCAATAAAGGATTGCCAGGGGCCGCCAGGAGCTGGAAGAGGCAAGGAAGCATTCTTCCCTAGAGCCTTCAGAGGGAGCACTGCCCTGAGGACACTGACTTCTAGCCTCCAGAACTGTGAGAGGATCAATTTCTGTTGTTTAAAGTACGCTGGTTGAGGGAATATGTTATGGAAGCCCTAGGAAGCTCATGCAGCCTGGCTTCATGCTTGGTCTAGGGCAGTGCTCTCTGAGGCCAGATGGTGGCACTGGCAGTGGCCTGCGGGAGCCTCTTCAGCTTCATAAGGGCAGGAAGTGTGTGGGCCGAAGCTTGGACTGAAGCAGAAAAGCACATCAGTGACAGAGCGGGAGGGGCTGATGGTGCACTGCCCACCAGGAGGGGCCATCTAACTCAGAGGTATTTTGTGTCAACTCCAAAGCTGCTGTGACTAGAGAGACCTTCAGGTTAACTTTTGATTTAAAATATTTTTTTTAAATGTGACCCATTTAAATTAGAACCTTACTTCTAGGAGTTTGTCTTAAGGAAAAATCAGAAATTCAGATGAAGCTTTATCCCCCCGGATGTTTATCCTGACATTACTTATAATACTGAAAAACTACAAACAGCTTAATTGTCCAACACTGAGGGACTGGTTAGATAAATTATGGTATATCCACAAGATGGATTACTAGGCAGCCATTGTAAATATTAATGAAGAGTGTTTAATGTTTACAAAGAGCTTTTAATGATGTGGCAGAACGATAGTGATACTATGATAAGTGGAAAAAGAAAACTGTTATAGAATGGTACAATAGGATGCCAATCATGAAAAAAAATTCATAGAAAAAGACAGAGAGGAAATATGCCAAAATGTCAGAGTCGCTGGAGGAATGATGGGCATTAAAAAAACAAAAACACTTCTTTATACGTTCTGTACTTTTTAAATGATTAACTATGTACACGGGTTACTTCTATAGCCAAGAAAAAAGTAAAAACTTTAAAAATGCTGTGTACGTGGTTTCCATTTTTATTTTCTCTGATGGATGATTGCACATCAGCAAATCTTGAGTTATGCTAACTACTTAGGCCGGTCACGACACACACACGTACAGAGAGGTCACATGGGCTGTGCCGGGCTGGCTGTAGCAAATGTACATCAAGTTACACAGGTGGAATTGTTAGGCTGGTTAAAATACACCACCGAATGATGGGACACGGTTGGGTCAGGCCGCCTCTCCTGCCTGCCATTGTTGTTTGCGGAGGTCTGTGTGTTAGGCTGGTGAGTGGCGTCCTGCTGGCACTCCGTCCATCCGGTGGCCCCCGTGGGTGGAGAGTGCCTGAGTCAGCATCTGCTCTGGGTCCCTTCTCATCTGCCCTTGCCTCGAGTTGGAGCTCCCAGCTCTCTGCTACCTCTCCCAAGTACTAGGTGTGCTCCAGCCGGGGCCCCATCCCCACTCTGCTCCACACACCTGGGACAGACGTTGCAAGGGAAGGAAGAGCCAAGAACGAACGGACACACTCCTGATACAAGCCGTGCCCAGACACAGGAGGGGAGGAAGCGGGAAACGTGACCACGACACCACACACAAGCTCAGTCTTTACAGATGGGCCCTCTGTGTCTCCAGACACGTGGGCTGTGTGGAGCCCTCCAGGGCACAGCCCCTGGGAGAGGACAGATCGGGGGTGGAGCCGTTTGGGCCAGCCTGACAGCAGAACTAGGAGGGTGGATGGGGGATGTGTCCAACATGGCTAGATTGTTGAAAAGTCACGACTATACACACCTGGGGATCATGCCCCCTCCCAGTTCATTCACACGGTGGGTTAGATACAGCTAGATAGAAGTGGAGATATACTTTTTCGAGGGAGGACCTTTCCTGGTGGTTGGATAAACAGTGAGACAGACTCCTGGGTTCGGCATGCTCTGGGGAGGGCCATGCGACGGTGAGGGACTCCCTATTGCTACACTCTGTACAGGGCGGCCGGGCCCGCCCGCCGCACCCACGGCCCCTGGCAGCAGTCATGGGCTTGCCTTCAATCCCTTCCGCCTTGGAGAGCTCTTGGGCCCCGGTGAAATGGGGGCTATGAAGACAAGAGGGTGGGAGGGGGTCCCCGTGGCCCCGGGGGCACCCCATGTGGGGGCTACATGATATTGCACTGGGTGGCCCCGCAGCAATCCTTGATGAGCGCCAGCCCCGTCTTGGCTACCGTGGGCTTGCTAGGTGGGGGCTCGGCTTTCTTTTCTGCTCGGGAGCCTGCAGCAAGGTAGGAGAGCAGAGGCAGAGAGGGGAAACAGGAGAGAGAGAGAGGTGAGGTGAGGAGAGCCCTGATCATCTGCAGCCCCAGTTCCATCCCAACCCTGGCCAGGCCTTGCTTCAATGTCACAGATCAGGTGGTGTGCAGAGCTGGCATGCATTTTATATGGTCCTGGTGACTGTTCCCACCTCCCTGTAGGCCCACTGGCTTTCAGTCCTTGGCTTCCAACTATAGCTTTTAGCCCTTCCTCTATTCTGTTCTCCTCACCATTGTATCTGCCAACCCCAGCACAGAGTCTGGCATTCAAGAAGTATTTGGTGAGTGGATGACAGAAATTTTGTTTAAGTCACTTTAATCTGAGGCCTCATATCTTTCAATTCTGGAAAATACACATTATCTCTTCAGATACCCTCACTTGTCATTCTCTGTTCTCTCTCCTTTTGGAATGTCTATTAAATGTAAGTTGGACCTTATTATTCTAACCTCCATGTTTCATAACTTCTTTTTCGTATTTCCTATCTCTTTGTCTCTTGGTGCTGCATTCTGGGTAATTTCCTCAGCTCTGTCTTCCAATTATATGAATCCTCCCTTCAGCTATGTCTCTGTGTTTAACCCACTGAGTTTTCACTTCAGTGACAATAATTTTTTTAGAAGGCTAATTGTTTGCTAATCTACCTATTCTTTTTTCATAGCATCTTGCTATTTCATTTTGGGTATTATTCCTTCTCGTATCTCTTTAATCATTTTAAATATACTTTAGATAGTCTGTTAGTTCTGGTTCATGGGAGGACAGACATCCTCTTCTTTGCATCTACTGACTCCTGTCATGGTGGTTCAATTCTTCATTGGTTTTAAAATTTTTATTGAGAGATCATCTTCATGGGGGTTGTTTTTAATCTGTGGGCTGTGTATTATGAGAGCTGAAGGGACTCTGCTGAGCAATTTTGCACTTGCTTTGCTGGGGTCCCATGGACTTCACTGGTTTTGGATTAATTTTAATGTTTCAACTTGGGATTCCAGCACCAGATGGGTGGTGTATATTTGGACCCCACACTGGGCCTCTTGCATGTGGTGCAGGCTTGGTGTTTTGATTTCTTGCCAGAATTCTTTTTTCTATCCATAATCTTACATAGAAGGCAGGTTTCCTTGCTCCTTCTCCACAGTGTTCGGTGGAGTTTTTCTAGTTTGCCTTTCATGGAAGAGATAGTCCACTGAGGATGCTGGATTTAGGCAGGGACCATGTGGCTTATGATTTTAAGGGCCTGCAGAAGGGACCAGGGCCCTTCTATTTCTTTATTCCTTCAAACTGTACTACAGTGTTTTCATGGGATGTTAATGGATAGTCAGGGAAAAACTGGGTTTGCTGCTTCAGTTGATAGTGGCAGCTTTTGGGTTGTGTCTTCCTAGCAAGATTTTCTGTCCCTTTTCTTCTGATAACAGCTCATGTCTCTGTGGCTACAGGAGTGGGCATGTGACACAGATCTAGCCAATCACAACTTCTGAGCCTCTTGGTGACAGTGATGGGCCTAGGAGGTGGGGACATGATCCAAGAAAGGCCAATCAGAATCTTATATATTTAGATACCAGGAGAGAATCACTGGTGTTGCCTTGCTGCTACTAAGTTATGGTTCTAGAGTTCGGGCCCCAGGGAGAAGGCCTGTGTAGTAGGAGAAAATGAAGCTAACGTGCAAAGAGGTGCCAAGATGATAAATGGAAGGAAAGCAAGGGTTCTAACAGTGTCCAGTCCCTGAAGCCCTGGTGCCCACTGCTCTTTTTCCAGCAAATCCTCTTTTTTGCTAGGGCCAGTTTGAATTGGGCATCCATTTCTTATAACTCAAAGTGTGGTCTCATTGGGCCAACAAAGAGAAGGTAGTTCCTAGACAGCAGGACCCATTATCACTTTAATATGCTAATGGATATTGGAAGCCTACAAAGAGAGGGTCAAATATACAGCATCTCCTAAACTTATTTCACACAGAACCCTTTTTGCTCTGAGTATCTTGTGAGGCTAATATTCTGAGAAGTAAACTTCTGGCTCCATTCCTCCGGCGACTCCAACTCCAATGGAGGCCAGAGCTCCACGGCCCTCAGTTCTCACCTTCTTGCCTCAGTGGTCACCCAACTCCTTCAATGAAGTGCATTGAAGTGCAAACCATATGATTAGAGAGTGACAGCTGCTGCCAGAACTAGCTGCATAGTTTGCAGAACCCAGTGCAAAATGAAAATGCAGGGCCCCCTGTTCGAAAATTCTTAAGAATTCCAAGACAGCAATAGCAGGGCACTAAAGCAAGCATAGTGCCCTTCTAGGCGTGAGGACCTGGGAAACTGCACAGGTTTCTCAGCCATGAAGCTGGCCCTGCCTGCTGCCATCCTGGGCTCAAGTTTGATCTGTAGAAATCATTTTGTTGTGCCCGCCTCGGCTTCAAGATCTCTTTTTAATTTCCTTTTCTCTTGGATGGGGGGAGGAGAAGGAATAACGTATGCACTCACTGGCTGGAGATTTGGTTACTTTGTCTAGAGGTTTTAACTTGATTCTCAGAAAATCGGCCATTTCCTTGTCTTCTTCTTGCTCCCTGTGTAGACAGATGTGTAAAGACAAGAAGAAAGTACAGTAAGCTAGGAGAGCATAAAGGAACTGATGAAATGAGGCAAGAGTGTGAGCTGATGTATCAGACTTTGTGGATGGTGCATGTGTATTGCTGTGTGTTATGTGTGGTGGTGTATGTATGTTGCTGTGTGTTATGTGTGGGTGGTACATGCATGTTGGTGTGTGTTATGTGTGGATGGTACATGTGTGTTGTGTGTTATATGTGGGTGGTATGTGTGTGTTGTGTGTGGGTGGTGTGCATATGTTGTTATGTGTGTATAGTGTGTGTGTGTTCTGTTTGATGAATCTACTCTGAAGCAGAGACACATATCAATGATGGAGTAAATGGCTACTCCTGCTAGTGTGAGACCCCAGGGCAGAGGCAGGGATGTTACAGGACCCAGCCTCCCTGCTGGAGGTTTAGTGAGCTGGGCAGCCCCTCTCCTGACCCTGCACCTTTAAGTTACCCTAGACAAGGTATGTGGCAGGTCTCAGAGGGCAAGTCACCTCAGCTCTTCCAAGGGTCACCAGGAGCAAAGTCAACAGTCCAAGCCTGGTTGAGTTGGGCAAGGTGCATCCTAGGGGCCTCGGAGGACTCAGGAGGACACAGAGAATTAAAAGGAAGTTGCCCTCTGGTTTGGAAGAGGCCCTCTGAGCCTCTCCCCTGTGGACGACTCCAAAGGCCTTGCTCCAGCACAAAAACATTCAAGAATCAACATTCACATCTTTCTTGTGCCCTGGCCCCCTGGGGAGCTTTCAGGTGCACCATGGCTCCAGGGCCCATGGTCGTCCAGATCCAGGTGGCAGGTGCATCTGCAAACAGGAGACCCTGAAGGCTAGGAAGGGGCATCAGAGCCATCCAGGAGAGGGGAAGGGAAAGAACAAAGCTGGGAAGTGGGCAGGCAAGGAAGCAAGTCAGTACAGGGGGCAGAGTTTCTGTAGAAACCAATGGAAGTTTCTGGAAAAGTTGCCTTGATGAGCTGGGAGAAAGCTCAGTGAAAAGAATGGGCAGGAAGCTCTGCCGTGTGTTATGTGATGCAATTCCTCCCTGTTTACCTCCTCAAATAACATTCACTTAAGATCCACAGGCCTTTGCAAAACATTTTGGAGCTGGATTTGAGTTTCTCTTGAATGTGAAGTGGGTCCTCAGGCCAGAAGGCCAGGATTCATTTGGATCCAGTGTTTGGGGAGCGTTTGCCCAGGCCACGCCTGTTGCAAAGCTGTGAGTCCTGGGAGCAGGTGATGGGTTTTGGAAGGAAACTGAGTTGTGTTCTAACAGCCCCAGCCCTGTGCTCAGGGGACATATCGCCCACTTACCTTAGCCGCTCAACCTCTGCATCGTCCACCAGGAAGTCCCTCTTCTGCACCAGTTTGTGGATCTTCTGGATTAGCTCGTCCTCTCTCTGCTTCTGCAACTTGTTTTTTTCTTTTTCTGGGAAGAATAAAACATTAGCAAAGACAGTTTGAGTGTAGCTGTTGAAAGCACTTGAGTCTGAGGGGCCAGGGTTGGAATCCTGGCTCTACCATTTAACTTGCTGGATGAACTTGAAGAAGCAACTTGATCTCTTCAAGCTTCTGTTTCCTCCTCTGTAAAATACACAGTGAGGCTTGAATGCGAGACTGTGGTGATGTTAGTAAATGACTTTGCATAGAGCTGGCCCGTGGTGTGTGCTCGGTAAATGATGCTGCTGCTGCAAGGGGGTCGTGCAGAAGGCAGAGGGGAGGAGGGTACAGGCCGGGTGCAGGAGGGAATTACTCTATAGCGAGGCTCAACCAATCTGTCAGAAGGAAAGCACCCATGCTTTCCCATCCTGTTCCAAATACCAAGGGCTAGAGCGCCACAGAGGAAACAAAAGAACGAGGGCTGGACACGAGGACTGAGAAAACTAGGAGGGCAGAAACTTTTTCAGAAGATAAAAATCATGGGGCAGCTTGTCCATCTGCCTGCTGGAACTGGCACTGACCATTTCCTCTAGATCTGGGGGCAGAACCAGAGGCAAGGAGAATATAATATTTGGATTAGAGAGAAAATCGGTTTCTTTCATTAATCAGAAGGGGAGTGAGGAAGTGGAGTGGAATTGCTAGCGGCCCCTGGATTCCTGCTCATCGCTGCGTTGACGATGGTAGGCATCATTCCTCTCGAGGTGGGTCCCGAAGTCTGATTCTGCAAATCACTCGTCAGTACCACAGAGCCTCCCTGCCCTCTGCAGGCGAGTTAACCACAGCGCCCTTGGACTTGGGGAGTGATGTCACCGTCCTCTCCAAGTTACCAGCGACAGCCCTCCAATATTCCCCTGTCCTCCGCCAGGCCCCAGATCTAAGCCAGAGTCACATAGCAACTGGCAGGGCCCCCAGGAACTCACAAACCTCCCTCTCCAAGTTATTCATCCCCGTTTTCTATCTCTTGCCAGTTCAGGCATCCCCCAGCCTCCCCAGATACTCAGCTGCAGCCCTCTGCTCATGCAGCCCTTCCCAGCAACTCACGGGAGAAGCCACCTACTCAAAGGGGTCTGTGCTAGCTTACAAACCAGTTACTGACCTAAGTCTCCACGCCACCAGCCAATGCTGTTCACCTGCTTTCGCCTGTAACATACCCTTTCTGCCAGCATCTCTCACCTACCTCCAGGTACCACCCACCTGTCTCCAGGTACTACCTACCTACCTTAAGCCCCGCCTACCTACCTGCAGGCCCCACCCACCTACCTGTAGGCATCACCCACTTACCTGCAGGTATCACGTACCTGCCTGCAAGCATCACTTACCTGCTTCCAGGCACCACCCACCTATCTAGGGACACACTTTTTTTTTGCCATCATCACCCACCTACTTGCCAACTTTATCCCCTGCTGGCATCACACACCTGATTCCTAGCATCTTCACGTGCTTGCCGATGTGACCCTCCAACTTGCTTCTCATCTATCTCCTCCAGCACATTTCCTTAGCCCAGGCCACCATCAGCTCTCCCTGGACCATGCCATGGCCTCCTAACTGGTTTCCCTGGCCTGTAGACCCTATCACAACTGTGAGCCCTTGCCATAGAATCAGACAGTCCTGGCTTAATGCCCCAGCTCCTCCCCTTCCTAGCTGTGTGACTCTGGGCACATTCCTCAACCTCTCTGAGCATCCAGTTTCTCAACACAGATAATCATAAAGTTGTTGCAAGTTTTAAGAGAGAGAAATCAAGTAAAACACTAGGCTCACAGCCTGGTGGATAGTAAGAGTTCATGAACAGTCAGCTGCTACTATTATAGGCTATTATTTTACATCATCACTGTTGTTTTAATGATTAAGTGCCCTCTAGGTTAAATATTTACCAAACGAGTTACAAAAGAAATAAACACTTATTTAATGAAGGAAAAGCAAGTCTCATAGCATAAGTGTGCAAAATGTAAGTGCTTAATAAATTGTAGCAATTATCATTGTATTTGTATTACTGTGAGCTTTACATTTTTATTTAATCTGGTTTCTCAGCCTTGGTGCTATTGACATTTGAGACTGGATCATTCTCTGTCATGGGGGCTGTCCTGTGCACTGTAGGATATTGAGCATCATCCCTGGCCTCTACCCACTAGATGCTGCTAGCAGCCCCCTCTCCTAGTTGTGACAACCAAGCCTGTCTCCAGACATGGCCCATGTCTCCTGGGAGGCCCAACTCACCCCTGCTTGAGAACCACTATTAATTCTTTCCAACAACCCTATGAGGGAGACACTATTTTTATGTCCAAGGGGAGGGTATCATGGCCTCTACAGCCAGGTCTAAGCATCCCCAGCCCTGAGAGGGCGGTGGTGGCAGTGCAGGTGAGGTGAGGCATCTTGGCTTGTTCTTGAAAAGCCCTGGAGGCGGGGAGGGCTCCAGGTGTTCTCTCTCATCACAGTCTGGTAAATTATTTTCTGACCCTGGCTGGAGAAACATGATTTTCTTGGCCATTCGGTGTTCTCTTTACTCAATATTTTTATTGATAAATTGCCGGGAGCATCATTTTTTTTCCCCCTAAACTCAGCTAAATCCATCTAGAAACCTGGCACTGGCCCAAGGAATGCACAGAAAGGCTCTTAACAAGGAGTCAGAGGAGGAGGTGGGGAGAGGTGAGCAGGGAAGGCAGGAGAGGAAAGGGAACTTTAATATCTGAATTTCTGCACAGAAGTGATTGGGAAGATGCAGTTTCCCGGCAGAATCAATGGAGCTGCCATTGAGGACCTGGGCTCTGTTGCTAAGTGGCCCTATGACCTTGTGTGTTTCCCAGTGGGACAGTTGATGGCATTTCAAGCAGAACTTGTCCTTCAGGGGGACTGTCCCCTCCATGCAGGGTTAGCGTTCCTGGCTTCCGCCCATTGAGTGTCAGTACCGATCTCATCTTTATTTAAACTTTTGGTATATTTTTTTGCATGAATTTTGGTATTTTAAATATTGCATGAAAATATGATTACTGAATTTTTCATGTTCCAGCTGAGCGCCTTGTTCTCCTTCCCTAGTCCCAGTCCTGGTCAGTCATGCAGCCCAGACACTGTGTCAACCAAAGACCCCCACCCCCAGCCATTTCCCACCCATTTCCAACCCATGCTCTAGAGGCTGCCACGGCCCCTGGTGGAGCCCCTGTGGCCTGAGGAGGCCTTGGCTGGCCTGGTGGCCACACACTCGTGTCTCCTTTGTCTCAGTGGCACCCAAGTGTCCTGCTGAGCCAACAGTGGGCTCTGGGAATCCTTCCTCTCAAGAGGGAGACGTCAGTCCATGTCGGGCCCATCATAGTCCCCTGGGAAGTTGAAAATTGGGACACAGAGGCCCGAGAGTTGGGCTCTTGTGTGGGAAAATCATGGAAGGGAGATAAGGTTGTAACCGAGCTGCATCCTGTGGGGCCTTCCTGGGACAGACCCCTCCCCCATATCGTCTGCTGTAGCTCTTCTCTGAAGTCCCTAGATAACAGTATCTGATGCACATTTCCTGAGTTGTTTTACAGATGCTAAAACCCCCACCAAATGGAAAATGTTAACTACTTGATGACCACGAGCATATAGCCCCCAGGCCTCCTGGAGCCTGAGGATTCATAATGCTAACCACCCCCTCCTCCCGTGTGACACCACCCTGTTTCCTCACCATCCACCAATCGGAGAATTGTGCATGAGCTGATCACATACCCTGGGATGGCCCTCCCTCACCTGGCCTTTAAAAATGCTTTGCTGAAACCCATGGAGGAGTTCAGGTGCTTTGAGCACTAGCTGTCCTGGACTCCTTGTTTGGCCCTGCTATAAACGCTGCACTTTCCTTCACCACGACCCGGTGTCAGTACATTGGCTTTACAGCCTGCGGGCAAGCAGACCCAAGTTGGGTTTGGTAACAAAGTGGCCTTGCTTGGCTCATGTGCTATAGAGGGAGAAAATGGAACATGCTCCAAAATGGAGAGTAAGAGAGAAAGAGACAGAGAGAGAGAGAGGGAGAGAGAAAGAGAGAGCAAGGGCCAAAGAACATTCCACAGCTTTCCTGCTTTCCTGTTTTTCGTTCTCGACCCTTGTGAGTTGGGCTGAGCTTCCTGCCTATTTGAGAATAAATAGTACGCCCTTGCCACCCCTAATTTCATTTGGAAATACGCTATTTGGGAATAGGGTCTTTGTGGATGCAATTAGTTAAGATGAGGTCATACTCATTGGGTCAGACCTTAATCCAATGACTGGTGTCCTTATAAGAAGAGGAGATGACACACAGAGAAACACAAAGAGAGGAAGGCCACACAAAGACAGAGGCAGAGACTGGAATAAGGCAGCTACAAGCCAAGGAACAAGGACTGATGGGAACCACCAGAAGCTGGAAGAGGCAAAGAGGGATTCTCTATTCTAGCCTTTGGAGGGAGCATGGTCCTGCTGACACTTTGATTTCGGACTTCTGGCTTCTCTCAAAGAATAAAGTTCTGTTGTTTTAAGACACTAAGTTTGTGGGAATTTGTCAGGGCAGCCCTAGCAAACTAATACAATAGTGCCCGCAGGCTCCAGGAGTCTCCGCAGTCCTTCAGTAACTGCCCGTTTTGTGTTTACATAAGCTTCGATGGGTTTTTGTATCTTTCAACTAAATGATCCCTCGGAGTAGTATAAAATGAGAGACTTGGCCCAGCGGCTCTCAGCCCTGACTGCCCATCACAACCATGTGAGAAGCTTGTAAACATGACCAACGCCAGAGCCCCATGCTAATCAAATGGAAGTTTCTAGTGGGTAGTGTCTGGACTTGGCTATTTCCCCCCCCTCCTCATTCTATTTTTTTCTGGCCACACTGCAGGGCTTGCGGGATCTTAGTTCCCTGACCAGGGATTGAACCTGGGGCCATGGCACTGAAAGCGCTGAGTCCTGACCACTGAGTAGAAATGTGTTCAGTTAATGATAATAATAATAATAATAGTAATAATAATAATGGCACTTATTTATTACGCACTCACTATAAGATGGGAACTGTGTTAAGTACTTTACATGTGTCACCCCTCGGTCAGTCTCACAACAATCCTTTGAGGTAGATAGCATGATTGTTCCAGTTTACAGACGAAGAAACCGAGTTATAGTGAAGTAACTTGCCCAAGGTCACATCATTAATAAGTGACAGATCTAGGTTTGACTCCAAAGTCAGAGCTCGTAACCACCATACTCTACCTGTTCCCAAACAGGATAATAAGAGTAATCATTGTTAATATTTACTGGACTCTTTGGACCAGCTATCAAGCTAAGCACGTGGCTTGTGTTGTTTCATTTTTCGCAGTGAGATTTATACCCCATTAACGAGTAACGAGTTAGGTACTATTAACGAGTAACGAGTTAGGTACTATTACTATTCCTACCCCATTTTCAGAGGAAGAGAAGTTGAGTCTCAGAGAGATAATGTGACTTGCCCAAGGTCAAGGAGGTGGTCAGAATTAGGACTTGAACCCGGGTCTGCCCGATGCAGAGTTTGAACCACATGATCAGGGAGCAAGCACTGCGTTGCAAGAATGAGGCTGCATTAGGGCCTTCCAGACGGGGGCTCCGAGCAGCTGGTTCATGAGGTGGGGTCCCCCATGGTTACCTGGGATGGCGACCAAGTTCTGCAGCTCCTGCTTCAAGTCCATGATGTCGTTGCAGAGCTGGATGTCATCCATCCTGGGGAAAGAGGACAGCACACAACAGCAGGTTACATCAACAGGACGTTCTACACCCCGAGCACCACCCTGGTTTCAACAAAGAGGGCTAAGGGGGGAGTTCTGTCCTCTGTAAAGCCCACACACGCTCTTTAGAAGTTTTACACCAAAAGTAAAAACAAACAACAAAACAAACTGCCCTTTATCCCATGACTTAGAAATGATCAATCACAGTTAATAACACCTTGATAGAGTTCCTTCCAGTCTTCCCATGGCTGGCTTTTGTTGGCATACATGGGAGACTTCATGCTGTGGGTTCAGTGTTTTCCTTTTTCAGCTATGTGAAAAGCTTTTAAACATTACAGAAATTCACCATATAGACAGAAAATCTCCCTCTGTCCTTTAGAGAAAACCATTGTCAGTGGTTTGTTATCTGTTCCTCCAGATTGAAAAAAATGTTTATGCTTATACTACCAAAGATGACACTGTCATTCATGCACAAAAAACGTTTTGCAATTTACTTTTTTTAACTTAATGATATGTCTTGGGCATCTGTCCATGTCAGGATATGCACATCTCATTTTTAATGACTACATAGTATTCCATTATATTGATATACAGCAATTTATTTAACCATTCCCCCCATTCATAGGTATTAGACTTATTTCCAGATATATTCTAGGATAGATTCCTAGAAATAAAGGAATTCCTAGCTAAGTCAATTTCCAGAAATGCAATTGGAGGGTTAAGTGACATGAACATTTTAATAGGAATTTCCAAACTGTCCTCCAGAGGGACCGTGCATGACATTCCCACCAACAGTGTGAAAGGAAGCTCACCCCTATAAACTCAGCAATTGGGTTGCATATACAATTTCGCATTATGTATTTCATGTGTGTGTGTTGCAATATTAACTCATCTTACTGTAAACAACATTTGTAATGGCTGCCTGGAATTTCACCAAGTAGATTTATCAGAGCAGTTTTAATTATGCCCTTTTTTTGTGTGTGTGCCACACTGCACGGCTGTGGGATCTTAGTTCCCTCACCAGGGATCAAACCCTGGCCCCGGCAGTGAGAGCACCAAGTGCTACTGGACTCCCAGGGAATTCCCTATGCCTTTATCTTGATTACTTAGGTGGGCTTTTTGAGTTGTTTGTGTTATTTTAGCCGCGTTAGGATGAACATGGATTCACCTAAGGCTTTTCTTTCGTGTTGGATTATTTGGGGTGGGGGCTACTGATTTTCAGAAGTAGAACCACTGAGTACAAAGGGTATGACATGTCTATGGCCATTGAGACATATTTCCAAATAGCTTCCCCATGGGGTGTGTGTGTGCCTTCATTCTGCATGTCTTTATTGAGCATTTACTACATTCACCAATGACATAGGCTCCAGGGATGCACCAGCTCCCCTGCCCTCATGAGCTGAAATTTAATCAGGAGAGACAGAGGGTGAACACAAATACAACAGAACGTCAGATGCTCTGAAGAGTGAAGCAGGTGAGGGGATGGAGTGGACCAGTTTGGACACATCAACCTTCTGTCCCAGAAAGAGATGGAGGAAAGCATGAATATTCTCAAAAGGCTCCACTGAGTCTGCACAGCAAGTAGGGGCAGGACCAGGACCAGAAATCGATTTGTCTGAATCCACTGATCTTTCTGCCTCCTTCCTTGGCGTCTTCACCAAGAACCTGATCTCCATTCAGAAGTGCCATCCACAGACCAGCTTGGGGCCCCCTGCCCTGCCCGTGTGACCCCCAGCATCCCAGCTTTCAGGACGAGTGGCAGTAATGTCTCGCTTCAGCCTGCATCTCCTGCTCCTGTTGCCAGAGGCAGGCACTCCAAGCGCTTGTCAAACCCTGCCCTGGAATGTCCTAGCAGGTGGCAGCTGACACAAATGAGCTTGGGGGATTTGCCAGAAGGGTACAAGCTGTTCCCCTGGGTTTCTATCTGCGATCCTTCAACCAGAGGTGCTCCAGAATCCTTTTCCACATCTAGCGTGGAGATGAGGCTCCATGAGTGGTTCTTAAGGAGGATGATTTTGGTCCCTGGGGGCATTTGGCAACGTCTGGAGACATATTTGTTGTTACCGCTGGGTATGTGGGGGGATTGCTACTGGCATCTAGTGGGTAGAGTCCAGGGATGTTCCAAAACATCCTACAATGCACAGGGCAGCCCGCCTCAGTAGAGAATTACCTGGTTCAAAATGCCAATCATGATGAAGTTGAGAAATCTTGGGTTATAACCACAGAATTGACACAGGTACCTGATAGATACTTTTTGAAAGATGAGAGAAGGAAAGATGATGAAAGAACAAAAGAGCGACAGGTAATGTTAGAAGCAAGAGTATTGGCACCAAACATCTCTAGTTCAAAGGGGCCGTGTGCCAGAAATTCTTCTCTGAGTCTAACTTTCCTCATCTTTGAAATAGGAATTATAATAGTACAGCTTTCTAGGATTATTATGCATGTCAGGCACTGAGCACGTGTCTGGGACATACACAGTACAATGCTCAGTAAATCATATCTGTTGCTATTATTAGCCGTTAGAAAGAGGCAGGGGGGAAAAGAAAGAGAAAATGATGCTGGATAAGCAGGGTATTTGAACAAATCGAGCTAACGTTCAACCTTAAAACAACTTTTAAAAATTATATTCCTCTCTATAAAATTTTTAAAATAAAATTCTTATCTGATTGCAGAACAGATTCCTGATCATTGTAGAAATTTTGGAAAATACAAACGAGTACAAAGAAGGAACTAAGATTACACATAACCTTGATCCACGTGCACCAGAGGCCACTGTTCCACTCCGAGTGTTTGGGTGAATCTCACACCAGTCTTCTTCCTACATGTAACCCAGGTGTGGCGGGCTTGCCCTGGGGGGCCTTCACCCTTTGTCCATCTCGAAACTGCACTTAGCATGTTTTGAGTCCACCCAAGCACATCCAAATTCACCCCACATTAACAAGCAAGGTGAAATTCTTGTGACGCTCTCACAGAGAGGCATGCGTCAGAACCCCATTAAGATTCCTAGTAGATAGCACTGTTGTTTTCCTCAGATTTCTCTCTTGTCGCCAGCTTTCCATCTCTTCTTTCTCTCTCTTCCTCTTCCACACGCCTCGTGGTCCTCGGATCTGTCACCTACAAATTGGCACTTGCCATCTACCTCTACAAGGATTAAATTATGAGCCGTTGTAGCAGCTGACCTTCGACACCCCCTGAAAGGAGTTCAGGGTAGAGATCAGAAACGAAGCACTCTGTGCTCTGGGAAAAACTGGCAGAACAGGTCTTCAGATAGTTGGATATTTTCAGGAGATGATTTTATGAGCCCAATCTTGCATCTCCTCATATCTAGAAAAGCACTAAAATCCTTCATGGTGACGTCTGCTCCTCGTGACTAGCAGTAACTTTCACAAGACTAGCAGAAACCTTCTGCAAAAAATATGTGCTTGACTGCATGTACTCCCCCTTCACCAAAATCACGTATATACTGACCTTCCCCCCCCTACCTTTTTGGAGCAGTTTCTCAGAGCTATCTGAAACGCTGTCTCCCGGGCCATAGTCCTCATTTTGCCCCCAGTAAATCTTAACTCACAACTCTCACCTCTCACCCACACCTCTGTTTCCTCAGATATAGGATGAGGGGTTTCAAGGATCCTGGGAGCCCTGTTCTGCTAGCATTTAGAGGTGATAACTTGCTTTAGACCCTGCCGGACCTGAGTGCGGGTATCAGTTCCACCGCTGACTGGCTGTACTACTTGGGTGAGTCCTTTCACTGCTTTCATTGGTCTCAGTGCTCTCACTGTTGAAAAGGAATCATTCCTTTGTCCTGGGGTTGTATGAGAATGAAATAACCTTATCTGTGTAGATCAGGCAGCCCTATGCTTAGCACAAACATAGTAAGTGCAAAGGAAAGGCTACTTCTGTCCACCCTTCTGCCCTGGGTAAGGAGGTGAGCGGCTAGGCTGCCAGCTGGCAGACACTCCTGAAAACTCTTAGCCAACATTCGTGCATCGAAGAATGAATCTCACTTTCTGTGCTACTTCAATTTCCTCCAACCTAATGGCACTGAGATGGTGAGTGTGTGCATTTGTTTGGTGTTCTTGGATTAATGAGCTTAAACACTGTCCCTGGGGGAGAATAAGTGTTGAGACATCTCCAGGGAGACCCTGGGCTCAGTCATCTCTCAGCATCACGCTGGGGACCAAGCGACCAGAGAGATACCTGCCACACGGGCTCAGGTGACACATCCATGAAAGGGACACCTTTATGACACGTCACAGAAGGCCTGTTTTCTCCCCGTGGCACATTTATGGTCTGCGTGTTAACTGGCTTCTCCCTTGATTGTAATCAGACCCTCATCCGGGAGGGGACACTGTTCCTAAAAGAATGTCACCTCCCTCAAGCATGGATTACTCTTCTCTCCCCCAGGTTTTTCTAGATCATCTCTGTTTGGATTCAGAAAAATTACTAATACTGAAAAACTCATCAAGTGGAACTCTTGGGGTTTGTGCCCTTTTCTGTGTGTATGCTGCATGTCAATTACAAGTTTCCCTGAAAAAATTACCAACAATATTTTTTGCTTTTGTTTTAGACCTAAAAGGGTACTTTTGGTCCTTTAAAAATTATACACATATTAAAGACAGCCTCCCTGTAAAAATGTCAAACAACACAGAAGCATAGTAGTAGCTGGCATTTATTAATGTTTTCATACTATGGGCGCCAGATTCTGGGCTAAGCATTTTATAAAAATCATCTCAATTAATTCTCACAGCAACCCTATCAGGTGAGTATTATCATTATCATCCCTTGGATGGTGTTAGGAACTTGCTCAAGGCCGAAGAGTAAGTAATAGGAACTTGAACCCAGGCAGTCTGACCTCTCAGGTGGGAATGTTAGAGAACTCTTGACCGAAACCACCAGCCTTGGCCAGGCCTCGCTTGCCTGAGTTTTCTCACAGCAGGAGGTCCCAATAAGGAACATGGCACTGCCACCCAAATCTAACGGGAGAATTCGGGAGGGGCCAAAAGAGGGAGGAGACGACCAACCTCCCAGAGTCCTTTGCGCTGGAATCCATCTTGGCTGAGAGAGACGCATGCCACCAGGAAGGACCCTGAGTCAGACCAACTATGGGCCAAGCAAGATGACCGGCCAGAGACAACCAGAAACTAACCCCATCACCATAAAACCCGAGGCTGCGAGCCACGTGGCAGAGCAGTTCTCCTGGGTTCCCTCACCTGCTGCTCTCCACTCGGGCGCCCCTTCCCAATAAAGTCTCTTGCTTTGTCAGCCCGTGTGTCTCCTCGGACAATTCGTTTCCTAGTGTTAGACAAGAGCCCACTCTCGAGCCCTGGAAGGGGTCCCCCTTCCTGCAACAGGAATATCAAAGTCCCATCTCATATGGTGGTTGGAGTTCAGGGAAGATAGAGACCAGAGTAGTTTGGGGGAAGGTTTCTCGGTGCCACTTATGGGAGGGGCACAGCCTGGATGGTCACAGAGAAGGCTCCCAGGCACTCAGGCAGAGGGGGCAGCTCAAACACTGACTGTAGAAAGGAGTGTGATATCAGTGTTATGTGACAGGGAAGAGTCCACTGAAATATTGGTGACATACAGGTCTTGGTTATGAAGGACTTGACATGGGAGCCATCTTAGGTTCTAGAGTGAGAGCATGGCAGGGCTATATGTCTATGAAAGCCAGTTTGGCAGACATGGTGACCAGTATGTACACAGCAAGGAGAAAGAGCATCCTCACGCTAAACTTTCTGTTTAAGGTGCTCAAGGGACTTCCTGGAAGTTGTGTTTGTGCTTGAATCTCCAGTGGGGTCAACAAACTATGGCCCATGGGCCAAACCTGACTCCCTGCCTGCTCTGTTGGAATCCATGAGATAAGAATGGTTTTCACATTTTTAAATGGTTGGGGAAAAAATCAAAAGAAGAAGAACATTACTGGACACATGAAAATTATATGAAATTCAAAGTTCAGTGTCTATAAAAAATGTTTTATTGGAACACAGCTGTGCCCGTTCATTTACCTACCGTCTGTGGCTGATTTCACCCTACAATGGCTGAGTTGAGTAATGACGACGGAGACCATATGGCCCAAAGTCTAAAATTTTCACTAGCTGGCCCTTTATAGAAAAATTTCATCCTGATCCTAATCTTTGGGGAAAAAACTTGGAAAGTAATCAGAGACTAACCGAGTTCTTGGAGATGGAAGAGCTCTCACCTTATACGGATGAAGAAGTAAATGCCCAGAGAGGGGAATATTGATCACTGAGTCATTGATTTGCTGAGTTGTCCAATAAATCAATCATCTAGACAACCTAGATGATTATTGACAGCCTACTATGTGCCGGCTTCCTGCCTCAATTTTCACTTCTGAGAGACATCAGGAATCAAGCTGGCTAAGGTTCCTGGCCACGGGGTGGGCCCACGGGGCTCTCAACCACCTGACGCTTTGACTGAGGGCCCAGCCTGCTTTCTCCTCTGGGCACCAGTAGGGGATTAAGTTGTGCGCAGTGAATATGAGGTCAGCCAACAGATTTCCTGCAGCACCTGCTAATGTGATCTGGCAGTTTCTGCTAGGGCATTTGTCCTTCACATCCTTCCCTTCACTAAGGACATACTAATTTTTGTGATTTCATGTATTTTCTACTTTTATTCCCCTAATCTCTTGCCAAGAAGAGTGCTTAGACTGAGACACGTAAGTCATCCCCTTGGATGGCTCAGCAAGCTGTGAAGGGTTCTGGTCCTGGGTTTCCCTAATCCTAGCCCTGAGGCTCTCGGCTGAGTGGTCCACAAAGAATTAAAGATGTAGACAAAGATTAAACTCCAAACAGGTAAGACAGAGAGATGAAGGGAGAGGGAAAAAGGAAAAGGAGGAGGATGAGGAGGAGGAAGAGGAGGGAGGAGGGGGGGGGAGGGGTAGGAGGAGGGGAGGAGAGGAGGGGGAGGAAAGAGAAAAGAGAGGAGAAGAGAGAAGAGAAAAGGAAACACCATGAATGTCCAACAATAGGGCATCAGTTATGTACATTACTTTCCAACGATACAAGGAAGAACTCTGCAACCGTTTAAAAGTTATTGCTGGACAGGGACTTCCCTGGTGGTGCAGGGGTTAAGACTCTGCACTTCCAATGCAGGGGCCCGGGTTCAATCCCTGATCAAGGAACTAGATCCCACATGCATGCCACAACTAAGGAGCCCACCTGCCACAACTAAGAAGCCTGCCTGCCGCAACTAAGACCTGGTGCAACCAAATAAATAAATAAATAAAAGTTATTGCTGGCCAGGCTGCAGTGTTTTCTCAAGAGGACCCCCGGAGAAAATACAACCAACACAGAATGGATGTGGTAAGACACGAAGGGTTCCCAGAGTCAACAAGCAAAAACAGAGGATGCCCAGTTATAGTCGGATTTCAGATAAATATGGAATCATTTTTAGCATAAGAATGCCACGTGTGATCTTTGGAACATGCCTATCCTAAAAAACAATCTGTTATTGATCTGAAATTCAGATCTAACCGGGTGTCCTGCGTTTTCTCTGCAATCCTACAAGAAGAGGGAGGCCAGACTCTGGATTTCAGCCTTATCACCTAAACCATCGTTAGCCCATGGGGCCTGCTCTGTGCAGGGCAGGAGGGAGATCTCCTTCAGCCACAAGGTTAGAATAGTGGCCTCATCTCCCAGCCTGATCCCTCTCCGTTCCCCCTGGACAGTCCTCCGTTGACAACTTCGAAGTTATGTGGGAATTTGAGAAGACACAGGAGAAATAGCAAATACGGCCAGTGGACTGATGAGAGTAGAAAACTGGGGACAATGTGGAAACGTATGTCAGGGGCCTTGAAAACATTTAAACTCTAGTCTAGTGATTCCATTTCTGGGATTTCATCCTAGGGAGATAATTAAGGGCACCATAAAGATTTAGCTATGATTATGTGCAACACAGCCTTGTTTGCAATAGCAAAACACTGGAAGCAACATAATTGTCAACAATAACAGAGGGCCGCTTAAATAAAGGATGGGATGTGTGCATAACGAAATTCTACCCAGGTATTAAAAATGATGCTCAAAAGAGATGTTATTGATACAAGAGAATAAACCATATCAAAAAGTGGTTAAGAAATGTTAGGATCCAATTTTGCAAAATACAGATGCTTAGAAAAAAGACAGGAAGACTTCATTCAAAATGTTACATTTGATTATTTTGAGGGATTTTTTTTTTTTTTTTTTGACTGTGCCACGCAGCTTGTGGGATCTTAGTTCCCTGACCAGGGATTGAACACATGCCCTCGACAGTAAAAGTGCAGAGTCCTAACCACTGGACCGCCAGGGAATTCTCTTGAAGGAATTTTTATTTCCTTCATCGGCTTCTCTGTATTTTAAATTTTTGTTTGTTTTTTTCAACATGCATGTATTATCTGGATGATTTTTAAAGTTTTTTGTTTTTTGTTTTAAATTACCATGGGCCACTCCATGGCCGGTCACTATAGCTGCAGCAGAAGGCCCTCTGTGCCCTTGTCTCTCGAGCCTCATTTCTAGCCATAGAGCCTGCATTTCGGGCTAGCAGCCCGCCTGCATGCCTGTGTGATCCCGACATGCACCCTTCAAGCCTTTGCTCCCTTCAACGCATCCCTCACGTGGAACACTTTTGTTTCAGTCTAATTCCTACGCAGCCTTCGGGACGGCCCCAGCATCTCCTTCCAGAGTCTTCCTGATGCTCCCAGGCTGCATCACGTCCTCTTCCTTCAGCTGCACAGCCCCTCACCCCCCTGATAATCATCTGGGCACTTGTGTTTATCCCTAAATAGACTGCACCCTTTAAGGGGCTTTGCCTCTTCGCTCTGTGATTCTAACACGTCACACATGCCTGACACATCGCATTAAATACGTGATGAAGAGAGGAAGGCACGCTGGCGGGCGGGCACGGAGGAGGACACATTGTCCTGGACATTTATTGAAACAAGGCCTCAAGACTGCAAGTGCAGATGGAAAATTCTCAAACCCCATGATAGAGACCCCACCAGGGTAATAGCATCTATCAAAGGCGGTGAGTCATCCCCAGAGAAATCCAATTAAACATCCGTATTTCAAGTGATCCTGCTCTGCATTCTGCTATCAATACCGTTTCTATTCTGAGCTCTCTCAGCATTTGGGCCTCTTGTGCCTTCCATTGTCTGATCCCTGCTGAGTTCCTGCCAGAGCGACCAAGTCTTCTCCCCCAAACCTTCCCTCCCACTCCCAAGTTCATCTTTCTTTCCTGCTGACACTAACAAAAGCTAACATGCATTTGAGCAGTTCCCAGGGGTCAGGAACGGGGTCCAGCTCCATCTCTTTAAATCCTCACTATCTATAGGACAGGTATTATCATTCTCAACTTTACAGAAGGCTCAGAGAGGTTAAGTACATCACCCAAGATCACACAGCTGGCAAGGGATGAAGGCAAGATTTGAAAGAAGACAGTTTGACTCCAGAGCCCTGACAATCACCACTACGACAAACTGCCTAGAAATGTCACCCAGATGTACCAGGTTGTCCCCTTCTACCCTAGTACCCCCATCCTTTGCCCCGTCCTTGCTGTCAGGAGCCTTTTAAAATACTTTCAACCACTGGCCATTCCAAAAGGTGAGCTTTCTTGGGTGATGGGTTTAGCCCCATCCCGTAATTTCCATTAGCCGTCAAATCTACCTCAATATTTTAAAGTGTTTTTGAAAAAATAAACCAAAATGAATAAACATCAAAATGTTTTTGAGATGGGCAATAGACATTTTCCCCAGTTTTGTGTAAAGTTCAAGTAAAAAAAAACTCTTGGGAGAAAATCAGGTGATTTTTATTGATCTCTACCACACAATCAATAAAAAACTGTGGGCCTGCTATTGGAAATGCAGCCTTCAGATAAATCCCCTGATGCCGCCTTGTGATCAGACTGCTGGCTGGAAGCGCCTCCTATATAGGAATTCTAAAGTTGTCATTCCTTGCATCTGAGCATCTAACGAGAGAAGGAAAAAATCTTAGAAACACAATCTGCAAACCCCAAGCCCCAGGAAAGGCTCCCCGCCCAAAAGGTAGCCTGTGGATTTGGCCGCACTGTCCATACTCTTAGCTTAGCCCTGCTCCTCCTATGAAAACACCGCACCCCTCTGTAAGCCCTGGATTATCTACAATCACCACCCACAATTTCCCTTAGGCTCACTGCACCATCAAAAGCAGATCTGCTTTTGATGATAAGCACATTGACATTTAAATCACCCTCATGTTTATTCAGCACCAGTGATTAGTGGCCTTCTTTGTATGGAAGCAGGATCCCAGGGCTTGGCAAACCACAAAGAAACAGCAAGTTTCCTCTGCTGGATCCTCCAAAGCCAGGACAGGGCAGGGGTGTAAACAGTGGTGCTTCTGGCAAATATTTAACGACTGGCCGGGAGTTGGGGAGGGAGGGAGAAGCCTTGGGTTGTGTCATTTGCCAATATCCATGGTGTAAATAGTCCCACCACGGCAGGTTTGGCAAGATTCCTGAATATCACTGGCTAGACCCGACAGGTAGGCAAACTGGAGAATGCCTCTTTAACATTATTTTTTAAATTTTTTTTTAAAACTACTTTGTCGATTTTTTAGTTTTTATTTATTTATTTTTTTATTTTTATTTGGTTGCACTGGCTCCTTAGTTGCGGCACACAGGCTCCTTAGTTGCGGCACACAGGCTCCTTAGTTGTGGCATGCGTGTGGGATCTAGTTCCCTGACCAGGGATCAAACCCTGGTCCCCTGCGCCACCAGGGAAGTCCTTAACATTCTTTAAATATTAATTCAACATTTATTTAAAAGAGAAGCTGAGTGCTGTGTGGGGTAAAGATTATCGGTGGCGATGATGGTGATGATGATGATGATATGATGATAATGATGATTTTAGCTACTGTTTATTTAGAATTTACTGTGTGATAGGCATTAAGTGCTTTATACAGATTATCTCAGTTAATTCCTACATGGGTTATAATAACCCTTCAAGGTGGATACTATGTGATCATCTCTCTTTTATAGATGAAGATCCTGAAGCTTCTAGAGTTTAAGTGGCTCAACCAGAATCACACAGCCAGTTAATTGGTGGCGCCAGGATGCTAATCTAAGTAGTGCCACCAGAGTGCCCAGGTTAAAGTAGTGAGAAGTCTCTCCTTTACTGTTCAAAGAAATTCAGCTCTGACACCAATTCAGCATAACCCTCTTCAAAAATACAAAAATCCTGTAGATAGCACGACTCACTCTATTTAGAAGGCTGTTTACAGACCATCTCCTGTTACATACTGACAAATGACCCTTTGGAGTGCCACAGAGCAGGACCCTATGGGGCCTTCCCAGGACAGGACCCCTCCCCCACCCCATGACCTCCACCTGCTTCTTGTTTGTAGTAAAACTTTAGCCTCCTAGGCCTTCCCCAAGTTCCAAAGAATAAACTTAGAGAAGTGAGAAAATGCAGAAACAAAGGAAAACAAGTCAAGACAAAATAATCATAGTTTAGCCACGAAACAAAGTCAAGAACCTTTAGTTCCTTCTCAAGGGCTCTAGATAATATCCTGAGCCATGTCCTTGAGCTGTTTTGCAGATACTGGAACCCCCACCAGGTGGAGGAAGTTAACTGTATGATGCCCACAAGCCTGTATACCCCAGATCTGTGGGAACAAGAAGGTTGATGATGTTGACTCCCGATTACCTCACCACCAACCAATCAGAAGAATGTCCACGAGCTGATCATGTATGTACCCCACAACCGCCGTCCCTCACCCTGTCTTTAAAAACCTTTCCCTGAAAGCCATCAGGGAGTTCGGGTCTTTTAAGTACTAGCTGGCCTGGACTCCTTGCTTGGCATTTGCAATAAATGCTCCACTTTCCTTCACCGTGACCTGGTGTCAGTAGATTGGCTTCACTGCATGCAAGCGAGCAGACCCAAGTTGGGTTTGGTAACAGAGGAAGTCTCGCTCTTATAATGGACAAAAGTTGGAATTTTTGGTTGCTTAACACCCAAACTCTAGTTTTGGGGGAACCCTTCATTGTGTCAGTCCTCATTAGAAAAGTTAAAAAAGGGAGCACTCTCTCTTCCTCACACTCACCTAACCAGAAGATCCTGCCCAAGACCACTGAGCAAATGACACAGAGATGAAAGGATGGTGAGGCTGGATCTGTGATGTCCAGCAACAATGGTGGTGGCATCCTGGCCAGACTGGTCCTGTGGCTAGCCTCTGGAGCTCTCTGGATTCCTACCCATTTACCAAGCCTGGTCCTTAAGACTACCTTTGGTTCTATGAGCCCCCCTCCCACCCAACCCCACCCCTAGCCTTCCCGTAAATCTTTTTCTTTGCTTGAGTCAGGCAGCGTTGATTTCTGTTTTTTGCAGCCAAGTACCCTAACTGAAACAAGCTTCTCTCCCAAGCAGCTCCTGCCTCTGAGGGAAGTGCTGATGGGGACAACTTTCTCCATCTTATGTCACTTTAGTGAGTCTGCAGATACCTGGACACCTGGCTAGCTTGCCCCTTAATTCAATTCTGGACAGAAAGATATCAGTAAGAGGGTATTACGAAGGGCTTAGGATAAGACTTGGGCTTGTGTTAGGTGCTTTGGGGGATGGTTTAAAGGAAGTGGGCATTTACTCTGGATTGGATGTCATCAGGAAGTGGGGGGAATTCTCTGATAGGGCATCTTAATTCTTAGCCATAAAATGAGAACAGAGTGAGGCTAAAGCTGCGATTGGTAAAGAAGCAGCTGCAGTCGCTCAGATGAACCAGGATATGGAGATGTTTGGTCATATTTACGGTTTGGACAATGTTCACAACTTATTCACTTTCAGACATACTTGTGAAGTTGTCTTGTCTTGGTCTTGATCTATCTCGGTCTTAGAATGGCCTCATCTGATACTGGCAATCTGAAAAATTGTTTATGTTCAACAGAACACCTTGGCCTAGAGAAGAGCTAACTTATATACTTATTATAAAAGTAGGAAATCCTTGACTCTAGGGACCAGTCCCACCCACTTTCATCTTCCCCGCAGTGCTCTGCTCTGCACGGTGCCTGGCATGCAGAATGTTCTCTGTGAGTGCTGGCTGAACTCAATTATGGGCCCAGGGAACTTGGGACCTGGCTCTATGAGGACCATGCTGAAGCGTAGTTTCAAAATTTAAACACGTGACTCATACACCTAGAGAATGAACACTTGTCAAAAATGTATTTAACCCATTAAAGAGGGAACCAATAAGATGGTAAAGCTCATTCCCAGAGCATTTAAGGAACTGAATTTGAAACAGGAGGGAAGGGGGCAGGACACAACCTCTAAAAGAATGACATAGCCCTTGAGGATACGACATAAACTGGTTAGAACCAACTAGGTCCAAGATGGTGGAAGATTCACCTTCCAGTGGACCCTGAGCCTCATTATATGCTCATTGTAATACATTAGCTAAACGACACACCCACGGGCGCCATGGCAGTTCTGAGGCCGAATATAAAAAAGGTCAAAAAGTGGGCAGTGGCCCAGTTCCTTGAAATTTCTGCCCCTTCCCTGAAATAGTTGGAATAATCCTCCCACTCATTAGCCTCTGAAATTACCCAGCCCATAAAAACTAACCACCCCATACACTGCCTCCAGAACTCTGAGGTGGGCGCCTGCTTTAGTTGTCAGCTGTCCCAAGAGCCCTCCAGAGTCCAGAGAATGAAGAGCTTTATCTTTCCTGAGAAGGACTGTCTCAGATTTTAGCTTGTGTGTTTGGGGCTGTGGCTCTACAGCGATGGTTCTTAAAGAGCCCTCACCCATTTGTCCTCTTTCCTCTGACATGCAGCTCCTGGGCAGGGATGAGGCAGTTACTAGACCAGGCCTTGGGTCAGTGCCTCATCTTGCCATGTCCTGGCCAGGCCAGGATCGGGCACCAAGTGGCCTCCTCTAGCACCGTGGGCCATGGGAGTTCACACCAGCAGTTTGCCTTTTAGAAGAAGTGCTTCTAGCTCTACTTTTAACATTCCCTCTCACTTCTGTACTGACATGTCACCTTTCTGGATTGCCAGGTTTGAGGAATAACTGGTGTTGGTGGTGTGTAACATGATTTCTGTGTCAAGGGGCACGTACCCTGGTTTCTCTCTTGGTTGCTGGCAAATTCTGAGCTACAGGGAAATGCACTGAGTATGAATGTTCTTGTCCGCGATTCCTCCCTTAGACGATGTAGATGCCGATGGCAGTCGATCTATTGTAAATATATACATATAGATGCAGTTAAGCACTTCCAGGTGGGTTGCATAAGAATCAGGTCCTTAAATACCTCCCAATCTGATGAAATGATAGAAAGGAATAAAGAAACATTTCCCAGAATGGAGGAATACATTTATTTTTTTAATTTATTTTTGTCCAAGCGGTGAGCTAATGGTGGTGTTGCTTCTTTGCATGTGATCAGTGTGAACGTTCAGGTGCTTTTCATGGGACATTTGTGAGCCACAAATATGAAGTTGCCATTTGAATTCAGTCAGGCTCCCGGGTGGTGTCAGCCACGGTCTGTCAGGTGAGGGAGAAAGGGACTGGGGCTCCCTCCCAGTGCCAAACACAAGCAGACAGCACACCCTGACTCTCCTGTGCCCTCAAGCAGCATGCTAAGGACAGTTCTGTGGCCTGGGGCATCCATGTCACAGTATAGGATTGCTGTTCAGGTGTTTTGTACCCCTTTCTTTTCTGATGTCTCCTTTTTTTGTACCAATTCAGCTGGGAGAACCTTAGCCAATGCTGGAAGTGTGATTGAAGTACCTCTCTTTTGTGACTCTTGTACAGCTTAATGTGCAATAAAGGAAAAGTTATATCTGTAAAAAAACAAAAAACAAAAAAACTAACCACCCCATATTTTGGGGCCTCTCGCCTTCTGAGATGGCCCACACTCTGCCTGTGCAGCGTGTTTCTCCCTTGGCCGCTCTTACTTTCTGAGATGACCCCATGCCCCGGGGCTGCTCTTGCTTTTTGAGACACACCACATTCTGTCTATGGAATGTGTATCTCTCTAAATAAATCCACTTCTTACCTATTACTTTGTCTCTCATTGAATTCTTTCTACAACGAGACATCAAGAACCTGAGCTTCATTAAAGTCCTGAGACCAGGTGTGTGATCTCAATTAAAAGGCAGTGGGGGGCTTCCCTGGTGGCGCAGTGGTTGAGAATCTGCCTGCCAATGCAGGGGACACGGGTTTGAGCCCTGGTCTGGGAAGATCCCACATGCCGCGGAACAACTAGACCCGTGAGCCACAACTACTGAGCCTGCGCGTCTGGAGCCTGTGCTCCGCAACAAGAGAGGCCGCGATAGTGAGAGGCCCGCGCACCGCGACGAAGAGTGGCCCCCGCTTGCCACAACTAGAGAAAGCCCTCGCACAGAAACGAAGACCCAACACAGCCAAAAATAAAAATTAATTAATAAATTAATTTTAAAAAAAAGGCAGTGGGTTCAAGTCCCAATCTGGGTTGTGCGGTTTCAGATTCATGGGTACTCTTTAATAAGAATCTTAGAATAAGATTGCTAGGTTAGACAGAGAGATGGTTAACAGCCTCTAGGGCAATAAAACCATAACCTTTAGGGTTAGCTTTTTGAGTGGACAAAATCTACATGTCAACATGTAATTTCATAGTGTCAGTGGTCTAATCAAATAGTAAATAACCCGGTCAAATACGTGGACACCCTCCCACATGATTAAATAATACTTGGGCAGGTCATTAAACAATGCCCCAGTATGACATGGAAAGGACATGCTTGCCCCACCCGCTTCCCTTACTTCTAATTTTTAGTTAATTTTTATTTAAAAAGCATAATAAAAGACTCTCATGGCTTCTTAGGAACACATTCAGCTGACATTTTTTCCCCACTACTTCATATCTAGCAATTTCCCATGTAGCAGTGGCATCATGGCTAACATTCATTGAATAATTACTGTGGTAAGTTATTTATATGGCTTATCTCATCTACTTTTTACCAAAGAATCCCTAGGAGGTAATTAATTCTGAGGAAAACAAGTGTGGTATAATAAAAAATATCTCTTTGGTCTTTGTCCCTGCTTCCTGGCACAGAACTCCTAAAACCCTTGGAATTTCCTGAGTGATAAGTGTAACTTTTGTTATTCATAACAATCTGCTCTGGCACAAACACCTGAGTTTACATCAGTGTGATTTAGATGGGACCCCCAGATAGCTTCAGGTGGGGGCCAGTCACCATGTAAGCAGACAGGGTAGGAGGCATCCTGGAGAAGGGGAACCAGGCACCACGGCTGTCTTGACAGAAGAGAAGCCATTTTGGGCCGAAGCCATTTTGTGATCTAAGCCTGGCCACAGTGCTTGTCCTTGAACAGGTCTCAGTAATTAATGATCTTAAGGGAACAAAAGAATGCAGAAGCAAAGGACTGTTATCAGGCAAGAGAAGTAACAATAGCAAAGATACTGTATCAGTTGTAAAGCCTCCCAGTTGTTTCAGTGGTAAAGATTAGCCTGAAGCGCTCAACCACCAGATCAGCTGGAACCTGAGGGATGATGATGGTGACCTTTTCTGACCCTCATGACCTCAATCAACTGAAGCTTGGACTCTGTCCCCGCCCAAGCCCCTTCATGAATATGCATGTACCCTTAGCTTAAAACTTGTCCGATTTTGCTGTTGGGGAGGCACTGCTTTGGGAAAGATCCCAAGTGCTCTCCTTACAAGTAGTAATAAATCCTTCCTTCTCCCCATCTTTGGCTTGGTTGTGTCTTTTGGCTCGACACCCACCAAGAGGCAAACTCAGTTTTTCAGGTAACACCAAAGAGACCAAACACGTGATTAAAAAAGGCGGGCACTTCCAGCCCCAAAGAGATGGGATGGAGACTGAGTTATAAAAACTCTTGAACAGGGCTTCCCTGGTGGCGCAGTGGTTGAGAATCTGCCTGCCAATGCAGGGGACACGGGTTCGAGCCCTGGTCTGGGAGGATCCCACATGCCGCGGAGCAACTAGGCCCGTGAGCCACAATTACTGAGCCTGCGCGTCTGGAGCCTGTGCTCCGAAACAAGAGAGGCCGTGATAGTGAGAGGCCCGCGCACCGCGATGAAGAGTGGCCCCCACTTGCCGCAACTAGAGAAAGCCCTCGCACAGCCATAAATAAAAATTTTGAACAGTGAGATTTGGGGGGTTTCTGGGTTAGGGGGCACAGTGATGTGCTGGGAAGATGCTGTGCGCTGAAAGGGGAGGGAAGCTCTGCACACACACACACCCCTCCCCCACACCTTGCCCAAATGCACCTCCTCCACTTGGCTCTTCCAGAATTGTAGCCTTTATAATGAACCTGTAAACGGAAGTAAAATGCTTTCCTGAGTTCTGTGAATCATTCTAGCAAACTACTGAACCTTGCGTGTGTGTGTGTGGCGGGGGGAGGTCACAGGAACCCCCAAATTTGTAGTTGTAAGGGCCGAAGTGTGGGTGGCCTGGGACTGAGACCGGCATCTGAAGCAGGGCAGCCCTCTGGGATGGAGCCCTTTAACTAGTGGGATCAGATCTCAATTCCAGGTCAGCACTGAATTGGATTATTGGATATCCAGTTGGTGTTGGAGAATCAGAAAATCGATGTGTAAAACTGACACATATTTGGTGTCAGAAAGGGTGATAAAGTTAATTCCTATTGAAACAGGAGGGAAGGGGGCAGGGCACAACCTTTGAAAGAATGACATAGCCCAAAGACATGACATAAACTGATTGGAACAAAATGGGTCCAAGATGGCGGACAAGTCAACTTCCACTAGACCTGGAGCCTCAGTATAGGCTCACTGTAACACATCAGCAAGCTAAATGACACACCCACAGGCACCATGACAGTTCCAAGGCCAACCATAAGATCAAAAAGTGGGTGGTGGCCCAATTCCTGGAATGTGCTGCCCCTTCCTGAAATAGCTGGAATACTCCTCCCACTCATTAGTCTATGAAATTACCCACCCCTATAAAAACTGACAACCCCAGACCCTGGTCCCTTTCTCACCTCCTGAGACGGCCCACGCTCTGTCTGTGGAGTGTGCTTCTCTCTAAATAAATCCACTTCTTACCTCTCACTTTGTCTCTCACTGAATTCTTTCTGTGATGAGACCTCAAGAATCTGAGCTTCATTAAGTCCTGAAACCAGGTGTGTGATCTCAGTTGGAAGACTGTGGGTTTTGGCCGGGTTTGAGTCCCAGCTGCGTGGGTTCAAGTCCCAGTCAGGGCTTTGGTTGGGTTCAAGTTCCAATCTGAGGTGCACGGTTTCACTATATCAGGACCCACAAAACGGAGGCCGGCCCAGTGGCCAGGCCCACGTCACACATCTACACTGACAAAAGTCAGTCTGCATTTATGGGAACCCACTGTCAAGGAAACCTAACACACACCAATCACATCCTCCAACTCAGCTTTAGCGAGCTCACCTTACCTTAGAAAATAGGACCTGCTGGGGACTTCCCTGGCGGTCCAGTGGTTAAGACTCTGCGCAGTGCAGGGGGCACAGGTTCGATCTCTGGTCGGGAAACTAAGATCCCACAATCCGCGTGGCCAAAAAAAAAAGAAAAAAGAAAAAGAAAGAAAATAGACCTGCCAGCCTTATAAGGAAATCCTGACCTTCTAGCCACTTATGCCTCTTCTAATGCTCTGTAATGCTCTTGCCCCAAATCCATCGGGAAGAGTGCTTCTCTGCTTGTGAGGCTCTGTACTTTCCCAACTCATGGATTGTTTTCTCTTGAATATAGGACATCAAACTCATTATTAATTGTTTAGTTTTGTCATTGGATGGTGGTGTCAGAAAACATCACACAAAAGAGTTACAGAGAAGTTTAGTGATTTGCCCAAGATCACATAGCTGGTAAGCAAGCCCTTGACCTTAATCATTACCTGTGCTGACTATACCTCCCACCACCCACCAGAGGTGACATTCATATGTCCCTTTGGAGAAAGAAGGCTAGACAATGGCTAAGTCACTGTTTCCTAAACATCGGTCATTTGCATATCACCATGGCAATGTCTGCCAGGTCTCTGGTCTTCTCCACTATTATTTATTCAATAGTTTCCTTTATACTTGACCGCTTACACTGACTTTAATTTTAAAAATTAAAAAAACTTGAATATAAAACTTTTTACAGAACCATAAATGGAAAAACCAATATTTTCCCTTAAAAGACATGAAAAAAAAAATTTTTTTTTTTTTGGCCACAGCTTGTGGCTTGTGGGATCTCAGTTCCCCAACCAGGGATTGAATCCGTGCGCTGCGCAGTGAAAGCGCAGAGCCCTAACCACTGTACCGCCAGAGAGTTCCCGAAAATAAATTCTTAATTAATGCTTTCCCAAATACTACCTAAAATCATTCCAGCGTGTACCCTACTTCAGGAAAAACTGGACCAAATGAATCTCACAATGTCACACAGCCAAAATCTCAACCCAGGTCCCATCTCCAAATCCAGTGCTCTTTCTGCCACAATGCTGATCCCTCGACCACGCCCTGGCTCAGGTTAACTTTGTCAGGGGAGCAAGCAGAGGATGTTTCTCAAGATAACAGAGGAAGGCAGACAACAGATGGCCCGAGGGCTGACTCCTCCAAGCAGTTAATGAAGCCCTGAGCAAGGGTCCCTGGATTTAATCACCAGAGTGCAGTGCAGACCTACTCTAAATTGTTCTAGCAGCAGATGGAGTTTTCCTCCAGAACAGCCCAAGGCCAGTTATGGTTGGCCTAAGGGGCAGTGTTAGCACCTGGAGACAGTGGAACAGAAGCAGATAATCACCATCTTCAAGGCGGAAGGACGGTGCAGAGTTCCCGTGCCATGATCTGGTATAGCTTATGTTGAGCCAAAATGTCAGTTTATTCAGGCATTTTCTAAAGTGTTGCTTTCAAAGCGAAATGTACATCTCACTTGATATCTGGATAAATTCTGTCTTGTTTCAAACTCTAGCTCCTTTCGTAGGCTGCAGAAAGACATAGCTACAAGAGGTACTTACAAGGGACGGGGCTCTATAGTAAGCGCTTTTCACGCATTATTTCATTTACTCCTCAGTCCAATTCTATGAAGCGTGAACTGTTATTGCACCAGGTTTACAGAAAAAGGACCTGAGGGTTACGGTTCTTACAGTTACTTGGTGGTAGAGCGAGGAGTGAATTTCTGCACCGTCCGGTTCTAGAATCCACTTAAACCATTACTGTCCTCTAATCCCCAAATCCCTCTGCCGTTCAGTGAAGAAACTCAGAAATTCCACATCTTCCAACTCTCGGTTTGCTTGTTTGATTTCTTTAAAAAATAAAAATTAGGGACTTCCCTGGCGGTCCAGTGGTTAAGACTCCACGCTCCCAATGCAGGTTCAATCCCTGGTCGAGGAACTAAGATTCCGCAAGCTGCGGGGTTCGGCCAAAAAAAAGGCTAACACAATATTGTAAATTAACTATACGTCAATAAAAATTTTTTTTAAATAAAAATTTAAAAAGAGACCACGTGTTGGTTTTTAGGGGTCAAAAACAGGTGGGCAATGGAATGAATTGAAAGCGAGCATTGCTGAGTGATATAAATTCAGCTTCTGATTAGGAGCTTTTAGAAAGCTTAGAAATGTAGATTTCTTGATAAACACAGCACCGCTTCCAATTAAAGCCTTAATCAATGAATTTCGACTACGGATGTGATGAGGAGGACAACAGATGACACAGAGATTCTCGTGCTCCACGGGAGACCACAAACATACACTTCATTCGGATTCCTATCACGATCTAAGCTCCTGGAGAGAGACCTATTGCCATGCCAAGGAGTCGGGCTAAGGTAGGATGTTATACCTTCTGTCTGAGGCCCATTTTCGTCAAGTAAAAATTGTGGAAAGAAAGCAAGGTGAGTCATCTTCAAGCAGCTGACAGACACCCGGGTTCTTCTATTTCACCCAGGAAAGAGGTGAGGGGACATCTGTGCAGTGGGAGGTCAGGGGAGAATCACCCAAACTGCTTTTAAAACTCTCCAATGGCCAGGCCACACCCTGGACCAATTAAGTCAGAATCTGATAGTGAGACCCGGGCAGCAGCATTTTCTCTAAAGCTCTCCAGGTGATTTCCATTGTGATTCCTTGACTCTGGGTGAGTCAAGGTTGAACCAGTGATCTGGGGGAAATTGCCAGCCAAGGGCAAGATGGACAAGTTTCCCTGGCTCCAGCCACTGGCGGCTTCTGTAAAGGCTCTTGATGCGTATTTTGATGTGTATCTTGATGTGTATCAGGGCTCAATAAGGGAAGCCGAACCAGCGTGAGTTACGGGGCAAGGGATGCATTATAGGAATTAGACCTGTCACAATCGTGGGAGGAGCTGTGGAGGTGGAGGTCAAGGAAGGGGAGGTGAGGGCCAAAGGAGACACCAGCCAGCCCATCTGAGAAGTCAGGCACGTGTAGCTGGCAAGGTGGGGTGGCAGGGGGGCCAAGTGGACGGGTCCTTGCCAGGCTGTTGCCTTGTCTGCCCAGTGTCTAGAAGATACGGGGCCACCGTTGGTCAGGAAGACAAGATGGACCGAAGCAGAGAGTGAGGATGAGCTGGAACTTCTGTACCTGGCTACCTCCATGGTCTAACCATGGTGGCCCTTAAAGAGTCAACACTGCTGCTTCCCTTCTGCCTCCCAGAATCTCCCACCTTTTACTTGGAGCAATGTAGGGAAAGGGATTCTGGGAAGTAGAGTTCTCAGCGTAGCTAAGTTTTCAATAGAACATTCCAGCACAGACTAGAAAGAATAGAAATAAAGATAGGTTAGTAAAGGTGTAAGAAATTGGGGAAATGTTAATACCTTAATAGCTGGTACCCAAGTTCCTCTTGGGGAGGAGATTTTGCTGGGAATCATAGCTTGACAAACACCTGGGGTAGTGTTCCCATGAACCCAAGCATCTTTTGGTGCCATGGCTTCTTGGAAGAAGGTGAAACAGCTCTTCAAGGACAGGGAGAGGAATTTGTCTTACTTGGAATGGAGGGAGCTGAGACAAAGGAGAAGAACAAGGAGGGTGGTGAGATTGGGCCAAGAAAAAGAACTGCCTGGCACAGGGTGGTGAAAAGGACCTTACTAGCCAGGAATGTCAAATGTGGATTTTTTAATTGTTTGCTGTGAAGAGCTCAGTGCAACCCCTTTCGCGATCCTTAGTTCTACAACTCCTCCAATGGGAGTAGCATAGGGCTTTGTTTTGTTTTGTTGTTATGGAAAGTGGTGAAGCATCTGAGTTTCATATCCACACAGATGGGGGTCCAGGACCCAGGAAACCAAGCCTAGGGGCAGAGAGGAACCCGCTGGATATTCACAGACACCATCGCCATGGATTTTGGTTTTCTCCAGGCTGTGGCAACGTGGGTGGGAGGTATTTCTCCAGGGGTCTGGAGAGTAGACACCCAGGGTATAAGAAGATGTGGCATCTTACTACGGTCCCAGTTCAGTGGGGCAGCTTGAGGACTGGAATGGGAATGTCATGGCCAAGTTCATTTTCTGCTTTTGGGGGCCCCAGTCTCCCTTGTTTGCTGCTCTTAAGGCAGTTGTGCTGTCCCTCCCACCGAAGTATGGCTTTCTCTGCTCACCCACAGTCATTGGTTTGCAAATCTCCCATCACCTAACTGGCCCAGTCTCTCTGTATCCCAGGAGAGAGACTCTGATTGGCCCAAGCTAAGCCAATGTGGACCAGTGAGCTCTGGCTTGGAGGAGGGGGACAGGGAGAGGCCGGGAACCCCCCCATGTGGGGCTGGTTCTCTAAGGAGGGGCAGTGGGCTGGGAGGCAACCACTGGCACCGCGTGAACACAGCAGAGCGGGGCTCTGGGGTCAGGCTGTGGAGCTAGAATCCCAGCCCTGCTCAATCTTAGCTGGGTGATCTTGGGCAAGCCTCTTCTGCAAAACTCAATCTCCTCGTATGTAAAATGTGGCTCGTATTAGTAAAAGCTGCCTCATCCGGTTGCTGTGAAGATGAAACCAGGTGATCCACATAAAAAGTCTAGCATTGTGCCTGGCACACGTATGTGCTCGAGAGTCATTAGATAAATTAGTAATAATGACAACACTGAGAATTGACCATACATAGCACCTCAGCACCTGCTACCCTACCCCACCGCCCATCTGAAGCTTCCATCTCTCACTCTGGAGACATCCAGATTTTGTCTCCTCCCCTGGACTCCATTAGGGCAAGTCCTCATCTGTATTCCTTATTGCATGTGCTTGTTGAATGAAGGAAGAAATAAATAAATGCTTGGATATCCCCAGGTATGGAAACTCATTACCTCCCAAGGTCCCAACTTTTAGAGCTCCAAATATGTGGAAAGGCCTCTTTCATGCTGGGATGGTAACTGGATTCACTGCAGCATTTGTGGTTCTAGTTCCACAAAGAAGAAACCAACTCCTTCTTCCACATGACAGTCCTTCAGATGTTTCAAGACAAATTTCAGGTGCCCCCGAGTCACCCCCTCTCTTGTCTGTATGTACCTCCATGTCATGGAAGAGACTTTCACTCGCCCCTCCAATCTCCTCCCTTCTCCTGTACCTCCTCTTCAAAATAAATAACCTACTACTAAAAACCAAGAACATAGGCCCAATGTCTGCTCTTACCAAGCATCTGTTAATTTCCAAATTCAATTTCTTCCTGAAGGAAAGGAAAGTAACATTTAATGAGCACTTATATTGTGGCAGGCACTATGGGGGGGGCACTTAATAAACATTTACTCCTCAAAACCACCCTAGGAGATATTGGCTGCATCCCCATTTGACAGATGAGGCAGCTGAGGCTCAGAGAGGTTAAGGTATCTGTTCGAGATTGCACAGCCTACAAATGGCAGAGCTAGAATTCAAAGGCAGGTGTAATATAATCTGGAGAAAGTTATAGGCCTCTCTTTTTATCAGAAAGCAACTCTGTCAAAGACCAGGACATTTAGTAATGAAAAAAACAGGCTGCCCTTCCTTTGGCAGAACCCAAACCAGGAATGTCTTGGATTGACCTAATCTCATTTGAAACCTCTGAGGAGTTTAGAAGACAAAAGGACCAAGAGTGGGCCAGAATTCCAGGAGCAAAGATCTGTGTAACTGATCACTCAATGACTAGCAGCCAATTAAACAAAGTCAAAGATGTAAATCTGGATACTGTCTTAAAGAGTGGCTGTGCTGTGTAGACCCAAAACACGAAGGCAAATCTGTTAAGTTGTTTGTATTTTTCCCCCTCCCATTTCTCTTTGAGCAGCCTGTCCTGAAATATCAAGAGAGGGCTGGTTCTTATTTGAAAAGAAATGAGGCCCAGGCAAGCATTATCTGATTCTGGGCTAAGTGCAGAGCAAAGAATTGAGTCCTCAATTGAGATCAAGTGATACGGACAAGCACCTCTCAACCCCAGCTGCCACTCAAATCATCAGTTTTCCAGAGACAAGCAAAGAGAGGGGAAAACCCTTAATTGTCAGGCCACTGTGCATGCATTACTGAGCATGCTCTCTCTCTGTCTCATAAGATGCTTTTTTTTCCTTGGGAGATTTCAAAGAATGATGAAGACTCAGCATCAGATGAAGCAATGCAGGTTCTCCATATAGTGTATGTTGCCTTCCCCTCCACTCGGCCTTGCCACGGCCATCCCTGTCACCGTCACTGCCACCCTGGGAGTCCAGCTCTGCACTTAGCCCTTAAATGAATTGCCGTAGTCAGTTAACGTGATTGGCTGAATAATGTTCCTCCAAGATATCCCCATCCTAATCCCTGGAACCTGTGAATATGTTACCCTATATGGCAAATGGGATTTTGCAGGTGTGATTCAAGTAAGGCTCTTGGGATGGGGAGATTATCTTGGGTTATACAGGTGGGCTGATGCCAGCAGAGATTGGACAATCCCACTCTGTGGTCTTTGAAGATGGAGGAAGGGACCGCCAGCAGGGAACATGAGAAACAAGGCTCTAGAAGCTGGAAAGGGCTCAGAAAAGTATCCTCCCCTGTAGCCTACAGAAGGAGTTTAGCCCTGCTGACACTTTGATGGCAGCCCAATGAACCCCATTTCAGACTTCTGGTCTCCAGAACGACAAGAGAATAAGTGTGTGGGGTTTTTTTGTTTGTTTTTTTTGGTTTTTGTTGGCCATGCTATGCAGCTTGCAGGGTTTTAATTCCCCGACCAGGGATTGAACCCGGGACCTTGGTTGTGAAAGTGCAGAGTCCTAACCGCTGGACCACCAGGGAAGTCCCTGTATGTTAAGTCACCAACTTTGTCTAATTTGTTACAGCAGCCACAGGAAACTCATACACTTCGTAAAGTGTCTACACTGCAAGCTGCTATGTCACACAACCGCTCTGTAGGAATACTATGGACTGACCCACTTGAAATGAGTCAGGCACTAAAAAAAGAAGGGAAGTCAAGCTCTTGCTCATTTATTAGGTAAATAGTCACAGAGCGCCTACTCACACTGGCCACGTGTTGGGTGCTGCCGACCTTGCTGAGAGTGAAAACAGCTCAGGCTGTGTCCTCATCAGGGCCAGCGTCGAGCAGAAGAGAGATGGGGAACACGTACTCACACTGATGAACGTAGATTTATAAATGGAGGAAAGGCTTCTCCTTAGAAGACCCAAAGGATCTTGGTTATGGTGATAGGATGGGACACAGCCTGGGAAGTGCTGGGAAGGCTTCCCCTCGGAAGTGACCCTGGATCTGAGCCCTGGGGGGAGGGGGAGAGTTAACGAGGCGGGAGGGGGGCATCCAGGCAGAGGGAACAGCCCCGACAAAAAGTCCCCCTTGGAGGGGGAGGGACTGAAAGGAGGCCCGTGGAGAGTAGGGGTGGGGGCTGCAGGGGGACAATGGATGAAGATGAAAAGGGGGGAGATGAGGTGGGAACAGACTGATATGAATGTTCTGGAATATGCCTCCTGACATTCATGTGTGGGAGTTTCTTCTGTGATGATGGAAATGTTCTACAAAAATGTATGCTTTCCAGTGGGATAGCCATTAGCCATAATTGACTAAGGAGCACCTGAAATGTGACTAGGACTACTGAAGGACTGCATTTTAGGTTTTATTTAATTTTAATTAATTTGAATTGAAATAGTCACATGGGGCTAGTGCATACCCAACTATACAGAGCAGCTCTAGGGTATACCCAGGAGAGAAACTGCTAGATAGAGATATATAGATATGTAGAGATAGACAGATAGATAGATAGATAGATAGATAGATAGGTAGATAGATAGATAGATAGATAGATATAAACTTCTTATAAGGATTCACAGGATTATAGAGGCTAAGTTCCACGATCTATAGTCTCCAACCTGGAGACCCAGGAGAACCAATGGTGTAAGTTCCAATCCAAAAGCTAGCAAGCCCAAGACCCAAAAGGAGTTGATTTTTCAGTTCAAGTCCAAAGGCAGGAAAAGATCAATGCCCCAGCTCATGCAGTCAGCCAGGCAAAGTTCCCTCTTACTCAGCCTTTTTGTTCTATTCAGGTCTTCAACAGATTGGATGAGGTCCACCCACACTGGGGAGGGCAATCTGCTTTATTCAGTCTACTGATTCAAATGTTAATCTATTCCAGAAACACCCTCACAGACACACCCAAAATAATGTTTAAACAAATACCTGCGCACCCCATAGCTCAGTCATGCTGACACATAAAAGTAACCATCATAAGAGTCTAATACAGTGATCCCTTTCCCAGCTCACCAGGGCCCAGAGGAGATCCTTAGGGCCAAGAGCATGAAATCCTTTATGGTAAGACAGCCAGAGCTCCCTGAGAGAAGACATTCCTTTCCTGAAGCTTGTTCTAACTTCGAGAAGCAACTTGGAACAGCAGAAGCCCATCCACTGGGGGATATTTTTTCTCCATCTGATCAGCCCAGATCCCCAACCTCATCCCTATTTCCCCAAACACTTAGAAATTCAGGGGGGTCCTTCCATTCAGAGGTCTCACCTGTGACATTCCCCATCCTCTCTAGCCTCCCCATCCCTTTCCTCTTCCCTCGAGGTCTCCTTCCTCCCTTTCTTCCCCAACTCCTCAAATTCTCGTATATTTTGTTCAAGACAAATTGCTTTTTAGATCTTTTGCAATTAAAGACATTTCTTCCCACCTGATATGTACAGAGGCTCTGACAACGCTGACCTGTTCTTAGGAGATGGTATTTAAAACCCAGAGTGCAACCAAAGTGTCTCGAAACCGCCAAACGTGGCTGAGAAGTGTCAAGTTACATAAATGCACATGCTTCATTTCGCCCTTGGCTTGAAGCTTTTCCTAACAGGCTTCAGAATTATCAGCTCATTAAAGGGATAAAGAATGCAGGTGTATAAAATTTTTTTTAAATAACAACAACAATAATAAAGTCAAGGCCCCAGAATAGGGTTGGACTTGATGGGTGAGAGCCACTCCCCAGCTTCCCGGGGAGAGGGGTGTTTTCTCGGTCTTCTCTGGAGATAACGAAGCAGCCCTGTTCCTCTCTTCTCCCTCAAAGCACGGTATTAACAGTTAAAGGAGGGAAGGGAATTTTGATGTGCTTATTACCTAGGAAGAGCCACCCACTTTCACGTGTCCTCTCTTTCCATCCCTTGCGACAACGCTGCCAGGGAAATATCAATGTCCCATTGTAAAGAGGAGAAAACTGAGGGTGGAACAGGGCAAAAGATTTTCTTTTTTAAAAAATATTTATTTATTTATTTATTTATTTATTTGGCTGCACTGGATCTCAGTTGCAGCATGTGGGATCTAGTTCCCTGACCAGAGATTGAGCCCAGGGCCCCTGCATTGGGAGCGCGGAATTTTAACCACTGGACTACCAGGGAAGTCCCTTAAAGAAACTTTTTTTTTTGGCCACGCGGCACAGCCTATGGAATTTTAGTTCCCTGACCAGGGATTGAACTGGGGCCCTTGGCAGTGAGACCCCGGAGTCCTAACCACTGGACCACCAGGGAATTCCCAACAGGGCAAAAGATTTGCTCCAGGGCCCAGAGTCGATAAGAAGTAGAACTGGGGTTCAAAACCAGTTGAGAGACCCTATAGCATCATGGTTGAGATCATGGACTCTGGACCCAGAATGCCAGGGTTATATCATCATCTGCTGTTTCACAGACCCTGGGCAACCCGGGGCAAGTTACTTGACCTCTCTGTGCATTAGTTTCCTCATCTATAAAATGGGGAGGGAGGATGTTGTATGTCTAGTTGCAGTAAGGATTAAATGATCAATGCATGTAAAACACTTAGAACACTGCCCAGCATAGCAAGTATTTGAAAAGTTTACAAGTCATGTACTCTCTACCACCACACCCTGAACCTCTGCCAGGTTCTAAGGCGCGATCGCTTCACCGCACTTGGTCCTTCTTAATAAAATGATGCTACTTGGGTCCAAGCCCAGAGTCTGGAAATATTGGAACTCAAGGACTGTGCTCCTGAAATCTGTCCTTCACAAGCCCATCTCCCCTGCCAGCTGCAGCTCTGACTCATTAATTAGAAGCTGCCGCCGCCCAGAGCAAGCTGACAGACAGAGCCCACTGTCCCTTGATGACAATCCTGCAAGCGGGTGTAAAATGAAGATAACCGCCCCCCACCTCCGAAGATGCTTAATTATCTGAAACCCAGATAAACAGCAGGACCAGGCTTGTAGAGAAGGTGCGAAAGAGCTGAGGCAGGCCAGCGGAGCTGCAGGAGGAGTTATGAAAAGCTAATGGTGTGAGTCAGCGCTGGAATTAAGGGTGAGAAAATGAGTCTGAGGTTGTTGACAGCCTCCGCAGGCCAGGATGGCGAGAGGCATGGAGATGGGGCAGCAGCAGGAGGGACTGGGAGGTGGGTGGCACGGAGGATCGAGGATGGAACAAAGGAGGCTTCAAGTTTTACCTCCTGGACATTTGCCGCCAATTAAAGCGGCGTTTTCGTGATGCTAAGGGATTTGGATTGACTCATCCAAATGAAGCTCGTAAAACTGCCAGATTCAAGAGGGAGATCTCTAAACACCCGTTAGCAACTTGGAAACCAGGGGACAAGCGAAGGGAGGACGTTGAGAGCAGATGCATTGGGTGTGCGGTGGAGACACATGCCCACCGGGGTCACTCATAGCCCTTCTCTGAACCTGACCTCGTGAGCCTGAGGGAGAGCAGGTATGCTGGAGGCGCTCCTGCTTCATCTTTCCATTAGCAAGCATTTTTCGTAGGTTACGTGATAATGTGTGCACAGGGCTTAGCCAAGGCCTAGATCTGTGCTAAGGGTTCTATAAATGTTGACTCTTGAGGTCCCTGAGAACCCTTAGAGGAATAAGGCACTACGTCAAATTCCCAGCAGGTAAACTTGAAAACCTTGACTAAGTTGGAGCTCATCATTTTAGGCTTCAAATAAATCACTTCTCTCCAGAGAAAGGGTATGAAAAAGTCCAAAGCCCGACTCAACAGAATGACTTCTGTTTCCACCCGACTCAATTCAAGATGGCGCAGAACAAGACCAAACCCAATGTGGGATTGTGGGATTGTGGGCATCCAACCGGGAGTTTGTCTTTGCATTCCAGAAGAGCAAGGCAAAGAGAAAAGGCATCCTTCTGCTGGGAATAAATAACAGGCTAACTTAGGGGTCAAGACTCTGCCTCTGAGACAGACACCTCAGGTTCAAGTCCCAGTTCCACCCATACTAGCTATTGACCTTGAAAATGTTATTTCACCTCTCTAACTTCAGTTTCCTTACCCATAAAATAGAAGGAATAGAACCACTCCCTCAGGGGTCTTATGAGGATTCAAAAAGCTAAAATAAGTGAGCAAATGCATACAACACACATAGCACGTGTGTAGTATAACAGTGCCTGTGGTAAACAGCAGTTCTTTTGAAGCCTGTCATGTGCCCAAGGTCACAGACAAGTATGCAAGAGAGCCAGGATGACCCTGAACCCACTCTCATGAGTTCACGCTGAGAGGAAGGTAGGACAAGCAGAAGCTGTGAGTCCCAGGGGAAAGGGCAAGACAGAGGAGCCAAGAAAACGGAAACCCATGAAAGAATAGTGCTGAACGTTGGGGGTGTTGGGACAGCAGCCTTTAAACCCATTCTCGAAAGAATCAACATCGCAGGAGACGGTCAAGTGAGAAGACACCCTCAGCCGTGCAATATGATCTGACTCATACAGTCTGCACGGGAGCTGAGGGTATTAACTTGATTACTTCCCAGCAGGTGTGACAAAACCAATCTCACCCTGGTTATTACAGCTACAGTCATTGGGACTATTTCAGTCAAGGGCTGTCACATTCCCGTCACTCCGAGCTTCCCCACCTGAGCCTGTAAATGCTTAGTACAGTCTGAAATTCTATTTCCCTCTTACCCTATTCCAACGGGTCTCGTGTGTGTGTGTGTGTGTGTGTGTGTGTGTGTGTGTGAAGGGAAGCTATTGGGGTCAGGATGGAGTGTGAAAGAACAATTTTTGCACATTCAACAAATACTAATTGGCCTAATAAGTGCCGGGCAGTGTTCAAGATGCTGGGAAAATCCAACAGTGACGATGAGACATAGGATCCCTGCCCTCAGGAGCTTATACTCTTTAAGGCATTATCTTGGCAGATATATTCCGAGCTTCCCTCCTTCCTTCATTCCTTCCCTCCCTCCCTCTTTCCATCCTTCCTTCACTTCTTCACTCACTTAATAAAAACTCTGGAGTCAGGCTGCATCCTACCTTGGCTACTTATTAGCTAATGCAACCTTGGGTAAATTTCTTAACCTCCAATTCCCTCTTCTCTAAAAGGGAGGCAAGAATAGGACCCACCTGCACCATAAGCCCTACAGGGAGGTGAGGGCCTGGCTCTGAGAAAGAGCCAGGAAACTGAATTCAAGAATGGTCCACACACAGCCTGTTAGCCCGGGAGGCTGCAGATCACCATCTGATGAGGTGTTTATCCAGGTCTGAGTGGGCCATGATCTCTACCTTGGCCATCCTGGAGTCCATCATGCATCTCTGAGATTGACAAGGTGGTGTACCTCCAGGCAAGGCTACATACTCTAAAGGCGGGGCCTGGAGGGAGCCCTCATTATCATCCACCTCTGTCTGCAGGCTGCTAGCAAGACTTCCGGGGGCCAAGAAGCCAGCCCCTCCCCTGGAGTATGTCACTGAGCCCCCAAAATATGTCCTGACTGCACTGACATCCTTCTGTATGTTTTAGATAATTTGATTTATCCAAGTGTCTACTGTTGACATTTGTCTCTAAGCAGTCGGACTCACGGGCAACATGGGGAAATTTAGTGAGGTCACAAGTCAAGAGCTTAGTGCAGTGCCTGGCCCAGGGATAGAGCTTGCGTGTTAGCTAATCTTGTCACTGAGCACTTGCTGTGCGTGTGCCAGGTGCGGGGATAATATGTACATACACACATGCACACACACACACACACACACGATGCAAAGGTCAGTAAATGCGCAGTGACAGCCATAGTCACAAAAGCAATCTTGGCCCTTCTGAGCACCCACAGGCTGAAGGGAGCTCTTCAGTACTTTAAAGAACTCACATTCTCTGTCTCCCTTCCTTTTAAAACACGGGGAGTGTATTGCAAACACTAGTGATATGTTTTTAATGTTAGAAACAATGTGTAAGACGCTTAATTATAGTTTTGGAACAAAATATAAGTTCTGTGCTCTTTGAGAATACAAAAAATAAAAATTGGAAGCATAAAAATAGAAAAAGAACAGGAAAGCAAGACCCAGGCACTAATTTAATCATCTTGTATAGGGCCATATACTGACTAATGGTTATATACTAAGAAAGAGAGGAATAGATACCCACGTCTCTAGGTGGTTGTGAGAATGTATGTAATACCTTCATCCCGGTGCCTGGCACACAGCAATAAACAGTAAACGTCAGGTTCTCCGGTGTCTTCCCCTTCCCCACCCCTTCCTTTTCTCCGCCACCTCCCCCAGGCACTCACATAAACCTGAGCTCGGACTCCCGCCGGACCAAGACTTCCCGGAGACGCTGGATTTTCACCATCTCCAGCTCGATCTCCTCTGGCCTCATGGTTGTCTCTGCCATGGAGATGATGTCCAGCTGATCTGTGCAGGAGACACAAAACGCAGGCATCAGGACCCCAAGGCTGCATGGGTTTTCAAGAATTCCCTCTGGACAGCCTCCTCTTTGCCCCAGCAACCTTCATACCCCGAGAAGGCACACAGATCTCTGCCAGTGCTGCAAGTGTGTATGTGTGAGCCAGCCCTTTGGAAACTGGAAAGCACGTTTCCATGGGAACCCTGCTACAAGGCAAGAGGAGGCTCAGGCGGGGTCACCAAAACTTGTTCAAGGTTATACATATGGCCTTGACAGCCCTGCCTGGTCCCGGCTTCTGAGCCTCTGGTCCCTTTGACCATGGCCTTTTCACCCTCTCCCAGTCGCAAAAGACCGACGCCAACTTTAGGCAGAAAAATGTTTATAATAATTATTTTAGCAATACCATTAATAATTATAGGAATACTATGTAATAGTAATATGAAATAATATGGGTTTATTGTAGAAAATTCAGATAATACAGATAAGCAAAAGAGAACAAAGCAAAAAGTCACCTATAACCCCACTGCCCAGAGGGAACAACTTTCCACATTTTGATGGACATTCTTCTGATCTTATATTTATAATTAGAGTTATATATATTGCCATATAAGTAAAACCATATATTAAAAAACTATATATATAACCATATATATATACCACATACATATAGCCATATATATAATCATATATATAGAAAGACACTATATATATGCCTATATATAAATATATATGCATGTATGTTAGTTCACTAGGGCTATCATAACAAAACAACAGAAGCTGAACAGCTTAAACTACAGACATTTATTTTCTCCCAGTTCTGGAGGCTGGAAGTCCCAGATCAAGGTCTGGCAGGGTCAGCTTCTGGTGAGAGCTCTCTTCATGGCTTGTAGACAGCCACCTTCTCACTGTACTCACATGGACTCTTTGTGTTCATGCAGAGAGAGAACTCCCTGGTGTGCCTTCTTATAAGGACATTAATCCTATGGGATCAGGGCCCCACCTTTAATGACCTCATTTAATCTCAGTTACTTTCCCATCTCCAAGTCAGCCACACTGGGGATTAGGGCCCCAACATATGAATTCGTGGGGGACATAAACACTCAATCCATAATAGTACGTATGCATGCATATATATGTATATACATAGTTCCTCATATATTGCCGCTAACATCTTGGTGTACATTCTTCCAGTGCACACATATGGTTAATTTATGTGATTATATACATTATACAGGTAGTGTGCATATATAGGGTAATATATATGGTTTTATACATGAATTTTATATATATAATGTTATATATAAACACATCTATACTTTTTTAAAGAGTGGAAAAACATACACAAAGATGTTAGTAGTTAGATGTTATATATTGGGCATCCCTGGTGGTGCAATGGTTAAGAATCAGCCTGCCAATGCAGGGGACATGGGTTCCAGCCCTGGTCTGGGAAGATCTCACAGGCTGAGGAGCAACTAAGCCCGTGCACCACAACTACTGAGCCTGCGCTCTGGAGCCCGAGAGCCACAACTACTGAGCCCGCGTACCACAACTACTGAAGCCCGCGCGCCTAGAGCCTGTGCTCCGCAACAAGAGAAGCCACCACATTTAGAAGCTCGCACACCGCAACGAAGAGTAGCCCCCGCTGGCCACAACTAGAGAAAGCCCGCGCACAGCAACAAAGACCCAACTCAGCCATAAATAAATAAAAAAATAAATAAGTAAATAAATAAGTAAAAAAAAGGACCAAGTTAAATTTAAAAAAATAAAAAAGATGCTACATATTTATACGTATGTTATACACACACATATACCATCATGGAGGTCTGGTTTTTGTAATATAAAGTTAGGGTCTCACCATTTTATTACCTGCACTTTTCACTTAATGACATTTCACGAGCGTTTCCACACATCCTTGGATGCTCTTCCCTGGCAGCAGTGTGAAAGGCTGTGTGGTGTCTATTTGTGTCTGTATCATGAATCACTTCACCAAATCCCAGACACTTAGGTTGTTTGCTGTTTCCCTCACTAGAAGAAGCAGCCTTGTGATGAGCATTCTCAGAGATCCATCTCCGCGTGCCTCTAAGAGGTGCCTTTAGGCCACATTTCCAGAGTGAATGGCTGGGTTTGGAAGGATGCAGTAGTCTACTGCTCTTCATGGGTAGAGAAGGAGATGTAGGGAAGGAATGTTCTTGCTTTACTCCGAGGTCTACATCACATCACCTGCATCTGCTAACTCCTTCCACCCTGGGCTGTTGTGAGGATTGAATTAACCAAGGCATGTCACGCTTCATGAACGGTTACGATTACCTTTGTTATTACCCCACTGTGCCACGCCATCTCTTTTAATCCTCACAAGCCAGAAGGACAAGGATGTTCTCTTTCTTAGTAAATAAGGAAAATAGCTCAAAGCTGGCAAGAGAAGGGGCTGAGCCCAAGTCTGCCTCTAAAACACATGCCCTTTGCCCCGTCATTGCTGCCCCTTCCTCACACAGGCATTCTGAGTCCGATACCCCCCTATCCATTCACATCTTAGGGTCGAAGGTGGTGTCTTACTTTTCTGTGGCCGCCGTAACAAATCACCACAAACTGGGTGGCTTAGGACAGCAGGAATTCATTCTTTCACAGTTCTGGAGGCCAGAAGCAGGTCTGTGTTTTCTCCAAAGGCTCTAGGGGAGGCTCCTTCCTTGCCTCTTCCAGATCCTGGTGGCTCCTGGCAATCCTTGGCTTGTGGCAGCATCACTCCAACCTCTGCCTCTGTTTTCATATAGCCTTCTTCCCCGTGGCTCTGTGTATCCTCCTCTGTCCTTTACTGTCTCATTGTACTTAGGGCCCACCCTAATTCAGTATGATCTCATTTCAATCTTTATCTTAATTCTCCCTGCAAAGACCTTATTTCCAAATAAGGTCACATTCTGCGGTTCTGGGTGGATATGACTTTTCGGAGGAGACTATTTAATACACTACAGTGATGAATGGTCACAAGCGTACAAGCTCCCTGACAGCGATGTCACTGTCTCCAAGAGATTTAGTCACTGTGCATTGAGCACAGCCGTGGCTGGAAGCAGCAAGAGTCCCAGGAAGCAGCCGGGGGTGGTGGGGATGAGTGGGATGCGGTGGGCGGGGGCAGTGGGGCATGGTGAAAACCAGCTGGGGGCCAGAGTTAGAGATCCTTGGTCTGAGGCCAATCACCAGCTGCATGACCTTGAATGAGCCGTTTTACCTCTTAGCATCACATTCTTCCTTTGCAAAATGGGATTCAATAGCTATCATGTGCTACACTGTGCTGTAGGCTTTATATGTACCATCTCATTTAATCCCTATGTTATAGAAGATGTAGCTGAGGCTTAGAGAAGCAAAGTGACTTGGTCAACATCACAAAACCAGAATGTTGCAGAGGCAGAATTCAAATCTAGCCTCTCTCTCCCTCTCCCTCTCTCCCTCTCTCTCTCTCTCCCCTTAACTGCCTGCCTTACCACATTATACAGCCTCGGGTGAGGGTTAAATGCATTTATGGATGTGAACGCACGTAGTTAACCGCCCCGCAGATATAAGTATCCTCATTTCTCACACATCATGGTTTAGACGGGTAACCTGATTTCCGTGGGACACATGCTGAAAATGGCAACATACCCTGGGGCAAAGCGTGGGACAGAGAGAATTAATCACACCCCATGGATTGGCATTTTACCTCCATCCTTGGGGGAGGATGGAGGCGGTGGCACTGCCAGGCTCCAGGTGCTGAGATGAACATTTAGCTTTGACTTGGGGCAGAGGATGGAGCTGATACCTCTGTTGAAAAGTCTTGCTCATGGATGCTTTCCTTCCCCTAGAGAAAGGAGCAAAGCCTAGCCCTCAAATCAGATATGGAACAGTTAGAATTCTTTCTCTTAGTGACTGCTCTGTGCCAGGCACTGTGCTAGGCTCATTACAAGCCTTATCTCATTTAATCTTCACAACACCCCAGCTGAGGAGTTAGTCAGCTACAGCCATGGGCCAAAGCCAGCCCCATCCCTGATTTTGTAGATAAAGTTTTATTGGAACATTGGCCACGCTCATTCATTTGTGTATTATTTTGGGTGCTTTTGCACTACGACAGCAGAATGAGTAGCTGTAACAGAGACTGGCCCACAAAACCTCAAATATTTACTATCTGGCCCTTTATAGAAAAAGTTTGCCAACCCCTGCACCCCTACCCTAGATGGTAGATGCTATCATTTCCCCAGTTTAAAGGTTAAAAAAACAAACAAACAAAAAAACCGGGTTTAGCCAGTAATGATAATAGCTAACATTTATTGAGCATTTATCACATGCCAGGATCAAATCACCTTATTTAATTCCCCAAACAGTCCTGGGTGGTAAATACTGTTAGCATCCATTTCACAGATGAGCAGATTGAGGCTCAGGAAAAGAAGTAAGTGATGGGGCCAAGATTTAAAACCAGCTGTGTCCTACTCCAAAGCCCTTGTTGTCGTCAATTCTACTCATTTAAGAACTACCTCCCCACTTAAGAAGTACCATCATCACCTTAGCAATAGAGAAAACTGAGTCTATTTTATTGCATTAGGTACATGGAGAGTAGCTGTTTTTAAGAGGTAGCATGTGCGGTGATTATCTGGGGAGCTCTACCCCCAGGGATTAGGATACACCTGGGTTGAGGGGCGGGGGTCATGTCCAAGGACCTTCATACAGGAGGTCTTCAGACCAGACTCTGAGAAACGCTGGTACAGGATGTGAGTAAGTGAATATCATGCATGGTCGGTTTCTTTTCAGTCTGAACTTGTGTAATAGAATTAGCATGATGGAAACCTTGACAACATTCTCCAGCTAGAAGGCAGACATCCAACAGCTGCCAATGAAGGTGTCCACGAGGAGGACAAATCCTGGAAGGAGACGGACAAGCGTTTCAGGCGGACTAGAGAAGACAGTCACAACAAGGCTCTAAGGGAGAGCAAAGCATGGCTGTGTAGAGAGAATGAAGCACGAAGGCACAGAAGTCCCCAGGGCTCCAACTGCCATTGCTGTCAGTCAGCTTCCAGCAGCTGAGTCACTTCTGGGGGATGAGGCAGCTAAATCCATCTTTTTATCCCCAAATGCCACACCAGAGAGATTCATGCACAGCAGCACCAGCAAACAAGAGCTGAGCACCGGACATGACTGGGATGTGCCAGCAGGTTTAATCATTTATCTTGAAAATTTAAAGCTACCCGGGGACAGGGCAGAGGCAGTGGGGTTGGCAAATGAGGGCTGACAATCTCCTAGAAACTCGTAATTCAAATACAGGCGAGAAGGAAAACGGCTGGGGACCAAAGAGAAGTCTTCCCTGGTCCGTCTTTTCCAGTCATGGGTCACAGTAGGAAGTTAAGCCCAGGGTCCCCTGGACAATGCCCACTTTTGCTTCTGCTTCCTAATTTCATGCACCCAGAGCTCTCTCATATTAAGCATTACTAGGAGTCCAGCACTAACTCATCATGCTCCTATATACCTTGGCAGGTAGGTACACTCATTATCACCCTCTCTTTACAGGTCAATAAGATGAGGCTCAGAGAAAACATAAGTGATTGGCCAAAGTCACTCAACCAGTGAGTGGCACAGACCCAGGTCTGTCTGATTCCAAAGCCCAGGCTGTAGGACAAAGGGCTACAGAATAGTGTTTCCAAAACCTCAATTACTATACAGAATTTACCACAATCATGTACTATCTGTTAGGGACTGAATGCTTGTGGCTCCCCCCCACCCACCCCCGTCCCCCCCACCCCCCCCACCCCGCCTCCCAAAGTCATATGTTGAAATCCTAACTCTTAATGTGATAGTATTTGGAGGTGGAGCATTTGAGAGGCAATTAGGGTTAGAGGAGGTCATGAGGGTGGGGCTCCATAATGGAATTAGTGCCATTATAAGAAGAGACACCAGAGCTTGCTTCCTCTCTCTCTGCTCTCCACCATGTGAGGACACAAGAAGACAGCCGTCTATAAACCAGGAAGAGGGTCCTCACCAAACACCAGATCTGCCAGTGCCTTGATCTTGGACTTCCCAGCCTTCAGAATTGTGAGAAATAACTGTTATTTAAGTCACCCAGTCTATGGTCTTTTGTTACAGCAGCGTGAGCTAAACACTAACTATACCATCAGGTACTGGATATTTCTTTACGTTGACTTTTTTTCATTCACATAAACTCCTTAAAGGAAATTTCATTATCACATCCATAAATAATAGGTCACCATCACTTAGCATAATTAGAAAATAGCCATAACCGTAAGACCAATGGAAACAAAGTGGTGTTATCAAATTCTGGCTAAATACTGTAGCCTGCTCAAGGCTCAGATTGAAGGCCTAATTTTTCTTTCTTAACCAAGTAGATTAGCAAGTACTAAAAGTTAACAAGTACTGGAGAGGTGTTAAAGACAAACCACCAAACTGAGGCTTTCTTCTTTGGTAATCATAAAGATCGAAAATTGGAAAAAAGAGAGCGTAGGAGAGACTGTGGGCTCAGTTCCAGACCACTGCAATAAAGTAAGTATCTCAACAAAGCGAGTCACACAAATTTTTTGGTTTCCCAGTGCATATAAGAGTTAGGTTTGCACTTTACTGTAGTCTATTAAGTGTGCGATAGCATTATGTCTAAAAAAACACACAACAATGTACGCACCTTAATTTAAAAACACTTGATTGCTAAAAAATGCTAACCATCATTAGAGCCTTCACTGAGTCATAATCTTTTTGCTGGTGGAGGGTTTGAAATGTGAGAATTACCAAAACGTGACATAGAGACGCGAAGTGAGCAAATGCTGTTGGAAAGGTGGCGTGATAGACTTGTTTGACACAGAGTTGCCATAAATCTTCAATTTGTAAAAAACACAATATCTGGGGACTTCCCTGGCCGTCCAGTGGTTAAGACTCCACGCTCCCACTGCAGGGGGCGTGGGTTCAATCCCTGGTCGGGAACTTAGATCCCACATGCCACGCAGTGCAGCCAAAAAACAAACAAACAAAAACACACAATATCTGGGAAGTGCAATAAAACGAGGTATGCCTGTAATTTTCCTGCAACCTAATTCAACGTGGTTTGATGCTAGAGCATCTGGGCATCTCCCACCTCCTGGTAAAGCTGTTGTAGAACTGAATTCCAGCCCTTTGGGTTGGGAGAGTCGTAGAGGTCCTTAGGGCAGCCTCATCTCCGTGTCTGACAGGATGTGGAATGACACAACAGGATTTGGTTCTGATGGTCCCTTGACAAGCAGCAGTGGGCCCAAACTCTTCAGTTCTCATTGGAAATCAAATGAGAACTGAGGGCTGAAGGAAATTTCACAATCACGTGTCAAGTTTTTCACCCAAAGATGAATCAGCCATTTCAAGTCATTATTTCATCCCAGCTCGTATGACAGAGGCAATTTAATGAAGGTGAACCTATTCATTTCAATCCCACAAACACTTATTAGGCATCCAGCATCCTTAGAACATCCTCAGAAGGACACCTGAGAGAAGGGCCACGGTGGTTGTCCTTGGAGGATGTGGGAGACTGGGGGTCAATGTTGGAGGACAATCACCTTCCGCCTAACACACCATTTTCTATTGTTCAAATTTTTAAATAAGCTTTTTATTTTGGAATAATTTTCGATTTATAGAAAAGTTGCAAAGCCAACGCCACAGAGAATTCCTGTCTACGCTTCCCCTAGCACCCACCACTGTTAACATCACCAAGACACTGACATTGGTGATTTACTGTTAGCTATGTTGTTTGAAATCTTACCATGGCAGGTGTTACCTATTCAAAACAGATTTAAAATAAAGAAAAATGTGTTGGATGCAGGTGCTCTGGGAGCCATGTGAGCCCTCAGAGATGGCATGTGAAGGGGACGGTTAAGGGCATGGACTTTCAGGTCTCAGGGCCACCTCTCAGGCTGACCACGGTCCCATCAATTGTTGACTCTGGGCCTCAGTTGCTTCATCTGCAACATGGGGACAATCATACACATCTTTTAGTGAATTTGCATAAGTGCCAGGCATATAGAAAGTTCTCTGTAATATTTGCTCTTATTATCCATTTAATAAATATGCATTGAAAACCTGCTTCGTGCCAGATCCTGTTCTAAGCAATGGGGATGGAACAAAACAGACAAAACCCCTGCCCTCGTCAAGTTGACCTTGTAGGAAAGGGCTTACATGTTGGGGAGAAAAGTCATTAGCTCACCTACAGCTTACCCCTGATAGTAGGTTTGGATAGATTCCGGTTCAAGTCCTGGCTCTACCAGTAATTGTGTGATCTGGACACATTACTGATTCTTCCCAAGTCTCAGTTTTTTCTTCTGTAAAATGGGACAGTAACTCCTACCTCATGGAGTTGCTGCTATGGAGATGAAGTGAGAAACCATGTCAAGTGCTTGGTGCAGTGCCTGGGCATGATAAAAGGTGGTCAGTATCACCTGTCCTTTCCGTGGAAGAGTCAGACTAACGTGGGGGAGGAGACAAAGTCAGGATCATCAGATCTGGAGAAGGACGGCCTTCCAGTCATTTAGACCCGTGCCTGCCCCAAACAGAGGGTCCAAGAGTGGCCCCACCAGCCCTCTGTCAAGGGGCCAGGCCCTTAGCTCTCACCACTCTGGGTACCCACAGGCACGTCTTCCTGGTATCGACCCAACAGAGAGTCTTAAACACTGGGGAAATAATATCTGAGCCCCACTACTGGGAATGGATAGCCTGATGCATTTCAAAGGCTCCTGGGGATACCCCAGGCTTTTATTGTCATCAATCATTCATGTAGGAAAGAAGCTCATTTCAACCCCCAAACATTCTATTATGGGATGTATCAAGCATCTTGCCTTCTTGCTATAAAGTGAATCTAATGGGAAACAGCCGGTTGCTTTTAGTGAGTCACCATTTCCCAAGAACCTAAAGTAACTGCTTTTAATTCAGATGCTCCGTGCCCTCCTCCTCTGCCTTGTGAATAAGGATGCCTCTGGGTCCTGCAAGTTATCATACCTCCCGCTGCACAGAGCCTTCCCATCTGTGATGTCTCTTTGTAATCACAATCACCTCCCAAGGAAGGTTTTGAGGAAACTGACTTGTCTTCAAATCATGGCCATGGTTATTATTCTCTAATGGGACTTTGGGCATGTTTTTTTAGCGACTCCGAGTTTCTGTTTTCTCTGCCACATCGGCCTTGTCCAAGGTCACAAAAGTAATGAGGGAGAAGGCCCAGTCAACAGTGGGGTTAAGAAACAGGCACTGGAGTCAAGCTGACTTGGGTTTAAATCCTGGCTCTGCCTCCTTCTAACTGCTGCCCTTGGGCAAATGACTTCACCTCTCTAAGCCTCAGTTTCCCTATCTGTAAATTGGGAGTAAGGATGTAGAATGTGAGAATATCTGAAGGCTCATTCTGAAAGCTCAGGGACCAAAGGGAAAGCAAGAGTTTCACCTCCCCTCTACTTGGCAGCCTCTGAGCACTTTGTTGGGACCTGAGTGTCTTACCCTCAGCACTACTGACATTTGGGGCTGGATCATTCTTAGCTGGGGGACTGGCCTGTGCACTGTAGGATGTTTAGCAGCATCCCTGGCCTCCACCCACTAGAAGCCAGCAGCATCCTCCCACCCACCCAAAGTGTCTTCAAACATTTGTGAATATTGCCATAGGGCACAAACTCATCCTCCCTTGAAAACCAGTGATGTAGACCCACTTTTTCTTTTTTTTTTTCAATTTTTTAAAATTAAAGTATAGTTGGTTTACAATGTTGTGCAATCTCTGCCGTACAGCAAGGTGAGTCAGTTATACACGGATAGACATTATTCTTTTCCATTATGGTTTATCACAGGATATTGAATATAGTTCCCTGTACTATACACTAGGACCCTGTTGTTTATGCATTTTACATGTAATAGTTTGCATCTACCAACCCCAAACTCCCAGTCCATCCCTCTCCCTCCCCCGCCTCCCCCTTGGCAACCACCAGTCTGTTCTCTATTAGACCCACATTTTCAACAGTGCTTTTGGGAGCATGGACACGAGACCCACTTGAGTGTGGTTAAAAAATCCATCTCTCTGGGCTTCTCCAGGGTCTACTGAATCAGAATCCCCCAAGAGGGGACCCCACAATCTGTACTTCATGAAGGCGATTCTTCATTCATTTCTTTGTGCCTCAGTTTCCTGAAATGGGGAGAGAGTGATAGAATCCACCACAAAGGCTCACTATGAAGATTAACTGAGGGGATCCATAGAGCCCTGGGCACGGTGTCCTCAATACATGTTAGCTCTTTTCATCCCAGAAGCACTGGTCTGGACAGAGAGGAACATGGAGGACTCCAGAATTGGGGGAAGAACAGGAAAACCATGGACAGGAGGGTGACAGCCTGGTAATGACCACTCTACTCAAATGCCAGCTGAGAACTGTGACTAGTAATGAGGTGACACAGGGGGACCATGAAAGCCACACGGGGGCTTTCCTCTCTGCAGATAATCACTGCTCACGTTGACTGCATGCTTAAACTGCCTCCCCAGCTAAAACAAACGTGGACAACTGTTAATAAAAGGCAAGAGGAGAAAAAGAAAAAAAATATCCGTCTGTGTATTAGTTGTCTATGGCTGCCATGACAAATGAGCACTAATTTATTGGCTTAAAAAGAATACAAATGTATTATTTTATAGTTCTGGAGTCAGAGGTTTGACATGGGTCTCACTGGGCAATAAACAAGGTGTCAGCAGGACTGATGCTCTAGGGAAGAATCTGTTTCTTCTCTTTTCTTTTCTTTCTTTTTTTTTTACTTTTTGGCTGCATTGCATGGCATATGGGATCTTAGTTCCCCAACTAGGGATCGAACCCACACCCCCTGCAGTGGAAGCACAGAGTCTCAACCACTGGACCACCAGGGAAGTCCCAGAATCTGTTTCCTTGCCTTTTCTAGCTTCTAGTGGTCGCCTACACTCCTTGGCCTATAGCCACTTCCTCCATTTTCAAAGCTAGCCATGACAAGTTGAGTCCTTTTATGGTGCATCTCTCTGACTCTTCTTCATCCTTCACATCTCTCTCTGACCCAGTCAAGAAAGCCTCTCTCATTTTAAGGGCTCATGTGATTAGATTGGGTCCACTCGGGAAATCCCTTATAATCTTCTCATCTCAAAGTCTGTACCTTAATTCCATCTGCAACAATAATTCCTGTTTGCTGTATGAGGTAACATATTCATAGGTTCTGAGGATTAGGGTGTAAGCATCTTTTGGGGACCTTTATTCAGTAAATCACAGTGTATATAATAGAGGAGACCAAATGAACCTACTGCCGAGGGTCCCAGGATGGGGTGATGATCATCCTCGTGGGCAAAATCTGTGTTCTGTAGAAAGGGACCTAGTTTTAGTGAAGGAGGTGAGGCAACCAAGCAGTAAGACTGCCCTCCTGCTCACTGGGTATCGTCCACCCCACCCAGCTCAGTGCCAACAGCCATGGCACAACACCCTTAGCTGACAGCATGACTCAAGTTAAAATGTTGGCTCTGCCCCTTACTGGCTTGTGCCCTTGGACAAGTTACTTACATTCTCTGAGTTTTGCTTTTTTGTTTGTAAAGTGTGTCTAATAACCCTAGCTTGCAATATTTGTTCATTCCATAATAACTATCTGCAAGGCTGGTAAGCTGGTTATGTGACCTTTCCCACTGTCAAGGTCCGTCATCTGCTAAGTGGGGATAATAATAAAGGTTACTCATTGGCTGTAGTGAGGGCTGAATGACAGGTTGTGTGTAAGGCTCTTAGTGTGGTATCTGGTACATCATAAGGACAGTGAGGTCTTGGTGAGTGTCAATTATCACAACTACTATCACCGTCATCATCATCAGCATCCTCCTGCTCATCATCATTACCATCATCATCACATCATCATTATCATCTTCTGCATCATCAGCATCAGCATCACCACCATGACCATCAGCAGCAGCAGCATCACCACCACCATCAAAAGAGAAATCAGACAACCTTAGGCCGACACCACAGCTGGAGCTGGGGGTAGGGAAGGACAGAGGAGATCAGCCCCAGGAGCCCCTGCCCCAACTTTACCTCCCTCCCCAGAACTCCCTTCACTGGGAATACCCTACCTCTTACACCATCCCATTCCATGCCTTTTAAGGAGAATGACAAGCACTAAAAAGCTGTGTGTCCCACCTGCATCGTCCACAAAACTAGTCTTAGGTCTGGAGGGAAGGGGGAGGGAGATCATATTAAGGTAGTGGAAAGCAATTCTTTTTTTTTTAAACGACTATTCTAGAATATTACCCTTCAAGGAATCACCTCAGAACGCCCTATGCTTCCAATAATACCAACATTCCTCAAGCCTTTTAAAACTTTTATTAGACTCCAATATGGTGATTAAATCCTTCCTGGAATAAGGAGAGGTATTAATAAACAAACTCTTCTTTGATCATTGCTTTCAAATCAGTTTATGAGCCATTCCAGAAAAGCAGTTTAACACATTTATATTCACTTTTTTATATTCATGTGATTTGATTACCCACTTTATTTGGCTCAGAACGACCTTTCCAAACCTCAAACTCCCTCTCCAAGGCAAAGGTTTATCACCATTGAAGATGTTCACAAGACTTCAACACAGATTGGGACTGCAGTTCCCAAGGGAGGTTTCCAGAAAGGTTTTCATTTGAATAATGTGTGTGTTACCTCTGGGGTGGGGCTTTGAAGGAAATGACACATGAGTTCTGACAGTTTATCTAACAATCTGTAATGTCATTTTTTCATTATTCAGTGTCCTCACCCCAACACGTCTAAGTGACCTTCAATGAGTCATCAAATCACTCTGTTGTATTTCTCCAACCCCAAGCAGAAGGGCTCAGATTGGTTTCTGAGGTCCTTAAAGACCCTACAAGAGAATATTCTCCCTAATTCAGAGGGAATTGGTAAAAATGTCGAATTAAAACCATGTAAATCGATAACCCTGTAATAACAATAAGGTAATTGTCCAATTAAAATTGCATAGACAACTAATGTTTTTTGGTACTTCTGCAGGTTCATCCTATTATTCAAGGTTCATTTCTTTAAAAATGTCCTCCAGCCCTGCAATCTCAGAAAGACTTCATGAATATAGACAATTATGAATCTGTCCTGAGCTGTGATTCATGCATCTTTTACTAAGACTCCCTAACACTTCCAATTTACAAACCAATTCAGAAGTAAGCAGAGGGCCCAGGTCACGCAAGGATGGGTAGAGAACCAGATGGTGCTGCTTAAAAGCCTGCTTGGCGGGGCTAAGATGATTAGAATCTAGAGGAAAATAAATTGGGACTGTCTAAAGTAATATTTCAGTTTTTAAAAATTGCTTAGCCTGGAAATCATGTGGCTCATTTCATCCCTCACTGGCTGGAAACTTAACTGAAGAGATAAACTGCTTGGAGAACATTATTTTATTTCAGAAAGTTCAAGACCGAGGAATAGCCTGGGATAAATCCTTTTCTGAGCTGGGGTGGTTTGGGTGTGATTCGGGATGCTTGAGGGTCAGAGAAAACCAGCCAGGGAAGTCTGTGCATGGGCTGTGTGCAAGCATGAGTGGGCCAAGTTCAATGTTCAACAACACGGGCTGCAAGCTGGGAAGCCAGAGGGAGAGTTGGATCATGGCAGAAGAAGAAAGGACACAAATGTGGAAATGGACTTGCTGGATTGAAAGTCCAGCATGAGAAGTAAGATAAGCCCCTAAACAGAAAGAAAGCAAAAGCGTCGGACAAAAGGCAAAAGCATCGGACTAGAAATACTCACGGATATATATATATATATATATATATATATATATATATATATATATATTTAAACTAGATTCCATACTTTGCTCAGATTTCCTTAGTTTTTACCTAATGTCCTTTTTTTGTTCCAGGATCCTATCCAGGACACCCCATGACATTTAATCATCATGTCTCCTTAGACTCCTCTTGGCTGTGACAGTTTCTCAGAGTGTCCTTGTTTTTGATGGCAACGTTGACAGTTTTGAGGAGGACTCATCAGATGATTTTGTAGAATGTCCCTCCACTGGGATCTGTCTGCTGTTCTTCTGTTGATTAGACTGGGGTTATGGGTTTGCAAGAGGAAGACCACAGAGGGAGAGTGCCATTCTCACTGCCTTCTATCAAGGGCACTCTAAAGGTCACTCTTGATGTTGACCTGGATCGCCTGGCCGAGTTCATAATTGTCAGGTTTCACCCCCCTACTCTTTTCCATACCGTACTCTTTAGAAGGAAGTCACTAAGCACAGCCCACACTGACAGGGTGGGGACTGATGAGCACTTCTTTGAGGGCAGCATATAGTATTATTTTTATAAATAGAAAAATATTCCCACATTAGAAGGTGAGGAGGATCACATGCCAGTGGATCCAAAACCCAGAACTTCTGTGTGTCCCAGCTAGAACTGGGGGTGTGGCAAGGGCCAGCTCCCCAGCAACGCTGCAAGAGATGCAAAATCTGAGTGCTCAAGTCCAAACGTCAACTTGATTTCAACAAAGCTGAAGATGCCAAAAAGCTGGGCACAAAAACTAGGCAAAATTTCAGCCAGTTGGGATACTTTTCATAGGCAGTGATTTTTATCCTATCCAGCATCCCTTTTCAACACTCAGGGCTCCACCCCCTCAGGGGGTCCTTCCTCTGTGGGACCTTGGGCAAATGACTTGGCCTCAGATGTTCTGAGGGGCTTTTCATTGTTCAACGTACCTACCATAGGCCAAGCAATGTTCTGGGCACTAGGCACACAGAAATGCAGCATTCATCCTAGTGGGGAAGATGGGCAGCAAGTAAAAAATAAACAACATCCTTTAAGTTGACAGGACTATGCAGAGAGTAAAATGTGGTTATGGTCTGGTAAGCGATTGACAGGGCCTCCTTCAGACAGTGGGGCTGAGGAAGACCCCTCTGAGAAAGTGACATTTGAGCTGACACTAAATGACCAAGAGGAGCCGGCCTGGGAAGATAGAAGGAAAGAATGTTACCAGCAGATGGAACAGCAAGTGCGGGAGCCCTGAGAGGGGAACCAGCTTCACGCTCAAGAACAGAGAAAAGGCCAGTGTGGGTGGAACAAAATGAGAACAGGGGAGGGTGTGACACGATGGAGAGACAGGAAGGGGCCAGATAATGCAAGGCCTTGTGGAAAGTTGGATTTTATTCCCAGTGGTTGACCTACAGAAGGATTCTAAGTGGGAGAGAGATGAGATCGTTATCTCCCATGAGAGAGGGTGTAGAGGTAGGGAGCAGGCATCGAGGTAGGAAGACCAGCTTCCTGCAATTGTCTCAGAGAGTTGGAGAATTAAATGCAGCATAGTGTGTGCAAATTGCTTAGTCCAGGGCTTGGTCATAGAAAGTGATCAGTAAATGAAATAAAATACATGCAGTCAATAAATGCATGACTGCAGTTATGCAGATGCTTCCTGCTTCTTCCAGCTCAGCCACAGACACCTCTGTAGCTCCCACTCTCCATGGACTTTTGCAGAAGGTGATTCAGCCCCTCAGTTGCTGGCTGTCCTGTTCCCACAGACAGGGCTGTCTGGCCTGGGGTGTGGCAAATGGGTGGCAGGGAGGCTGAGCATTTTGGGGGTACACACACACCCAGGCACACAAGATGGGGTCTGAAACATTGGCCCAGGCCCCAGAGTTAGGACTGGAGTATGTCCTGAGGGTCCTCCGTAAAGGATAATGGAATATGCCACCCCAAAACATGCCCCTTTGGCATAGGATTATTTTGAGATGAAAGCAATGGAGAGAAAAAAAAGATATAAGAAAAGCTCTCTGCCCTCCTTGATTTGCCTACAAGCAGGACATCAATTTATAATAAAGAGGTCTCCCCTCCCCTCTGTACCAGGAAGGAGAGAAATTAATCACTGGAAACAACTCTAGATCCTCATCAGCCTGGAGATGGCTCCAGAGGAATCTATACAACAAACTTAGACTAACTAGTCCTTATTGTCCATTAGTTTCCCCCATCTACCTACCTTCTCATAAGAAACTCAAAGTCCCTTTTCTTTGTCTTGCCAGTACTCTAGAAATGTATTGTTCTTCTGTTAAGATGCTATATCAGCCTGAGTTCTAACCACTGTTATGAGTTACTCATCACTCCCAGGTATATGTGTGATGCACATGTTAATAAACTCCTGTTTATTTTTCTCTTGTGAATCTGTCTTTTGTCAGTCTCATTTACAGGGCTCCAGCCAGGGAGCCTGAGATGGGTAGAGGACAAATTTTTTTTCCCTTCCCCACACCTGGTTGGCACCTCCTAAAGTAGGTGCATGTAACTGAGGGCCGCACTCTTGTTTGGCGGAGGATGGGGAAAAAAATGCTGAATCTGGAGTGGGTCACTGAGAGCAAAAGAAAAACGAGGTCAGAATGAAGGGTACCAAGGGATAACCTTGAGGTGATAAATATCTGGGGAAAGGTAGGAAAAGCTAGACTCTGTGGTGTGGAGAGGAGCAGAGGAAATTGTCATCAATATTCCCAAGGCTGGAAAACTCCACCATGAGTCACAAAGAGCCCACGTCAAGAAACAGCTATTTTGAGCCCAGCTAGAGGGTGAGGCACTGTCTGCCTTTACTGAGACGGGTGAGTGGCTGAGCCAGGCCTTTAGCTATTCAAGTCACTGCTTCCCCTAAACAGAATCTCAATCAACTGAGTGCTGAGAGTCTAGACCACCTGACTGCACAGAAAATGAAATCTAAACCATTCTGTAGCTCCGGGTTTGTCAAGCCTAGAAGGTCTGCTCCAGAAGAAGCTGGAACCTGCAGAGAGAACTTTGCCAAAGGGAAGACAGGCAATCCCTTTGAGAAGACGGGGTGTGAACAGCAATTTCCTGCTCCTGGCAGCTCATCCACCCACTTTGTTCGAGGCATTTAGATTCTAAATGTCACATGGTGATGTCCCCGACATGAAGTGGACATTTGGTGATTTTTGCCTCCCAGCATCCAATCACCTTTCCTTGGTAAGAGGACCCCCATTTTAGTTGGGGAACCGATGCAGGCACCACTCCTGGGTCTTGGGAATTGTTGGGCTGACCCTGCCAGGGTGTGGTGTTCTGTTTCCCCAGACCCCTGGGGCTGGTTCAGATGGGCATGAAGCTCCATAACAAAAGCCAAGTAATCAGGCCCTGAGCTTTTGTGTGAACTCTTGGAGGGAGAGAAACCCTGCCCTGTTTCCTGCTGGCCTTGGACCTCTCAGAACATGGATCCTGAGGGCAAACCTTCATGGAAGGCAGAAAGGCCAAGAGATGGAGAGATGGAGAGAAGCAGATGAACCCTGGATCGACTTCTAGAGTAACAGAACCCAGTGCATTCTCTTTTTGCTTAAGCAGTTTGAGTTTTCTGTTGCATATAACAGAAATATGTTGCATATAATGGTCACATAAATACTCCACATGGTCTAAGAGAAATGAGTAAGGAGGAGCAGCAGAGGGTGGAAATGCCTCTGGGGTAACAGGGCTGTGGATTCGGGGCAATCCTTGTGTCTCCCCTGTCCATAGTCAAAAATGCAAACATGATCGTCTCCTAAGGCAGGGATTGCAAACTACAGCCCACAGGCCAAGTCCAGACCACCACTGTTTTTGTACAGCCTGTGAGCTAAGAATGGTTTTTATGTTTTTTACATATTGGGAAAAAATCAAAAGAAAAATAAGTTTGTGACATGTGAAAATTACACAAAATTCGCATTTCAGTGTCCCTAAATAAAGCTTTATTGGAATGTAGCCATGCCCATTTGTTTATGTATTATCTATGGCTGCTTTCACACTACAACAGAGCTGAATGATTGGAATAGAGACCATCTGACTTCAAAGACAAAATATTTACTGTTAGCCCGTTAAAAGAAGGTTTGCAGACCTCTGTCCTAAAGGATCCTTTAGACAAAGGAGATTTTGTAACTAGCCTTTTATAAACTAGGCTACTAAGGGCTTTAAGTTCCAAACTTATTATGCACAGAAACGTGTTAAAACGATTGGCTTTTCTTGCCAAGTAAAAATTAGAAGAATTGCTAATTATTTATAGAAACTTGTTTAGAAGAAACTCCGTTTTAAGCTTTTAAGGTTGTAAACCATAAGTACTATCCAGAACTCAAAAATAATCCCAAAGGCAACAGCAATGATATATTCAATTTCAGTAATGGTTATTTATTTTCCCATAACCACAAAAATTCTATTTCTAGTATCTTCTATTTTTTAAATAATCCAAGAACTAATATAAGCCATAATTGAAATGAACTTAACAGTAAGAATAACAATAGCTATTATTTATTAAGCCTTTACTATTTGCAGGCAGAGTTTGAACATTTTACTTATATTCACACATTTAATTGTCCCAACCACTGCACTGGGTAGATACTATTATTCTACCCATTTGGTAGATGAGAAAACTAAGGCACAGAGGCAAGGTAAGTAATTTGCCTACTGTCACACAGCCAGAAAATACTGGTGCCAGGATTCAAACCCCTGTGAACTGGTCCCCTAAATAATAAAAGAGAACTTCCCCGGTGGTCCAGTGGTTAAGACTCTGTGCTTCCACTGCCGGGGGCACGGCTTCAATCCCTGATCAGGGAAGTTTTGCATGCTGTGCAGTGCAGCAAAAAAAAAAGAGAGAGAGAGAGATGAGGGTAACAAGATTTCACCTGATGAAACAAAATTCATATTTTATGGCAAGACAAGAAAATTTAAACGTAAAATTGTTCTCTGCCTGTTTGGGCCTCCTCCCTCTCCTTTAGTGTGTGTTGTACCTCTGCATTAACCAGACCTCCTTAGGAGATAACCTTCCTTATTTATCTTGTAAGGGACCACAGTGACCCATGACCTACTACTCACTTTGTACGTGTGTAAACTGTCAATAATACATCATTTGATGTATAACCCTTTCTCTCAAAAACTTATGTTAACTGTGCTTTGACCTCTAACGGGTAGAATATTCCTCAGAGCTTTCTGAAAGACTGTCTCCTGGGTTACAATCCACAGGTTGGCTCCAATAAAATTTTCCATTTCTTTTTTAGATTCACTATTGATTAATTTTTCATCAACACACTATAGTCTGAAATTTAATTAGTAGCACAATGCAGTGCACACTTTTTTTAAAACTTCTTAGAACGTCAGCTTTTCTGGAAAATGTCTTTTCTCTGAACCTTCTACATAGTCATGTTAGGCAACGGACCCCCACCCCTCTCCAATCTCCCACATCTGATTGGACCGGGTATGGACATCTGACCCAAGTGGACCAATAGGCTCTTCCCTGAGACTTTGGTACTGAGATTAAGATTCCAGCCTCAGGACTTCCCTGGTGGCCTAGTGGTTAAGAATCTGCCTGCCAGTGCAGGGGACACGAGTTCGATCCCTGGTCCAGGAAGATCCCACGTGCTGTGGAGCAACTAAGCCTGTGCATCACAACTACTGGGCTTGCGCTCTGGAGCCTGCAAGCCACAACTACTGAGCCCGCGCACCTAGAGCCCGTGCTCCGCAACAAAAGAAGCCCCCACTCGCCACACCTAGAGAAAGCCTGCGTGCAGCAACGAAGACCCAACGCAGCCAAAAATAAATAAATAAATAAAAGATTCCAGCCTCAATCTAACTGCTGTTTTGAAACATAAGCCTGGTAGCTGTTTGCCACAAGTTCCAAAAACCAGAAAAAGCCAGTCTTCAGTGTGAAAGAAGAATGAAGGAGACATGACAAGAAAAACACAGATGAGAAATGGAGGTGGAGGAAGGGAGCTCCCTGATTCACGACACGCCCTAGTCCCTTCCTGAATTCCAGCAGAACTCCGCCCTGGGTTTTGGGAGGCACCCCCGTGATGGTTAATTTTAGTGTCAACTTGAGTGGGCCACCATGCCCTGATTACACATTATTTCTGGGTGTGTCTGTGAGGGTGTTTCTGAGTGAGATTAGCATTTGAATGGGTGAACTCCGTAAAGTAGATAGCCCTCCTCATGTGGATGGGCAGCATCCTGTTCCTGGAGGACCTGAATAGAACAAAAGGCAGAAGAACTCCTCTCTTTTTTCCCTGCCTCACTGATTGAGCTGGGACGTCTCATCTCATCCTCCTGCCCTCTGACTGGTATTTGTATCATCGGCTTCCCTGGTTCTCAGGCCTCCTCCAGACTCAGACTGAATTACTCCATTGGCTTTCCTGAGTCTCCAGCTTGCAGATGGCAGATCGTGAGAATTCTCAGCCTCCATAATTGCATGAACCAATTCCTTATAGCAACTCTTTATATATATATATCTTTATATATATATATATATATATATATATATATATATATATATATATGTATATATATATATATATATATCTCCTATTGGGTTTCTTTGGAGAATCCTAATACAATCCAGAATCCTTAAATAATATCCCCTTTGGCTAAATCGATGGGTTTCAAATACCTACAATCAAAAGAATCCTCAAACGTAGCCCAATTAAGGGCAAAACAATCTTCCAGTTTTCATATTCTCTGAATCATCAGCATGAGCCTCTCAAATAATGGATTTGCTGGATTTCTAATTATTCCCTTAGTTGTGCACTAACTAGGCCAGCTCCCAGGAATCGCTGGTTTGTAGGCGGAGGGACTAGTTGAAGATGCCTAAAATGGTGTATCAGACATGCAGGGAGTCAACAAATTGGTGTTAGACTTCAGTTTACTTTTTCTTATTGTTTGTGTACTTCTGTTCTTTTTCCCTGAAAAGAAGCAAACATTCTTCTCCATTTCCCTTCAATGAAACAGCTGGAAATGGCAGTTTTACTTGGGATGGAGCTGAGGGAGGGAGATAAACAATGTCTTAGAACCAGTTGCTGAAATGACCGGAATGGATATAAAATGCAGTTGCATAATTTCCTCAAAGTCACATTTCTGAAGGTGGAAATGGTTCTGAGACAATCCAAATGCTTCTCTGAAGAAATTAGTAAGTGGGATGGAAAAGAAAGTGATGGCTTCCCAGGGTTGGTAGTAATTGTGATTTGAATGGGTGTGATAGTCCCATTTATAGATGGGCAACATAAGGACCTGAATGGCCAGGAGATTTGCTAACCGATGGCAAGGTCAGGATTAGGCCTCTGGCCTTGAGTCCAGCTCTTCAATCCCAGTGGCCTCTGAGTGATGTCTGTTTTTTTCCCCAGCCAGCATCTGTGTCCTGATTTCCCGTTGGGGGATTGGGCATGTGATCCAGAACCTGGCCAATGAAAATATTCCACCACCACCTCTTCCCCTTTCTCCTGCCATAATAATTGGTTCAGGTCTGGGCAAATTACCCAATCTGGAGTCATGAGAGTCAGTCCCAGGACTTTTAATGAACCTATTGGAGAAGAGTATGCTCTCCCTTCTGGGATTGCTAGCTGATGGCTAATGTAAGCTTGGAGCTGTTGAGATTGCCACACAGAAAGCACCTGTCTGAGAGTAAAGCTGACACTGGTAGATACAGAATAAAGAAAAGAAGATGGAGAGACTGAGTCCTGCTGATCCAGGACTGAACTGATCCTTTGTTGAACCTCTGGATCCAGCCATGCCTGAAGCTAGCCCAATCTCTTCCAGGACATAAGCCAATAACTTCTTTCTTTAGCTTGAGCCAGTCGAATTAGCTTTGTTGCTTGAACCCAAGAGCCCTGAGTAGTGCAGCTGTCATCCTATAGCCTGCAGGGGTGGTCAGTACCTGCCCTGAACATTCTAAATATTTGGCACAGACCAGCAGGCTGAACGTGACAATGGACACTCTTGCATGCACTGTTTATCGAGTGCCTACTATGTGCCAGGCCCTGGGCCCAGTGCAGCTGACACAGAGGTGAACAAGATAGACCCACCCTTTGTCCTCATAGAGCTCAAAGACAGACAATCAAATGGGCTAGTACAATAAGGTGGATAGGTGCTTTTGGGCAGGAGAAGCATTGAGACCTTCACTAGTCTGGGGCCAGAGAAGTGTCCCTGAGGAAGTGACCTTTAAGCTGACACCCAAGAAGGACACAGCGAGAGTGGGAGAGGAGAAAAAGAGGGGACGAGGTGGAAGGGAAACATATGCCAAGACCAAGCCTCAAGACAGGAGGACAGCCCAGGATGGCTGCAGTGTAATGTCTGAGCTAGGAACTAGCATGGGAGGATGCTGGAGGTCCTTCTCTTTTTTTCGTTAGCAGGTCTGACCTCATTTCAGGTCAAACCTCATTTCATGGCACTTCGCTTTATTGCGCTTTGCAGATACTGCATTTTTTTACAAAACAAAGGTTGGTGGCAACCCTGCATTGAGCAAGTCTATCAGCACCATTTTTCCCAATAGCATTTGCTCACTTTGTGTCTCTGTGTCACATTTTGGTAATTCTCACAATATTTCAAACTTTTTCATTATTATCTTATTTGTTATGGTGATCTGTGATCCATGATCTTTGATGTTACCACTATGACTCAGTGAAGGCTCAGATGATGGCTAGCATTTTTTAGCAATAAAGTATTTTTTAATTAAGGTATGTACATTGCTTTTTAGACATAATGCTATTGCACACTTAAGAGACTACAGGTATAGTGTAAACATAACTTTTATATGCACTGGGAAACCAAAGAGTCGTGTGACTCGCTTTATTGCGATCTTCGCTTTATTGCGGTGGTCTAGAACTGAACCCGCAGTATCTCCAAGGTGTGCCTGTACTTCTAAAGCATATCCTGAATCCACCCACTGCATGCCATCTCATGACTCCTCTCCTAGCCCGTCATCTGAGCAATTTCTAGAGCCGTCATGGTTTCACTCCCCACAATCCACTCTTCACGCAGCAACCAGGGTGAGGGCAATAGGGAGCCATAGAAAGAACATGAGCAGGGAAAGGGCAGGCCCTCTTAGGATGAGCGTCTCTACTTTGCCTGCAGATCATCTTTAACTATTTCTCAACTGGGCCCTGAAGTTATTTTCTGGGTGTTCGTTCAGCCTGCTGGTGGAGTCTGAGGTAAGAGCACCCCAGTGGGATCTGCAGGTGTTGGCAAAGCCACCCAGGCCGCTCAGGATTAACTGCAGTGAAAGACGACTTGTCCTTTGCCTGTGTCTTCCTTGAATTTTTATTTTATTTTATTTTTTATTTCTTTTCATTTCATTTCATTTCATTTTTGGCTATGTGGCATGCAAGATCTTAGCTCCCCGACCAGGGATCAAATCTGTGCCCCCTGCAGTGGAAGCACAGAGTCTTAACCACTGGACCAGGGAAGTCCCATTCCTTGAATTCTTTAGCAGCTGAGCCAGGAGAACATGCTCAGGGTTGCACTTTCCATTCAGTTCAGCCAAACTTTGTTTGGGGCTTCCTTTGGGCAAGGCCACTTGCCGGATGTTGGGCATTTGGAGAATAAACAAGAGGATGTCCTGGGGTTGAGGGACTTTGAAGCCCATGGGGAGGGAGAAATTCATGAGGCAAGAGAGGAAAGGCATGTAGAAAAAAATATTTTAGATGTCAAAAAAGTAAAAATGGTGAAAGAAGCCAGACACAGAGGCCACATGGTGTATGGTTCCATTCATATGAAATATCCAGAATAGGTAAATCCATAGAGACAGAAAGATTAGTCTGGGGTAGGGGTGGGGGAAGTGACTGCTTAATGAGTATGAGTTTTAGGTGACGAAAATGTTTTGGAACTAATTAGAAGCAATGGTTGCAGACATTGTGAATATACTAAATACCACTGAATAATAAACTTTTACAATGATCAATGTTCTGAATCACTTCGCCGTACAGCAGAATTAACACAACATTGTAAATCAACTCTACTTCAATTTACAAAATGGTTAATTTTATGTTATGCGAATTTTATCTTAATTAAAAAAAAATAAAGGACATAATCCTAGCCAGAAATATATCATATTCCTAGCAGGGGTGGCTTTGGAGTTAGACCTTGAAGGGTGGGCTGGATTTTGTCCTATGGAGGCTGAGAGGCAGAAGAGGGTGAAGGAAATTTTCTAGGTCTAGTGAAGGGCTAAGCAGTAATTGCATCATTAATTGTCAGGGCAACCCTTCCAGGTAGGAAATGTTGTATTAGCCGTGTTTCATAGATGGGAAAACGAGGTCCAGAAAGAAGAAATGACTTGTTCAAGGTTGCACAGTTGGTAAGTAGCAGAGAGCTGGAAATTAAACCTAGGTTCATCTGATCTCAACCCAGCTAAACTGTCTCCCAGTAGAGGGAAGAGCATATACTCTCAAAAAATTAGAAGAATTTATCCTGGGGGTGGGCTTGGGGCCGGGTAAAACGGGTGAAGGCGGTCAAAAGTACAAACTTCCAGTTAGAAAATAAATAAGTCCTGGGGATGTAATGGACAACATGGTGACCGTAGCTAATAATGCTGTACTGCATATTTGAAAGTTGCTAAGAGAGTACATATTAAAAGTTCTCATCACAAGGAAAAAAAAATTTGTAACTATGTGTGGTGATGGATGTTAACTAGACTTCTCATGGTGATCATTTGGCAATCAATATATACAAATATCGAATCATTGTGTTGTACACTTAAACTCATCTAATAAATATGTCAAGTGTAACACAATTAAAAAAAAAAGAATGTATCCTTCTATGGTCTTCACAAAACAATAATCATAGAGTAGTCCACTAAGATATATATTCATGACAGCATTCTTTATAACAGTGAATACTGGAAATGTCAGATGTTCCGCTGTGTAGGGGCTGGTTAAAATCAAGTTATTGAAGACTATTTGATGAGTTGGGGATGCAGTCACACTATAATGCTAAAAAGGCAAAATATGGAAAAAATGGATATCATCTGCATAGGAAAAAACAGATGGAAAATTTACTAGAAAAACATGCATCCGGATATTGATCAACTTTGAAGGGTGGAATTATGCATGAGTTTTTCCTACATGTATGTATATATATACTTTTTTCATGACTGTAAAATGGAGAAAATAATTTGAGGACCTCTCTCCTGAAATTGTTATAAAGACCAAATGAGATAATGTATATAAATCTTGAAGCACAGTGTCTGACATAGTATAAATGCTCAGTAAAATAATTGTAACTATAATTATTACTATGCACATGTATTAATTTTGTAACTAGGAACACAGGCAATAAACGCTATTTTTAAATCCTGTAGAACTTCTTTTGTTTTTTGAGTTTTTTCAAAACATAGGAGACTCCTACTTCACAGCCCCTGGAAGTCGCCTCCCTTTGCTCCCTGTCAGTGGTATCCTCCTCCAGGTGTGAAACTGAAGGGAGCAGTGAGTCATGGGCTGCTTCCTCAGCTGCCCTTCAACTGTGGGCTGGACTCGGCTCCATGCAGCTTCTTCTCTTAACACACGAGGTTCAGCCTTCTCCACTGGGCTCCCCCTCCAGGGGCCACCAACCAATCGATAGAGGGTAACGAGATTCAAAGCCACCCACTGGGTAGTTCTGGTGACCATCAGCTGTTTTCTTACTCCCTAATCCCAGCCCTGGCAGAGGGACAGCATCTCTGCTCACCTCATAGGGTCCTGTTCATATCAAGGCACCCAATTTGGTCCATACGCTGGGCAGAGACTTTTTCCCTTAGAGACAGAGAAGGTGCTGCCTTGGCACCGTCCCACACCTCTGGGTGGTCCCCATGATTAGGGCCTGACCTTCTTTTCCCCTTCTCTCAAGACTGGTTCTTACTCAAGGTCACTCTGCCCTTGGGGCAGGCTGGGGAACTGCAGGCATCTTGCCAGTATTAATGATGATGGATTCTATCCTGCAAAGAAATATCTCTGACTTTCACAGAAGGTCTGGTTCGGGGTCCTAAAGATATTTTAGAATTACACAAGCAATATGTGAATTAATTCTCATTGTAAAAAATTCAAACAATCTAGAACTATGTTAAAAAAGGAAAAAGTTCCCTTGACACCTCTCCTCAGCCCCATCCCTCTCCCCAGAGGTAATCAACCACTGGTAATAGTTGGGTATGCATATCTATACATACATGTGCAGGGTATCTTTTCAATTTTTTACAGAAATGGGAACATACACTACTTATTCTGTCACTCATTTTTTCACTTAATGATGTGTCTTGAAGACCTTTCCATGATTTTCTAGACAGTTCTACTGCATTCTTTTCCAAATAGCTTCAGAGTATTTTGCTCTAAGGCTCTACCACAGCTTAACCACTTTCCCATTTATGGATACAAATTTTCATTACTAGACACAATGCTCTAATGAAATTCTGTTACAGAGAGCTTCATGCATTTGTGCAGATATTTGTACAACACAGATTCCTAAAAGTGAAACACCCAGGTCAAAGGATGGTTCATTTAAGCTGTTGTTAAGTATTGCCAAAGTGCCTTTCCAAAAGGCCAAATGAATGTCCAAGTTCAGTCTTTCAAGTTGAGGCTGACTTCTTAAGATTTAACAAATAACTGTAGTAAGTGTTTGGGAAAAGGTATTTTAAGTTTGCTTTAATCTCAGTATTTTTCTTCCTTTCAAGGGACCTCTACAAAGAGATTAATATTTATAGAGTGGGTATGCTCTCTATCTTGAACTTCAACAAGAGATAACTGCACAGTTGACCTGAGGGAAAGAGCAGTGAAATGCACTGGGTAGCCTTGACAAAATCCATCACCACCCAAGTGAGAAGCAGGTCATGGTAAATTGCTCTCTTCAAGGCAGATGGTCTCAAAGCAAAAGCTAATGTTTGTTTCACATAATCTGCACAGCAACATGGTAAGTTCCTGACTATTTTTATTCTGATTTTACAGAAGAAGTAACTAAGACTGTAAGAAGTTAAGTGATTGCCGAGGTCACAGAGTTAGAAAAAGAACAGCAATGTGAACTCAGATCATCCGACTCTAAAACCCATGCTCTTAGCCACATACAGACTACTTATCCACCATATCAGATACCCTCAACCTGTAACAGGCACTCTTCTCCATCATCAGAAATCTTAATTCAGTAGGTCATGGCACTTGACAAAATGCAACATCACCACTATTACCAGTATACTTGAGGGGTGAGCCAGTGCAATAAGACAAGACAAAGTAAGTATAAGACATAGAAACAAAATAGTGTTAATCTGCAGATTCTGTGCTTGTCCACGCAGAAAATTCAAGAGTATCTATAACTACCATACAACCCAGCAATCCCACTACTGGGCATATACCCTGAGAAAACCATCATTCATAAAGAGTCATGTACCACAATGTTCACTGCAGCTCTATTTACAGTAGCCAGGACATGGAAGCAACCTAAGTGTCCATCGACAGATGAATGGATAAAGAAGATGTGGCACATATATACAATGGAATATTACTCAGCCATAAAAAGAAATGAAATTGAGTTATTTGTAGTGAGGTGGATGGACCTAGAGTCTGTCATACAGAGTGAAGTAAGTCAGAAAGAGAAAAACAAACACCGTATGCTAACACATATATATGGAATCTAAAAAAAAAAAATGGTTCTGAAGAACCTAGGGGCAGGATAGGAATAAAGATGCAGAAGTAGAGAATGGACTTGAGGACATGGGGAGGGGGAAGGGTAAGCTGGAATGAAGTGAGAGAGTGGCATGGACTTATATATATTACCAAATGGAAAATAGATAGCTAGTGGGAAGCAGCTGCATCGCACGGGGAGATCAGCTTGCTGCTTTGTGACCACCTAGAGGGGTGGGATAGGGAGGGTGGGAGGAAGACGCAAGAGGGAGGAGATATGGGGATATATGTATATGTATAGCTATTCACTTTGTTATAAAGCAGAAACTAACACACCATTGTAAAGCAATTATACTCCGATAAAGATGTTAAAAAAAAAATAGTATCTATAAACTACTAAAGTTAATAAAAGACTTCAATAAAGTTTCTGGTTACAAGATTAACACCCAAAATCAGTAAGATTCCTATACTACAATAACTATTAATTAAAAATTTTAATTAAAAATCATAATAGCAAATAAAACAAAGTTATAGGAATGAATTTAACAAAATATATAAAATTGTTGCAGAGAAAATGATAAAACTTTATTGAAGGACATAAAGAGAAGACCCAAATAAACTGAAATACACACCATGGCCATGGATGGGAAGACTTGTATCATAAATTTCATTTCTCCCCAGATAGTAAAATAATATTGTGCAATAGTAATTAAGACTATTAATTACTGGTGGAATTGACATATGGATAGACAAATAGAAAATTGTAACAGAAAAAAGAAGTCTAGGCACAGACCCACATGCATATGGAAATGTGCTGAAGGCAGGAGGTTACATTACAAATCAGTAGAGACAGGGCAGACTATTCCCTAGTACTGGGGAAACTGGTTATTCATGTGGGAAAAATAAAAGAAGATAGCTATTTCATGCCATATATCAACAGTTCTTGACAATTTTCTAAAAGTTACTGGGGACCCAAAGAGCTTTTGCTTATACTATACCTATCAATATTTACTATATAATAAATTAAAACTGAGAAATTTTAGAAATATTTACTAATTCATTTAAAAGTAATTGTTATAAATTCATTACATGTTAACATAAATAGCATATTTTTAATTAAAAAAACTTTATTTAAAAAAAAAACCATCAATGAGTGCCATTGTTTTACATTTTTGCAAATCTCTTTAATTTCTGGCTGGATTCTCATATCTGTTTTGACATTCAGTGTGTTGTGATATATTGTTTTAGTTGGAGTATATAAAGAATATCCAGCCTCACACAGATGCATGGTTAGCAAAAGGAGGAGTATTTTAATAGCCTTTTCAGATTATTATTGTGGATACTCTTATTTTCTACTACACCGAAACTCAAGATGGAGTAGTTTCTTCAAGGTTAGTTACAATGTGGAATCTGAAACTTTATCAATGAACTTTTTATACTCTGTTACATTAAAAATCCATTGGTCTATCTTACACTTTGAAAAGATCTTTTAACCAAATATGATTTTGTAATATCATATATTGGTCATTTAGAAAATATTGGTTTACCATTGTAAAGCAATTATATTCCAGTAAAGATGAAAAAACAAAACAAAAAAGAAAATATTGGTCCAAAATATTGGTTAGGCCAATCTTCCAAATGTAGACATGTTTTATCACAAAAATCACGTTAATTCACTTTATTACCAATCTCACCAGAAAAGTCTTGTATTGGGAAGCTGTCAAGTTCATGGTAACAGATGCAAGTCTTCCAAAATCCTAATCATCTACTGAAAGCTCAAGTTGTATCACTGGCAACAAATACTGTCAGTTGTTTTCCTTGAAGTGACAGGCTCACTTCACTCATTTTTGAGAAACTGACAAACACTCAAGCCTGAAAAATCATAGTTTGTCAGTTATTCTTTCCAGGAAAAATGGTGTTCTATGGGGGAAAAAAAAAAAAAGATTTATATGTACTTCCCATTCGATCATCCAGAATATTTTTTTTAGAGTGGGAAATACTAGAATATACATATTTGCTTATATTTTTAAAAAAAGAATAAATCAAGATCTAATTTTAAACATTTACTGATGGGGGAGGAAACAGAGTAGAAGGGACAGGAATGAAAGCTAGACTTTTCTGCTGTACCTTGATTGAGGTTTTGACTTAGTAAATACATGAATATTTTAAATAACTAATACACAAAATAAAAATAAAAAAAAAATTTTTCTTGACTCTTGACTCAAGGGTCAAGAGTTGATAAAATTAATAATTCTTATTGCTTCATCAAAACATAAGTGAAACTGGTGTTTGTTTTTAACTATCAGTGCATGATAGTGAAGAATATAATGATTACCAGTAGAACCAGGTGCAGATTTAAGCCCTAAACATCCATAATTATCTTAAATGTAAACTGCTTAAAAGTATCAACTAAAGGACAAAGATAGGCAGAGTGGATAGAAAAACATGATCCAATAGTATGTTATCTACAAGAAATTCACTTCAAATATAACAACATTGGCAGACTGAAGGTAAGATGATAGAAAAAGATATACAAATATCAACCAAAAGAAAGAAGGAGTGGCTATACTAATATCAGATAAAGTAGACTTCAGAACAAAGAACATTCTAAGAGGGACAGTTATATAATTATAAAAGGATTGGTCCACCAAGAAGAGACAGCAATCCTGTTTATGCACCAAACAGAAGCAGACTGGTAGAGCTGAAAGGATAAATAGACAAATCCATAATTATAATTGGGTACTTCAACACTCCACTGCCAGCAACTGATAGAACTGCTAGACAGAAAATCAGCAAGCATATAAAATAAGTGAATAGCACTATTAACTGACTCAACTTAACTGGTATCTATGGAACACTCCACTGAACAACAGTAAAACACACATTTTTTTCACATGCCCATGGAATATTAATCAAGACAGAACATATCTTGGCCCCTCAAACAAATCTTAACAAATTTAAAAGAACTGAAATCATACAAATTATGTTCTCTGACCATAATGGAATCCAACCAGAAATCAGTGACAGAAATATAGCAAAACTCTCCCAACACTTGGAGATTAAACAACATACTTCTAAAAAGTCCGTGAGTCAAAGAAGTCTCAAAGGAAAATTTTTTTAGAAGAATCAAATGAAAATGAAAATATGACCTACTGAAATAAATGGAATGCAGCTTAAGTACTACTGAGAGGGAAATTTATAGTACTAAACACTTACATTAGAAAAGAGGAAAGGTCTCAAATCAATAACCGAAGTTCCCACATCAAGAAACTAAAAGAATAGTAAAATAAACCCAAAGAATGCAGAAGGAAGGAAATAATAAAGAGCAGAAATCAGTGAAATAAAAACCAGCAAAAATAATAGAGAACAATCAATGAAACAAAACTCTAATTCTTACCCCCCAAAATCAATAAAATTGATAAAACTTCTAGGAGACTGACAAAGATAAAATGAGAGAAGACACAAATCACCAGTATCGAATGAAATGGGATAGCTCTACACACTCTGTAGCCATTAAAAGAATAATAAAGGAATACTACAAACAACTTTGCACTCAGAAATTTGACAACTTAGAAGAAGCGTAAAATAGTTTGGCAGTTTCTTACAAAACTAAACATGTGCTTTCATGTGACTTGGCAATTACACTCTTGGGTATTTATCCCAGAGAAATGAAAACTTATGTTCACACTAAAAAACTGTACAAGTGTTCACAGCAGCTTTATTCATAATAGCCCCAAGCTGGAAACCATGCAGATATCCTTCAATGGATGAAACAAACTATGGTACATCCATCTATGGAATATTACTCAGCACTCAAAAGGAATGAACTGTCGATACATGCAACGACTTGGATAGATCTCAAGAGAATTATGATGACTGAAAAAAGATAATCTCAGAAGCTTATATACTGTATGATTCCATTTATATAACATTCTTGAAATGACAAAATTATAGAAATAGAAAATGATTAGTAGGTGCCAGGGATTGAGTGGGGGAAGGTAACTGTGGTTACTAAAGTAGCACAAGGGATCCCTGTGATGGAACTATTCTGTATCTCAACTATGGTGTGGCCATACAAATCTATACATATGATATAAATCTATAAAATTATACAGAACTAAATACACACACACAAGTGCACATAAATCTGGGGAAATCTGAATAATGTCAATGGGTTGTATCAACATCAATTTTCTGCTTGTGATATTGTACTATGCAAAATGTTACCACTGGGGGAAAATGGGTGAAAGGTAGAGATCTCTCTATTATTTCTTGCAACTGTATGCAAACTACAATTATCTCAAAATAAAATGTTAAAAAAGAAGACAGGCCACAGACTGAGATAAGATGTTTATCATACAAGAATATACAAAAGATCAGGAATCAAATATAAGAATGACTATGAAAATGACAACGCAATAGGAAAAGAAAACAGCAAAAGGATATGAACTAAGGATTCACAGAAAGGAAACTCAAGTATCAATAAACAGATGAAAAGATGTTTAACTTCATTGGTAATCAAGAAAATGCAAAAATAAAATAACAAAAACCATTTCACACTCACCAGATTGGCAAACTTCTAACAATCTTGATAGCTTATAGTTGTTTGGTGTGGATGTAAGGAAATGGCAACTCACACCCTGCTGGGAAGGGTGTAAATTTATACAATCACAGTTGGACAACAATTTGACAATGTTTATTAAAATCAAAAGCGTGCATACCGTTTGTTTAGCACTTCCACGTCTAGATAAATACCCTGTGCAAACGCTTGCTCCTGAGCTCAAAAAGACATATGTACCAGGGTGGCCATGAGAGCAGTGTCTGGTAATAGTGAAAAATTGAAAACAACCTATATATTATCAACAGGACACTGGTTGAAGCATTTGTGGTATGTTGCTATATTACAAATATTTTGAACAGTTCAAAAAATAAAAGAATTGGCCTACATGTATCAACACTCATAAGTCCTGAAAACATAATGTTTAGTGGTAAAAATAAGAGATAAATGGACATGTACGGCATATTGTGTGTGGATACATATGTAATAAAGTAAAAACACAAACATGTGGATAAGAAAGATACGTGTTATTTCACAATCAGGTCACTCCTGGAAGGAAGAGAACGAAAGAGGATATTCAGCTGAATCTTTAAGGTTTGTTCGTTTGTTTCTTTGCTTAAAAATTGATTTGGGGACTTCCCTGGTGGCACAGTAGTTAAGAATCCGCCTGCCAATGCAGGGGACACGGGTTCGATCCCTGGTCCGGGCAGACCCCACATGCCGCAGAGCAACTAAGCCCGTGCGCCACAGCTACTGAGCCTGCGCTCTAGAGTCCGCAAGCCACAACTACTGAGCCCGCATGCCACAACTACTGAAGCCCGTGCGCCTAGAGCCCGTGCTCCACAACAAGAGAAGCCACTGCAGTGAGAAGCCCGCGCACCACAACCGTAGAAAGCCCACGTGCAGCAACAAAGACCCAACGCAGCCAAAAATAAATAAATAAGTAAATTTATTTTTTTAAAAAAAATTGATTTGAAGTAAAGATCTTAGGGTTGATCAATTCTGGAAGGTGGATACAAAAGTGTTAGGCTTTTTCCTGTGCTAGTCTTATGCCTGAAATTAAAGCACACACAGAAAGAACCCAAGTTTGCTCCGTGATGCTGGGGCACACCCACATTTGGAAGACCCGGCTCTAGGATGAATCAGCCTCACTGCAAAGGCAGTTGCATCACGAGGAGCAGGGGCAGGAGTTGGGTGGGGAGTGGGGGGAGGGGAAGGGGGTGGCTTTCCCTGCTTGTATTCTCCTTAAGCGGCATCTTCTCAAGAATATTTAGGGTGAGAAGTTACTATAATCGTTGCTAAGGCTGTGAGGACATATATTCGAGAAGGCTGCGGGAAAGCACAGGTCAGGCTGTCCAGTGGTTCAACGATAAGGCAGGAAAGGTGGTTAAAGAGAAGCCCTTTTTCATCCTCCTGCAGGGCTTCCAGGCTGTTCACCCTTCATGTTAGGACCTAGCTACACTTCTGCTGTAACAGCTGCTCAAAGGATGGCTTTTAGGGTATTTCAGAGGCCCTGCCACCCATAATACGGTCGCCTTTGCTGTCCGCAGGTTCCGCATCCGCAGATACACGAGGGCTGGAGTAAGGACTTGAGCACCGTGAATTTGGGTATCCGTGGGGCTCCTGGAACCAATCCCCCGCGATACGGAGGGAGAGCTGTACTCTTGGAAGCACAGGACGTCATTCTCTCTTTTTTTTTTTTTTTTTAGTATTCAAAATGTCCAGAATTTAATACAAAACAAAACAAAAACTATCATCAATAAAAGTGCCGAGATGATTTGGTGAGGTAAGGATAGTCTTTTTCACAAATAATGCTGGGACAACTGGATAACTACACATGAAAGAACAAAGTTAGACTCCTACCTCACATCAAATACAAAAATTAATTCAAAATGGATCAAAGACCTAAATGTACATTAAAAATATATAATACTTGAGGGCAAACACAGGTGTAAACATTCACGACCTTGCAGTAGGCAATGGTTTCTTAGATATGACACCAAAAGCACAAGTATCACAAGAAAAAAAATAGATCTACTGGACTTAATCAAAATTAAACATTTCTATGCCTCAAAACATCCCATGAAGGGCTTCCCTGGTGGCGCAGTGGTTGAGAATCTGCCTGCCAATGCAGAGGAAACGGGTTCGAGCCCTGGTCTGGGAAGATCCCACATGCCGCGGGGCAGGTAGGCCCGTGAGCCACAACTACTGAGCCTGCGCGTCTGGAGCCTGTGCTCCGCAGCAAGAGAGGCCGCGACAGTGAGAGGCCCGCGCACCGCGATGAAGAGTGACCCCCGCTCGCCGCAACTAGAGAAAGCCCTCGCACAGAAACGAAGACCCAACACAGCCAAAAATAAATTTAAATAAATAAATAATAAATTAAAAAAAAACAAAAAACATCCCACGAAGTGAAAAGACAGTCCACTGAATGGAAGAAAATATTAAAAATCATATTTCTGATGAGAAACTTATATCCAGAATATACAAAGAACTCTTGCAACTTAATGAAAAGGCAAAACACTCATTTAAAACATAAGCAAAGGTTCTGAACAGATATTTTTCAAAAAAAAAAAAAATACAAATGGCCAATAAGCACATGAAAAGATGCTCAACATCATTAGCCATCAGGGAAACGCAAACCAAAACTATAGTGAGACACAACTTCACACCCACTATAATGGCTATGATCAAAAAGACAGATAGCAAGTGAAGATATGGAGAAATTAAAACTCTTATACATTGCTGGTGGGAATGCAGAATAATGCAGTCTCTCTGAAAAACAGCTTGGCAATTCCTCAAACAACAACAACAAGAAAAAAACAAAAACAAAAAAAAACCCAATCCCCCCCAAAAAAACAGAGTTACCATACAATCTAGCAATACCACTCCTAGGCGTCTTACTGGAGAGAAATAAGAACATGTTCACAGAAACTTACCCATGGAGGTTCAAGAAAACATTATTCATAACAGTCATGAAGTGGAAGCAATCCAAATATCCAGAAATCCATGAATAAAGAAAATATGCAACGGCATATTCATTGTTCTCATGGCATATTAATGGCGACTGGGGCCAGTGCGCCTGCGTGATTAGCGCCTCCGGAATCGCGAGAGCAATCACCCGGGATCTCAGGTGGCGGGAGGACCCGGTTGGTTGGCTGACTCGGTTGTGCGGAAGGAAAGGTCCGGAAGCCGAGGGCCAGTGTCGAGCCCCGATGACACTCCTTGACCTAAGGAGGTCAGACAAAGGAGGTGTGACGGCGGGATGATGGGAAGAAACTGGCTCGCAGCTCCAGGGAAAAGAAGTCAGATCTTTGATGGAGCTCGTGCAGGTGGTGGGTGACTTTTGCAAGTGTTTCTGCTTCAAAACTGCCTGGAACCCGGTCCCTCCTTCCTGCCTGTAGTGCTACACCTTTCTCCTGGGACTTTTGCTGGGGTCCCTTCCTTGGACATGCCATCCTTATCCTCGGTGCGGCGGACCGGATGAGGTTCACTGTCGTTTCTCTGCTGAAAAAGCCCAGCCAGCAGCTCATCTCAGAGGTAAAAATACCCCTTCCTTCGCATGTGATTTACACTCATCCGCCTGGATTCCAATTCAGCTTTGAGATATCTTGCCCTGGCTGGCATACCCTTCTCAAGTGTCACCTCTCTTGTGAAGCCTGACCCCAGAACACCCACGAAACCACTGGCTTCTCTGCAGCACATCGTCTTGAACTTCTTATCGCCACCGCAGCCTAGTCCACTGCCTTTTGGGAGGTCTGAGGTCTTCTGCCAGTGTCCAGTGGGTGTTCTATAGGAGCAGTTCCACGTGTAGATGTATTTCTGATGTATCTGTGGGGAGGAAGGTGATCTCCACGTCTTACTCTTCCGCCATCTTCTCCTCTCTCCCCATTCTTGTCATTGGAGTCAGAATGACATTTCCCCTCCTCTCCACATAAGTGCCTCGACGCCAGGATTTCTTGCCCTGAGCACTGTTGACATTTGGGGCCAAATTCATCTTTGTTGGGGAGAAGGGGGGCTGCCTTGTGCATCATAGGAGGTTTAGCAGCGGCCCTGGCCTCTACCCACTAGATGCCAGCCGCACCCCCCCCCCGACCCCACTTGTGACAGTTAAGAATGTCTCTGGACATTGCCAGATGTCCCATGGGAGGCCAAATCGCCCCTGGCTGAGAACCACTGCTCCCGTGACTGGCCTGCTGCATAGTCACTGGGGTTCCGGTCCAGCTAGCCTGGTCGTGGGCCGGACACTCAGGCATCCTCTTCACTGTGGCTTTCCATCCACATGGCAAACAAAGCCCGCCTAGTTTACTGAAAGGTTTCCCCGGTGGTTTCTCTCTGACAGGTCCGTTATGCTGCCCCTTATATTTAAACGGAAATACACTGGCCTTCCAGAACTCTTTCCAGTTTTTGAAACTCTCTGTGGTTGCATGTTTACAGGCAAAACCCAACTCATCTGAGGATGACACTGCATGGTTTAAGAATCTTGTGCTGCCCGGGGACTGGCCTCCACATCTGAATTATTTGACATCTGGCAACAGAAGGGCTGAGTGAGTCCAGCGTACATCACTCCTGACTAATCTTTTAGAATTAATATACTGAGTCCCTGTACCTGACATTTACTTGTACAGCACCCTCCTTTAAAACGTGATATATTTATTCATTATCCAATTGCTTCTCCTCTCTCCATATCCCAGTGGATTAAATATCTGTGCTCAAGCCCCAGGGACCTTCTCTCAAATATTCCATCCAGGCTGCTTCTACTTCTATCCATGCTGTTTCCTCCTCCGGAAACACCCCCCTCTCCCTAATTCCTCTTCCAAGCCGTCCGGCCGTGTGATTTCATAGCATCTTGGACTTAGGGTTGCCAGGTTTAGTGAATAAAAATACATGATGCCCAGGTAACTCTAATTTTAGACAAACAAGCAAAAATTTTAGTATAAGCATGTCCCAAATATTGCATGGGACATACTGATACTTTAAAAAGTTGTCATTTGTCTGAAATTCAAAGTTATCTGGCATTTTTATCTGGCAACCCTACCTGGACTTCTCCTTCAGAGCACTTACCACGGGTGGAAATTATATTTTTCTTTGTGTGATTAGCTCCATGAGGGCAATGGATAAGTTTGTTTCTTCCCTGTTTTATTTCTGGCTCCGAGGAGCAAGCTTTGGGTACAGAGGGCATGAAATGAACTCTGATAGGTGAATGGATAAGCATGAGAAGGAAGGAGGGAAGAAGAGAGAAAAGAAGGAAAGCTAGGTAGGAATGGAAGCCTCGCAGGGTATGTTCTGTGGATAATGAACCGCTTTTAGGTCTTGGGAAGCACCACACGGCTTTGTACTTCTGCAACTTTGCCTGTTCCCTTCCTCAGCTGGTTAATGATCCCAGGGGTCCGAATGCCTTCCTGGGGTCCTCGGGCTGGGTCAGAAGCCTCTGAGATCCCAGTGTATGCAGATCTTCTCTCTGATGAAGCACTTACCATATTATGTAATTATCTACTAATGTATCTGTCTCTCTTACCAGCTGATAAATTCCTTGAGGGCAGGCATGATGTCTCATTCATCTTGGAAACCGTGTAACTAGGCAGAGCTGGTAAATATTCAGCCAGTGTTCGTTGGCGTGTTGAGATATCAAGCTGACTGCCTAGTCTCAATGTACCCCCGAGTAACAACTGCTGCTTCTACCCGCTTGGCCACCTTCAGGCTGGTCATGGTACATCATCACATCAAAAACAAATTAACAAGAAGAAAATGAAAAACAAAAACAACAAACCTGTCCCCAATAGTCAGTAATGTCTTTTTTTAGTTGAAGGTTTTATTGGGAGATGGTTATTTTGCTCATCCCAGATTTGTAAATTTCTAAATGTTCTCTGGATTTACATCTCTTCTCTCTCTATACCCTTTACACCTCCCTGAATCTCCTCTTTATTTCTTCTCCCACCCCGGTCTGGCTACATTGGCTCCAGGGTCCCCACGCACCTACCCCACCCCATCACCTGTAATTTGTGGGTTCTTCCTCTTAGGTAGGGCTGTTTAGTCCTCTCTGGACTTCTCCAATTTGCATCCCACTGAGGGAATCCTCAGCCCACTCAGAGAATTCTTCTTGGGAGTCAACTTCCTTAGAAGTTGGAGAAGGATAGGGGAATTTTAAATCGGTAATTTAATTATGGCTTCCTGTCACACCAGAAGATGGCACTTTCAATCACAGAGTAGGACTGGGATTAAAATAGAAAATCATGCTGATTGAATGCACAGAATGAAAGGTTCCTAGTGTCAAGACCAGAACTACTGAGAAATGAGATGTGGCAAAAGGGAAACCAATGGAAAGGAAGGAGATTTGAGAAGATGAAATTCTGAAGACCAGAAGTCCTGGTTTAGAATAGGTTCTTAAACATCTCCCCTTTACCTAAAAATGATGGTGCCTCCTCCCTTAGGCTGGTTCCTGCTAGTGCTGTTGTGATTTCTTTTCTGTATTAAGGCTGCCACTATGGGGCATGATAATACCTTAGAACGGAGTAGAGAGGAGGCCACCAGGTAAAGAACCTGGAGTGCTTCCAAGGAATGCTTCTGAAAACACACATTCTCATTCTATTCTTCCCTTCTACTTTTGTTGTTAGGAGCATATATGTATAATTGTTGTAGCTTCCTGCTGTATTGACCCTTTCATCATTATAAGATGTCCCTCTTTGTCTGTAGTAACATTTTTGTCTTAAAATCTATTTTGTTCAACATTAGTATAGCCACTCCTGCTCTCTATGTTTGCATGGTATATATTTTTCTATCCTTTTATTTTCAACCTGTTTGTGCCTTTGAATCTAAAATGTGTCTCTTGTGGGCAGCATATAGTTGGATCCTTTTTTTTTCAATCCAGTCTGACAATCTCTGCTTTTTGAATGGAGTGTTTAATTTACATTTAATGTAATTGTTGATGTTGTTGCATTTACATCTGCCATTTGGCTATTTGTTTTCTATACGTCCCATGTCTTTTTTTCCCTCTGTTCCTCTTTTATTGACTTCGTTTATGTTAAATAGATATTTTCTAGTTAACAATTTTAATTATTTTTATTTATTTATTTTTTTTACTGTATTATTTTGAGTTATATCCTTAGAGGTTGCTCTGGAGTTCCTTTCAACTTTTAATTCTCATAAGAACCCTAGAATTTTGTATCACTGAATTTCATCGCTTATTTGACAGATCAATTGTTTTATTCCACAAAGATTTATCAAACATCTACATGTGTCAGACCCTGTGGTAGACACTGGGGACTCAGAGATGAACAGGTCAAGGCTTCTGCCCTCAAAAGAGGGAAGACAAGAAAGTCAGCTGTTATGATGCAGTGTGATTAGTGCGACATTACAGAGGATGCATGGGGTAATAGGTTATGTCCACAAGAACCAAAAGGAGACAAGTCCATTCAACCTGTAGGGGTCAGAAAATGCTTCCAAGAAAGCAAGAAGCCTGAGCTATTTATTGAAGAATGAGTAGGAGTTAGCTGGTTAGACAGGTGGGAACCAGGTCTTCCAGAAGGAGGGAACAACCTGAACCAAAGCCTGGAGGCAGGACAGACTGTGAGCCTTGAAAGTAATGCAAGGAGGTGAGGGCAGCTAGATCAAAGGTCCTAGCTGGGCACGTGAAGGGAGAAAAAGCTAGAAAGACAGACTGCTACACCATCAGCTAAGGAATTTAGTTTCATCCTAAAGGCAGTGGTGAACTCCAGATGGATTTAAGCAAGGGGTCATATTTGCATTGTGGAAAACGACTGTCAATTATTTGGAAGACCAATGAGACAAGATACAACTGGAGGCAAGAATCAGAAAGGTTAGGGGATTGTTGATGAGCAAATAGTTAGTTTAGGGGTGAACAAAAACTAGAACCAAGGTAATGTGATTCCCAGACTGTTGCTCTTTCCACTACATCATGTTGCCTTCAAATAATGATATTTCCTTTCTGCCTCAAGTTAAGAAGTTTTAATTTAGTCTCAAAGTGAAGCCCATAAGATGAATTCAGACTTATGTGTTGCTCACACAAGTTAACCACATTCAAAAATGAGAGGAAAAATACTAAAAGTGTTTTTCTTCCCACATGCTAAGTTCTATGACCTGATTAAACTCACTCATATTTTGTATTTTTAGGAGAAATATTAGGTCCCTCCATTTTTAATCATAATTTTAAAACAGAAGTATGAAATTTCCTATCTCCTAAAGCCTGACTTGATATTAATTGAATAATGACTGTTTCTCCAACACTCTTTAGAGCACTTCAATTCAATCTAGGATATTTATTCAGGACATACTGAGTATGTGGTATTGTTCAAACAGCAGTGGAGGTAACCTAAAATACGTAAAATCTGCCATCTCAAATCAAAGAATTTTCAGTCTCATTGTAGAGGGTCTTTTTGTGATTTCAAGAATGTTTTTAAGGTCTCAAAAAAAAAATTGAATGCTTTAACTCAGCAATGCCACTTTTAAAAATTTACCCATGTGTAAAAATGAAAATATTTATTGTAGTATTATTTATAAGAGTAAATGTGTGAAATAGCCTAAATGTCCATCAACAGGGAATGGTTGGGTATACCCAGACATTGGAAAATTATGCACTCATCAAAAAGGATGAGATAGTTCTATATTATTGACATAGGAAGATAGCCATGACATATTATTTGAGTGAAAAAACTATATTATGTATAATACACATAATATGATTCCCTTTATTACAAAAATACATATGTTAATACATGTCCAATAAAAGACTGAAAAGCTAGACACCAAATCTGATGGTAGTTTGAGGGTGGGAAATGGGTTTTACTTTCTACTTTGTACACTTCTGTCTTGTTTGACTTTTCATAATGAGCAGATATGCCTTTAAAAAGACTTTTTAAAAGCCCACTGACAGTATCTATGCAACCCCTGCCATAAATGGCCACTAAATCACTTCAGTCTCTCAAATCTCAGCCACCTGAAGAGAAAGGAAAATGTCAACTTGATTAGCCAGAAATTGCTATAAAGAATAGTCAGACATTCAACTATGGCCCTTTCAGAGAACACTGTGGCAAAGTCTGGCCAGAGGCATCCTAGCTTCAGTATACAGGTTAAATGTCTTGTTGGTGAATACAGTTCCAAAGGTATGTTTCTTAAAACAGATTTGTTTCCTGTCTTAATATCTAGTAAACATTAGCACTGCTTGCTTTGTTTGCATCCAATACACCAGCTTCATTCTATATTTTTCTCTTCTGGGGCCATGTTCTTGCAACAGTAACTCTCAGTATCACAGTACCTGGCTTGTAATGCTATGGATAAGGAGGGGACGACCAGTTCTCTTGTTCACCATTGGGCAGCAAATGCCTTCCCAACCCTTGAAATCTCCATGAAACAAGCAGTAGTAGTAGGGTGACCAACCACCCTGATTTACTTGGGAATGATGGTTTCCCAGGATGCAGAACTCTTCAGCCCTAAAATCGGGACAGTCCCAGGCAAACAAGGATGTTGAATACCCTCGTAGTGGCCAATGCTGGGTATTTTTTCAGATGGCATTTTTCTACTCTTCCCCTACTCAAGACTTCTTTGTTGCAAGAGATTGTTGATGCTACAGAGCCCATGTCAGTGATTTCTCATGAAATACTCATTATAACCAAATTCCAACAACTGAACCGTTGCTCTGTTCAAAGAGGGCCTTTCAAATGGGATTTCCCTGAGTGTTAACTCTCCATTCTTCCTGTTCAGTCCTTCAGCAAGTTCACAGTATCATAGAGTAGCGATCTTGATCTTGTAGCTTAACGCAAAGTCATTTATAGCCATAAGCCCAACGCATATCTCCAGAGATTAGAATCTCTCATTGGATGGGGATGGTGTCCAGGCATAGGTGATTTTATTATGTGCCAGGGGGAGAGAAAATGACCCAGTGGAAGTCAGGTAGGGCTGGAAACTTGACACTTCTTCTTGGTCCTTGCTCATGGCTAGTTTGAGAAGGCCTTGTTAGCACATTCAGGCTTTGGTGCTCTGCACCAAAGCAGTTACTATTTAATCATACTCCATGACTAGGCTTATCATGATTACAAGTTAGAAAATAGAAGGAAAAAATCAGTTAGGTATCAGCAGAATGATCCTAAATTTTGATCCAGTGGTCTGATTTTAGTATAGCTTGACTTTGCAAAATATGTTTAAATGTATTATACTACATGCATTTATTATTTCCACATAAAGGAATGGAAATTCATTTTGCAAGTTCATTTTCTTTTGAGACTTTAAAAACACTCTTGAGATCACAAAAAGACTCTCTTCTATGAGAGAAAATTCTTTGATTCAAGATGCCAGATTTTACGTATTTTAGGTAAAATCCAAATGGAGTTGCTTTTGCTAAGCCCCACATCACCGAGACTTGACTTAACTACAGTTTTGGCTCTCCCAGAAATGGAATCTTAAACCAGTTGATCAGGAATCCCCTAATCAGCATTTGTCAGTAATCTTCCTGATAGACCCCTGCCATCTCCATAAGAAAAGTAACCTTGCAATAACCAATCCGCTCTTTTGTCCAGTGCAACTTCCTTGTTCCTGTTCACTTCTGCCCACAAAATCTCTTGCCTTGGACTGTTCTTTGGAGCTCCTTTCTATCTGCTAGATCGGATGTTGCCCAATTCATGAATCGTTGAATTAAAACTAATAAGACCTTTAAATTTCCTCAGCTGAATTTTGTTTTTTAATGAGTATATTCTCACATTGAACACGTTCATTTATTCTTTATTCATTCAACAGGTATTAATGGAGCACTTGCCAAGTGCTGGGCAAATAAAACAGGTGTGATCCCTCTGCTAACAGAATTGAGGGAAAGCAGACAATAGAGATGTGATGGGAAAGCAAACAGTGTGCCAAGAGAGAAGGGTGTTGAGCTGCGGGATGAGGTCAGGGAAAGCCTTCTTGAGGCATCGATATTTGCTACCTAAAAGTGTGAGAAGGAAAAATTCACCAGGGGAGAAAGGAGAGAATCCAGACAAAGGCACCAGGGGAAAAATAGCTTCCCCATCCTAGGAACTGAAAGCAAAGCACGCAGGAGAGGACTCAGGTGAGGCTGGGATGGTAGACAGATGGGATGCCCTGTTATTTATGAAATGAAGATTGTAATTGACAATTGCATGCTAATTGCCTTTTCCTCTGTGTCCCTATAGCACGTGGTTCGTGCTTTACCACGGGCTGGTTTGTGCCATCATCTCTTTGTCCTTCTCTCCTCCACTAGCAGGGAGCTCCTTAAAAGAAGCTCTGCCTTATTCATCTCCATTTCCTTCCCATCCTCAGCGCCAAGCAGAGCCATTTGCACAAAAAGCAGCAAAACGTGTGTCTGTTGGATCAGATTAGACTTTCTATTCCATCCTGCTTTCATAACTTTCACTCCAAATTGTACAAGTTATATCTAATTTGTCAAGTATTATTTTCTCTTAAACTTCCACTTCTCACCTGCTCTGAGCTGCACACGGCTCTGCCTGAAGACATCCTCCATTCAAACACTAAAAGGAAAAGAACTCTCTTCCTCCACAGGGAGGGAGGTATACCCCAAGACAATAGAGATATGTGAGAAGAGGGACCAGGTTCCAAAACGTGATTTGTCTCTCTTCGAGAAGCATGATTCAGAGGAGGAGGAGAAGGACAGAAGGGGAAAGGGGAAGGAGAGAGAAGAGGAAGGACAAAGGAGCATCTGAAAGGATGTTCTCAGTGTTTATCTGAGGTTGGCAGGATTATTTTAAATGACGTTTGCTCTCTTTTATTATCTTCAGTATTTTTTAATTAAAAAAATTAAGTGACTATTATCATTATCACCATTATGACCATTATCCCTCTTATTATCAGAATAAAACCACCAGTTATTTTTGTTGGAGAAGGATTTATCTCCAGAGGGATTTTGGTCTGCAAACATGCATTGTCTTTCTCTGGTCATAGCATTTCCACTGTATTTCCATGGGGGAACACACCTCACCCATGGAATGCTGTCTGGTGGGACTGGCAATCAAGGTGGCGCCCTTCCCAGCCAAGGGCTGGGTCCTGATCTAACTGGGCCAACATACACATGCTATGTTCTGGCTATGTTTGGCTTTGATCTTAGCTTGGCTCTTCCAACTGACATTCAGCCACTTTTTGGTCCCAGAGCTTGTCCTCTGATAGAGAGGGTCCACTGTCCTGAGAGCAGTAGTTGCAAAGGTCAATATTGGCAGAAGGCACTAGGATGTGGGAAAAGCTTGTAGGGTTCAGCGTGCCTTTTATAGGTTCTCATTTGGAGGGTTTTCACAAACAGGAGGTAGGATTATTTTCAAGCAACAGAATTGACTCTGGTTAACTCAGAAATTTCCTCTGTCCTTTCCTGGGTATTTGAATCTTGAGCACAATGTCCCAGGGATGCAAAACAATGGGTCTGATTCAACCCAATGACAGTGCCCTGAATTTTCTGCCACCTGAAACTTAATAGTTGTCACCGTTCCTCTTCTTTTTAAGGCCTGGCTATTTAGCTCTTTTTTGATTCTGGAAGGATTTTGACATGCTTCTAAATTCCCTTTTTGTCCTTTAGTTCCTGTGCTTTGCAAGTTTATTTAATGTGATCCACAGTAAGACATACAGAGTGGCCCGGTGTCTACAGTCACACATAGGCATAAGTGAAATAAAAGCTGCACAAAATAATATTTACTCTTAGTACCTTAGGGGCATTCATATATTTTCTATTCTCCTCTATTTCATTAAAAAAATTCCAGTTGCAACCTCTTAAACTGACCAATGGGTTACTCCCACACTTGGAAAGCCTCAGAATTATCCAGAGTCAATTTCTCTTGCTTGCAAAGAATCCTATTCCTTGTGCGTGAGAAAAACCAAAATGAGCACCTTAAAAGGAACATTGAACCATACAAATTTTTCTCTCAGGCAGTGAACTCTCTCTAGCTACAGGACAAGCTCTGGGAGCAGAAAGCCAGCAAGTGGCTGGTTGGGAAGAACAAAGCCAATCACAGCCAGAACTTTGTTCTCCGGCAGCAATCAGAAGTCAGTTGTGATCCGACCTGTTGTGTTACGGTGCCTACTGATTGCCTAAGACAGGAGCCATAAGCCTGCAGAGGACAAATCTGGACTTGAGCTAAGAATGGCCCCCACATGTTTAAATGATTGGGGGGAAAAAAAGAATAGTATTTCATGACATGGAAAAATTATGTGAAATTCAAATTTCAGTGACCATAAATAAACATTATAAGGAGCACATTCATACCCATTCACTGAGGCATTCATCTATGGCAGCTTTGGGGCTACAGCAGTAGAGAGAAACCATACAACCCACAAAGCCTAAAATATTTACTATCTACCCTTGTACAGAAAAAGTTTGCCAACACCTGATCTAAGCACTACGGGGAGATTGAGAATGAAGTTAAGGCTTGGTTCCTGCTGTACAGGTGAGATAGTCCCCATGCGACTGACACAAATCAAGGACAACTAAGCATGATATTGCACAGAACTGAGAAAGCATACCAGGAGGTCAAATGGAAGGAATTCTTCAAAAGAACAGGCACGGTGGAAGGATTGGGGGCTTCTGGAGGAGGTGAGGCTGGAACCTTTGGCAATTCCTGAATTTCTATGTAGGAAGGGCTTGGAGACAGTAATCTGGGGCTTGAAGCTACATTTGCATTTTCCTTACAGAAGAAAATGTGCAAATCAATTGTGTAAATCAGATGAAGGGCTTGGGGGAAGCAGGGGGAAGAATGGACCTGCCACAAGGAAAGGTAGGATTAAATATAAGCAGAAAGGAAGAAAGAAGGAGGGCAGAGTGACAAAAGAAGGGAATAAGTACCATAATGACAATGATGATAACAGCAGCTCCCATGATCCGGCCCTTATCCTGCGCTGGGCACTGTGTTCAAAGCGCGAAGGCATTGACTCACTGCATGCTCGCTGTAAGTGTAAGAGGTAGGGACAGATGATCCCCATTTTACAGGTGAGGATGGAAAGGACACCAATCTAACCGGAGCATTTAAAGTAGGGGTGTATTTTAGAGCAGGGTGGGAATAAGGCTTGGTTGGGAGGGAGGGTAGCAGGGCATTATGGAGGGTGGGGAAGATCAGGCAGAGTGTTTTATATCCGATTAAAAAGTGAAAACAAACCACCAACCAAATACGGTAGAGGAGTTTGTAATTGGCATCCGAGGCAATGGGAAGTTTTGGGAAAGGGAGAGATGGGCTGAGGGAGTGATGAAAACACTGGTGAACAGCAGAGCGGGCAGAACTGAGGCAGGAAACTAAGGCCAAGGCAGGCTTCATGCACCCACGGAGATTTGCTCCATGCGTCAGCCCAGTAAGGATTCCTACAGTCAGGAAATCTACAGCACTACCTTTCACCCAGCAGTTTCCAAACTTATTGACCACAGGCCTCCCTTTTTCTTAGAAAACCTATCAACAGCTGTTGTTCCTCAGAACATGGCTTAGAAAATGCTGTCTTCGAGAAAAGGCCTACAGTCATACGAGGCATCATTGTATTGGACAGTGGGCATCCAGAAGGCTGATTTTATAAATGTGGAGAGAAGACGAATGAAGACACGGATTTCTATCTTTAGATCTTGCTGCTGATAAACTGCTTAGTGGAGGTGCCGGATCTTTATACTCCGAGCAGCAGCGTGTGCCGAGCTGGTAAGCCATCGAACACCACGGGGTTTAGACTCACTGGCCAACTTCAAACTGCTTTGCTTTATTTTTAGATAATAGAGGGCTTCCCTGGCGGCGCAGTGGTTAAGAATCCACCTGCCAATGCAGGGGACACGGGTTCGAGCCCTGGTCCGGGAAGATCCCACATGCCACGGAACAACTAAGCCGTGTGCCACAACTACTGAGCCTGCGCTCTAGAGCCTGCGAGCCACTGAAGCCCGTGAGCCACAACTACTGAAGCCCATGCGCCTAGAGCCCATGCTCCGCAACAAGAGAAGCCACCGCAATGAGAAGCCCGCGCACCGCAACGAAGAGTAGCCCCAGCTCGCCACAACTAGGGAAAGCCCGCGCAGCAACGAAGACCCAACGCAGCCAAAATAAATAAATAATAATAATAATAATAATAATAATAATGGAAATGGCAGCTGAGTAAATATTGTAAATCTAGATACCTGATCCCAGTGCCACAGAAGACGAAGTAATTTCTCTTTCAAGGCCATTTTTTAGAAGCTGGTTAGCAGCTCGCCCAGGATCCTTTCCTCCCTAAGAAGTGAAGCACCTTTCCTCAGTTGCTAAGGAATCACATACCTCAAGCATTGAATTCCCATTATGTGCCAGTCCCTGTGTTAACAGCCTCTTCTTTGAAAAGCAGGTCTGTTAACCAGGCAGAGTTGGTAGTTATCAGTCACGGGATGATATGGTAGTGACCCTGAACTCTAAAGATAAAAAAAATAAATTATATATATATATGTATATATGTGTGTGTTTTATATATGTGTTCACTACATACATATATATTATATATGTGTGTAATATATATCTGCTACATTCATACATAATGTGTGTGTTTATTAAATATATATGTATGTGTGTATAGATATGTAGTAGATAATTTTAGTTCGCAGAGCAGCTAAATGGGTAACTAGCAAGGGCTGGATTTACCCACTCTCAACTTCAATCAAGCTGAACATCTGGATGATGCTTTAAAAAGTCAATAAAATCTCCCCCATTTGGCATCAAGAGATGAACGGCTGGGTAATTAATAGACTGAATTTTCAGGCATTTTTCAGTGCCCCTCTGGACTCCATGTTTTCAAGCCCAGGCTTTCAGTGGATTAGATTTCATTTGAAATCATTTTCTGCAATAAAGGATACTTTTCATAACTGTAACTCTTAAAAACTAGTAGCTTTCATTGTGCTTGTAAAAGGTGGTTAATGAAGAACCTGAATTCTCATCGCTCCCTCTGCAGGAAAGCATGTAGATAATGTGGGGGGGAGGGGGGGCTGGAAGTGCTTCAGTGAAAAAGTACACGTGGTCTCCGGGCCACCTTGGCCAGGTTGTCTGATTCTAGTCTTTCATTGTCTCTGAGCTATTTTATAACACTGTGAGTAGTAGGTAACTGGTAACAAGGCAAACATAATTCTCATACACATGCAAATCCTCTCCTGTCTAGAGGGTCCAAATGACTTCTCTCTCCTTCATGGAAAACTCAGTTTTACTTTCCTTTGTGCCTTCATTTCAATATTTCTGATCCATAAATGAGTCCATTCTTCAGATTCTTTTGAATTGGTTATATCATCTAGCTGGTTTCCCTCATTGATTGAGTAGAATAAGATCTTTAACATGTGTTCATTTTTATATCTTTGTAAGAGTAGTGATTTTACCTCTTTCTGAAAATTATCTTTTAACAGTAACACTAATTTTTTTTTCTGTATTCCCTCAAACATGCCTTTGTCTCCTGCCCCTGCCTCATTAGAACTACGGGTGAATTTCCACTGCATCTGACATGTTGTATTGTAGGGTAGTAGGCTGTTTCTTTGGGAAATGCATTAGCTAATGGATAATTATCTTTTGTAAATGCAGTGTATTGTGTTTCCTTTCTTCAGAAAAGGAGCTAAATTAATGGAGTGATGCGTCCACCAAACACAGGTTATATATCTCTCCATCCATGACAAAATTTTGAATAATGGTTGCTAATAATAATACCAATAGCATCTTTTGTGTTCGGAAATGGATGACTGATCTAGGGCAACAGGACAGAGGGGATGAATTGGTTTCCCAAGAGCGATGACAGATTTACAATTTAAGATTTAATCATTTATTTTACTGAGAGCTTTCAGGTTTGGCCGTCATGGTCCAGTAGAGAAAGGGAGGGAACTCTTGTTTACTTAGCTGCATTTGATTATGCAGGATAAATGGGTTCAAGTTCTACTTCTGCTACTGCCTAGCTTGAGCACTTGGGAAAATCATCTGCCTTCTGGGCAAGGGGTTTCTAACCCACTCTCAAAGGAGGTGGGGGGCATGGGCTAATTCTATTAAAAGCTACTGGGGAGGGGTGGTTTCTAATCTGCAGCCAGAATTGGGGATCACATAGGAGCTAGCCTATTCCCAGTAATAACAATTTTTATTCTGTGCCCCTATAGACACCATAGAAGCAACTGAACATGAACTGAGACGTGTACACACACTGTCTGTCTTAAGAGGAGGAAGAGACACCTGAATCACCAGGAATACCTGATTTCTGAGTACACCTCTACACTAAGAACTTCGTCTGAATATCACTTATATGTGCAATCTAAAATATGACACAAATAAACTTATCTATGAAACAGAAACAGACTCACAGACATAGAGAACAGACTTGTGGTTGCAAGGGGGAAGGGAGTGAGGGAGGGAAGGATTGAGAGTTTGGGGTTAGCAGATGCAAACTAGTATATATAGAATGGATAAACAACAAGGTCCTACTGTATAGCATGGGGAACTATATTCAATATCCTGGGATAAACCATAATGGAAAGGAATATGAAAAAGGATGTGTATATATATATATGTATATATATATACATATATATATATACATATATATATACACATATATATGTAGTCAATCAAGTAAACTTCAATGAAATAAATGTTAAAAAAAAAAAAGAACTAGGCATTCTTTTTCTCCCCCCACCCCACCCATAGAAGTGCTCATTTCTGTTTACAAAAATTGAGATGTCACATGTCACCTGTCACCTGGTATGTTCTACTTTCTTGGTCCTTTCATAATTGTCTGGGCACTCTTTGGGGTGGTAATAAAGAAGAAATGGTCAGTCCCTGGACACAGATAATGTTCCAGAGAAATGGAAGTCACTGTTCTCTGGGCTGACATAAATCCCTCTTTGGTAGCAGAGTTAACAGCTATTGTTTGAAGGGTATTTCTAGTCATCTACCTGAAGCATTTTCTTTTGTAAATGAAAGTGACAATTTCTTCTTCGCTCCAATTTGTAGGAAGTAGAAATCTTCCAGGGCAGGAATGCCTGAGGAAAATCAAACCCATTTTGCATGGGGAGAGCTCTTTATGCTTCAGGAAGTTCATAACAGTGTTTCTCTTGGCTTAATCCTGAGCACATGCAACAGTTTTTATTGCCAGCGCTTTGTGTGTGTGAACTGTGAGACATCTGAAGGGAAAGAGGGCAGAAACCTAGGGGCCAAGATGAAGGAAGAGATGGAACAGGAAAAGTCTTTAAACTCTTGCATCATGAAACTAGACTATCTGTGTCAAAAAAGAATTAGACCTGATCAGTGGTTCTCAGCTGGGGACAATTTTGCCCCTCTAAGGGACGTTTGGCAATGTCTGGAGACACTTTTGTTGTCACAGCTGGGGATGGGTGGGGGACGTGCCATTGGTGTCTAGTGGATAGAGGCCAGAATGCTGCTAAACATCCTACAATGCACAGGAAAGTCCCCTCAACACGGAATTATTACCCCAAATGTCAATGTCAGCGCTGAGGTTCTCTCACACCTGTCGGGACAGCTATTGTTGGAAAGATGAATAATAATAAGTGTTGGAGAGAGTGTGGAGAAAAGGGAACCCTAGTGCACTGTTGGTGGGAATGTAAGTTGGTGAAGCCATTATGAAAACAGAATGGAAGTTCCTCAAGAAATTAAAAATAGGACCACTTTATGATCTAGGAATTCTACTTCTGAAGATTTATCCAAAGAAAACGAAAACACTAGTTTAAAAAGATATATGCATCCTTATGTCCACTGCAGCATTACTCACAATAGCCAAGATGTAAGCAACAGCAGTGCCCATTAATAGGTGAAAGGATAAAGAAGATGTAGTATATCTATGCAATGGAACATTACTCAACCATAAAAAAGAGTGAGATCTTGCCATTTGCAACAACATGGATGGACCTAGAGGGTATTATGCTAAGTGAAATAAGTCAGACAGGGAAAAGACAAATACCACATGATTTCACTTATATGTGGAATTTAAACAACAGAACAAACATAACAAAACAGAAACAGTCGCAGATACAGAGAACAAACTGGTGGTTGCCAGAGGGGGTTAGGGGAATGGGCAAAATAGGTGAAGGGGATTAAGAGGTAAAAACTTCCAGTTAAAAATAAATAAATCAAGCGGATGTAATGTACAACATAGGTATTATAGTCAATAATGTTGTAGTAACTTTGTATGGTGACAGGGGGTAACTAGACTTGTCATGGTGATCATTTCATAATGTATAACAATATCGAATCACTATGTTGTACACCCTAAACTAATATAATACTGTAAGTCAATTATACTTCAGTAATTTTTTTAAAAAGTAGTGCCACGATTGAGAAATCCTGGACAAATGGATTCCAAATTTCCTTCTAGCCCCAAGACATCATGATGCTAAAACATAATTTCTAGTCCCAAATAAGAAATCTGTTACTATTGTGTCCCCCAAAATCCATGTTGAAGCCCTAACCTCTAATTTGACTGTATTTGGAGATAGGGTCTATAAGGAGGTAATTAAGGTTAAATGAGGTCATCAGGACAGGGCCCTGATCAGATAGAATTAGTGTCCATCAAAAAAAGACATAATTCTCGCTCTCTCCCTCTTTCTCTGTCCCCATGCACTTGCAAAAAGAAAAGGCTGTGTGAACACACAATGAGAAGGCGGCCTCCTGCAAGACAAGAGGCCTCAGAATGAAACTTACATTTTCAGTACCTTGATCTTGATCCCTACCTCCAGAACTTCGAGAAACAAATTTCTGCTATTTAAACCACCAGTCGGTGGTATTTTGTTATGGCAGTCTGAACAAACTCATACAGCTATTTATAGTAATTGTCACTGCTAATATATTCTTAGGTTTTTACTATATGCTAGGCCCTGTGCTAAGCATTATACATACCTTATCACTCTTACTCCTCAACATCCCCCCTGTGAGGTTGGAATTATTATTATCCCTACAGAAGAGTAAATGAAGGCTCAGAGAGGTTATAATAACTAGCCTAAGATCAACCAGTTAGTAAATGGGAGAGATGAGCTATGAACCTAAACAGCCTGAGCCCTGGTTAAGAATTCATGTATTTAATTACCATAAGATGTCACTTTCCCAAATTGACTGTCTTATCTACTTAAAATTATAAACTTCAAGGGAAGGCAGGATACAGAAAAGGGCCAGAGGAGGGTGAAATTGCCAAAGAATGTGGAAATCAAAAATCTCCGTATCTTCTTCAAAAAGTCAAATATAAAATTACCAATGGCCCAGCAACTCCACTCCTAGGTATATACCCCCAAAGAATTTAAAACAGGTGCTCAAACACTCGTTCACAAATGATTATAGCAGCATTATTCCCAGTAGCCAAAAGGTAGAAATGACCCAAATACCCATCAACTGATGAATGAATAAACAAAATGTGGTGTATTCATAAATGAAATATTATTCATAAAAAGGAATGAAGCACTGATGCCTGCTACACCATGGATGAACCTTGAAAACATGATGCTAAGTGAAAGAAGCCCAGCACAAAAGGTCACAAATTGTATGATTCCATGTATATGAAACATCCAGAATAGGTAAATCCAAAGAGACAGAAAGCAGTAGGGGAAGGGGTACAGGGGGAGGGACTGTTTAATGATACAGGGTCTCCTTTTGGGGCAAACAAATGTTTTGAAACTAGACAGAGGTGATGGTTGCACAACACTATGAAAGTACTAAGTGCCACTGAATTGTACACTTTAAAATGGTTAAGGGTTAATTTTATGGTATGTGAAATTGACCGTAATAAATAAAATCTTGATCTCAGTAGAGAAGAAAGACATATAAAGCCAACCTAGTCCTGGCTTTGGATAAGCATTTGAGAAAGAAAGCCCTGCTACAAGGCAGAGCTGATCCTTACAAAAGCTGACCTCTTAGCTCCTGGATCCCAGCCCGGCCGCCTGCGCCCCTGCTGGGCTGCTCTTCTGGATGTCATTTGCACTTGTTTTAGATGTGCTCTGGGGACACCTTCCCTACACTCTATTTAAACAGGATGAAGATGGATGGATCGTGCAGCGGTGGACGGCAGGTCTCCAGCACTAACAGTGCACCACAAACACGGAGTGGGTGAAATGGTCTCACCAGGAGTGCTGGGTGTGAAAGAACCAAATGGAACCAAAATGGAAATAATTTAAGCACTTTTGTTCCTTGTCACAATGATAGCCACTTTTAAGAGCCACCTGCATTTCATCCCTGGAGTAGGGCCTGGACAAATTTCCAGCTTTCAGCTGTCTTAATTCCTTCCTGGACTGAGGAGGGTGCTATAGACTGAATGTTTATGTCCCGCCCCAATTCATATATTAAAATCTAATCCCCCATGTGATGGTATTAGGAGCTGGGGGCTTTGGGAGGTGATTAGGTCATGAGGGTGGAGCCCTCATGAGTGGAATTAGTGCCCTTATAACAGAGACCCCAGAGAGTCCCCCCACCCCCTTCCTCCACATGAGAACACAGCTACAACACAGTCATCTATGAACCAGGAAGCCCCTACCAGGCACTGGATCTGCCAGTGTCTTAATCTTGGACTTCTCAGCCTCCAGAACTGTGAGAGTGAAATTGCTGTTGTTTGAAAGCCCCCCAGCCTATGGTCTTCTGTCACAGCAGCCCAAATGGACCAAGACAAAGGGGTATAAACACAGGAAGAAAAACACGAAGTAAGGAAAGACTGGTTTGTCCCTTCCTCTGCTCATTATTGTCTATTTCCCAAATTTATCTCTGGGACCAGGATTATGGAGAGAGTTGTTTCTTTTTTCTGCCCTGGGATCACCAGGAGAAAGCTGGCATGTGGACGGACTTCCCTGGTGGTGCAGTGGTTAAGAATCCGCCTGCCAATGCAAGGGACATGGGTTTGAGCCCTGGTCCGGGAAGATCCCACATGCCACAGAGAAACTAAGCCCTTGCGTCACAACTACTGAACCTGAACTCTAGAACCCATGAGCCACAACTACTGAGCCCGAGTGCCACAACTACTGAAGCCTGCACGCCTAGAGCCCGTGCTCCGCAACAAGAGAAACCACCGTAATGAGAAGCCCACGCACCGCAATGAAGAGTAGCCCCACTGCTGCAACTAGAGAAAGCCCATGCACAACAACGAAGACCCAACGCAGCCAAAAATAAAATTATTAATTAAAAAAAAAAAAAAAAGAAATCTGGCACGTGGGAACTGCAATGGGAGAAGGTCTAAGTGGGAAGAGTCGGCATGGTGACAACCCAGAATCTTTAAAATTGGTTTCCACACACTATTTCAGGTGCCTTTCCCTTTAAAAATATGGAAAGCCAATGGAATTTAATATAGTTGGAAGTTTACAAGTAACTAAAGGGGAAGTTACGGACTTTTTGATGGTCCTAGATTCAAATCCCTTCTCCTTTGACTAATGGGGCAAGATTTTCATCTCTCTGTTCCTGGATTTCCATATATATATTAATACACACACACACACACACACACACACACACACACACAATGCTTTATCTTATAGGGTGGTAAAGAGGAGTAAATCAGATAAAACTGTATCTCCTCAATTTTGAGACCACTTTCTTCTCCCACATTTTAGCATTTCTGAAGTTAGGATGCCCCTTCCCCATCCCACAAATGCATAATTTAACATAAATGTATACATGTGATAATATTATTAAATAGATTTTTTTAGTGAAGTTTTCCTTTTGACTTTCTTTTTTGCTTGACTCTCCATTGCCCCCGCCTCACTCTGGCCCTCACATCAGCTCCGTCTCCCCCGCTCACTCCCCACCTTCCCCCAGGTAGCCCATAGCAACAACTTGTTATGCATTTTCCATGTTTTTCTCCATACTAATAAAATCACACACATACAAACACGCACACATACCCATGGATGCATATATATTAAACGTGCTATATACAGAGAGAAACATTTTGTTTTATAAAAATGAGATCCTGTTATATACATTTTCCTTGATCTCATTTTTCTCCCTCAATAATACCTCTAAGACAACTATTACTACTCTAATTTATTCCTTTGTAACAGCTCCCTACATTTCACAGTGGATGAACAATAATTTATTCAACCATTCTTCTACTCTTGTGCCTTCACTGTGTTCAGTGTTTCGGTTTTCTGTTTTTTGCACATACTCCCTTGTATACTGGTGCTTCTATTTCTGTTGGGTAGAGTCCCAGAGTCAGACTGCTGGGTCAAAGCATATGAGTATCTTAAACTTTAATAGATGTTATCTGACTGCTTTCCCCAAAGGCTGGAACACTCAACAATTTCACCAGCAGTGTCTAAGATGACTCTGCTCTCCGCATGAAATTAAAAGGACTTTTAATGGACCAGTACATTTAATGCTGCCATGTTGTTTTTTGTTCTTGTTGTTCCAAAAAGCTGTGATTGACTATGAATGGTGCATCCCACATTTGCTGACATCTAAGAATCAAGGAGATATGGTATATATGTCAAGCACCTTGCCCAGCCTACAACCATCATAGCATTCATGGTGCACCGCCAGTTCACAATAATAGTATCTATTCCTGTTGTTTTGTATCTGATCTGAAAATCTTGCATCCTTCCCTCAAAGCAGGAAAGCAAGAAGGCTCATCTACCCACAGGAGCAGGAACAAACTTTCTAAACCAGGAGATGGGCAGGTGATTTCGACCAAGACTCCAGCTAACTTTCTTTCTTTTTAGTTTGATGATTTTGAAGGTTTGCAAAACACAGTTAAATCATTTGTATCTCAGTCTTTGTGGATTAACAATTGCCCAATTCGGCAACTGGTGATTTTTTTGAATGTGAAGCTTCTGAGCGCTGGGTGATGTGATAGACACCGAGCATTCAGCATTCAGCAGTGAATGTGACACGCAGAGTTTCTGTGGTCATGGCACTCGCAGGAAGACAGAATCAAGTAATTGCACTCCAGGTTAGCCCAGAAAACTTGGTTTGACCCTATTAGGACTCACTTTCTCAAGGGCCTGCAAAAACACACCTGTGGCCAAACAACTGAATTAATCTCTTGAAAACATTTAGCTATGAGGGCATCGGGTCAGCAAGCTGACTGAATTCTGTTTCTGAAGGACTGGGAGACACAGCATCATCTCTTTGTCCTTTGGTTTTGCATCATTGGAAACAGGGACTGTTCCCAAAGAAGTTTTCTCAACTTCACTGAGGTATAATTGACAAAAATGTAAGATCTTTAAAGCGTACATTGTGGTGATTTGATATAGGTGAACATTGTGAAACGATTCTCACCGTGTAGTTAGTTAAAACATCTATCACCACACATGTTTATGTATTTGTTTATTTTTTTGGTGAGGACATTTAAGTTCTACTCTCTTAGCAAATTTCAATGATATAATTCAATATTATCAACTATAGTCATCATGTTTTATACTAGATCCTCCGACCTCTTTCATCTTTTTTTAAAAATTTTTAATGGAGTATAGTTGATTTACAATGTTGTGTTAGTTTCAGGGGTACAGCAGAGTGAATCAGTTAAACATATACATAGATCCACTCTTTTTCTTTTTTTTTTTAAGATTCTTTTCCCATATAGGCCATTACAGAGTATTGAGTAGAGTTCCCTGTGCTATACAGCAGGTTCTTATCAGACCTCCTTCACCTTCTACCTGAAAGCTGGTAGGTACCCTTTTACCAACCTCTTCCCATTTCCCCCCTCCCCCAGCCCCTGGCAACCACTTTTCTACTCTCTGTTTCTATGAGACTGATTTTCTTTTTTTTTTTAGATTCCACATATGTGATATCATGCAGTATTTGTCTTTCTCTCTCTAACTTACGTCACTTAGCAAAATGCCTTCAAGTTCCATCCATTTTGTCACAAATGGCAGGATTTCCTTCTTTTTCGTGGCTGAATAATATTCCATTGTATATATACAACACATCTTCTTTATCCATTCATCGGTTGGTGGACACTTAGGTTGTTTCCATGTCTTGGCTATTGTGAATAATGCTGCAGTGAGCATGGGGGTGTAGAGGGCTCTTTGATATCCTGTTTCCATTTCCTTCAGATATATTCCCAGAAGTGAGATTGCTGGATCATATGGTAGTTCTATTTTTTCCAAAAGACCTTAAGTCACCTGAAGGCAGGGACTATAGATGTCCTACTCAAAGGGCTACTGTACTCTCAAGAGCTTAGCACAATATCTGGCATATAAGAGGCTATCATTAAATATGTATTCAATGGATGAGGAAATGAATGGATGAATGGACAAATACATGAATGAATGACTTACCTGTTTGGGAATTTTAAAAATGAACTGAATAATTAGTGTCATGCATTGTAGTTATTTTCCAATTTGCATTTTATGAACTCTAGACATACTTGTCACCATCTTGTAATGCAGTTGTTGTTCGTGATTTATTCAAATAAATATGTCCCTGGAAACCCTAGTCTAGTGCAAACAGCCTGGGCTGTTGTGTCCTTGCTCAGTCCATACTGGCTGCACCCCTTCCCTGGGGTGAGTCCTTAACCTGTGTCCCCACTTACAAAGGGCCATGACGACTTCTGCCCTTTGCCCTTTTTTGTAAAGAGTAAATTAGAAAACACAGGAAAAGTATAAATTGGAAAGTGCTATAAAGGTAAGAGGCCATTACTATTACTTCTCCCGACACCCATAATCCATGCACCTCTTTAAACCCTACTGAAAGAGAGACTAAGCAGCACTGGTGCTGATGTATTTAAATGCCTAAGACCTCAGGCTAACAACAGTTATTTCCCACCTGTCACATTGCCTATGCTTAGAAGACCCTCTTTCTTTCCTCTCCGTAATCAACCACCAATGTTTTTTCCCTTCCAGATGTCTGTCTGGTTAGCCCCTTCCTCCCAACCCACTGCCACTGCTTTAGACTCCAGTCCCTGTGAACTCACGATCAGATGATTCCAAAACACGCCTGGTTGGTCTTCCACCGCCCCACAGTCCCTGCCCTTCCACCCCGTCTGCAACCACTGCCAGACAAGTCTTCCTAAGATGCTACTTTCTTTACCTCTGCCCCTTGTCCTGCAGTGGCTCCATGCAGCCTGTCATTTTTAATCTGCTCAAGTCTAGGGACCCTGATCAATCAACCTTGGACTTCCCCACTCCACCAATGCAGCCAAGTTCATGCATGCCTCCAACAATCTCCTTACACATTGTCACCTCCACTCTTTTCTTGAGGCCAGACCACCCACTTTAACTTTCCTCTTTTCCTTCTTTCCAATTGTTTAAATACTACCCAGTTAAAGTCCACTTTATGTCCTGTTCTGTCAGCATCATCATCATCAACGCCATCACCATCATTTAGGGAGACTGTGGCTTTCCACATTCTCTGCCAGGGCTTTCCACATTATCTCATTGAATCTTCCTCATTACCCTATGAGGCAGGTCTTCTTACTATCTCTATTTTATAGATGAGAAGACGAGGGACTTCCCTGGCGGTCCAGTGGTTAAGACTCCACGCTCCCAATGCAGGTTCAATCCCTGGTTGGGGAACTAAGATCCCACATGCCGCACAGTGCGGCCCAAAAAAAAAAAAAAAAAAAAAAGCTATGTATAGCTGAGAAGACGAAATTCAGAGAGGTTAAGTAACTAGCCCAAGGTCACAGAGCTAATAAGTGTTAAAGTCATGATTCAAATGCAGGCAGAATTCCCACTCTCAAACACTAGACTGTCCATGAAATCTTTCTTGGTCACCCCCAGGGAGGCCTGTCTCTGGGAAGCTACAAGTCTTCAAAACAGGAAAATTCTTCTGCTGCATTTCTGTAAATGTCTTTAAGCTCCCACCGCAGTTTTACCCCGAAGGCACTCTGAAGCAGTGAGACGTAGTCCTCAAGTTTACAAGGGGTGTGTTTGTAATGGAAAAGGAAATTAATGAGCCAGAGAACAGAATCAGTACTAAGAAACCCAGAGAAGTGTCTAACTGACCTTATCTGTATCTGTATTAAGAGCGGTTTTACTAATCCCAGGAAATAAGAAAGGCAGTTGGATGAAGTCACCCGTGCTGGGTTCAAGTTCCAGCTCTGCCACTTACTAGCAGACTGGCATCGGGCAAGTTGCTTAATCTCTTTGAGCCTCAGTTTCCTCATCTGTAAAATAGAGCAATAAATGGCTCCATTGCACCTCACATCATAGGGTGTGTTGGAAGGAGTAAATTAGAGCATGCATTTAAACACGTGCTTGGAGCAGGCACATAGTATGTGTTCAGTGTATGATATTTCTTACCATCATTCTCTTCTACTTCTCTTAGAATCACTAGTTTTGCTCCTTTAATGTCAAGGCATTTTAACTAACAAATAATTATCAGTAAGTCAGACTGATTCATTCAAACAAACAAAAATCCCCAAACTTTATTCTAGCAGTCTTGTCCTCGGTCACCCGACATGGACCCTGCAGGAAATGTGGAGCTGAGCCTTCTCCTGTCTAGCCTCCTATGAACTTATCTGGACTCCAAAATGCACTCACCTCCTGCCTGTCTTGTCTCCCTCACTCTTTAAGAGCCTAGCAAGCATGACTGATCCAGCTGTAGTTCCCGGGTAAAATGTGCACATGTGCCATTCCCTCTGCCTGGAATGCTGTTCCCCTCAGTCAGGGACAAAATATTGTTCACCTTTTCAGCCTACTTCAAGAGTCCTTTTCTCTTCCAGACCCCAGGAACCATCCCTCGGTGTGACCACTTGGACCTACAATATATTTGTTATTATATTATATAAATTATACCTGTATTTATTTATTTTTTATTTTATTTTTTTGGGTACGCCACACGGCTTGTGGGATCTTAGTTCCCCGAACAGGGATCGAACCTGGGCGCCTGGCAATGAGAGCGCTGAGTCCTAACCACTGGACCGCCAGGGAATTCCCATCTTAACCATTTCTAAGTGCACAGTTCAGTGGTATTAAGTACATTCCCATTTCACAAATGAAGAGAGTGGGGTCCAGGGAAGCTAGGCAACTTGCCCAAGATCACAGTGTTGGGAAGCAGCAGAGGGAGGAGTGGAACACAGCCAGCCAGAGAACTCCTTAATGGTGAAGTCTGGGTCTTCTTCATTAGCTAACACATAGTAGGGGCTCAAGCCCACTGGGTAAGTGAATAGTGAGGGAATGAGTGGGTTGTATGGTAAGCATCCTTGGGGGAGCTTTGTGAGTGATGTTCTGAAGAGCTACACTAAAAGAGCCTCCACCTGCACTTATCTCCAGCCCTCAGGATCATCCAGGTAACAGGTGATTCACATGAGTGAAACAGACCCCAAGGTTTCTTTCCAAGGGGAAAGAAACAGAAAAAAAAAAAAAAGTGGTGCATGGCCTTTGGGATCTCCACCTCCTTGCCTGAGGCTGGCAGCTCACCTGAAATGCCCTTCTCCCCTCTCTTCACCCACTGAAACCCTGCTCAGCCTTCAGGTCCAGTGCAAACACTCCTCCTGCTGTCATGCTGGAGCCCCCAGGAGGAGCCAATCTCTTCTTCTGCTCGTTTCCCACTTGCACCTTAATTTAGCATCTATTTCATACTGTTTATACCGGTTTATAATATAAATCATGATGTTCTTCACATCTGTGCTCCCCTTCCCCAAATCTGTAAGCTTCTTCAGAGTAGGGGCTGTGTCCTATTTCATCTCTAATCTCTGCAACATCTAGCGCGGTGCCACGAATAACAGACACTGACTAGGAACATTTAGAGTCAAAGAGAGCTAGAATCAGGCTCCAGCTCTACCATTCACTAGCTTCGTGGCCTTCAGCTTTCTTAACCTCCTTAAGCCTCAGTTTCCCCATCTATGAAAGGGGAATAATTATCTGCTGACCTAATAGAGTTGTTAAAATTTAATAAGCTCGAGTTCATAGCTAAGGCTCACTAACTACTATTATTATTAATAAGTGTTTAATAATTAATCAGAGACCAAGAATAGGCATAATTGATTTTGCCTTCAATGGACACATAAGAAGGAAACGCTTGCAAAAATGAAACTTAAAATACCGAATAAACAGAGCTATGTAAATAATTGGTTTTGTTCAAAGTACATACTAGATAATATCATATTCATCATCTTTGCCTTCCTGCTATTATGGTTCCTGCAATAAATTTACACAGTCAGTTGCCTCTCCAGGGAGACTGCAGAGACTAGCACACCTCCTAAACCTTAACCCGGTGCTCAGTCTCCCAAAAGGTGGTCCATGTTGCCTTTACCCTTGTCACTCCTTTCACACTAAGGAAATTCCTACCACTTATCCAAAATGGGATTGATTAGGAAGGACCCTGGGACTACAGCAAACAGTGATTACATCGATCACCATTTGCCCCATGGTCTGATTCTCCATCTAGTAGCCAATGTGACCTTTTAAAAACAAAAACCAGCTCATGTTAGTTAAGCTGGACAATCAGAAGCAGCTTCTCCTACAACAAGAATACAATCGTACTTTCTTTTTTTTTAACCACAACCTACAAGGTCCTACCCAGTCTGGCTCCTCGCTGATTTCTCTCCTCTCTCTACCCTGACCCTCCCGGTTCCAGCCACCCTGGCCTTCTGTCTCTTCCTCTAACATACCGAGGGCCTTTGCATTTGCTTCTTGGATCCTTGACATTTACATGGCAAAATGTCACCTCCTTAGGAGAGCATTTCCTAACCACTGGACGGGAAATAGCCCTCCCCTATTAATTCCCATATAACACATCATCATCTGAACGACATTATTTGTTTGCTTATGTATTGTCTGTCACCTTCACTCCCAACCCATTTCCTGCTTTCACCTTGAATAGAAGCTCCATGCAGGCAGGAACCTTGCCTGTCTTGCTCCACACTGTGTCTCAGCCCCTAGAACACTGCCTGGCACTTATAAAGCAGTTAATACCTATTTATTGAATGAATAAATGGGGAAGGGGGAGCAGATTATGGTCCTTTTTCACTTTTTATTTTTATATTTCAGATGAATTTGAATTCTTTATAAAGTGCATGTACTACTTCTGTAATAAGAAAAGAGAAATAAGACTAAAACAAAATAAAATTGAAATAATAAAATTAGCATATTTAATCAAACAGATGAAAGTAACACAAATTCCTTCCCAAGTATCTATTATATAGATTGCCGGCAATTCATATTTTTCAGCCTCCATGCTGTTTATTAAACCTGAAACGTTGGCCGGTTTAATGATCTGTTTGCCAGTCCGCACACACCCTTGGATTTTTAAATAATTGTCATCTCTCCTGGGCTCATAGAAAGATTATCATTTGAGCTTTCCACTTTATTCCAATCTCCAACTCATAGCACATTTATTTCCACCTCTATGCTTTTGCCAATGCTGTTATCTCTCCTGGTATCTCCTACCCGCTGTGCCACCCTCCCCCACCTCCCCTGTCCAAAATCTTGATCATCCTTTAAGGCACACTCAAATCTTTCAAGAAACAGCCACGACCACTGACAACTGTGCTTTTAAAAAGCTCTGTGCTTTGTCAAAAGGCACCTTGTCTTTGTGCCTCCCCTAATTAATTACAGTTGGTTGAAAGCAATACTTTTATATATCTAACCACACTGAAATGTCACTATGCATTTTCCAACTGAGTAAAAAAAAACAAAAAATCTACTCACTTCTAGTGGAAATATGTTGTCAAAAGTGGATGGGAGCAATTCCTTAGACTCTTTCTGAAAGGAGAAAATACTAGGTGGTTTCCAAGGATGCAAAAGCCGTTTCCTACACCTTCCCATAAGGAAGAAGGTGGTATCTAAACAATCATTACCTGGAATTTACAAAGAAATGCACGCAAGGAGAAACTGACTGGCAGGCTGGAATAATCTCCTCCAATGCTATTGGGCACCATCCTCTTATGTCCTATTGCTGTGGTCCCCAACCTTTTTGGCACCAGGGACCGGTTTCGTGGAAGACAATTTTTCCACGGACCGGGGGTGGGGGGATGGTTTCAGGATGATTCATGGGCATTACATTTATTGTGCACTTTATTTCTATTGTTATTACATTGTAATATATAATGAAATAATTATACAACTCACCATAATACAGAATCAGTGGGAGCCCTGAGCTTGTTTTCACTTGTCTCTCACTGATAAGGTTTTGATATGAGTCTTCAAGCAATTGATTTATTATGGTCTCTGTGCAGTCAGGCCTCTCTGTTAATGATAATCTGTATTTGCAGCCGCTCCCCAGCACTAGCATCACAGCATCAGCTCCACCTCAGATCATCAGGCATTAGATTCTCATAAGGAGCGCGCAACCTAGATCCCTCGCATGTGCAGTTCACAGTAGGGTTCGAGCTCCTATGAGAATCTAATGTCACCGGTGATCTGACAGGAGGCAGAGTTCAGGCAGTAGTGCAATGATAGGGAGAGTCTGTAAATACAGATGAAGCTTCGCTCACCTGCCTGCTGCTCACCTCCTGCTGTATGGCCTGGTTCCTAACAGGCCACAGGCTGATACCGGTCCATGGCCCGGGGTTGGGGACCCCTGCCCTATTGTGACAACCATTCAGCATGGATTGAGTGCTTACTGTATGTCAAGCACTGTGCTAAATGCGTTATATACATTATCTCATTTAATCCTCCCAACAGCCTGAAGTGGTCCTTACTATCCTGTTGGAAGATGTCACTGAGAGGATGGAACTGCCAGCTGACTCTTGAGCAGGACTGGGGTAATCGGAGGCTCCTCACCCGTCCCGTCCTTGAAATGTATATTCCGCCCATTCTTCTTGCACTAGGAGCCAGTTCAAGGATGCGGCTTTGAGAGAGTAGGATGTTGTTGAGACCATCCGGATGGGATACACCACCGAACCCCATTAAGGCCTCTATATAAACTGTTGAGATTCGGGCGGGCCGGTGCGGAGATATTGTGGCGCCCAAGACAAGCCTCGTATGTAAGTTCCCTTGTTGTTAAACCTGCCAGCTACCAATCTGGAGTGGCTGTCTCTTTCTTTGGCCTCTTCTTGCCCTCTGAGTACAGGGCCAGTTTCAGATTTCAGCTGGCAAGTTCCCAAGGGTTCAAACCAACATATCCCCATTTTATAGATGAGACAGCTAACTTACAGAACGGTTCAGCAATTTTCCCAGGGTGACAAAGCAACAAAGTGTTAGAGCTGGTTTGGATCCATGTCACCTGATTTCAAAACTCTCATTCTTAGCTACTATACTATTTATATCTTCTACCTAGAAACCTAGCTAACATTAAAGAGAACGGTTAATACAACCTTAACTGAAAATGACCAGTTTTGCAATCTTTTTCCCCTTTTCAAGTCTTTTTAAGTAACACCTACTCAGTGTTTAACATAAAATATTTAAATGTGTAAAAGTGTAAATGTGTAAAAGTTAAACAGAGAGTGTCTTTTTTTTAATGGGCCTCTCTTTTTCTCCAGCATTTCCTGCATAGCGACATTGGCTTGACAGTTATTATGCCACAGAATCAATAGTACTAATGTTCACACTTCGTTAATAAATAAGTGGAGGCCCCAGATGTTATGGGATGGACCCACAGATCCCCTGGGAGTTGAGAGAGAGTCCAAAAAGGAAAAAAAGCCACTTTAATTAAAAAAAAAAAAAAAAAGTTAGGCTGCAGACAAGAGTCTAGAGATCAAAAGTCTAGATTCAAAAGTGAAACTCTGGATCAGTGCTTTAAGAAGATTTTGAATTTGAATAGGTAAAAATGAAAGAAAAAAAAAGATTTGGGGATCCACACCAAAAGCAGATCAGAAACTGTGGTCTTGCATCTGAATGGGAAGCAAGAGTCAGAATCTTTGTTGGTTTGGAAGAGAGAGGATAAGAAAGCCTTTCCGCCAAGCTTTTAATAGTTTGCAGCCTAAGACTTAGAAGTACAAAAATTTCAGGAGCAAAAATGCTATAAATCAGGTTTTCACTGCAATTTTTCTGTATGCTTGAAATTTTTCCTAATAAAATGGTGAGAACATAAAAAAAAATAAGAGAATTATTAGGGACCTGGCCAACATTGCAGCTTTAGTCCAGAGTGTTGCTTTATGTAATTCTTTGCAAAGGATAAAAGCAGGTTCTTTCTACAGATGTAGTAATAAAATAATGGAAGCAGCCAATATATTCAGCACTTACCTTGAGCTCTACCTACATCATCTTATTGAATGTTCACAATTAAGCCATAAGGTATGTATTATTATCATCTCCGTTTCAGAGAACAGAGGCAGAGTGAGGCTTAAAAAAATGTGACTAGTTACAAATTCAGTCACATGCCAGCAAGGGGGCAGAGCCAGGATTCAAACCCAGGGCTTCTATTCTGCACAGACCCAGTAGTCTTTCAAGGCCACCGTGAACTCCAGACACCAACAGGCTGCCACATACTTAAAGTCACTAAATGTGTTCTGGGACTCTCAACAGATTTAGAAAGCTTCCTGAAAATGTGAAAGCAATACACCTTCAGGTTAAAAGCAGAGAGGGGCTCAGGAGCCCAACAAACGTGAGTTCAAATCCTAACTCTGCCACTTAAATCACATCACCTAGCAAGCCCCAATTTTTCCATCTATGTAAGGGGAGTCATAAGTCATAATATTCCCCTCAAGGAGGCTGTTCCAGGGATTGAATGAGAGGATGCATTTAAAGTTCTCAGCACAGGCAAGACCTAATACATGGCAATCTATCAACAAAAGGCAGCCATTGTGGGTATTATTTTGAGCTTGCAGGAAGACCAGAGACCCTCAGCCCTGGTGTCATGTTAAAGTATCAAAGCCAAAGGGTTTTGAAAGGATGAAATGGGAGGAAGGACCCATATTTTAAAAGGAGAAAGAAAAGAAAAGGAGAGAGGCTGGACACACTCTGGTTTCCAGGTGCAGAACTAAGACATTTGACTGTGATTTCTACTTGAACCCATGAAAACCAGAGTACAGTTGAGCCATTCTAAAAAGATCCTCTGAATTTGTAATTACAGGTACGGAGAAAGCACACACACAGACACACACACAATCTTCTACCAGGTGAAGACAGGAAAAGAGCATATTCACAATACTTCGGTCCAACATAGCTCAGCGCCAAGGCAGGAAGCTGAGGGTCCTTGTGAAGGGCGAGACGGCCCTTCCCAGCCCGGATGGAGGTACGGAGCTAAAGCAAGCAGTGCAAGTGCAGGGGACTGCTAAGTGCCCGGGGTTTGCAGGGAGGGCTGGTGACCCTGGGACCCCTGCAGCTGCCTCTATACTTTGAGAGCAGGAGTTTCAACTACTGCATCCTATTCATTAAAAACAAAAGATCCTTAGTTTATTTGTTAATGTTGTTGACCCCAAAATACCGTAGAGAGAAGCAGCAAATACAGTCTGTCCATTTCAGAACTGCCTTCTAGGATTGTACCCAAACCAGAGACTTTGAGTCAAGAGAGAAAGAAGGGCGTGCACAGGGTTAACCTTCCCCTAACCCTTTCCCTCCCACTCGCGACCCTGGAGAAGGCAGGGGAAGAAACGCTGGGAATTTCAGGTGTGCCCTGAACCTCACGCCGGGGGAGAAGCAAAAGCAGAAACCCAGCGGACACTCCCCCCTCTCCAGAGACGTGGGCGCTTTCCAGGATGGTCCAAAGGTTCCAGCGTCCCAGTGCATCCCGGGTGGAGAAAAGACCCTCCTCCCTGGGCTGCGGGAAAGACCCTACTTTCCAAGACCGGCTGCGAGCTTGGATCCGGGACTCCCGAGTCCACCCCAGACTCCCGGCTCAGCTGCCTGGAGATTCCCGAGCCTCCCGGTGAAGCCCAACCCGGAGGCTTTTGTTCGAGGGAGAGCGCGTCGCAGCGCAGCGCATCCCCGCAGCGCTGAAAGCCCCGCTGCGGGGGCGCTTCCCTCGGTCCGCTCCCTACCAACCCCGCGCTCCCGCGACCACCCGCTCCAGCGCACGGATCCCCAACTGTCCCCCCCTCACGCCCGAATACTCACTTCTCCCCAGTCCCTCCGCTTTCCACGCCGTCTCCTCCACCGCCCCATAGCGCCTCAAAGGCTTCTCAGCTTCCAGATGGATGGACAAAGATTGCTTTAACTCCATCGCTGATCTCCGCGGGCAGGTCGACGGGTCTCCCTTTACTCCATCCCCGCTGCGGGTTGCAGGGAGGGAGGCGGCTCCAGCCAGCAGCGTCTTAAGGGGCCGGGCGCTCGTGACGTCGCTCCATCTCTTCCGCCGCCAGGGCCGGGGACAGCCGACTGGTACCTGGTGGGAGGGGGGGGAGTGGTGGTGGAGAGAAGGATGAGGACGCATGCGCAATGGAGGCTTGGGGAGGGGCGCTTGGGGGCTGGGTAGACAGAAAAGAGGGTAGGTGATAACTCTACGAAGAACAACAAAACAACAACTAAAATAGAACCATCACAAAGGAAGTAAAAACAAGGCAGCAGCCCATACTGGGGCTTGTGGCGTCAGCGTGCTGCTAGGTTTTGAGTGGGATTTGTGAGAGCATCTCTATCTGGGGGCAATGGATCCATCTTTGTGGCGAGTGTACAGAAGCGTGAGTGTGGACCTGGATCTGTGGGTTCTGGGCTTGGCCGGGTGCATTTTTGTGACAATCTCTGTCGTTTGCATCTGTGTGTATTTTGAATTTGAATTTGAATATAAAATGGGACAATCTTGTCTGCCGGTGCCTGTGTCTACTCTGTATGTGTTTGCATGAACTTCAGAGAGACATGAAACTATTTTGGACACAAGTATAACAAAGCTATTTGGAACATGGGTCTTTACTTTCCAGAAACCCAGAGGTTTATCTTAACCAACAAAGCACGGCAGCATTAAAAGTACAAGGTAAAATCAGCAGCTAGACTGATTTTTAAAATAGTACTATTTATTGAATGATGGCTAGGTGCTAAACACTCCCCAATAACTCTGTGAAACAGATACTGTTTTGTTAGCTTTGTTTTATAGAGGATGAAACTGAGGTGCAGCAAGATTAAGTTATTTGCCCAAATACCCACACTTACCAAGTGGTCTGGTCAGCACTTGAATCCAGGCTTAGCCTCTTTATTGTACTGACCTTCTTGACTGCACAGGTATGTAGTTTTGTACTGGGTTGGGGGAGAAGCTCTATAGGACATGTGTTGTTCATTTGTTGTTTGTTGTTATTCTTAAGACATCATCTGGGGCAACTTTTGGTTTCCACACAGCTTGTGGAGGTATGAAAAGGCTTTAAGAAAATGATTTATCAACCAGCAGCAAGAGGCTTTAAAAATTTATGATCAGTAAAGTACTTCTAGGGCTTCCCTGGTGGTGCAGTGGTTGGGAATCAGCCTATCAATGCAGGGGACACGGGTTCAAGCCCTGGTCTGGGAAGATCCCACATGCCACAGGGCAACTAAGCTCATGTGCCACAGCTAACTGAGCCTGCACTCTAGAGCCCACACGCCACAACTACTGAAGCCCATGTGCCACGACTACTGAAGCCTGCACACCTAGAGCCCGTGCTCCACAACAAGAGGAGCCACCGCAATGAGAAGCCTGTGTACCACAACGAAGAGTAGCCCCTGCTCACCGCAACTAGAGAAAGCCCGCATGCAGCAACAAAGACCCAACGCAGCCAAAAGTAAATAAATAAAAATTTTTAAAAAATAATAAAGTACTTCTAAATAGCTCATGAGAGAAAAAGGATAAAACAATGAAAAATTTTAAATATTTAGACCTCAATAGTCATGAGAGTATCACATATCAAAACTTGTAAGTTTTGATGTAAGTAAATGCATAGCCTTAAATGCATGCATTTAAAAATGTAAGACTAAAAATAAATGGGTTAGGATGAATAGGTAAGCAAAATGTGGTCTTTCCATACAGTGGAATACTATTCAGCCTTTAAAAAGGAAGGGGATTCTGCAATATGCTACAACATGGATGAAACTTGAGGACATAATGCTAAGTGAAATAAACCAGTCACAAAAAGACAAACACTGTACAATTCCACTTATGTGAGGTGCCTAGAGTAGTGAAAATCACAGGAACAGAAAGTAGAATGGTGGTTGCTGGAGACTAAGGGGAGGGAAGAATGCGGAGTTTTTGTTTAATGGGTATAGATTTGCAGTATTTCAAGATGAAAAGAGTTTTGGGGGTGGATGGGGGTAATGGATGCACAACAGTGTGAATGTATTTAATACCACTGAGCTGTACACTTAAAACTAGTTGAACTGGTTAAAAAAAAATCATTGTGTTCCACTGAAAAGACTATAAGAGAAAAGAAGAGATAAAACCTAAGTGAAGTAGAAAAATAATAATAAGAGCATAAATTAAGGTAATAGGGACTTCCCTGGTGGCACAATCGTTAAGAATCCGCCTGCCAATGCAGGGGACATGGATTCAAACCCTGGTCCAGGAAGATCCCACATGCCACAGAGCAACTAAGCCCATGTACCACAACTACTGAGCCAGCGCTCTACAGCCTGTGAGCCACAGCTACTGAGCCCACATGCCGCAACTACTGAAGGCTGCATACCTAGAGCCCATGCTCCACAACAAGAGAAGCCACTGCAATGAGAAGCCCACTCACTGCAATGATGAGTAGCCCCTGCTCGCCGCAACTAGAGAAAGCCCGCGCGCAGCAATGAAGACCCAACACAGCCAAAAATAAATAAATTAAAACAACAACAACACTGAGTGGAGAAACTGGAACCCTCATACGTTGCTGGTGGAAATGTACAATGGTGCAGCCACTTTGGAAGACAGTCTGGCATTTTTCTCAAAAGGGTAAACACAGTTATCACATGACCCAGCAATTCCACTCCTTGGTATAGACCCACAAGAAATGAAAGATACATCCACACAAAAACTTGTTTGAACAAATGTTCACAGCAGCATTATTCACAATAGCCAAAAAAGTGAAAACAACCCAAATGTCCATCAACTGATGAATGAATAAATAAAATGTGGTATATTCCTACAGGGGAATGTTACTTGGTAATAAAAAGGGATGAAGTACTGATACATGTTGCAACACGGTTAAATCTTGAAAATGCTATGCTAACTGAAAGACACCAGTCACAATAGACCATAAGTTATATGATCCCATTTATATAAACTGTCTAGATTCTTCATCTACAGAGAAAACATTATCTATAGCAAATCAACAGAGAAAGAAAGTAGGTTAGTGGTTGCTTAGGGCTGGGGGTGGAGGAAAATAGGCGAAGGCAGGGACTGCTAAAGATTACAGGGTTTCCTTTTGGGTGAAAATGTTCTAAAATTGTGATGATGGTTGCATAACTCTAGTAATATACTAAAAACCCCTGAATATGTACCTTTAAAAGGGTGATTTGAATAGTATGTGAATTATATCTCAATAAAGCTATTAACAAAAAAAATTAAGTTGAATGGGATTTAACCATTTAAATCACAACACATTATCATGAGGTAAATGAAATGACTAAGGCCAGCCTGTGCAGCCAGCCAGCAGGGATTTCCAGGGGTCTGGCCACACAATCCAAATCTGTCCGGGTCCTACCTGGGGTTTGCCATTACCTGATGGTGGTTGTCCATTCTAGCTTGTGTGTGTGTGTGTGTGTGTGTGTGTGTTTCATATTCTTTTCCATTATGGTTTATTACAGGATATTGAATATAGTTTCCTGTGCTAAACATAAAGACCTTGTTGTTTATCCATTCCATATATAATCGTTTGCATCTGCTAATCCCATACCCCAGATCCATCCTTCCCCCGTCAGATTGTGTGTTGATGGATATCACTTGAGGTCCCGTGGCAATTGGAATTTCCAAAACAATGACAGTGATTCCAGGACAGTGATTCCCCAGTTAGTGGCTCAATTACATGGGCCCGATTCAGAAAAATTAGGCTAGGCGAACACCTCCCCACCCATCAGCCCACCCCCGCCAACCCTTCTGTCTCCCACTTAATATGTACTTTGGCCAGCATTATCCTGGGGTTTTAGTGAATTAGCCATTTTGCTACTAGTATATAGGCTATATGTTAGTAGGACTACAGTTATGCTTCTGTATCTGGAGAGATAGTAAAAGTTTCAATTGTAATACAAACGTATTCATGAAAGAACATCAGAAGGATCATTTCCCGTTCCCATGATATGTCTTTCATTCCAGTTTAAATCATGGAGAAAGGGGGAAAACGTGGGCGTGGAGATGCACTGGTATTGTTCAAGCTATTTTTACTCTCACAAGATGGGTCCCTCCCCTAATAGCCCCAATTTCTCCTAATAGATCATTTTTTATTAGAGCATATCATTTATCAGCCTTGTCTCTCTTTGATTCCTGGAAAACATTCCTTGAATATTTCAAGGAAAGACGTTACTAGCCATTTAAGTGGAATGCCCCCCATAATCAGTATGGCAGTATACCTTGTATTCCAGCTGAATCACATTCTGTCAGTCACACACTCTGATTATAGAAACAGTGGAATAGCCAGAGAAGAACTGATCTGTGTGTCTGTAGAGAATAAACGTATGGACACCAAGGGGGGAAAGTGGGGGGGGGGGGGCGGGGGATGAATTGGGAGATTGGGATTGACATACATACACTAATATGTATAAAATGGATAACTAATAAGAACCTGCTGTATAAAAAATAAATAAAATAAAATTCAAAAGTTCAAAAAAAAAAAACGGGAAAAAAAAGAATTCATCTGTGTTTCAATGAAAAGCCTAATGCAGAGGGAAAACAAAATCTCCCCGTGTCTCAAAGAAATATAAGAAGTGTTGCTTCTAGAACATGGGAATTCCAGAAACTATGATTTGCATGAGAAGAAACATTAATTTTAAGATTCAGAAGAAAAAGTTCTAGAGGTTAGGGCCATAGATGGAAGTCAGGCTGCTTGAGTGAGATCCTGACTCCATGATTGGAAGCTATTTACCTTAAACCAACTATGGAAGCTGTCCAAGAGATAGTTTCCTTTCCTGTAAAATGGGGTTAATTATGAAACATGCTTAGTACAGCACATGGCACAGAATAAATATTCAATAAATGTCATTTATTCTATTAATTTCATCACTGCTGTCATTACTTGAAGTTAAAAGTTGGCTTCCGTGTTGTGCTGTAGTCATCAAAATATCAAGATCATCCTTACATAAATCCTAGAATATGCAACACTATGAAGTCATTACATTTGTCATAATAATATTCCTAATTTTATAGACTCCTTCCAGGGAGATTGGTGTTATCCAGTATTAACACATTCCTAAATTGATGGTTAGCAGATAACTTGGAGTTCCACAGATGAGGAGTTTCAGGAAGCAGTGAAAGAGATTCACAGAGAAGGACTGGAAAATGCAAAAACTGGACCAGGTTGCATGCCTCCTGCACAGTCCAGGAGCCTACCCCATGTCAACTGTTCTGCAAAGAAGCTGTCACTTACGCTTGCAAGGCAGACTCCAAAGCAGAACCGTACACTTTTCATCAGGCAGAGTTGGGATTAGTACAGCTCTCTTCTCTCATCAAAACTGGGGTGTTTTGTTGGTGTGTTTCATTTGTTTATTTTTTATTTTTATTTTTTATTTTTTTTGGTGTGTTCCATTTGTAAAGTCAGTGATCAATGTCTTAAGAAGGCATCACTTTCATAAAGCAGATCTGGGGTTTTAGTGTTTCATTTCTATAATAAAATAACATATCATTAGTTTCCAACCCACATAAACACAAGACACACTTGGGACATGTTAGTAGGCATGTAAAGAATATTACCTGTAGAGCAGAGTGATAAAAAAAACTTGGGCTCTGTCGTCCTGGCTCCGCCACTTACTAGCGGTATGACCTTGGGCAAGTCACTTCCTCTCTATTCTACTGAAAATCCTCTAAAGATCCCTAATGGCCTATTTTTTGTCACATCCAATAGCTTCTTTCCAGTCATCATCCTATTTAATCTCTCCAAAAATATGTAACGTTGTGGACCAGACCCTATTCCAAACTCCCTCTCTACCCAGTTTCCAGGACATGCTCTCTCCCGTCCTCTTGGCTCCCACTCCTGCTGTTCCAGTCCTCCCTTCTCGTCTCCTTCACAAGCTCTTTCTCCATCACTCACCCCCTTCAGTTAAGGTTCACAGTGTTTATCCCTTTCATCTTCTCCTCTTCTCATTCTTCACCTCTTCCTAGTTAAACCTATCTTTTGTTCAATCTCCATCTCCAGCCCCCGTCCTTCTCTCCTCTTAGAAATATCCAGCAGTCATGGGGAAATTGATAAAAAGAGGAAAATGGATTTGGAAGAGAAAATAGAGTTAAAGAGAGTTCCAGAAAGCACGCTGTGTATTCCTCTTAAACGAGGCTTGGAAGAGAGAAAAGAAGCTGAGGAAACATATGCCGAAGACTTCGGACCTGAAATCCTGCATCCGTTGGAAAGCAGGGAGCTGGTACTTCTGCCCAAAGTGCTCAAGGAGTGGGATCAGGTGTTTTGGATGCGCTGGGGCATGAAGTTATTAGGAGTGAAGTCAATGCTACATGCCTGTAAGAGGGTGGCGGGGGGGAGTCTGAAAAAAAGTCCCCAGGGCATGTGGGGACTCTATTATGGTGCTTTCTGTTTTTCAACGTTTATTGAGTGGTTACTATGTACCAAGCACTTTACAAGACTTACCCTTCTTAACTCTATACTCTGAACAGTGTCCTGTGAGATCAGGGTTTGTAGCTACAGAGAGGTTGCAGTTTGCCAGTAAGAGGCAGCACCTGCATTCAGTCTCAGTCGGCCAGTCTCAGAGTCCAAATACTTAACCACAATCCCACATCCCCTCTCAAAGCTTTCCTTTCTCCTCCAGGAATCACCATGGCAACAGCCAGGAGGAGGGATTTATAACCTCAACCTGAACATGTTCAAAATCAGACTCCTTATATTTCCCCCCAAACCTGCTCCACCTCAATTAGAAACCTCAGATTTAGCCTCTGTACCTTACTCTCAAATATTCCACACTCTCTTACACATACTCAGTCAACAAATCCTGTTGATTCTACTTGGAAATGTCTTCAAAATCCAATTGTCCTCTTCATTCCCACTGCCCTGCTCTAGCTCAATGCTGCATCACCTTTTTCCCAGACTATTGCAAAAAAACATTTTTTCTGTTTTTTTTCCCTACTAGAGACTATTCTCCACATTGCTTCTAAAATTATCTTTATTTTTTATTTTTTTTTAATATTTATTTATTTATTTGGTTGCACCAGGTCTTAGTTGAGGCAGGCGGGCTCCTTAGTTGTGGCTCCCTGGCTCCTTAGTTGTAGCACGTGGCCTCCTTAGTTGTGGCATGCATGTGGGATCTAGTTCCCTAACCAGGGATCGAACCTGGGCCCCCTGCACCGGGAGCGCAGAGTTTAATCCACTGCGCCACCAGGGAAGTCCCCTAAAATTATCTTTAAAACACACACACACACACACACACACACACACACACATACATATACACATGCAATGCCACTCTTATGCTTAAAAGCCTCCACTGGATTCCTGCTGCCTGCAGAGTAATTTACATAAGCAATCTCCTTCGTTTTGAGGACCATCAGGTTATTCCCAACTTCCTGAGATTATCAAGAAAACCATGAGGAGAGTCTTGCAGTTAAAGCTTTGTAGATGTCCTTTATTTCCTTAGGATGAATTCCTTAAAGTGAAATGGCTAAATCAAAGGATATGCACATTGTCAAGGGCATTTGATGCCTATTATTAAGCTGTTCTCCAGAAATGACATACTTAACTTACACTCACCAGAAGTGTGTACTACAACTTACTAGAATTCACATGCTTTCATGGGTATACCCACGGAGTGGAAATGTGTTTTATTCACTTTCAAATAATCAGAGCTGGAATATTGAACGGCACATGGTACTCAGCAAAAGTTTGCTGAATGAAGGAAGAACTGAATAAACAGAAGAAAAGTCCATTTGTGAAAAGCTCCCTGACTTGTGTATAGCTTAAAATAAGCATATCGTAACACAACTTCTAGATGTTGTCTGAATCTGACTGTTTCATGTAGAATTAATCCAGTAGCATCCTTTTGCACATGGGATTGATATTTATGGGATGCTCCACAACAGTGCTCCATCCAGGGAACAAAATCTTTGCTTCCTATCCATATTCACTACACATGTACAGACCCAATCTTATTGTAATTTCTTCAATTTTCCATCATCACCTATGCAGGTTAGAGGCTATCTGGAAAGGAGTTAACCTAAATAGTAAAATGAGTAAAAGGGTGCTAAAATTTCACAAATCTATATTTCCGGATGTGTACACTCGGCCCTCTGTATCTGTGTGTTTCACATCTGCAGATTCAACCAACAACAGAATAAAAATGTTTTGGGGAAAATAATTCCAAAAAGTTCCAAAAAGCAAAACTTGTATTTGCTGCTCATTGGCAACTATTTACATAGCGTTTACATTATATTTATAACTATTTACATAGCATTTACCTTGTGTTAGGTATTATAAGTACTCTAGAGATGATTTAAAGTATACAGGAGAGGGCTTCCCTGGTGGCACAGTAGTTAAGAATCCGCCTGCCAATGCAGGAGACATGGGTTCAAGCCCTGGTCCGGGAAGATCCTACATGCCTCGGAATAACTAAGCCCGTGCGCCACAACTACTGAGCCTGTGCTCTAGAGCCTGTGAGCCACAACTACTGAGCCCGCATGCCACAACTACTGAGCCCGTGCGCCACAACTACTGAAGCCTGCGTGCCTAGAGCCCGTGCTCCGCAACAAGAGAAGCCACCGCAATGAGTGCACCACAACGAAGAGTAGCTCCCGCTCGCCACAACTAGAGAAAGCCTGCGTGCAGCAATGAAGACCCAATGCAGCCAAAAATAAATACATAAATAAATTTATTTTAAAAATAAATTCATAAATAAATTTATTTTAAAAATAAATTAAAGTATACGGGAGGATGCGTGTAGATTATAAGCAAAACCTGCACCATTCTATATAAGGGACTTGAGCATCTGTGGCTGTTGTATCCAGGGTCCTGGGACCAAAAGCCCAGGGATACCAAGGGATGACTGCATATGCATCTCTCTGTTGTACAGCTCTGCTAGAATAAATGTCCCCAAAGCATCTCAATTTAAATCCCTTCCTTCCAAAACCTTCCACAGGTGGTAACAGTTTCCTTCCAGCCAGTCAGTCAAGCCAGAAAATGTGTATTTTGTCCTATAAATCTTACTGATATTGCCTAGGTACATCTGAATTTATCAACCTAGACTATCCCTTCCTCCCTACTTCTACTCCCATTGAACTAATTTGGGCTCAAATGATCGCTACCCCTGACAATAATTTTCATCACCGATTTTTAGCAGGCTAGAGATATATTCAGTGTTACTCCTGAAAGGTCATTTGATGGTCCTAAGGAGAATGGGATGGAGGAGTGGAGGTGGCATAAAACTAGAGGTAGGGATATCAGTTGAGAGACTCTAGTGGTAAAATACATAAGTACTTCCTAAAGTTCTTTATTTTTAATAAATTTATTTTATTTTTATTTATTTATTTTTGGCTGTGTTGGGTCTTCATTGCTGTGCGTGGGCTTTCTTTAGTTGCAGCGAGCGGGGGCTACTCTTCGTTGCAGTGCGCGGGCTTCTCATTGCAGTGGCTTCTCTTGTTGCAGAGCACGGGCTGTGGGCGCGCAGGCTTCAGTAGTTGTGGCTCACGGGCTCTAAAGCGCAGGCTCAGCAGTTGTGGCACACAGGCTTAGTTGCTCCGCGGCATGTGGGATCTTCCCGGACCAGAGATTGAACCCGTGTCCCCTGCATTGGCAGGCGGATTCTTAACCACTGCACCACCAGGAAGCCCCTTCCCAAAGTTTAACATGTTAAAATGGACCCTCTGATCCAGATGGTCTGGGGTGAGGGTCTGAGATTCTTAGATGTTCTCAAGTGATGTCAAGGCTGCAGGTCCATGGACCGCACTTTGAGTAGCAAGACTTTACACGAGAAACAATGAGGGCTTGAAAAAAAAAATGACAGTGGAATCAAAAGGAGGGCATGGACTAACGAGATATTAAAGAGACATGACTTGTTGACCTGAGCTACCTGAGGTTACCTGAGCATGAGGTAGCCACACTGAGTTGACACAGCTCCTGCGAATAGTACAGAAGGGATGTTTGAATTAATCTGTGCAACTTTGCTTTAGAATGATAGCTTTTTGGAAGTAACTCTCAGTCCTTTATGTTATCTTTAAGGATCCATGGAGATATTGGTACCCTCCAGTTAAGATTCTGTGGCAATATAAGTTTTTCAAAAGCATAAAGTCAGATGAAATAGAAAACATTTACTCAGCATATACCATGAGCCAGTCACTCCATACCTCTGCATATGTTATTCCTTCTCCTTCAATATCTCCATGCCCACATCACTCACACACACACACACGAATTAACAATTTCTTCCTTTGTGTCACTGCCACATCTTTAATATACTTATCACACTGCACTGGAAATGCTGAAAGCAATTCTACAAACATAGAAAGTGTGGGTTTTGGAGCCAATCGAACTTCAGTTCAAATCATAGCTCTGCCATGTATTGGGTTGATGATGAAGACAAGTACCTTTGCTTCCTCAGTTATAAAAATGGAGGCGCCATCTACTGTGAGGTCATGTGTGGCTTTCAAGATGCTTTCCTTCAAGTAATAGGAAACCTAATTCACAGTGGTTTAAACAAGGAAGAGAACCTATCAGCTACTGAAACAGAAAAGCCCAGAGCTAAAGCAAGCTTTGAAATAGGCTAGTGTAGAGATTAAGAAATCATCAGGGTTTCTCTGAGATTCTTTCAGTGATACGCTCCACTTCCTGTGCCCTTCATGCTAATAAAAATGGTTACAGCAGTTCTAGCACTCACGTCTGTATTAATACCCCCAACCTGAAAATAAGAATGCCTTTGTTTGGTGTTCCCAGCTAAAGTTAGGAGTATCACTCTCCTAATGCCTAATTGGACCACTGCAGGTCACATGGCCATCCCTGAACCAATCACTGTAACCACAGGCAGGAAATGCACTGATTGGCTTCACCTTCGTCAGGTGCTCCACCCTTTGAGCCAAAAGTGGAATCACCCTCCCTGAGGATCTCCAAACAGGAACTGGGAGCTGTAGGGAAGAAGGGTGGAAAATGGATGCTGGAGAGGCAGCTGACAACTATTCACTACACCACACCCATTAGTACATTATACAAAGGGCGTGGCACAGAATCTTGTCTGCAGTTTGTGGGCGCACAGTAAGTGGTAGCTGTAATTTGCTTATAAGTCTATCTACTAGACCAGAAGCAAACTGAGAATGGGGTCCTTCTCAGCTCAGGCGTCCCTCATGCCTAGCACAGCACCTGGGACATAGCGTAAATATTTGTTGAATTAATGTTAATGGTTGGAATGGGAAATACAATGTGATAGAGTTATAGAAATTATTACAAGAAAAAAAAGAGGATCGTATGACTTAAGGGAATATGAAAACATACACTGTTGCTGGTCCACGACACTGATAAGATAACCAAGCTGGATATAGTTGAATTACAGACTGGGGTTAAAATTGGAATAAATTTCAGTATATATTTTTAGGGGTCTGCTCTAATTTTGGGTCAATTCAGAAAAGAAATGCTAAGTGAAGTGTCTTTATCTGCTTTGCCTGGCTTGGGAGTAGAAGAGAAGAAAATCAACCTTTTTCCTTCCCCCTTAAATCTATTCAAGAAGTGTTGCTTGAGCATGCGCTACATGATCCCATATTATATAGGAAAATAAGTTTCAAGAGGACGGCTGATCTCGTCTATTATTTTGTGGATCTTAAGAATCAATGTCAATTAAAAAGACACTAACATCGATTAATCCCACTATGTGCCAGGCGCTGTCCTTCAAGCTTTCACAAATGTGATCTCTTTTAATCCTGAGTAAATTGAGCCTGTGAAAGGTTAAGCTCCTTACCCAGGATCACACAACTAATAAATAAAGACCCCGGTGCCGAGAGGCACATGCCTCAGAACCACTCTTCTTGTTACTAGAAAAGATTTCCTTGTATAAACCTCAGGGACTTTACAAGGGAAATATTGGATTACGGTAATATGACTCATTAGCCCAATTTAATATTACCTATTCATTATAATATAATGATGCTTGCATAGCAGAGAATGCTGTTGTATTTCTGCCTCTGGCTCATATCACAGGAACTATGAACATAGGCTAATTACATGACCTACATACTCAATCAATATTAAGAACATTTTTAATTGCTCATATTTATGTGGTTGAAAATATATGGTCTAATTTTGGTCAGCAGTAGCATCTAGGTAATGCTGACTCAGAAGGGAAACATTTGTTGTTGCCATGAGAAGTGCAAGAGAAAAGCTGAATCACACTGTACCACATCAGATGTTACCACTATTAATATAACGTGCTGAATAGTGAGCAAGATGGAATCAGACCATCTCTGACCAACAGGTTCATCATTCTACCAGTGGACAGATCCAAGAAATGTCAGGTACTATGTCCCTACGTTGTATTATGTTTTTATCAACTAAGATTATAATTAGTGTGTGGTTATCTGGTCAATGACACCAGTGTAGTGTACCATCCAAAAAGGGGATTGCAAACTCAATGCCTTCAGGGGCCAGGTGGGTAATGGAAATGAACACATTGGGCAGGTTGTCAGACGTAGGGAGTGAAGTCTATAGTGAACTCTCCAATGGAAGTAGATTTTTCAGGAGATGCCAGAAACCCAGGTTTTTAATATGAAATTTCCCATCTTCAAACCGTGCGATTGCCATAAAAGCACTCTTGTGGGCCAGATTTGTCCATTCTCCCCTGCATGCCTCTGTTAAAAGACTCCTAGTTCATCTCTCATTTCTGTCTTCTTCTATCCTATGGAAGTCTGAACTTGCTTGGGTTCCAGTTTTCTTTTTGAGATAAGAGTTTCTGATACATGCTGTAGTTGTCTATTTGAGACATTGAGAAATTAAATCAATTTTAAAATTTTTATTATTTTTTATACAATTGTTAAAGGTTACACTCCATTTACAGTTATTACAAAATATTGACTATATTCCCTATGTTGTACAATTCATCCTTGTAGCCTATCTTACGCCCAATAGTTTGTACCTCCCTCTCCCCCACTCCTATATTGCACACCCCCAACTGGTAACCACTAGTTTGTTCTCTGTATCTGTGAGTCTCCTTCTTTTTTGTTATATTCACTAGTTTGTAGTAGTGTTTAGATTCCACATATAAGTGATATACAGTATTTGTGTTTCTCTATCTGACTTATTTCACTTAGCATAATGCCTTCCAAGTCCATCCATGTTGCTGCAAATGGCAAAATTTCATTCTTTTTTATGGCTGAGTAGTATTCTACTGCCATACACACCATATACATACCACATCTTCTTTATCCATCCATCTTTTGATGGACACTTAGGTAGCTTCCACATCTTGGCTATTGTAAATAACGCAATTTTTTTTTTTTGGCCGCACTGCACACTTGCAGGGTCTTAGTTCTCCGACCAGGGACTGAACCCAGGCCCTCAGCAGTGAAAGTGTGGAGTCCTAGCCACTGGACCACCAGGGATTTCCTAATAATGCAATTTTAAAATAAACTGTTTCTGCTTTATGGTCTTCATTTATTCAATCAAAAATGTCTCTTGAGTACCTATTATAGGCCAGGTGTTTTTCTGGGAGCTTGGGATACATCAGTCAGCAAAAGAGACAAAGAATCCTGCCCCCCTGGAGCTTGGGGGAAGAGAAGGGTGGAAACATGCAATAAACAATAAACATAATATATAAATAAACTATAGAGGATAGTAGAAGAAGACGTTATAGCTATGGAAAAATAAAGTAGAGGCGAGTAAGGAGGATTGGGAGAGTATAGCAGAAAGGGGGGCCAATGATAATTTTAACCAGGGTGGTAGGGGCAGACCTTATTGAGAAGATACATTTAAGCAAAGAATTGAAGGAGTTGAGGGAGTTGGCCATGAGATTATCATAGGCAGGAGCCAGTGCAAGGATCCTACAGTATCCAGCCTCCATTAGGGCCCCCAGTGACCCCTACCTCCTGGTGTTCACGCCCTTGAGGGCTGAATTTAGAAGAGAGAAGAGAGTGTGGCAGAAGTGAAAGTGTGTGACTTGAAAACTAAGTCATAAAAGGCATGTGTTGGTGTTTTCTCGAGTGTTCTTTCTCTCTCTTGGATCTCACTCTACGGAAAGCTGTGTTGGGAGCTGCCCAATGGAGAAGTTCATGTGGTGAGGAACTGAGGTCTCCAGCCAACAGCCAGGTGAGTGAGTTTGGAAGCGGGTCCTCCAGCCCCAGTCAAGTCTTCTTCACAGACGGCAGCCCCAGCTGCCATCTTGACTGTAACCTCATGGAAGATCCTGAGCTCCAACCACCCTGCTAAGCCACTCCCAGATTCCTGACCCACAGAAACTCTGTGAGATAATGTATGCTTTTTCTTTTAATTACACTTTGGGGTAATTTGTTACACAGCAACAGATAAATAATACAGACCCTAAATAAGACTGTGCCTGGAGAATGTGAGGCAGAGAGGGAAGTGGTAGGAACTGAGAACAGAGGGTCAAGGTGAAGGTGTGGTAGGATCTCCAGGCTTCTATAAGAATCCTGGTTGTTCCTCAGAGTGAGATGGAGAGCCACTGCCAGGGTTCATTCTCAGAAGAGTGACATGAGATGACTTACTGGTCTGACAACTGAAAAAGAAGGTAGGATTTCTTTATCACTATATAACAAATTATTTCATACTCATGATGATTCAGAAAAGCTTTTTCTTTTTTTCTCCCTTGCCTCTAATTTCTGTCCTTGATTATCCTGTCAGCCTTGGGTTTTCACCCAAGTCTTCCTTGGATATTCCATGTGGACCTTACATTCTAGCATCTTCCATATCTCAAAACCTCGTCCTTCTCCCTTCAGGCACCCATCCAGAAACAATATTTTGGATCCTTCCTGACTTCAGCAGAACTATTTTTAAACCTTTGTAAAACCTAGACACTCTTCGTTTTAGAGGATTACCCTACTTTGTATCAAACATATTGAAATGCACCCACATCCCACATTTAATATAGATGATATAATTATGTGAATTGAGTTGCAGATTACTGGCCGACATTATATTCTCTTTTAAAAGAGATTTAAAACTTATTCATTTTGATTTTCTGAGATTTTTTTTTTGTATTTTGAAGCAATACCTATGTATGTGTAGACATATATGTATATATGCATGTATGTATATGTGTATACACATACACACACACTTCAAGTTTTAAACATCTTTATAAACCTTTAAAGGTCAAAGACCCTAATCGCCGTGCTTACAGTGCCCAAAAGGTAACATAACCTGGAACTAGTTTCCTTATATCCTGTAGAACAGAGTTTCTCAACTTAGTACAATTGACATCTGGAGTCAGATTATTTTCTCTTGTGGGAGCTGTCCTGTGCATCGTAGGATGTTTAGCATCATCCATGGACTCTACCCACCAGATGCCTGTAGCACACCCTCTCCCCTCCACCCCATTGTGACAACCAAAAATGTCTCCAGACATTGCCAAATATCCTCTGGGTGTAGGGTTGCCAGATAGAATACAGAACTTCCACTTAAATATAAATTTCAGATAAACAACAAATCACTTTTATTCATATGCCCCAAGTGCAACATTTGGGACATAATTATACTAAAAAAGTATTCACTGTTTGTCTGAAATTCAAATTTAGCTGGGTGTCCTGTACTTTTATTTCCTAAATCTGGCAACCCTACCTGGAGAGAAAAATTATCCCCAGATGAGAACCATTGCCTTCGATCTTAATTCCCACCTCCACCTTCCCTTCTCTCTATGCTTGAGATTTAATGGCATATTACTTATTACACTGGTTAGCAAAGTCAAAGAAATCTACTTTCTTCAACTTCAGGGGGTTTCTATGCATGAATGCAATTAGTGCCATTGTCAGTATTCATTTACACAGAAGTCAACCAACCAGTATTTCTTGAACTCCTTTGGGCAAAGCATTGGGCTAGAGGGATACAGAAGAAATATAAAACAACCCTTAACTTCGAACAGCTCCAATTTCATTGGGAGAAAATATAATACACACAAAATAGTTTATAATAGAGAATAAAACATAATAAAGTGCTAGATTATCTGGTACAGACTATAAATGCTCTGAGAGTCAGGAGAAAAGAAGTGTAACAAAAGCCAGAACAGGCAGAGATGGCTTTATAGCAAGGTGTCGGGGACTGGGCTTTGAAAAACAACTTTAAAAATAGAGTAGGTACTCAGTTCAATAAACATTTGGGCTTTTTTGTTGTTGTTGTTTTTTAATTAATTTATTTGTTTATACAGCAGGCTCTTATTAGACATCAATTTTATACACATCAGTGTATACATATCAATCCCAATCGCCCAATTCATCACACCACCACCCCCACACCCCCGCCGCCTTCCCCCCTTGGTGTCCATACGTTTGTGCTCTACATCTGTGTCTCAATTTCTGCCCTGCAAACTGGTTCATCTGTACCATCTTTCTAAGTTCCACATATATGCGTTAATATATGATATTTGTTTTTCTCTTTCTGACTTACTTCACTCTGTATGACAGTCTCTAGATCCAACCACATCTCAACAAATGACCCAATTTTGTTCCTTTTTATGGCTGAGTAATAGTCCATTGTATATATGTACCACAACTTCTTTATCCATTCATCTGTCAATGGGCATTTAGGTTGCTTCCATGACCTGGCTATTGTAAATAGTGTTGCAATGAACACTGGGGTGAATGTGTCTTTTTGAATTATGGTTTTCTCTGGGTATGTGCCCAGTAGTGGGATTGCTGGATCATATGGTAATTCTATTTTTAGCTTTTTATGGAACCTCCATAGTGTTCTCCATAGTGGCTGTATCAATTTACATTCCCACCAACAGTGCAAGAGGGTTCCCTTTTCTCCACACCCTCTCCAGCATTTGTTGTGTGTACATTTCCTGATGATGCCCGTTCTAACTGGTGTGAGGTGATACCTAATTGTAGTTTTGATTTGCATTTCTCTAATGATTAGTGATGTTGAGCAGCTTTTCATGTGCTTCTTGGCCATCTGTATGTCTTCTTTGGAGAAATGTCTGTTTAGCTCTTCTGCCCATTTTTGGATTGGGTTGGTTTTTTTTTTTTTATTAAGCTGCATGAGCTGTTTATATATTTTGGAGATTAATCCTTTGTCCATTGATTCGTTTGCAAATATTTTCTCCCATTCTGAGGGTTGTCTTTTCGTCTTGTTTATGGTTTCCTTTGCTGTGCAAAAGTTTTGAAGTTTCATTAGGTCCCATTTGTTTATTTTTGTTTTTATTTCCATTACTCTAGGAGGTGGATCAAAAAAGATCTTGCTGTGATTGATGTCAAAGAGTGTTCTTCCTATGTTTTCCTCTAAGAGTTTTACAATGTCCGGTCTTACATTTAGGTCTCTAATCCATTTTGAGTTTATTTTTGTGTATGGTGTTAGGGAGTGTTCTAATTTCATTCTTTTACATGTAGCTGTCCAGTTTTCCCAGCACCACTTATTGAAGAGACTGTCTTTTCTCCATTGTATATCTTTGCCTCCTTTGTCGTAGATTAGCTGACCATAGGTGCGTGGGTTTATCTCTGGGCTTTCTATCTTGTTCCATTGATCTATGTTTCTGTTTTTGTGCCAGTACCATATTGTCTTGATTACTGTAGCTTTGTAGTATAGTCTGAAGTCAGGGAGTCTGATTCCTCCAGCTCCGCTTTTTTCCCTCAAGACTGCTTTGGCTATTTGGGGTCTTTTGTGTCTCCATACAAATTTTAAGATTTTTTGTTCTAGTTCTGTAAAAAATGCCATTGGTAGTTTGATAGGGATTGCACTGAATCTGTAGATTGCTTTGGGTTAGTATAGTCATTTTCACAATATTGATTCTTCCAATCCAAGAACGTGGTGTATCTCTCCATTTGTTGGTATCATCTTTAATTTCTTTAATCAGTGTCTTATAGTTTTCTGCATACAGGTCTTTTGTCTCCCTAGGGAGGTTTATTCCTAGGTATTTTATTCTTTTTGTTGCAATGGTAAATGGGAGTGTTTCCTTAATTTCTTTCAGATTTTTCAGCATTAGTATATAGGAATGAAAGAGATTTCTGTGCATTAATTTTGTATCCTGCAACTTTACCAAATTCATTGATTAGCTCTAGTAGTTTTCTGGTGGCATCTTTAGGATTCTCTATGTATAGTATCGTGTCATCTGCAAACAGTGACAGTTTTACTTCTTCTTTTCCAATTTGTATTCCTTTTATTTCTTTTCCTTCTCTGATTGCCGTGACTATGACTTCCAAAACTATGTTGAATAATAGTGGTGAGAGTGGACATCCTTGTCTTGTTCCTGATCTTAGAGGAAATGCTTTCAGTTTTTCACCATTGAGAATGATGTTTGCTGTGGGTTTGTCATATATGGCCTTTATTATGTTGAGGTAGGTTCCCTCTATGCCCACTTTCTGGAGAGTTTTTATCATAAATGGGTGTTGAATTTTGTCAAAAGCTTTTTCTGCATCTATTGAGATGATCATATGGTTTTTATTCTTCAATTTGTTAATATGGTGTATCACACTGACTGATTTGTGTATATTGAAGAATCCTTGCATCCCTGGGATAAATCCCACTTGAAAATGGTGTATGATCCTTTTAATGTGTTGTTGGATTCTGTTTGCTAGTATTTTGTTGAGGATTTTTGCATCTATGTTCATCAGTGATATTGGTCTGTAATTTTCTTTTTTTGTAGTATCTTTGTCTGGTTTTGGTATCAGGGTGATGGTGGCCTCATAGAATGAGTTTGGGAATGTTCCTTATCTGCAATTTTTTGGAAGAGTTTGAGAAGGATGGGTGTTAGCTCTCCTCTAAATGTTTGATAGAATTCACCTGTGAAGCCATCTGGTCCTGGACTTTTGTTTGTTGGAAGATTTTTAATCACAGTTTCAATTTCATTACTTGTGATTGGTCTGTTCATATTTTCTATTTCTTCCTGGTTCAGTCTTGGAAGGTTATACCTTTCTAAGAATTTGTCCGTTTCTTCCAGGTTGTCCATTTTATTGGCATAGAGTTGGTTGTAGTAGTCTCTTAAGATGCTTTGTATTTCTACGGTGTCTGTTGTAACTTCTTTTTCATTTTTAATTTTATTGATTTGAGTCCTCTCCCACTTTTTCTTGATAAGTCTGGCTAATGGTTTATCAATTTTGTTTATCTTCTCAAAGAACCAGCTTTTAGTTTTATTGATCTTTGCTATTGTTTTGTTTCTATTTCATGTATTTCTGCTCTGATCTTTATGATTTCTTTCCTTCTAACTTTGGGTTTTGTTTGTTCTTCTTTCTCTAGTTACTTTAGGTGTAAGGTTACATTGTTTATTTGAGATTTTTCTTGTTTCTTGAGGTAGGCTTGTATAGCTATAAACTTCCCTCTTAGAAATGCTTTTGCTGCATCCCATAGGTTTTGGATCGTCGTGTTTTCATTGTCCTTTGTCTCTAGGTATTTTTTGATTTCTTCAGTGATCTCTTGGTTATTTAGTAACGTATTGTTTAGCCTCCATGTGTTTGTGTTTTTTACGTTTTTTTCCTTGTAATGCATTTCTAATCTCATAGCATTGTGGTCAGAAAAGATGCTTGATATGATTTCAATTTTCTTAAATTTACTGAGGCTTGATTTGTGACACAAGATATGATCTATCCTGGAGAATGTTCCGTGCGCACTTGAGAAGAAACTGTAATCTGCTGTTTTTGGATGGAATGTCCTATAAATATCAATTAAATCTATCTGGTCTATTGTGTCATTTAAAGCTTCTGTTTCCTTATTAATTTTCATTTTGGATGATCTGTCCATTGGTGTAAGTGAGGTGTTAAAGTCCACCACTATTATTGTGTTACTGTCGATTTCCTCTTTTATAGCTGTTAGCAGTTGTCTTATGTATTGAGGTGCTCCTATGTTGGGTGCATATATATTTATACTTCTTATATCTTCTTCTTGGATTGATCCCTTGATCATTATATAGTGCCCTTCCTTGTCTCTTGTAACATTCTTTATTTTAAAGTCTATTTTATCTGATATGAGGATTGCTACTCCAGCTTTCTTTTGGTTTCCATTTCCATGGAATATCTTTTTCCATCCCCTCACTTTCAGTCTGTATATGTCCCTAGGTCTGAAGTGGGTCTCTTGTAGACAGCATATATATGGGTCTTGTTTTTGTATCCATTCAGCAAGTCTGTGTCTTTTGGTTGGAGCATTTAATCCATTCACATTTAAGGTAATTATCAATATGTATGTTCCTATTACCATTTTCTTAATTGTTTTGGGTTTGTTTATGTAGGTCCTTTTCTTCTCTTGTGTTTCCCACTTAGAGAAGTTCCTTTAGCATTTGTTGTAGAGCTGGTTGGGTGATGCTGAATTCTCTTAGCTTTTGCTTGTCTGTAAAGCTTTTGATTGCTCCATGGAATCTGAATGAGATCCTTGCCGGGTAGAGTAATCTTGGTTGTAGGTTCTTCCCTTTCATCACTTTAAGTATATCATGCCACTCCCTTCTGGCTTGTAGAGTTTCTGCTGAGAAATCAGCTGTTAACCTTATGGGAGTTCCCTTGTATGTTATTTGTCATTTTTCCCTTGCTGCTTTCAATAATTTTTCTTTGTCTTTAATTTTTGTCAGTTTGATTACTATGTGTCTCGGTGTGTTTCTCCTTGGGTTTATCCTGTATGGGACTCTCTGTGCTTCCTGGACTTGGGTGGCTATTTCCTTTCCCATGTTAGGGAAGTTTTCAACTATAATCTCTTCAAATATTTTCTTGGGTCCTTTCTCTCTCTCTTCTCCTTCTGAGACCCTTATAATGCGAATGTTGTCCCAGAGGTCTCTTACACTGTCTTCATTTCTTTTCATTCTTTTTTCTTTATTCTGTTCCACAGCAGTGAATTCCACCATTCTGTCTTCCAGGTCACTTATCCGTTCTTCTCCCTCAGTTATTCTGCTATTGATTCTTCCTAGCGTATTTTTCATTTCAGTTATTGTATTGTTCATCTCTGTTTGTTTGTTCTTTAATTCTTCTAGGTCTTTGTTAAACATTTCTTGCATCTTCTCGATCTTTGCCTCCATTCTTATTCTGAGGTCCTGGATCATCTTCACTATCATTATTCTGAATTCTTTTTCTGGAAGGTTGCCTATCTCCACTTCATTTAGTTGTTTTTCTGGGGTTTTATCTTGTTCCTCTGCCTTTTCATCTTGTCTATCTTTCTGTGAATGTGGTTTTTGTTCCACAGGCTGCAGGACTGTAGTTCTTCTTGCTTCTGCTGTCTGCCCTCTGGTGCTAAACATTTGTTGAATAAATGGATAAATGAATGAATGAGCAGTAGGTACTGTAGTGAATTGTTTTTTTAGTTCCCTACCACCACTTATTGTATACATGGCCTTACCCCAGTCCCAGCAGCTCAGAGGAAGTAAAATATAGTAAAAAAAAAAAAAAAAAAGGTGCTGATAATTCACAAGTCAGTCAATTATTAGCTTTTGGATTTCAAAACAGGCTTTGGAAACTAATCATAGAAGGATTCTGAAAAACTCTACAGTCCCCAAACTAACCTCTGAGTATCAAAAGTCAAGTCCCAAAGGGCTCACAGCATAAAGTTTCTGCAATGATGGACAGATTTATGAAGAACAAATGAAGAGCCAGATGACCTTGCCCTGGGAGATAGATTCCTTAACAGAGGAAGGTGAAAAGGAGGGGTGCTGGGGGCCCTGGGAGAGAGGTCCCTGGGGCTGGAGAGACTGCTTGGAGAGTTGAGTCACCACTGAAAGGCCTCCAGCCTCTCTGGAGTGAGCACTGGACCTCATCGGCAAAGGGGAGCCAGGTCAAGGCTCACAGATCACCCGAGTCACTGCCTAAGCCAAGGCCTGCCTAGGTCCACAGCCAGGAGCTCTGTGGCAGCCCTCCTCAAGGCCCACATGTTCATTTTCCAGCAAGACAGACACATCTGTGGCTCAGATGTGGCCCAGTCCTCTAAATTACCCTTGTGTACATAAGCCTATTGTTCTTAATCCTGGGGGGGAAGTGGGGGGAAATGGAAGGGAAAGCCTTACGAGCCCATCCTGACTGGAGCCAGCATGGGGATGAATATTAACCTGGCAAAAAAAAAATCTTTTTTTTCAAGTTTGATTAACAAGTAGAATTTGAATAAAAAGAAGGCAAGGACACAACATCCTAGGAGGGGACACACAAGCAAAATGTCAGATGTTCTGATGGAGCCACAAAGAAACCAGTATTAGCAGGAGAAGCATAGGGGGGAGTAATAAAATTGATTTTCGCAAACCATTTGCCTGTATTGTTCATCATTCTTTCTACACATTTGCATTTAAAATTTGCCTCTTCTTGGAAATTCCCTGGTGGTCCAGTTGTTAGGACTCCTCGCTTCCACTGCTGGGGGCCCAGGTTCAATCACTGTTCAGGGAACTAAGACCCCTGCAAGCCACGCGGTGCAGCCAAAAAAAAAAAAAAGGAAAAATAAATAAATAAATAAAATAAAATTTGCCTCCTCTAGCTTTTGCTTTACGATAGACTATTTTATACACCTTTTTTTCTTCTTTTATACAGAGTGAAAAGTATTTCATTTCTTCAAGGCAAAGCTTAATTGTGCCAAACTGTTGAGAAATGACTCAAGATGTATATATTGCTCCTTATTTCTCCCAGAGGATAAAATAAACTACTTGCATTCATTAGCTCTATTCAAAAATTTCACACATCGGACTTCCCTGGTGGCACAGTGGTTAAGAATCCACCTGCCAATGCAGGGGACATGGGTTTGAGCTCTGGTCCAGGAAGATTCCACATGCCACGGAGCAACTAAGCCCGATGCACCACAACTACAGAGCCTGCACTCTAGAGCCCATGAGCCACAACTACTGAAGCCCACCCGCCTAGAGCCCGTGTTCCGCAACAAGAGAAGCCACCACAATGAGAAGCCCGCGCACCGCAACAAAGAGTAGCCCCTGCTCGCCGCAACTAGAGAAAGCCCGCGCGCAGCAACAAAAACCCAACGCAGCCATAAATAAATAAATAAATTAGTAAATAAATAACATATTAAAAGCAACTTACCTATCACCCTTTAAAAAAAAAAATTCACACATCACCTGCAGAAGATTCTCTAATACTGTTCTCACAAATTCATTATTGGCCAAAAGCCTAGAAATTGTGGTTCACTTTAGTAATACTTATCATTATGGAGCAAAAACAGACTGTAAAACTTGGCAAATTATAATTTCTGTGTGGTGGGTTTGTATCTTACTGTTCAGTATATTAATTTAATACTTCATGTCCCTTTATTAAGTCCTCTAAATATTATTGTTTTCTCTGGCATTCAACCCATGCATAAACTGACTTTTTCCCATTTTCCTTTCGTAGCAAAAAGTTAAAGTAAAACTGGCCAAATGTACAACAACTTTACTGACATACCTTTTTTTCCCCTAAGAACATTCTCTTAATCAATTTAGAGGCCTGCTATTGAAGAAATCAACTGGACGGGGAATATTTTCACTTTGGTTTAGCAGTTTCTGTTTCAACTTTCCAATTTACAACCCTTATGCAGAAGACATTCAGAAAGAATGACCCATGAAAATTTAACAAACCTGAACTCTACATGTAACTTTATTTCATTTGTTCTATCCCCCTTCAAATTCTAGAACTAAAAGCTAACAGATGGGTACAAGGAAAGGAATTCCATCTCTCACCCTCCAAGTTAACTTCCTGACAGCCACTTACTATTTCCATTATATCCACAACAGTTTAATTATAATATTGAAACAACAGAAAGGGACCTGATGGGAATGTTAAATCAGCAGAGCCACTATGGAGAATAGTATGGAGGTTCCTTAAAAAACTAAAAATAGAGCTACCATATGATCCTACAATCCCACTCCTGGACATATATCTGGAGAAAACTCTAATTCGAAAAGATACATGCACTCCAATGTTCACAGCAGCACTATTTACAATAGCCAAAACATGGAAGCAACCTAAATGTCCATCGATAGATGAATGGGTAAAGAAGATGTGGTATATATATATATATATATATATATATATATATATATATATATACACAATGGAATACTACTCAGCCATAAAAAAAAAGAATGAAATAATTCCGTTTGCATGGACCTAGAGATTGTCATACTGAGTGAAGTAAGTCAGAAAGAGAAAAACAAGTATCACATGATATCACTTATATGTGGAATCTAAAATATGATACAAATGAACTTATTTACGAAACAGAAACAGACTCACAGACATAGGAAACAAATTTATGGTTACCAAAGGGGAAGAGGCGGGGAGGGATAAATTACGAGTTTGGGATTAGCAGATACACACTACTATATATAAAATAGATAACCAACAAGGACCTACTACATAGCACAGGGAACTATATCCAATATTCTGTAACAAACCATGATGGACAAGAATATGAAAAAGAATATATATATATATATATGAACTGTACACCAGAAACTAACAGCATTGTAAATCAACTATACTTCAATAAAAAATTTTTTAAATAAAAAATAAAATTTAAAAATAAAACAATAAAATAAAGAAAGGGACCTGAAATGAAGATGCAATCATACAGAAAGGGGAGCCATGGAAAGATCTAATGTGACCTCGAGGCATGTATGTATACATGTTCACAAACAGCATAAATGTATACATTTGCTGAACTCAACTCCAGAACAAACCAATATATTTTTCAAATACGCATTTGCAGTTCCTTCATGGAATGTGTCCAGGGAAATCTATTTCAGTCACGATGGTAGGAAGGAAGGAATTTAAATCACGAAGGAAGAAATGAGTGGACTCCAGGCCAAAGGAGCCACAAGAACACTGGATGGTGGAAAAAGCAGCTTCAGTAACTTGCAGTTGAAGCTCAAGTTGGCCTCCTCAGTATTAATATGAGGAATCTTAATACTGCATTTTTTTCCTACTTTATGCTCAAAAAGAATGGTTTTTGAGAAGTCACTTGGGAATGATTTCAAGTCTAAATTTTCAGCTCTATGAGAGTACAAACATACACAGGAAGTACACCATAAGTGACAACGAGCACATATAGACAGATAAGGACAACCTGTATCTCAATCCAAAGTAAAGGCATAAATCTTACATTTGCAAAAGAGGTGATTAGGAAAGATTACAGGATGTAAATCTCATTTCCTTTACATATTTCCCAGAATATTCATACCACCAATAATACAAAACAGCCAGAGTCATTTGCTTTACCTAACTAAAATTCATTTATTTTTCATTTACATTAAATCACGTTACCCTAAAAATTTAATATACATATTTTATACATAAAATTTAAACGTAGAAATGAAGCAACTGGTGTTGCTTTTACAACCCTTTCCGCCCAAAATATGAAGAGCATTCTGGCTCCATGGCTCAGAGGGATAGGCCACTGATATGAGTGTTAGAAAACGAACAAATAGTTCTTCACCATGAATAGTAGAAAGGCAATATTCAGACACGGCAGGTGTCTGCCCAACTATCGGACCTCAGTATTGAGGTAGAGTATCAATCACAATGACGGAGTCCTTCACTAGGAAGCATCATCAAACACTGTGATAGTCTCAGCTCCAAAATGGCTTGCCATCTTACCGGAATCAATTCTCAGTCCCCAACATTCACAGAATTCACAACATACATATTCCATCCACTGTCAACCTAAAGAGAAAATGTAGTCCGTTCTCTTGTTGGGCCATTATCTGGCTACCTGGCTGAATTTCCATTTTCAGGTTATATACGGAGGCTGTGGAGTAGGAGTGGATGACCACCTACATATTATGATTTCAGGGGGTCCCAGAAATTAACGTCCAGAGTAAATCTGTAACAGTTGTGAGCTGGTGGTCATCACCCAGACAACCACACTGCATGAAGCACAAACTATGAAATATTAACATACATAAACAGGGGGAAATATTCAGGGTTCTCCCAAAAAACAGAACCAAAGGGCTGTGTATAGAGAAGGACATTTATTATAAGGAATTGACTCACATGATAATGGAGACAGGCCCCAAATCTGCAGGGTGAGTCAGCAAGCTGGAGACCCAGGAGGGGCGATGGTTTAGTTCCAGTGTGAGTCTGAAGGCCTGAGAACCAGGTGAGCCGATGGGGTAGCTCCCATCTGAAGGCCGACAGGCTCAAGACATAGGAAGAGCCAATGTTTCGAGTCCAACAGTAGAAGAAAAGCCAATGTCCCAGTTTGAAGGCAGTCAGGCAGTAAGAATTCTATTACTTGGGATGAGGCCAGCCTTTTTGTTCTATTCAGGCCTTCAGCTGATTGGACAAGGCCCACCCACATTAGGGAAGGCAATCTGCTTGACTTAGTCTACCAATATAAATGTTACTCTCATCCAAAAACACCTTCAGAGAAACACCCAGAATAATGTTTTACCAAATATCTGGGCACCCCGTGGCCCAGTCAAGTGGACACATAAAATTAACCATCACAAAGGGTAATTTAGTGGTTTGGAGAAGGCCCAACTATCACGATTCCACCCAATTCCCCCTTTTTTGTTTTGGCCACGCCACGTGGCTTGCGGGATCTTAGTTCCCTGACCAGGGATCAAACCCAGGGCCCCTGCAGTGGAAGCATGGAGTTCTAACCACTGGACTGCAGGGAATTCCCTCCACCCAATTCTTTCTCTTTTTTTTTAAATTTATTTATTTTATTTATTTTATTTTTGGCTGCGTTGGGTCTTCATTGTTGCGCACGGGCTTTCTCTAGTTGTGGCGAGTGGGGGCTACTCTTCATTGCGGTGCACGGGCTTCTCATTGCAGTGGCTTCTCTTGTTGCGGAGCACGGGCTCTAGGAGCACGGGCTTCAGTAGTTGTGGTGTGTGGGCTCAGTAGTTGTGGCTCGCAGGTTCTAGAGCGCAGGCTCAGTAGTTGTGGCGCACGGGTTTAGTTGCTCCGCAGCATGTGGGATCTTCCCGGACCAGGGCTTGAACATGTGTCCCTTGCATTAGCAGGCAGATTCTTAACCACTGTGCCACCAGGGAAGCCCCCTCCACCTAATTCTTAAAGACAAACAATCCAGTCTTTGTAGAGCTGGGGAGAGGTGTGACGAGATGGTTTTCAGAGGGTATGTGCAAGTTGGGCCAGGGGCATCAAAGCCTACAAGTCATAACCATCTCCAAGAAAATACAATTTTATGGGCCTGAGGCCAAAGTAGGTAAAGGTCTGGACTGTGCCCAGCTTAAGACAGAACAGCTGCCTGCACAAGGGGATGAAAATGAAAGGGCCATCAGTACAGACTGCTCAGCAGCAGTCCAGAGGCAAAAAACAAAGATGAGAAATCCACAAATTACATTCATTCATTCAGCAGTATTACAGGGCCTCTGCTACATGCCCAACACTGTGCTAGACATTTCAGATACAAGTATGAATAAGAAATATATTCTTCCCTCCAGAAGCTCAGTCTAGTAGGGAATACAAATATGCAAACAGATCATGATCATCCATTGTGGAAGGTTCACAATACATTGCAATGATAGACAGCATAATGTAAAGTGTCTCAGAGGTCTTCTGCTAAAAAATACCCTCTTATTTCCACCCCCTCCCACCACAGCAATAGTTACTAAAATTCCATCCAGAGAGTCATTTGTGTTAGCAATTAAAACAAAACAAAACAAAACAAAACTCAACTAGAAAGGCTGTCATCCACATCTCAGTAAATTAGCTTAATAAACCTACTTTTCTAAATGTAGATGAAATCAGTCAGATAGAGAGAATGGGAGTTTTGAGAGGTGAGGAAAAGACATGAGAACTGATTTGGAAGATATAGCACTAAGTCAGAGAGAATGCAGGGAATGGGCATCCAGAGGAAGGAGAGGATCTGTGAAAAGAAAGGGGATACTTCAAGGTCAAAATCTTCAAGTACAAGGACCCATTAAGTTTCTAATACTTTCAGAAGATGAACCTAATTTCTAATGGAAGCTGCCTCCAGAATGTTCACTCACTTCAAAATTCTCCCTAGGGCTGATTGATCCTTCCTCATTTTCTTCCCCCAAAGGGAAGAAAAGATCCAAAGAGGAGGCTCTGCTACCATCTCTCTAAATCATGGCTGTCGTGTCACTTAAGTAGTCTGATCCCTAACTTCATCACAGTTATTCTGTCCCCTTGGATTGTCTGGGTGGTCAGGGTTAGGGAGGGATGAAGGACAGGAGAAGGGGGCTTGTTATGGCCATTCGACAGAGAAAGGAAGGAAGGTATGGATAAATAAAGATTTAAGGAAAGAAAGACACAATGGCGAAGAGAACTAAAAAAAGATACGCTTCTAACTGATATATGCCAATAATGTCACTCAGTTACTAACTATTCCCTTTTATTCACTTGGTTGGTTACTGCTCAGAGTAGCTTGAAATTCCAAGTACATCCTTTATTGTTAAACTCCAGATTTCCCCTTTCACTTATTCCCCATTATTAAAAGAAAAATTTTCAATAGTTGTTTAATTGCATTTTCTGTTCCTTTAGATTCTAAACATTGTGGGTAAAACTAGATTAAGTGTAGCCAATGCAAGGTCAAGATCTTCAGGCACAAAAAATCCATTAAATTTCTAATAGTTTCAGAAGATGAACCTAATTTCAAACGAAAGCTGCCTCCAGAATATATGGTTACGCATGTTCTGGGTATAATTTGTTTTGGCAAACACTATAGAAATTCACATAAAATTTCACTGAACTAAAAGTAAATTGCCCACCTAGCAAAAGATATTTTTCAATAGCTTCAAATGAATCCTAAAGGATGACAATTCTTGGAGAGAAATAAAGTATGGGTGAGTTAGAAATTGTAATTCTGGGTCATCTACCTCAATCAGAGAGACTATCTACGTTTAATTTGGTTGTGGTTAACACAGTTGATTTGGAGGCCTTATTTAGACACAACCTGAAATACCAAAGTTAAGTCTCTATATCTATGTGTTTTATAGTGAAAGAAATGAAACAAAATTTTCTTCAATGTATTAAAAACCAAAATTGCAATTATTAATGAAGTACTAGAACGTGAAAATGTTTTCCTCTTTGAATTATCTTTTAGTAGCTGTAATTCCTCTCATTCATTAAACACTTTTCTTATTCTGGCCCCCCAAAATATCAATACAAATAAGATAAAGTTTTCCTAAAGCACCCTTCATTTTCATGAACCCTTAAATGCAAAATTTCACTGACTGTGTAGTGGGCAAATAATCACTTTGTCTGCTGAATCACCTTACTGACAGATTTTGAGGAAAATATTTTTACATGTCACTCTCAAACTTGTTATCAGAAATTTTTAAACACATGCAAACTCTCACATTGCCTAATTTTTCCTCACCAAACCCACTATGATATAGCTAAAAGGGAATAACTTTCATTAATTTTCCTATAAATGAAAAAGACTGATAGGTTACAAATTATGCATGATTTTTAATTACAAGTAAGCTGGACAGAAACATCTACTTTATTCAAAGTTGAGGAACAGCCAATGGAAATTTCCCTCTAATTTAGAACTTAAATGCCTTTTCTTTTACTTCTCTTTCAAGATCTCATCTCATCTGATCCTACCATCACCACTCCAGTTCACAGACCTTCAGTCTTGCGACTTTCCATCCTTCAAGACCCAGCTCAGGCATCTCCTCCATGGAGCCTTCCCAGGTTGCCTCGGGCACCATGATTTCAAAGTACCTACTGCTTATGTCACTAACCTACAGCTGGGAGGCATTACTTGAGTAATATTCAAGCTTTCTATTGACCACTTGTCACGGATGCTGTTCAAGCAATGAATGATGAATCGGATTAGATGTCCTGAGAACCTGATTATCAATTTCTTCACTTATACTCCCAACTAGACCACTGACTTCCTTTAACAGTTATCGCCTTGTTGTTTACCCTCTTCACATCCCTACAGTGGCCCTTTAATAACATTTATTATTTACATAAGGGTTATGAAATTTTATCTACTATGGTTATCCTGGTGGACTATAAGGGTGGTTGCATCCACTTGTATAGAAGGAAAAGATCTCCCCTGAACTGAGAAATCATTTTTCAGTTATCTGGGTAAAAGGCCTATATCTGAGACTGGAAATGGAAACCACGAGTCCAAAAAGATGGGACTAGGCACTCTTGATTTTACTGGTAGCAGGGCCAAGAAGACAGCTCCCCGGTAGTGGTGGCCAATGGCATTACCATACGATGACCATCAGGGCATCAGAAAAGTAGGAAAGCTGGGTAGGTGCCATTAGAGTTACAAGGTAAATACCTCAAATGCCAGGACCCAGGATCAAAAAGCAATATTCTGTAAACTTTTTTCAAAAAAATGCTTCAACATCCTCTAAATTTCCCTTCTGTTTTCTACACGTATTAGGTAAAGTTGTTTTGAAAATCCAGTCTACCTCAACTCTGTCAAGGGAAATGAATGAAAGGTTTTGCCTTTGCCTGAGCAACCAGGGGGCCAGAAAAGGGGCCAGGTGGCAACACACAAGCAAGTTAAAGAAACCTTATGAATGGGGAAATCTGGAAGAAGAATAAGAGCCACCTGCTCTGTTCTAAACACTGGAAGGTTGAGAGAGTGTTTTACTAAGGACAGCAGCATTTTAAAACAAACACTGCATTATTTCGAATGAGTTCCATTTCTCATACTAAAAAAAAAAGTACTCTTGCATAAAAATTAAAAGGGTATTATTTGCAAAAATTCAGAGAATACATGCTACATATTCTCTCTACAGTACAGAGTAACACATTATTGAGTAAAGATTATCATACTTTTATGAATAATAAGCTTTTCCCCCTTGACAGTATAAACAAGGTTTGTTTTCTGAAATATTTTCCCAAACACTATTCTTCCACCATAAGTAATATTGAAGCTCATCTAAAAGATTGCCCGGTAGTTCTTCTTATAGTTACTCTGGATATTCTTTTTAAATGACAAAACGTGTCTTATATGTTGTGAAATAGCTCTTCTATTGTATGAACTACTTTTAGAACTACTGAAAAAAAAATTATTTTAGAATTAAACTATCTAGAAATTTCCTTACTCTTGCCCCAATAATGTAAAATATATTCATATCTATTAAATTCAAATAAATCCACACTTAGAAGTTATTTACTTATGACATATAAATTTATATTACAAGTTATATAAATTATATGCTTAAAATATTTAGGCATACATTCTTAAATTAATCTTAAATATAAATTCTCAAGATAAATATATTAACATCTCAGTGCTTCACATCTTTAAATCTGTGAAACACTCCATGGGAAGCAACAGAATAGTGATGCAATTCTCGGGTGAAAATTGCTAAAACTTCTTGAAATAGTCAAATAATTGTTAAACCCACTGGTTTTGAAGTTAGAAAAACTGAGTAAATCTGAAAAACTGGATCAAGTTTCTCATGTACACCTTAAAGATTACCTATAAAGATTTATGTTAAAGCACTAATTTTAAACAAGATAACATCAGTGTGAATTTGGGGTAACTATTTTCCCTGGAACTTTATGGAATAGAGTTCTTCCTTCCAGAAGAAAACTTATTAATTTTTTTTAGAAACTTCACTCAATGTATTTCTTTTAAAAGCCAAATATTTTATATATTTTGTATATCTAGGAAATGGGATATTTAGCCAAGTGACTATGCTGAAAACTAAAAAGCATTAACTAAAAAAATAATTAAAAACTATAAAAGTAGAAGACATCAGTAAAATACACTCTATACAGAACACTAATCATACACTGTGCATATTTTTTTTTACATAAAACGTACTTGCAGAACTTTAATATTAGCATAACAATAAATTATTATACAGCATTTTAGGGGAAAATCTGGTTATTCAATCTTCCTGATTGAATTCTGTGTAAACAGAAATTAACTATAAGGACTATTTTTGGTATAAAAGGTAATCTGATCCAAAAGTGTTTAAGAGATAACCTGAGATTTTAGAAGAGAGATGTATACAATCAAAATGGAAGTTCCTTAAATCAACTGGCAATAAAATATTAGACCAGAAATAGTAATGATTATAAATTGCCATTTTGCCACTGTTATTGATATTAACCAAAGTATTAGGGAAGTGAAAATACTAGAGAAGTATCAATAATACTTTTGGATTAGAATGAAAAAAAAGAAGGAGATTTGAATAAAATTGAAAGTTATCATTGCTAATTAAAAAACAATCGGGTCTACAGAATAGTAATTCTTCAAAATGGAGCACATAACTGGTAAGCAGGGTACTTAATCTGCAGGCAATCCTCTGCATTTAAGGGAAAAAAATTAGTCAATTTCAGGGAGTTCTTGACTTGTCATTTCTCTGGGGGTCTTTCAACTTCATTTGTTCCCTTTATACAAAGGAAAGTAAAAGCTGACTTCAAGGTACCATCACCACCCTGTTGTGAAAAGCAGAGGAAAGTGGCCCACAGAAAACCACAGAGCCCAGTGTAAGCTGTTCTCCAGTAAACAGGAACGAGGCTGAAGTTGGTCAGCTATAACACAGAGAGAGAGAGTCTTTTAGGGCTCCATATAAACCAGACCCATGAGTTAGCATTCTAAGTAGTTTGAAACTCACCTGTACAAAAGGCCAGTACATCAGACCACTCTGGAATAAAGAAAAACTTTATTAGGATGCTTTTTAATCGCACAAAACAATCACATAGTTCGTTCTATAAAGCATTAAGAAACACCAGGCAGGTGGAAAGTGGACGTGGTATTATATTTCAGACTAAGCAGATTAAATTAGACTACTTATGGTCTCTTGAGTGGAAGAGGGTAGGGAGTTGTACAAACAGCTGTTAGGCACAAGAATAAAGATTTTTATTATATTCACAAATTTACAATAAAAAGTCTACTTGAATCAGTACCAATTCTGGAAGACAACTGCTTTCAAAATAACAACACATATTTATTTATTTAAATTTATTTATATTTTATTTTTGGCTGTGTTGGGTCTTCGTTGTTGCCTGCGGGCTTTCTCTAGTTGCGGCGAGGGGGGGCTACTCTTTGTTGTGGTGCGCGGGCTTCTCATTGCGGTGGCTTCTCTTGTTGTGGAGCACTGGCTCTAGGCGCGCAGACTTCAGTAGTTGTGGCATGCAGGCTCAGTAGTTGTGGCTCACGGACTTAGTTGCTCCGCGGCATGTGGGATCTTCCCGGACGTGGGCTCGAACCCGCGTCCCCTGCATTGGCAGGCAGGTTCTTAACCACTGAGCCACCAGGGAAGTCCACAACACATATTTATATATTGTAATTTTCCTGTTTGCCCAAGGGAAATATTGATAAAATACAGGATCACCAATGAATTTTTAAAACTCGACTAAACTGTTCTTTATGGTGATTTGATAATAATATATTCTAACTACTTCATGCTACAGAATAAGTTTAGCTTTTAAGATGTATTTATTTGTGGGAATTCCCTGGTGGTCCAGGGGTTAGGACTCGGGGCTTTCACTGGTGGGGCCCAGGTTTGATCCCTGGTCAGGGAACTAAGATCCTGCAAGCCGCGTGGTGTGGCCAAAAAAAAAAAAGATGGATTTATTTTAACAGACTTTAAACTGCTCATTCTGACAAAAGAGTCATCATTATGGATTTTTTTTTAAAGATAGAGATCTTGGTATGTAAATTATATCTTAAAAAAAAAAAGCTAGAGCCGCACCCCTACATCCCCATGCTGTGCTAAGTACCCATTTGCATGCTCTGAGCACTGCTCGTGGCACTGAGGTTAATGTTTGTCTATTTACTTGTCTATCTACCCCACTAAACTGTAAGTCCCTTAAAGACAGTAGCAGTGTGTGTGTGTGTGTGTATATCTCTCTCTATATATATTTATATATATGTTTTGTGTTATCTTCCGCTAACACCTAGCACAATGCCTAGCAGATAGTTTCTTGTTACACGAGATCCTCAGGAAAGTCCCCAAATGGTGCTGGGCATCAGACTGCCGGTACCCTCTTTCTTCTCAAGGGCGTGGATACAACTGACTCATTTGGAACCACTGTTTTTGTTGTGTTTTGCTTTTTTTTTTTAATATTTATTTATTTATTTATCTGGCCGTACCGGGTCTTAGTTGCAGCACCCAGGATCTTCGTTGCCGCGTGCAGGATCTTTAGTTGCAGCATGTGGAATCTAGTTCCCTGACCAGGGATCGAACCTGGGCCCCCTGCATTGGGAGTGCAGAGTCTTAACCGCTAGACCACCAGGGAAGTCCCAGAACCACTGTTTTTAAAAAGGTGTGTAAAAGCCGCCACGTTTCTACCCAATGAAGATAGCCTGTATGTCTTCATTAAAGAAGGAGAATCTGAAATATCTGCAAATCCTTGGTCAAAGCCCCTTTCTTTTACAACTCTGCTTGGCTTGCTCTTCGTATAAATGTATAAATGTCAGATGTACCTATCTCCATGAGATCTATGACATCATGGGCAAACTTGTTCCTTTTCCAAAGTAAAGCAGAAGAAAATCATATTTGGATGTCACCATGGGCCTATAATTTTTGCCTCAAGAGAAGTAACAAGAGTTCTGAATGCTTTCCCCCCGGAGGGGCTTGGCAGCATGTGGCTTCCACCCTCCCTGTCATCTGCCTTCAACCACCAAGCGGGTGATAATGGTTCTCGTGCTCAGAATAGTTCAACAGAAGATGCTGGCGGTGTGGGTGAGGGTGGCGGGATGGCTGGGGGTGGCTTGGCACTGCTTTTGATCGGGAATTAAGTAGATGTGGAGCCCTAGACAAGGCTGTGTATATTCTGGAATCCTGAAAATTCACTTCATTGTCATTAATAGAATCAAATAGAATCAAACATTGTCATTAATAGAATCACACTAGGCCAGAGATGGAAAGCATCCCTGCCTTGCCAGGTCGTGAGGACACTGCTCAATAGATCTTCATTGAATAAATGAATAGATATTTGGGGGATTGGATTATATATATATTTGTACTGAGCAAACAGGACAAGAGGTGACTTGATTCCAGCCTCAGGATAACCCTGGGAAACATCTTCCTTTTCTGTAAATACCTTTGTGATGTCAAGAAGGTTCCTTTCAGGGCTTCCCTGGTGGCACAGTGGTTGGGAATCCGCCTGCCAATGCAGGAGACACAGGTTCGAGCCCTGGCCCAGGAAGATCCCACATGCCGCGGAGCAATTAAGCCCATGTGCCACAACTGCTGAGCCTGCGCTCTGGAGCCCACGAGCCGCAGCTGCTGATCCCACATGCCACAACTGCTGAGGTCCGCGTGCCTAGAGCCCGTGTTCCGCAACAAGAGAGGCCACCGCGATGAGAGGCCCGCGCACCGCAATGAGGAGTAGCCCCCGCTCGCCACAACTAGAGAAAGCCCGCATGCAGCAACGAAGACCCAACACAGCCAAAAATAAATTAATTAATTAATTAATAAAAAAAAAAAAAAAAGAAGGTTCCTTTCATAGGGACTCAGCAGAATGCACACTTGGAAACATCAGCTCTAAATGTGAGAATGATTCCATAAAGCCACTCACATTCTACTATTCCTATTTTGCAATAACCTCTTTGGCTCCAAAAAAATCACTGTGATCACTAACAAGAATAAATATAAGAATGTCAGAAATCGTTGTGAACATTGACTAAAATTCAGAGACACTCACATATAGACACTCTTAAAGATTCTCATTCAACTATCAAAACAAATTTAAGATCTGTCAAAATATAGTACCCTGTGCCAACCAACTGGAGCCCTAACTTAAGAATATTTTTATTTAAATGTATTTAATGTTAAAAAGATACAAAAAGATCCTGGTCATATTTTCAAAAGTCTGTCTTACCTTATATGTATTCCAGAATTTCTGTCTCAGGTCCAAAAATATGTCATCCTTTTCCTGGAGAATACTCATACCTATTTGAAAAAACACACACCGAAAGAATTTTAAAAAATTTAATACGAAGAATACTGTATAACAGTTCATGTTCAAGTTTTCTATTCCAATATGCAAGGTAACCACCACTATCACTCACTCAGTATGTTCCGTCTGACCCAACAGTGAAAACAAAAGATAATCTCCATTCTAAAGTTAGGTAAATTTTAAAGTGATGATAAATATGAAGTGAGAATAGCAGGGTACCGAGTTATAGCAGAATGATTATTTTTTTTAAAAAGCTGTTAGAGAATTCACAAAAACCTCAGTGTTAGCATGGTGGGACTACTGGTGACTTTTCTTCTCTCCCTTCAAAACATTTTGTGAAATGTTTAAAGTTTTAAAAATTTAATTTCTTTCTTTTATAAAAAGGCTGCCAGACTCTGGGTATTCTAGCAACTACAGATTTCCCATCTAAGAGGCTTTCTAAATGGAATTTGAAAGCAGAACACAAGTTCAGACTTCCTAAAAACATCTGGAAAACTTTGACGTTCAACAACCCTGAAAAGGAAGTCAGGGAACAAGGACAAAACCCTCCTAATTTAGGAAAGGTGTGAAAATGAGAGTGCTTTAAAAAGTCTCCCCCAACTCTGATTAGGAAGAAGGGGAAATAAAATCTTTTTTAGTCAATTGCAGGGGATTCTTAGAACAGGACCGGTAAGAAAACCGAGCCCAATATTGGTAATAGTATTCCACTTACCCAGCACTAATTAAGGGCTAAGCACTTGACGTGTTGTCTTTCATCTGACCCTCCTAACCCTCAGCTAGGGATGGTCGAGTTGCAGAGGAGGAAAAGAGCTCAGAGAGGTTGACAGTGATCTAAGTCCAACCCAGGTGTGGATTCCGAGCCAGACCTTTTAATCACAACTATTCTAGCTCCCAAGGCAGCCCCAGCACAAAGGATCATCTGATACAGGCAATTTCCAAGTCTGAGGTGCCTTGAACAAACATCCAACCCACCCCCTTCCCACCATTCCCCCTTCAGTTTAACATGAGGAGAGGGAAACAGGGCCCAGAAATCTGAAATGCAAAACAAAGAAGCAATGTGGGCAGGAATCGGTTTCAGGGGCCTCGGGCTTGAACCACAGGCCCCAGCAGCCCTGTGACTGCAGCATCTTTCTGGTTTCAGGAACGCTGACATCCCTCAGGGAGATGAAGACCATGACATGGATTGTGTTGCTTTTGGGCAGGTCGTTTATCCCTTTGAGCCTCGGTTTCCCTGTCTGTAACATGGGAATAACAATACCTGCCTCACTGGGTTGTTTGAGGATTAGATGGGAATCTGACTCCCAAACGCCAGCAGCCCCCAACCCTCCATCCCATCACCAGGGTACAAGGGCACTGCAGTAACAGGCATGAGGAACCTGTCTGCCAATCTGGCCTGGAAGTCACGCGCTGGGATCAGGCACAGATCTTCTGATAAATCAGGCAGCTCCTGCTCTCAGGTCCTCTATCCCCTGACCTCACTGACCCCATGGGCCATGTGGTTGGCACTGCATCAGGCATGTTTCCTGTGGAGTTTGTGAGTGACTCTGGCCCCCAAAATAAGATCCATGGGGCAGTGTAGGTTCCTTCAAAGTGGTGACTTGACCACTTCAACACGGTTTAGAAGAAAGCACCAACAGCCACTGACAAGACTCCTTGGGGGATCTGTGATCCCCAATGCCAAGGCCAGGCCCAGGACCCTTGAGTTTTCTTAGGGGATTGGGTGCCCCTCCCCTGCCCACTCCCTTCCAAGCAATAGAAAACGCTATGAAGATGAAGGCCACAGAGCCCTTGCCGTTGTTTTTAGAATTTAGGGCGCTAAGAAAGGTTCCCAAAGTCAGGCCCTCAGGCTCCAGGGTGGACTTTTTGAGGAGGGGACGCCCCAGACCCTCACAGGTACAGAGACCTCTCATGGCAGGGGTCCGAGGTCTCCTGACATTTTCTGTGGGTTTTGATATGCGGATGGGACCCCCTTCAGGGAAATCTTGTTACAAAAGCAGGACTACCGCCCTGAGCACACATTTTGAGGGGAACCGGGCGGCACCTCAGATTCCACCGGCTCTGCCCGCACCATCCTGAATCCCCTCACCTTTTGTTTGTATGTTGGAAAGGAGTATCCCGCCAGTGGAAAGGAGGCCCCTAGCCCCCGGGTGGATCTTCCCAGGAGCAGGACCGGCCCCGCCCCACAACGTGGTCACGGGGCTCACAGCTGACATGGTAGCAAGCTGGGGTCTCCTCGACGTTCCCGTGGACCTTTATCAGGGGAAAATGGATCCCCAGCCCTGCCTCCCCACTTCCGGCCTACGTACGCCCCAGGCCCCCTGAAACCTCCAGCCCCAGACTACGGGCAACCCAGCGTCCGAACTGCGACCCTGGCCCCCTAATCCCTGGCCTCTCCGGCAACCGCCCCTCAATTTCTTTCCCCTCAATCCTGTTAATCCACAGTCCCCAGACTTCTCGACCCTCGCACCTCGACCTCCGGCCCTCGTCCAGACCCTCCCAGTCCCCTGAACCCTGGCCCCCACCCCAGGATTCCAGCCCCGGTCCCCGGCCCCCAGAGCCCCAGGCTCCTGCCCGCTCCCAGCCCCTTGAAACCCCGACCCCTGCCTCTCGTCCCCCAATTCCGTATCCGCCTCCGTCCCCCAGTTCCGGCCCCCAGGTGCCTGGCCCGGCTACTCACCGAAGTAGAAGGCAGAGACGTACACCGGCCCGCCGAACGCCTGGTCGCACAGCACCTTGGCCAGGACGGCGCGCGGCGCGCGCCCCGGCAGCGCGCGCTCCAGCAGGCGCAGCCACACGTAGTTGAAGTTTGCGTGGAAGGCCACGGCCACGGTGGCCACGTGCCGCGTCTGCCGCCAGTCGGCAGGGCCGCCCCGCAGCCGCTGCTGCAGCGCGTCGCCGGCTGAGAAGAGCGCGGCGTAGAGCAGCACGTTCGTGGGCCAAGGGTAGCGCCGGGCGGTGCGCAGGAGCTCCCGCCACCCGCCCGCCATGCCCGTGCCCTGGGCGCCGGCCAGCGACCGCCGCCAGCTCCGGGCCACGCCCACCGCCCCCTGCCCCCTACGCCCCGGCCTCCGCCCTCTGCCCCCAGCCCCCGGCGCACCGCCTCCCGCCACCTGCACCTGCCTCCTCTCCACGCTCGAAGGCGATTGGGCGCCTCGCGCACACCCAACTGCACCGACCAATCCCGTGGCCACTGGCGATCCTGGAGGCTGAGCTTTTGAAATACTGCTGGTCCGCATATGCATGATCGCCTTACAAGTCATGTCCAGAGAGGCAAATCCTTACAGACTTAAGGGGCTGGGCGATGGGGGGGATGCGAAGTGACTGCTAACCGGGTGTGGGATTCTTTTTTGGGGTGATGAACTATTGTATAATTAGATAGTGGTAACGGTTGCACGGAAAACCATTAATGACACTTTTTTTTTTAATTAATTAATTTATTTATTTATTTTTGGCTGCGTTGGGTCTTCGTTGCTGCGCGCAGGCTTTCTCTAGTTGCGGCGAGCGGGGGCTACTCTTCGTTGTGGTGCGTGGGCTTCTCCTTGCGGTGGCTTCTCTTGTTGGGGAGCACCGGCTCTAGGCTCACGGGCTTCAGTAGTTGTGGCGCGTGGGCTCAGTAGTTGTGGCCCACGGGCTTAGTTGCTCTGCGGACCACAGCTGGAACCCGTGTCCCCTGCATTGGCAGGCGGATTCTTAACCACTGCGCCACCAGGGAAGTCCCTAATTACACTTTAAAATGGTGAATTGTATGGTATGTGAATTATATCTCAAAACGAACCAAAAAAGGTTAAAAAAGAAGGGGAAAATTGGGGGGAAAAAGTGGTGTGGGGGGAATACCGAAAGTCAGTTACCAAGATGGCAGTGTATTTTAAATGTCTTAACATAACAAGGAATTCACACTTTCGACACACACAATGACTATGTAACAGTCTTTGGAGACAACGTCAGAAGTTAAACTTTGAGGCCTTTCATGAATGTGAGGTGGGATTCAATGGGGCTACTGCTTTCTCTTCAGAGTCTGTGCCTCAATGAATATTACCTCCCAAATCATACGCTGAGCTCCCAGAAGCAGGGGGTCACTGGAAACCCAAACAGCAGATGTAACCTCTGACCTCATGGAAATCAGTTTCTCTTTGCTTCTTTTCCTCTATTTTTCCTTCCTTCATTGTCACACCCAATTCCATTCTCATTTTCTCCCTCTCTCTTCTATTCGTTTACCCTATTTTAGTTAATTATTAATTTTTTGATTTTTAACTTTTCATTTTGAAATAATTCCAGACTTTCTGAAAACTTGCAAAAATAGTACAGAGTTCCCATATATTCTTCAACCAAGCTTCCCCAAATATTGACATCTTACATAACCATAGTACAATTTTCAGAATGACTGATGTAATACTGCTACCCAATCTACAGACCTTATTCAAACTATTGCCAATTGTCCCACTAAAGTCCTTTTTCAAGGACTGGCTTTCAATTCTGGATCACTTTGCCTTGTACTGAATTGTCATAGATCACCTTAGTCTCCAATCTGGGGCACTAATCAGTTGTATTGTAGATTGTTCCTCAGTTTGTCAACAACCTTATTGTTACGGGCTGCATTGTGTCCCTCCAAATTTCATATGTTGAAGCCCTAACACCCGGTACCTCAGAATATGACTGTATTTGGAGATAAAACCTTTAAAGAGGTGATTAAGTTAAAAATGAGGCCCTGGGACTTCCCTGGTGGTGCAGTGGTTAAGAATCCACCTGCCAATGCAGGGGACACGGGTTCAAGCCCTGGTCCGGGAAGAACCCACATGCCGTGGAGCAACTAATCCCCTGCGCCACAACTACTGAGCCTGTGCTCTAGAGCCTGCAAGCCACAACTACTGAGCCCGCGTGCCACAACTACCGAAGCCCTCGCACCTAGAGCCCATGTTCCACAACAAGAGAAGCCACCTCAATGAGAAGCCTGCGCACCGCAAAGAAGAGTAGCCCCCGCTCGCCGCAACTAGAGAAAGACTGCGCGCAGCAACGAAGACCCAACGCAGCCAAAAATTAATTAATTAAAAAAATTTTTTTAAATGAGGCCCTTAGGATGGGCCCTAATCCAATCTGACTGGTGTCCTAATAAGAAGAGGAAATTTGGACACACAAAGAGACACGAGGGCAGTGCATGCACAGAGGAAAGATCATGTGAGGACATGGTGAGAGGGAGGCCACCTGCAAGCCAAGGGGAGAGGCCTCAGAAGAAACCAAACCAGCTGACACCTTGACCTTGGACTTCTAGCCCGGAGAACTGGAGAAAATACATTTTTTAACCCACTTTGTCTGTGGTATTTTGTTCTGACAGCCCTAGGGCAGATTAATACACCCATTCTCTTCAGTTCTTGGGAATCTGCCAATTTCTGTGTTCTTTGACCCATTCTATCTGCCCATATTGCTGATTCTCATCCCTCCCCTCTCCTTGTGCTTGTTACTGGTCCCAAGCAAATCTTTCTGTCAGACTTGTCCCAGCTAAGCAGCCTCCTAGCGCGCACCTTTCTTTGTTTATTACTTACATTCATTCCCCTTGTATTATTTTCCCATTGTTGCTGTGACAAGTTGCCACAAATTTGTTGTCCTCAGAGGTTTGGAGGTCAGAAGTCTAAAATGGGTCCATGGGGACTTCCCTGGCAGTCCAGTGGTTAAGACTCCACACTTCCACTGCAGGGATCCCTGGTTGGGAAACTAAGATCCTACATGCTACGCAGCGCAGCCAAAGAAAAAAAAACGGGTCCATGGGCTGCATTCCCTCCAGAGGCCCTAGAAGAGAATCCATCTCCTTACCTTTTCCAGCTTCTAGAGGCCCCCTGGCATTCCTGGATGGCCCCTTCCTTCAAAGTCAGCAGCATAGCATCTTCCAATCTTTCTCTCTGTCTTTCCATTGTCATATAGTCTTTTCTGACTCTGGCCCACCTGCCCTCCCTCTTAGAAGGACCCTTATGATTACATTCAGCCTACCTGGATAATGCAGGGTAATTTCCATGTCTCACGATACTTATCTTAAGAGTCATCTATAAAGTCCCTTTTGCCATGTAAAATAGCATATTCACAGGTTTTGTGGATTAAGACATGGACATCTTTGGAGGGCCATTATTCATGCCTTTCTTCTCTGTAATCTTTTTGATCTCCTCTAACAGCAATTGATCACATTAGCTGAAATCAAACTATCCGTTTCTCAGCACACTGAGATCAGGACCATTGGTTTTTCCAGGCAATCTTTCATTCATTCATTCAGTTGATCAATATTCATTGGCGCACAATTATGTGCCAGGCACTAAACTATGAGCTTGTGGGAAGGATTTGTATTTGCAGTGCTTAAAAAAAAAACCCAAAAAGCTAATTCCTGCCTAAATTAGAGAAAATTGTGGTCTTCATTATGAAAAAAAGAAAATCTCCCTAATGATTCCTACACAATACCCTTAACCAAAGCTTTTAGAGAGAAAAATAGAGCAAAATTGGAGAAAATTGCAGGAAAGTAGGGTGGGGGGAAGGATTAGGGTTTCCAGGTAAAATATAGGGTGCCAAGTTAACTTTGAATTTCCTATGAACAAAGAATAACTTCTTGGTGTAAGTATGTCCCAGTGCAATATTTGGGGCACACTAAAAAAATTTTCCCTGTTCATCTGAAATTTGAAGTGAATTGGGCATCCTATATTTTTCTTTTTTTTTCTTTTTTGGCCTCACAGCATGCAGGATTTTAGTTCCCTGACTAGGGAGCAAACCCGTGCCCCCTGCAGTGAAAGCTTCGAATCCTAACCACTGGACCGCCAGGGGAGTCCCAAGGGCATCCTGTATTTTTAAAATTTATTTTGCTAAATTTGGCAACTCCAAAGGGATGGGACTGACATTTTTGTAGAGCCCACTGCAGGTGTCAATTTTCTACTAAGCACTTTACTACATGAATTCATTTTCTCCTCACAGAAAGCCAGTGAGGCTGGGGATTGGTAACAATCTGTAGAGGCAAATATCCTCCAAAATCTATGGTGATCTTTATCAAGCAGCTCAATGTATTTACTTAATGGGAATTGAAAGAAAGAGAAATGAATACTTCGAAGGCTGAGATGGTTTTACGACTATTGCTGTATATTTGTCTCTTCTTAAAAGCAACAAAAAATGCAGTAGTTAAAGACAATCTAATTCAGTAAAGATGCTAAAGAACCTGCTTGGCCTTCAAAGGGAAGAGATGCTCTAAGATTAATTCATTACATTGATGCTTCATCATCTGTGCAAGCCGTGATTCAGAGCCCTCTGGCAATAATGAGACAACACATTTATGCGACATTAATATCTCTGAACACTGGGGGATAACCAGAGAACATAGTTCTGTGTTAAAACGGAAACGAGGTGTTTTGTTAAGAGCTTTTTCAGCAGGGAATAAAGTACTGACGTGGGAACTGAGCTTCAATTTACAACTAAGGATCACATTAAACATACATTAAGATGATTACAATGAAGCTTATTTGTAACCATTATTATTTCATTTTATTTAAATGAACGGGGGCTTAATAAGAACCACCAAGTGGGCTGCAGTGTCTAAAATCTTCTACCTTCTCTTGCTAATCTGGAAACTTCTACTGACAAACAAAAGGCTACTACTCTTAACAGGCTCCAAGACCAACAGGTCTGTTTTCCAATGAACGGAGGAAGCAATCAGCTTCAAAAACAGTCATGACCTTCAAAAAAGCTCATGGAAGTTCCTCCAGCCCCTTCAATATCACCTCTGAGATATCAATTGTCTCTGAGGGTGTGAGTACAGAGCCAGAAACTGAAGCAACTGTCTTCCTCCTTGTCACCTGAAGTGAGGTTGGCAATAAAAACCCTTATCTAATCCTCCTTGTTTCAAGATTTTCTCACCCACCCACCCCTTCATTCCAGAACCCTTCATTCTTAATGGAATTTCTCCAGCTTTGATCTGAATGGAAGAGGGTACTTTGATTTGAAGCTGGGCATGCCCAGTAAACACAAGGTTTTTGTTTAGTGTGGCTACAAATGAATAAAAAGAGCTATGCTTTATGCAAATGTTAATATGATTTTCTTTTTCAAAAATTATTTTTATTTGGATGAGTTCCAGTGTGTGGGATTGAAATGATGGAGGTGGGGGTAGGAGGCACCACCACTGCTGACTCCCTATCTGAATGTGCACGGGAGAGAAAGAATGGGTGCTCAGCTGGAAAAGGTCAGGAGGGGAGGTTATTAGAAAGAAGATACAAGCCTAGTTCCCACCAGAGCCTTAATTTTTCCTGTTAACAGAAATGATATTAAACAATTCCTTCATGAAATCATTACATTTCAGCTCTGCTGTGGAAAAACCATGCCTAAGAATTCTGCCTCTATGACCTAGGCAACTGTTATGCCCTTGACGTTGGCACCAATTGTGTGAAAGGTGCTTGGTTCCATATGGTCATTTTCAGACCATCTTAACATTGGAACTAAAACAAAGTACTAAGGTGAGAATTATACCCGTCCTTTGCTCTTGTTTAGAAGTTTGGAACACTTCCCCATCCTTCTATCCTGCCCCCAATAGAGTACGAAAATGTGGCAACAGATTTCTTAAGAGGGATGGTGGCCATCAGAGATTCCACCTTTGACTTGGTGCTTTGAAAATGTGCCATTTGGAAGAAATATTCAAAGTAGAGTGTTCAGGAACTCTGTTTTCGCCAGCTTTATTTTAAGAAACTATTCTGCCCACATTGGTGTGGGATAATAAAGCAGCCAATTAAATTTATTTCATTAATTTTTTCATTGTTAAGCTTTGAGAAAAGAAATACCTTTTTAAGTTCTAAAATACATAAAGAAGAGATAAAATAAAAAATCTGAAATTATGAAAAACCCAACATTAGAGGTAGCTTTAAAGATCTTGCATATTCAAATATGCAAATGATTAAGAATTCCCACATAAAAGGTGGAATTAATTTCAGAGAGTTTTCTTCTCCAATTATGCTTTTTTGAACCTCTGAAACTTCAGTTACTATAGAAAATGTGTGACTCTACTAGTATGTGGAAGAAATAACTAATTAGTGGAATAATGGTTTAGAGATGATTTTAGTACTCTGTATGATCCAATCAGGAGGGAGAAATCACATTGTAATTAGAACAGGGAAAGTTTAATACAGTCGATTCTTATTACTTGAAGTAGGTACATTCTATAAAGTTACTATGAGCACTGCAGAACTAAACTCGAGGGCCATTTAAAACAGTGAAATTCCTGACAAAAAGCTCAAAAAATGTGGGAATAGACTGTGAAAAGGACACTTGCTTGCAGTATGAGAGACACAACAAAAAGGCCAAGCATCACCTTGTTTGACTGTAGCTGGGAACGTGCAAGCTGGGAGATTCAAATTTTTTGCTGCTCTGAGCATGTGAATGTCTTCAAATGACGGCAAAAGCATTAGGAGTATTGATTTTGGGGTTCCAAAAAAAATTTAGCAAGTAGGTGAATTTGCAAATATGGAATCACCAAATAATGATTATCGACTGTATAAAGAATTATTAACAGGGAATTGGAATGATGAGGGATTGAATAATAAGAGAACCCTAAAGAGTATAGAAATAGCAAACATAAGGACCAGCCACTACCACTAGGACTGAGATAAAACACCCAAGAAGAACCCTCCCTACCCTCTAGGGCTGAAATCCTGATCTTATTGGGAGGGTACAGCCCCGTCTCACCGAATGACAAAGAAGTCAGTTGCTCTAATGCCCTGACAGCCGGTGGAATTCGCTGGAGATCTGCTCTCTAGGGTAAACTGTTGTGGGAACTCATTGGAGGTACTCGGCTACAAAACCACCAGAGTGGGTACCAGGGTTTGATACAGTGATTTATAATAAGAAATATTTATTTGGTCTGTGTCCTGTTTTTGGTACAGAGTTCCTAAAATGCTTGGAATTTCCTGAGTGATAAGAGCAATGGGAGCATCATTTTGTTGTAGTATTTGGTCCACAGTTTTGTACTCTGCCTGAAATAGCTTCTGAGTCCTCGAACTGAAAGGAGTGTCTTGTTGTTCATAGCAAGCCCCTTTCAACCACACCTGAATTTATGTTATTGCGGTAACTTTTGGAAAGCTTCTAAGGGTGGACTTGTTGCCAGGGGAAACTGATCTCATCATTAGAGGGTTGGGGATGCAGGCTGGGGACTGGAGATTGAAGCAATCACCAGTGGACAAGGGTTTAATCAACTGCGCCTTTGTAAAGAAGCCTCCATAGAACCCCAAGATGATGGGGTTCAGAGAGCTTCCAGGTTGGTGAACGTGTGGAGATTTGGGGAAGAGTGGCCCCCAGAGAGGACATGGAAGCTCCGAACCCCTTCCCACATACCCTGCCCTGTGCATCTCTTCCATCTGGTTGTTCCTGAGTTATATCCTTTTATAATAAACTGGTGATCTAGCGAGAAAACTGTTTCTCTGAGTTCTGTAAGCCACTCTAGCAAATTAATCGAACCCAGTGAGGAGGCTGTGGAACCTCTGATCTATATCCAGTTGGTCAGAAACACAGGTAACAACCTGGACTTGTGATTGGCGTCTGAAGTGGGAGGAAGTCTCGTGGGAGTGAGACCCTAACCTATGAGATCAGACACTCTCCCCAGGTAGATAGTGTCAAAATTGAGTTAAATTTAGGACACCCAGCTGATGTTACAGAACTGCTTGATGAGTGGAAACCCGCACATCTGGTAGAAGTGAAGTAGGGTTGTAGTAGGGTGTCGAGAGTAGAGGAGACACAGGAGGAGTAAGTTTTTCCTTACATCCGGGGGAAGCTTCGCAGGGCACGGGAGAAGCCCACCAGCAAGAACCTGGGAGCAAACCCCTTTCCTCCTGCAATGTCTCTCCCGCGCCCTCTACTGATAAAATTTAACATTGTGCCAGCTGGCAAAGGAGAAATATTTAAAGGGCCCAGATCCATTTTTAGAGAGCAGGCAAAAAGAATGGATTTGGAGCCAGGAGATTACAAATTAATAACTAGCACAAGTACTATTTAATGTTATACATGCTATTTTCTTAGATATCTTTTTGAGTTAACTACATATCATCTTTCCATATCAATAAATAGGTTATCTACATCATTGTTTGTGAAGGTGTGTTTTGACCAAGTTTACCATAACTTAACCAATTTTTTATTATATTATTGAATATACAGATTGTTTAAAATGTTTCACCAATATAAACAATGCTGATATGACATTCTTATAGTAAAGTCTTTAACTTGATGTCTTTAGTTTAAATTTCTGGGAGCAGAATTTTGCGGACAAAAGATACGTATATTTTAGGCTTTTTTGGTTGTTATTACTGAATGCCAAATTGCATTCAGTTGAATATAATTGAAACCTATAAAAGGTTTATAACAATTTGAAATTCAACCAGTAATGCATGAGAGTACTTCTTCTCTCCTACTCTAATAAACCGTAGATGTTATTATTAAAAGCAAAAAAAAAAATTGTTAATTTAATAGGCAAAAAAACTCACTTGAATTTTGCATTTTTTTAATCACTAGTAATGTTGACACTTTTTCATGTTAATTGAGCATCTGCACATGTTTTTCTTTTCTTATATCGTCTGTTAATGTCTTTGCTCATTCTTTTGGGGTACACAGTTTTAGAGAAGGCTGAATTCTTTCATAAAATATAAATAAATCTGAAACAAATGAAAGGTGAAATCACCTTTTTATACTATTTCACCTTTTTACAGCATCACCTAAAATTTGAGTATACTCTAAAATCCTACTTAGAAGAAAGTATTTTATTTATTTTTAAAATTTTGGCTGTGCTGGGTCTCAGTTGCAGGATCTCGTTGCGGTATGTGGGATCTTTAGTTGCAGCATACGGGATCTTTTTTTAGTTGCAGCATGCGAACTCTTAGTTGCAGCATGCATGCGGGATCTAGTTTCCCAACCAGGGATCGAACCCAGGCCCCCTGCATTGGGAGCACAGAGTCTTCCCACTGGACCACCAGGGAAGTCCTTAGAAGAAAGTCTTAAGCATAAATTAAATCATAGTTTAAAATGTTAGCAAAATTTTTTTCATATGGCTGTATCAATGTTAACATATCTGCTTCAGATTTTCCAAGACATCACACCCAATCCTGCTCCAGGGATAATTAGATGATGGTAGAGTGTAAATTACCAGAGGTGCTCAAACATCAAAGAAAAGTCCTTTAAGTAACAGAAATCAACAGAAACGCCTTCCTCAAGGTCTTGAAAATTAGTAAATTGTTGATGGTAGTAAGTTGGCTTTGCTTAATTTTCTTCTATTTCCAGCTAGTTATCACTGAACAAATATTTTCAATGTTTTAGAACAAAGATTTCAAATTTACGGCCTGAGGCATGGATTCATTTATAATTTACTCTCCATTCTTTTATCCTGCTTAATTTTCCTTATGATACTTACAACAAATTAATATATTATAGAGCCATTTTTTATCACCCCATTCCAAAAGAATGTAAGATCTGCAAATGCAGAGACAATCTCTTAATCATGGTATCCCCTATTCCTAGAATACTGCCTGGCGTATAGTGGACTCTCAGAAAGTACTTGTTGAATCAATGCATTCAGTATTCATTCATTGAACCCCCACTGCATCCTAGACACTGACCTGGCTAGACTTGGGAAGTAAAATCGCCACTTGGACTGTGAAGTTTTTTTAAGATGTGATACCCATTAAAACCAGATTGAAAATAATGGAAATGTTTAGGAATAAAATCTGCACATCATGCCAGTATGTAGATTCATCATTCATTCATTCATCCATTCACTCCACAAATACTTTTTAGAGCCTACCTGCTAGTCACTGGGGACAAAATAACATTAAAGACAGACTCCATCTCTGCAGAAATGGCATTTATATAGTCTTTTGGGGGGAAGACATTAAATAACTAATTAATTACAGTTATGCTAAGTACATTAAAAGAGAGACATAGGGGCCTATAGGTGCCTATATGTACATAAGACATTCCCCAAAGAATGACAGCCAAGACCGAAGAGGTAGAAAGGGTTCATACCACACTTGTGGGCCATGTGAAGGATGCACGCTTTATTCTATCATCAACGGAAGGCTTATAAGCAGAGGATCCAGTTTCTCTGTTTAACAGACTACTGTTGTTACCGAACACAAGTTAAAGTGCCTGAAGCACAGTGAGGCCAAAAAACCTCAACGTCAGAGTTTGGAGCAGAGAAAGGTTTATTGCAGGGCCAAGCTAGGAGAACGGATGGCTCATGCCCCCCCACCCCCACCGCGCCCCTGAATTCCTTGCAGGGTTTCAGCAAAGCCTTTTTAAAGGCAAAGTGAGGAGGGGCATCCCAGGGTATGTGATCAGCTTGTGCACAGTTCTCTGATCCGTTGATGGTGAGGTAGCAGGGAGGTGTCACAGGGGTTAAAATTATCTATATCTATCCTGAGGCATCAGTAGATCTGGGGGCTATGTGCTCATGATCAGCAAGTAATTAATTTCTTCCATTTGGTGGTGAGTTTTTTGGTTTTTGTTTTTGGCCATGCCACTCAGCATGCGGGATCTTAGTTCCCCATCCAGGGATGAACCTGTGCCGCCTGCATTGGGAGCACGGAGTCTTAACCACTGGACTGCCAGGGAAGTCCCAAGGTGGTGGTTTTTAGCATCTGAAAAACTCTGGAGATATGCATGAGATACTATTATCTGGGTACTTCAGAGAGGAGCTACAGCAGAGGATATAGGGGAAGGGTCTATCCTGGGAAGGCCCCATAGGCTCAGTTACACTCTGGGTTCTGTGTGGCTACAGAGATCACTTATATAATGGCAGTACTCAAGGTGTGGCAACAGAGATAGATTTGTAGACAGCTTTAGGAGATATTTAGGAGGTATAGGTGGCAACAGTGATTGAAAGTGACTAGGGAAGAGGAAGTTTGTGTGTATGAGAGAGAGATACCAGGGTTCCTGGCTTGAACTACTGGGTGGATTATGGTGCCTTTACTGGGATGAGGAATGTTGAGGAATTTGGGGTAGAAGAGGATGAGTTCAATTCAGTCACTGCATGTATCTATATATACATAACTGGAAGAGAAGTTTCAGAAACAATGATTACCCTTACTACAGTTGATGCACTCTGATATCTTTTATCAACTTTATTGAAGTATGTTTTACATACAATCAAATACATTCATATTACGTGTACAGTTCAGTGGGTTTTGACAAATATGTATACCTCTGAACCTCCACCACAATTAAAATACAGAACATTTCTATCACCTGCAAAAGTTCCCTAGCACCCCTATGCACTCAATTCCCTTTGACCCCTGGCCCTAGGTTTTCTGTCATTATAGATGAGTTTGCATGGTATAGAATTTCATATAAATGGAATCACACAGTATACATACAGTATCTGTGTTAATTTGTATTTGGCTTCTTTCACTCAGCATAATGTTTTTGAGATTCATCTGTAACAGGGATCAGCAAACTACAGGCTGTGGGCCAAATCTGGCCCACTGCCTGTTTATTTAAAGGCTCAAGAGCTAAGAATGGCTTTATGTTTTCAAACAACTTTAAAAAAATCAGAATTAGAATATTTCATGATGTGAAAATTATATTAAATTCAAAATTCAGTGCCTATAAATAAAGTTTTATTGAGACATGGTCATGATTCATTTCCTTACATATTATCTATGTCTATGTTCATGCTACACAGAGTTGAGTAGTTGCAACAGAGACAAAATGGTCTGCAAAGCCTAAAATATTTTCTACCTGGCGCCTGACAGAAAAAGTTTGCTGATCCCTGCTCTATGGTATTCTGTATATCAGTGGTTTGTTCCCTTTTATTGCTGTGTAATATTCCATTCCATTGTATGGGCAGACCACAATTTACGTCTTCACCTGTTGATGGACATTTGGAGTTTTTCCTAATTATTCTTATTCCATATGTCATGTGCTCTGATGTTTTCTATTCCATTTGATTTGCTAAAAATTGCTAAACATGACCCAGTAAACTCGTTTCACAACGCATTAATGAGGTGACTCTCAGTTTAAGAGCCCAGGTATAGATGTTACTTGAATAATGGAGGATGAGAGTGTGTAGAATAAGGAAAGAAAGGGGTTTTAGGGCTGAGTGCTGAGGAAATCCAACAACTGTATGCTGGTAGATGGAGGAGCTACTCCAGAACACACTATTCCAGACTTTTACTCTCCCAGACTTTACTGGGATAATTGTCAAGATCTGAATAGAGTCCACTGATTAGAAAATAGTATCAAACAACAATGAGGTACCACCTCACACCAGTCAGAATGGCCATCATTAAAAAGTCTTCAAATAGGGACTTCCCTGGTGGTCCAGTGGTAAAGAATCTGCCTTCCAGTGCAGAGGACGCGGGTTTGATCCCTGGTCGGGGAACTAAGATCCTACATGCCACGGGGCAACTAAGCCCATGTGCTACAACTACAGAGCTCGTGTGCCTCAATGAGAAAGCTCGTGCACCACAACTACAGAGCCCATGCGTGCTGGACCCTGAACACCACAACTAGAGAGAGAGAAAACCCGCATGCCACAACTAGAGAGAAGCCCGAGTGCTGCAACGAAGAGACCGCACGCTGCAACTAAGACCCGATGCAGCCAAAATAAATAAATAAATAAATAAATAATATACATAAATAAAATAAAATAAAAACAAAAGCTACTACTACAAAAAAAAAAAAAAAGGTCTTCAAGCAAATGCTGGAGAGTGTATGGAGAAAAGTGAACCCTTTTACACTGCTGGTGGGAATGTAAATTGGGGCAGCCACTATGGAGAACAGTATGGAGGTTCCTCAAAAAACTAAAAATACAGAGCTGTCATATGATCCAGCAATACCACTCCTGGGCATATATCCAGAGAATATATTCAAAAAGGTGTAATTCAAAAAGATGCATGCACCCCAATGTTCATAGCAGCACGATTCACAATAGCCAAGACATGGAAGCAACATAAATGTCCATCGACAGATGAATGGATAAAGAAGATGTGGTATATAGGTACAATGGAATATTACTCTGCCATTAAAAAGAATGAAATATTGCCATTTGCAGCAACATGGATGGACCTAGAGATTATCATACTAAGCAAATTAAGTCAGATAGAGAAAGACAAACAGCAAGTGACAACACTTATATGTGGAGTCTAAAATATGACACAAATGAACCTAGCTACAAAACAAAAACAGACTCATAGATATAGAGAACAGGCTTGTGGTTGCCAAGAGGGAGGGAGGGGGAGGGAGGGAAGGATTGGGGGTTTGGGGTTAGCAGATGCAAACTATTATATATAGGATGGATAAACAACAAGGTCCTACTGTATAGCACAGGGAACTATATTCAATATCCTGTGATAAACTGTAATGGAAAAGAATATGAAAAAGAATATATATATGTATAACTGAGTCACTTTGCTGTACAGCAGAAATTAAACACAACATTGTAAATCAACTATACTTCGATAAAATTTTTTTAAAAGAGGAAATAGTATCAATGTTAATTTCCTGATTTTATTACTTGTATTGTGGTTGTGAAGGAGGATGTCCTTCTCTGGGGGGAAATATACACTAAGTTATTTAGAAACCAAAGGGCATCATCTGCAACTGACTATGAAATGATTCAGAAAAAAAATAATGTGTGCGTATACATATTTATTTAGAGAGAGAGAACAATGAAGCAAGTATGGTAAAATATTAACATTTGGGGAATTTGGGTGAAGAGTTTTAAAAAATTCTTTGTACTCTTCTGGCAACTTTCCTACAAGTTTGAAATTACATTAAAAAAAAAAACCAAAAATGAAAGTAGGGTGATATGAAATCATATCTCGGACTTACACTCTCGAAGAACCTTCCTCAGATATAAAAATGTATATGGTATAAGAAAATCCACAGTTCTTCCCATTCAGGTCAGAATTAATGTAAGTTAAAGAATATTAGTGCCTGCTAACAACACAAAAAGAGAGAAAACCAGGTACTATGTGCCTCTTGGTGAAGAGAACAACACCATCTTTGAATACTTTTCCCCAAACTTCAAATCTGAATCTGATTAAGCCTAAGTCCAACTGCCAATTTGCAGGAAATATAGAGAACAGAGGAAAACCCAGACTAAGGGAAACTCTAGAACGATAATCTGGTGTCTTCAACAAATAAATTGCAAAGGAGGAAAAATGTATAGGAAAACCTATAGATTAAAAGAGACTAAAAAGATATATAGATATAGATACAGATATAGATACAGATGGGGTTTTGTTTTTGTTTTTGTTTTTGTTTTTAAAGATGACGCTAAGCTGTAGTGTTTAGGGATGCATCTTTGGGTGATAAAACTACAAAGAAAACGTAAGTGCATGATTACTATAAATGTGGGAAAGTGGTTATTTTTTCTTGGGAGGGGACTGGGATTGTTTTGGGGCTTATGGAGTATCTGAGAAGGTTCCTTTCATGGGGGGGATGGTGATTATAGGGTGTTAGTGATTATAGGGTGTTAGTCAATGACAATTCATTTCTTTTAAGTTGTTTTCTATATTTTAACAATAGAAAGATTAAAAAAAATTTGTTAGTGAACTTGGTGTAACTCATGAAGTAAGGTAGGATACAAATTGTCTCAGGGTTGCCACCTCAAGTCGCCTTTAGGGACTGCAGACTTCTCTCTCAAATTTTTAAAATATTAAAAAATGATTGAAATCTATTTTTTACAGGCAATTAAAATTTTTTTTTTTTAAACATCTTTATTGAAGTATAATTGCTTTACAATGGTGTGCTAGCTTCTGCTTTACAACAAAGTGAATCAGTTACACATATACATATGTTGCCATATCTCTTCCCTCTTGCATCTCCCTCCCTCCCACCCTCCCTATCCCACCCCTCTAGGTGGTCACAAAGCACCGAGCTGATCTCCCTGTGCTATGCGGCTGCTTCCCACTAGTTATCTATTTTACATTTGGTAGTGTATATATGTCCATGACACTCTCTCACCCTGTCACATCTCACCCCTCCCCCTCCCCATATCCTCAAGTCCATTCTCTAGTAGGTCTGTGTCTTTATTCCCATCTTGCCACTAGGTTCTTCATGACCTCTTTTTTTTTTTTTTCCCTTAGATTCCATATATATGTGTTAGCATACTGTATTTGTTTTTCTCTTTCTGACTTACTTCACTCTGTATGACAGACTCTAACTCCATCCACCTCACTACAAACACCTCCATTTCATTTCTTTTTATGGCTGAGTAATATTCCATTGTATATATGTGCCACATCTTCTTTATCCATTCATCCGATGATGGACACCTAGGTTGCTTCCATGTCCTGGCTATTGTAAACAGAGCTGCAATGAATATTTTGGTACATGACTCTTTCTGAATTATGGTTTTCTCAGGGTATATGCCCAGTAGTGGGATTGCTGGGTCATATGGTAGTTCTATTTTTAGTTTTTTAAGGAACCTCCATACTGTTCTCCATAGTGGCTGTATCAATTTACATTCCCACCAACAGTGCAGGAGTGTTCCCTTTTCTCCACACCCTCTCCAGCATTTATTGTTTCTAGATTTTTTGATGATGGCCATTCTGACCGGTGTGAGATGATACCTCATTGTAGTTTTGATTTGCATTTCTCTAATGATTAATGATGTTGAGCATTCTTTCATGTGTCTGTTGGCAATCTGTATCTCTTCTTTGGAGAAATGTCTATTTAGGTCTTCTGCCCATTTTTGGATTGGGTTGTTTGTTTTTTTGTTATTGAGCTGCATGAGCTGCTTGTAAATCTTGGAGATTAATCCTTTGTCCGTTGCTTCATTTGCAAATATTTTCTCCCATTCTGAGGGTTGTCTTTTGGTCTTGTTTATGGTTTCCTTTGCTGTGCAAAAGCTTTTAAGTTTCATTAGGTCCCATTTGTTTATTTGTGTTTTTATTTCCATTTCTCTAGGACCTGGGTCAAAAAGGATCTTGCTGTGACTTATGTCATACAGTGTTCTGCCTATGTTTTCCTCTAAGAGTTTGATAGTGTCTGGCCTTACACTTAGGTCTTTAATCCATTTTGAGTTTATTTTTGTGTATGGTGTTAGGGAGTGTTCTAATTTCATACTTTTACATGTACCTGTCCAATTTTCCCAGCACCACTTATTGAAGAGGCTGTCTTTTCTCCACTGTATATGCTTGCCTCCTTTATCAAAGATAAGGTGACCATATGTGCGTGGGCTTATCTCTGGGCTTTCTATCCTGTTCCATTGATCTATATTTCTGTTTTTGTGCCAGTACCAAACTGTCTTGATTACTGTAGCTTTGTAATATAGTCTGAAGTCAGGGAGCCTGATTCCTCCAGCTCCATTTTTCGTTCTCAAGATTGCTTTGGCTATTCGGGGTCTTTTGTGTTTCCATACAAATTGTGAAATTTTTTGTTCTAGTTCTGTGAAAAATGCCAGTGGTAGTTTGATAGGGATTGCATTGAATCTGTAGATTGCTTTGGGTAGCAGAGTCATTTTCACAATGTTTATTCTTCCAATCCAAGAACATGGTATATCTCTCCATCTATTTGTATCATCTTTAATTTCTTTCATCAGTGTCCTATAATTTTCTGCATACAGGTCTTTTGTCTCCTTAGGTAGGTTTATTCCTAGGTATTTTATTCTTTTTGTTGCAATGGTAAACGGGAGTGTTTTCTTAATTTCACTTTCAGATTTTTCATCATTAGTATACAGGAATGCAAGAGATTTCTGTGCATTAATTTTGTATCCTGCTACTTTACCAAATTCATTGATTAGCTCTAGTAGTTTTCTGGTAGCATCTTTTGGATTCTCTATGTATAGTATCATGTCATCTGCAAACAGTGACAGCTTTACTTCTTCTTTTCTGATTTGGATTCCTTTTATTTCTTTTTCGTCTCTGATTGCTGTGGCTAACACTTCCAAAACTATGTTGAATAATAGTGGTGAGAGTGGGCAACCTTGTCTTGTTCCTGATCTTAGTGGAAATGGTTTCAGTTTTTCACCATTGAGGACAATGTTGGCTGTGGGTTTGTCATATACGGCCTTTATTATGTTGAGGAAAGTTCCCTCTATGCCTACTTTCTGCAGGACTTTTAGCATAAATGGGTGTTGAATTTTGTCGAAAGATTTCTCTGCATCTATTGAGATGATCATATGGTTTTTCTCCTTCAATTTGTTAATATGATGTATCACGTTGATTGATTTGCGTATATTGAAGAATCCTTGCATTCCTGGAATAAACCCCACTTGATCATGGTGTATGATCCTTTTAATGTGCTGTTGGATTCTGTTTGCTAGTATTTTGTTGAGGATTTTTGCATCTATGTTCATCAGTGATATTGGCCTGTAGTTTTCTTTCTTTGTGACATCTTTGCCTGGTTTTGGTATCAGGGTGATGGTGGCCTCGTAGAATGAGTTGGGGAGTGTTCCTCCCTCTGCAATATTTTGGAAGAGTTTGAGAAGGATAGGTGTTAGCTCTTCTCTAAATGTTTGATAGAATTCGCCTGTGAAGCCATCTGGTCCTGGGCTTTTGTGTGTTGGAAGATTTCTAATCACAGTTTCAATTTCAGTGCTTGTGATTGGTCTGTTCATATTTTCTATTTCTTCCTGGTTCAGTCTCGGCAGGTTGTGCATTTCTAAGAATCTGTCCATTTCTTCCAGGTTGTCCATTTTATTAGCATAGAGTTGCTTGTAGTAATCTCTTATGATCGTTTGTATTTCTGCAGTGTCAGTGGTTACTTCTCCTTTTTCATTTCTAATTCTATTAATTTGAGTCTTCTCCTTTTTTCTCTTGATGAGTCTGGCTAATGGTTTATCAATTTTGTTTATCTTCTCAAAGAACTAGCTTTTAGTTTCATTGATTTTTGCTATTGTTTCCTTCATTTCTTTTTCATTTATTTCTGATCTGATCTTTATGATTTCTTTCCTTCTGCTAGCTTTGGGGTTTTTTTGTTCTTCTTTCTCTAATTGCTTTAGGTGCAAGGTTAGGTTGTTTATTCGAGATGTTTCCTGTTTCTTGATGTAGGCTTGTATTGCTATAAACTTCCCTCTTAGAACTGCTTTTGCTGCATCCCATAGGTTTTGGATCGTCGTGTCTCCATTGTCATTTGTTTCTAGGTATTTTTTGATTTCCCCTTTGATTTCTTCAGTGATCACTTCGTTATTAAGTAGTGTATTGTGTAGCCTCCATGTGTTTGTATTTTTTACAGATCTTTTCCTGTAATTGATATCTAGTCTCATAGCGTTGTGGTCGGAAAAGATACTTGATACGATTTCAATTTTTTTAAATTTACCAAGGCTTGATTTGTGACCCAAGATATGATCTATCCTGGAGAATGTTCCATGAGCACTTGAGAAAAATGTGTATTCTGTTGTTTTTGGGTGGAATGTCCTATAAATATCAATTAAGTCCATCTTGTTTAACGTATCATTTAAAGCTTGTGTTTCCTTATTTATTTTCATTTTGGATGATCTGTCCATTGGTGAAAGTGGGGTGTTAAAGTCCCCTACTATGATTGTGTTACTGTCGATTTCCCCTTTTATGGCTGTTAGTATTTGCCTTATGTATTGAGGTGCTCCTATGTTGGGTGCACAAATATTTACAATTGTTATACCTTCCTCTTGGATCGATCCCTTGATCATTATATAGTGTCCGTCTTTGTCTCTTGTAATTGTCTTTATTTTAAAGTCTATTTTGTCTGATATGAGAATTGCTACTCCAGCTTTCTTTTGATTTCCATTTGCATGGAATATCTTTTTCCATCCCCTCACTTTCAGTCTGTATGTGTCTCTAGGTCTGAAGTGGGTCTCTTGTAGACAGCATATATATGGGTCTTGTTTTTGTATCCATTCAGCCAGTCTGTGTCTTTTGGTGGGAGCATTTAATCCATTTACATTTAAGGTAATTATCGATATGTATGTTCCTATTCCCATTTTCTTAAATGTTTTGGGTTTGTTATTGTAGGTGTTTTCCTTCTCTTGTGTTTCTTGCCTAGAGAAGTTCCTTTAGCATTTGTTGTAAAGCTGGTTTGGTGGTGCTGAACTCTCTCAGCTTTTGCTTGTCTGTAAAGGTTTTAATTTCTCCATCAAATCTGAATGAGATCCTTGCTGGGTAGAGTAATCTTGGTTGTAGGTTTTTCTCTTTCATCACTTTAAGTATATCCTGCCACTCCCTTCTGGCTTGCAGCGTTTCTGCTGAAAGATCAGCTGTTAACCTTATGGGGATGCCCTTGTGTGTTATCTGTTGTTTTTCCCTTGCTGCTTTTAATATGTTTTCTTTATATTTAATTTTTGATAGTTTGATTAATATGTGTCTTGGTGTGTTTCTCCTTGGATTTATCCTGTATGGGACTCTCTGTGCTTCCAGGACTTGATTAACTATTTCCTTTCCCATATTAGGGAAGTTTTCAACTATAATCTCTTCAAATATTTTCTCAGTCCCTTTCTTTTTCTCTTCTTCTTCTGGGACCCCTATAATTCGAATGTTGGTGCGTTTAATGTTGTCCCAGAGGTCTCTGAGACTGTCCTCAGTTCTTTTCATTCTTTTTTCTTTATTCTGGTCTGCAGTAGTTATTTCCACCATTTTATCTTCCAGGTCACTTATCCGTTCTTCTGCCTCAGTTATTCTGCTATTGATCCCATCTAGAGTATTTTTAATTTCATTTATTGTGCTTGTCATCGTTTCTTGGTTCCTCTTTAGTTCTTCTACGTCCTTGTTAAATGTTTCTTGCATTTTGTCTATTCTATTTCCAAGACTTTGGATCATCCTTACTATCATTATTCTGAATTCTTTTTCAGGTAGACTACCTATTTCCTCTTCATTTGTTAGGTCTGGTGTGTTTTGACCCTGCTCCTTCATCTGCTGTGTGTTTTTCTGTCTTCTCATTTTGCTTATCTTACTGTGTTTGGGGTCTCCTTTTCACAGGCTGCAGGTTCGTAGTTCCCGTTGTTTTTGGTATCTGTCCCCAGTGGCTAAGGTTGGTTCAGTGGGTTGTGTAGGTTTCCTGGTGGAGGGAACTAGTGCCTGTGTTCTGGTGGATGAGGCTGGATGTTGTCTTTCTGGTGGGTTCGTCCACGTCTGGTGGTGTGTTTTGGGGTGTCTGTGGCCTTATTATGATTTTAGGCAGCCTCTCTGTTAATGGATGGGGCTGTGTTCCTCTCTTGCTAGTTGTTTGGCATAGGGTGTCCAGCACTGTAGCTTGCTGGTCGTTGAGTGAAGCTGGGTCTTGATGTTGAGATGGAGATCTGTGAGAGATTTTCGCCGTTTGGTATTACGTGGAGCTGGGAGGTCTCTTGTGGACCAGTGTCCTGAAGTTGGCTCTCCCACCTCAGAGGCACAGCCCTGATGCCTGGCTGGAGCACCAAGAGCCTTTCATCCACACGGCTCAGAATAAAAGGGAGAAAAAATGGAAAGAAAGAAAAAAAGAGGATAAAATAAAATAAAATAAAGCAATTATAATAAAAAATAAGAAAAAAATTATTAAGAGTAAATTTATTAAGAAAAAAAATTTTTTTTAATTTTTAAAAATAGATTTATTAATTTTTTATACTAAAAATAAGAAAAAAATTATTTAGAAAAAATTTTTAATTTTTTAAAATAAAAAATATGAAAAAACTTATTAAAAATTTTTTTAAAAATAGAAAATAAGGAAAAAATTATTAAGAAAACATTTATTAGGGAAAAAAAATTTTTAAGCCAAAAAAAAAAAAACGGACGGACCTAACCCTAGGACTAACGGTGAGAGCAAAGCTATACAGACAAAATCTCACCCAGAAGCGTACACATCTACACTCACAAAAAAAAAGGAAAAGGGGAAAAATTAATATATCCTGCTCCCAAAGTCCATCTCCTAAATTTGGGATGATTCGTTGTCTATTCAGGTATTCAACAGATGCAGGCACATCAAGTTGTTTGTGGAGCTTTAATCCGCTGCTTCTGAGGCTGCTGGGAGAGATTTCCCTTTCTCTTCTTTGTTCGTACAGCTCCCGGGGTTCAGCTTTGGATTTGGACCCGCCTCTGCATGTAGGTCCCCTGAGGGCGTCTGTTCCCCGCCCAGACAGAACGGGGTTAAAGGAGCAGATGATTCGGGGGCTCTGGCTCAGTCAGGCCGGGGGGAGGGAGCGGTACGGAGGAGGCGGGGCGAGCCTGCGGCGGCAGAGGCCAGCATGACGTTGCAGCAGCCTGAGGCGCGCCGTGCGTTCTCCCGGGGAAGTTGTCCCCGGATTACGGGAGCCTGGCCGTGGCGGGCTGCACAGGCTCCCGGGAGGGGCGGTGTGGAGAATGACCTGTGCTCGCCCACATGCTGTTTGGTGGCGGCAGCAGCAGCCTTGGCGTCTCATGCCCGTCTCTGGGGTCCGCGCTGATAGCCGCGGCTCGCGCCCGTCTCTGGAGTTCGTTTAAGTGGCGCTCTGAATCCCCTCTCCTTGCACGCCGCGAAACAAAGAGGCAAGAAAAAGTCTCCTGCCTCTTCGGCAGCTGCAGACTTTTTCTCGTGCACCCTCCCGGCTAGTTGTGGTGCGCTAGACCCTTCAGGCTGTGTTCACGCAGCCAACCCCAGTCCTCTCCCTGGGATCCGACCGAAGCCCGCGCCTCAGCTCCCAGCCCCCGCCCGCCCCGGCGGGTGAGCAGACAAGCCTCTCGGGCTGGTAAGTGCTGCTCGGCACCGAGCCTCTGTGCGGGAATCTCTCCGTTTTTCCCTCTGCGTCCCTGTTGCTGTGGGATCCGCGCTGATAGCCGCGGCTCGCGCCCGTCTCTGGAGCTCGTTTAGGCGGCGCTCTGAATCCCCTCTCCTTGCGCGCCGCGAAACAAAGAGGCAAGAAAAATTCTCTTGCCTCTTTGGCAGCTGCAGTCTTTTTCCCGGACTCCTTCCCGGCTAGCACCGAAGCCCGAGCCCCAGCTCCCAGGCCCCGCCCGCCCCGGCGGCTGAGCAGACAAGCCTCTCGGGCTGGTGAGTGCTGGTCAGCACCGCTCCTCTGTGCGGGAATCTCCGCTTTGCCCTCCGCACCAATGTGGCTGCGCTCTCCTCCGTGGCTCCGAAGCTTCCCCCCTCTGCTACCCGCAGTCTCTGCCCACGAAGGGGCTTCCTAGTGTGTGGAAACCTTTCCTCCTTCACAGCTCCCTCCCACTGGTGCAGGTCCCGTCCCTATTCTTTTGTCTCTGTTATTTCTTTTTTCTTTTGCCCTACCCAAGTACGTGGGGATTTTCTTGCCTTTTGGGAGGTCTGACGTCTTCTGCCAGCGTTCAGTGGGTGTTCTGTAGGAGCAGTTCCACGTGTAGATGTATTTCTCATGTATCTGTGGGGAGGAAGGTGATCTCCGCGTCTTACTCTTCCGCCATCTTGCCCCTCCGATCAATTAAAATTTTTTAATTCATAAGAGAAAATGCATGCAAATGATAAAAATTCAAATTCAAAAAGTGCAGAAGAATATAAAATGGAATATTGCCATTTCTTTTCTTTCATCTCCAAACTCCTAGTCCCATTCCTCCAAAGCCTTTACCTTCTACTTTGTAAAAAATATCCTTATACCTGTTTCTTAATTCAGAAAGAATCTATTGACTCCTTACTATAAAAATGAGAAATTTATTGCCATTTGCATCAGCTTTCCTATCTTCTCCAACTCCTGATTTTTTTTAATTTTATTTCTTCCGAGGTTTCATTTATGTCTTTAAATATTGTAGTTAAAACTTTGAATCTTGATTTAGCCCTTTTATTTACTGTTTTACATGCTTTTGTTTATTTATTTATTTATGCCCGCGTTGGGTCTTCGTCCCTGCGCGCAGGCTTTCTCTATTTGCGGCGAGTCGGGGCTACTCTTCCTTGTGGTGTGTGGGCTTCTCATTGTGGTAGCTTCTCTTGTTGCAGAGCACGGGCTCTAGGCACACGGGCTTCAGTAGTTGCAACATGCGGGCTCAGTAGTTGTGGCTCGCGGGCTCTAGAGCGCAGGCTCAGTAGTTGTGGCGCACGGGCTTAGTTGCTCCGCGGCATGTGGGATCTTCCTGGACCACGGCTCGAACCCGTGTCCCCTGCATTGGCAGGTGGGTTCTTAACCACTGCGCCACCAGGGAAGTCCTTGATTTAGCCCTTTTAGAGAGTATCTACTTACTTCCTGGAATAAAGTTGAGGACATTAGTGATCCCCCTTATGTTCCTCTTCACCTCACCTCTTCCTGCCCACTTTTTGTTAATTTATTATTTTTACATAACCATGGTGAATAATAACTATATCTTCCGTATGTGAAATTTGGTTGATTCTAAAACTTAAAGACTTAAAAACAACATCTACAATACGGGTATGTAAATATTATTCAGGATACAACAAAAATCATGTGAATGGACCCAAAAGGAAAAATAACCACAATCTTCCTTTATTTGGTTTGCTTTTTGCCTGTTAATCAGGAAAAGTCTATATCAGAACATATAAGCCAAATTGTCCCCACAATGAGTGGTTTCATGTTCTGGCTTCCTACAATATTTTCCTCTTCTCTCTGTTCTAGCCCATAGAATGCCACATTATAATTTATCAGCTTACATATCTGTCTATCTACAAGGCAAGTGGTTTTAATTTCTTTTGACAGGAGCGTGTGTGTATGTGTGTGTGTGTGTGTGTGTGTGTGCCCAACTTGATCTTGAAAGCTATGCAGTGCTCCCCAGAAAAATGCACTCATGCAAAATTTAGAGCATAGTTTCAGGAGTTTCACAGACTTCCCCCTGGGTCCCAAAGTAAAAACCTCTGCCCTAAACAGCATTTTCTTAAGGGCAGGATCTTGTATTTCTAGCCCCTAACTGTCCAAGATGGCAGTCGATAAACATTTGGATAAATATTGAATGAACCAATTATTCCCACTTTCTTCATGTTGGCTTTTAAAGTCTACTTTTAAAATAGAAAATGTAAGTTTCATCTCTCTAGTATTTGTTTTGTAGAATCTACTTTTTAATATAATCCAGATACTTGGAGGTGGCTTTAAAAATCAAGAGTTTTTAATGATACCCAGGCTGAGGTGTTAAGGGGTGAAACGTACTGATGTCTGCAACTTTGGAATGTATCAAAACATAAGACGTATTGATGGATAGATAGATGGATACTTATGTAAATATCATATTTGTAAAGCAAATACAGGTAGATGTTCATTGTAGGATAGGCATATGGGTGTTCATGGTATAACTCAACTTTTCTAAATGCTTGATAATAACACGTTGGAAAAGGTGACTTATTTAGCTCAAAGAGGTACATTCCACTTTTAGATCTTGGAAGACATAAATCTATCATCCTTTTCTGTTTGCAGAGCTCTGTGGAGAATCTGAATAGTTCCCACTGTACACAAAGCTTCTTTTGGTAGAAAATAATTTTATTAACATAACTGGGCAATTTATCTAATACAATTTAGAGAGCTCAAATAATATAATTACTACACTGAAAATGTAACCCAGTCATTTACACAGATTTCGGAAGAGAGGCGCCCAAAACAGGAGAGAAAAGATATGGTTTTGCGGTTGTAACGTCATCGGTGTTCCAGTGGTGAATTGTTTTACGGACTGTAACCGTGATAGACTAGTTCATTTCAGTTTTCCTCATTTAGAGGGAAGAATAAGGAAATTTATGTCCTCTCTTATTCCCTGGAAACACCTTATGATTATACAGGAGGGGTGGAAGCGGTTATAGAGGCAGTATGTGTAGTGTACAGACGCTGGGGTCAGGGTGCTTGGATCCTACCTAGATTGGCACTGTGAAATGGAGATAATAATGATCTCTACATCACAGGGCTGTTGTACCATAAAATGGAATAGCAGCAAACTGATCTATTATTATTACCTAACAAGTCATAACTGTGGCCTGACACGAAGAAAGAGGCTGAGCCAGTTGTCTCAAAGTCGTTTCCGTCTAGAATTCTGCGGTAAGGTCTGAGACAAATACCTCCGCTCTGATCAGCGCCTTTTCAGACTAGCGGTCACTGGTCAGAGAGTCCAATACCTGAAACCCGCGAAGCCCTGAGCACCTAGGAAACCACCGAAGCTGCGCGTGCGCGGGGGCGCTCGCTCGCCCCGCCTCTCAGTGGTGAATGGCCTGTTCCATTCCTGAGGAATGTCGATAGGGGGGGAACTTGGAACACTGGGCCCGGAAGTACAGGTGCGTTACTAGTATCTCCAGCATTTTGCTACATGAGTGATGCCTTGTAATTATTATACTTCTACTCTGACTCCCGGACAGGCTTCTGAAGAGAGTTTGGAACGGCTCCGCCATCCATTCTCCCCCTCTCACCTGGGAACATTTGGGCTGGCCGGCGTGACGGCCTGGTACGGAAGCCTCGAGGGCCCCGCCCACACCGTGGGCCCCGCCTACCCCGCCTCACCGAGACCCGCTTTCCCCTCCCTGCGGCGCCGCCAGGAAGTTCTTTCTCATCTCCGCCCCGCCGGCCGCGGGCGAGCGGGACGTCAGCGCTGCCAGCGTGGAAACGGCGGCGGGGCGCGGGAGGCGGAAGTAGTGCCCGGGATCGCCGGGCCTCCATCGGGCTCCACCGGCCGCCTCAGCCATGGACGCGCCCCTGGAGAAGGTCCGTACCGGGGGTGGACGCGGAGCGGCGGCCCGAAGCCCCCGCCTGCGGGGCGCCTGTTTCCCGGTCGCGAGCTGCCATTGTGACCGGGGAAGGGGCTGGGGGCGAACGGGCCCGCCTGAGGAGGCCTGGTCGCGAGGGCGTCCGGCCCGTCGCTCGAGGCTGGGGCCTGGTCACGTCACGGGGCCGGGGGTCTCTGGGGTCCCCGTAGGCCGGGAGAGGCTGGGCCGGGTTCTGCCCGGGGCCGCGAACGACCCGGAACCCAGTCGGGGGCCGCGGGGCCGACCTTGGGGCCTGCGAGAGCTCGGCTCACCCTCTCGGATGACAGAGCTAACAACTTGCGGCCGCAGAAGCGCCTGGAATGAAGCCCCAGTTGTTTCGGAGCCAACTGGAAACCTGTAGGTTGTCTGTGGTCTCCAAGTTAGGAAGGGAGAGGTGCAAGCAGTAATTTGTCATCTTCAGCGAGCCTAGGAATCACCTGGGGCCCTTGGTAAAAATCCAGATTTTCAGCCCTCGGGTCGGAACCTCGGGGGGCGGGACCGGGATCTGTGGGTTTAACGAGGTCCCCACGTGATTCTGATGCAGTAGTTTGAAAGACCCCTGAGGTCCAGAAAGGGGCGGGGCTTCTGTAGATTGTGAATTTCGTCTTTGGGGATGCTGCTGCTCCACAACTTTCTGGCTCCCCCTTTCCGTGGCGAGGGGAGACCCTGAGGTCAGTCGGAAATCCACTGGTAGCAGCGTTTTACTCTGGTTTCCTCTTGGGGGAACAGCAGCGTGATGTACCTGGCTGACCGCTCTGGCATGTGAAATGGATTCTAATTGTCCCGTATTTAGGGCTAGTAAACGAGAACCAGTGCTTGGATTTCTCCACGGATACCTACCTTCAGACCCTGACTTTCTGCCTCCCTCAAAGTCCTTATTTCTTTTCAAGCTTGGGAGTCCGTTTGTCCAGACCCGGTTTTTCATATATGTGGAATTCAGGAGCAGTGCTAGTGTTTGAAGACTGCTTTATTTTAATTTTGAACTGGCAGAAGTAACATATTTTCTCATTTTTTCAGTGCAGCAGCTGCTGTGGATTTGTTCACTTGTCACTGGAGAGTTGAAGGGAGTAATTGTACAAGTTGAGCCAGATGTCTTCATGTGCACGCCTCCGTTGTTTCTCATATATTGGGTGGAAGGAATCAAGAAAGGACAAAGATAATATGTTTTTCTTACACCGCCTCTGTGGTGAATGTTACATGTTTTTCTGTCTAGGAATAAAGTCTTCCCAGGCTTTTGATGAGCACAGTGTCTACCTTGTGGTACTTTGAGTTTCAGTCTAAATCAGTGATTCTCAACCACCAGGCTGTTTTGTTCCCCAGGGGATATTTGGCCAACGTTTGGATACACTTTTGATTGTCACAGTCAGACGTTAGGAAGGGGCTGCTGGTACCTAGTGGGTAGAGGCCAGGGATGCTGCTAACATCCGACATCGCACAAGACAGACCCTGTACCAGAGAATTATCAGTAGTGCTGAGGCTGAGAACCCCTGGTCTACACCGTGTGTGGACCAGTAGTTGAATACAAACGCCAGTGGTTGAATACAAAATGATGCTAAAAATGTCCCTTCAGTGTTGTTTCCTTTCCAGTTTCATAAAGAAGATGGGAGGGGCTTTGTGGCATTTCAGTTAGAAACCTAAAGAACTGGAGTGTTCTTTCCTCCAAAAATAGTTCGTTATAGGCAGATCTGCAAAACGGAATGGGTTGGAATCCTGCTTCAAATATTACTTTTCTGGTATTTGATTACTAGATTACAGTGGTTGCTCCCTAAATGTTAATTGATGATAAAAGATCTTAAACTCTTCAAATGAAGATCTGAAGAGGTACTGAAACTCCAGCGTGCTTAAGCCTGGCACATTCACAAAAATTGCAGGGATCTTTCAGGAATTCAGAATGTGTGGGCTGGAAGTCTCTGCCTTAGGCCAGTGTGTAAATTCTGAATGTAAGTTTTTCAGAACTAGTACTGTGTCTTATTTTTATATTCCCTGAAGGAATACAGGGCTTTACTTGTAATGAACAATTTCTCTTGGTGTTAAGTGGGCAGAAAAGAAAAAGCATTGCTGTAATATGAATGTTGAAAATTTTGTGTTGTGAAAAATAGTTTGAATCAAAGTAAAACATTGAATTGTGTCCATTATTCTGGTTTCTTTGAGGAATAGACTGCTGGGTTAAATTCTACATTGCTAGTATAAATTTAAGAACTATTTGAGCAGTTCTGAAGGATCCCATTTAAACTAATCCTTGCATAATTTAGACTGGCTACAGAAACCACAATGTTATTTGATATCCATCCTCTAAAATTTCAAGTAATCTCTCTCACTCTAAACTGTAGTGTGCTATCATTGTTTAATAGAATCACTCAGTACATTTCCTTTGCTCCAAATATAATTTTGTACCCTTGATTTTTCTTTAAGTAATATGTAGACATGCAGACCTGCGATGACAGAGCCATTTTCTTGCCTTGATTTGCTTTTCTTTCACAATATATGTTTTCTTTTTGTATTCGAAATTAGTGACATTCAAAGAAACTAGAGATAGGTTAATTATAGGGACAAGGAATTCAAACTAGAAGAGTAGGCGCCTCAGCCCCCCCAATACTGTACGTCCAACTCATAAGGAACAAATCTCACAGTGTTTACTTATGTTAATATCCAAGTTTAAAAATGCCACAGGAAGTAATAACGCTGATGCTGAAGATCTTAATAAGGTATTCAACACACCTACATAACACCTGTTAGTAAAAACCTGCTACTTTAAACTTGTAGAACAGCCCAGATCTTTTCCTGCTGCTTGGAAAAATCTCATTCTTCCTGGGTATTATGTTTAGACAAGGTGTATAGCAGTTTGTTTTGCACTTTTTTTTTTTTTTTTTTATAAATTTATTTATTTTTATTTATTTTTGGCTGCGTTGGGTCTTTGTTGCTGTGCACGGGCTTTCTCTAGTTGCAGAGAGCAGGGGCTGCTCTTGGTTGCGGCGCGGCATGTGGATCTTCCCGGGCCAGGGCTCGAACCCGTGTCCCCTGCGTTGGCAGGCGGATTCTTAACCGCTGTGCCACCAGGGAAGTCCCTGTTTTGCACTTTTAATTCCAACCTTGAGTAAACTTAGAGCAGATGTCTCAACCTTGGCACCACTGACATTGGGCTGGATAATTCTCTATTGTAGGAGGCTGTCCTGGGCACTGTAGAATGTTTAGCACCATCCCTGGCCTCCACCCACTAGATGCCAGTAGCATCCCCTCTCCCCAGCGTGACAACCAAAAACACCTCCAGTTGAGGCAGTTGTGCCCTGGGGGTGAGAGGATCCCCTCTGGTTGAGAACCACTGACTTAGAGAATCTAGAGCTGCACTGTCCACCAGCCACATTTTTTTTAAAAATTTATTTAATTTATTTATTATTTTTGGCGGCGTTGGGTCTTTGTTGCTGCGTGCAGTCTTTCTCTAGTTGCGGCCAGCAGGGCTACTCTTCGTTGCGGTGTGCGGGCTTCTCTTGTTGCAGAGCACAGGCTCTAGGTGCGCAGGCTTCAGTAGTTGTGGTGCGTGGGCTTAGTAGTTGTGGCGCACAGGCTTAGTTGCTCTGCAGCATGTGGGATCTTCCCAGACCAGGGCTCGAGCCTGTGTCCCCTGCATTGGCAGGCGGATTCTAAACCACTGCGCCACCACGGAAGCCCCACCAGCCACATTTGGCTATTTAAATTTAAATGTAATTAATTAAAATTAAATAAATTTAAAATTCATTTCCTCAGTCACATTAGCCACATTTCAAGCATTCAACAGTCACAATGTGGTTTGTGGCTGCAGTACTGGGGCAGCACAGATAATAGAAATGTTCACCACAGAAAGTTCTATTGGATAGTGCTTTAGAGCGGGGCCAATTTATTTATTGGTCCGTATATCTAATTCTTGTCTCTAAAAGAGGCAACCTCGACCCTGTTTCTGACCTAAATAATTACAACCAAACCCATTTTTTACTGTTGTACTCATCCTGAGCTAAGTCCCCCCCTACCCCCTTGGACCTGATTTTGGAAAATTCTGTTACCACCTTACTGTTTATAAGGAGCAATAGGAGCTGCGTGGATGGAACATTGCTGATCATTACGATAAGGACGACCAGAATTTCTGTTCCTGCTCTTTACTTAAAAAGCTCATGAAAAGAACCCCTACTAGCCAAGCTTGAAATGACCAGTTTCTGTGATAAGCCTTTGTAGATCCCTCTCTTACCTAGAATGGAAGGACTTCCGTGAGGATATGATAGCCTATAACGTTACTGTTCATTTAGAGCTGATCTCTATATCATCATGATTGAGGGTTTTGCGTACAGGTGCATGGTGCCTAAGGCAGTAAATGATTATCAAATGCTGGGTGTCAGGGAAAACGAAGCACAAAGTTCCTGATCCTAAAAATTTGTGGCGTTGGTGGTTCTCGATTTATTCAAAATTTCAGCTGTAGGTAGCAGAGCTGTTGGTGGTCCCCAGTCCTGTGTGTTCCACCTTATCTAGAATTATGAGTTATAATTATAGATAGCAGTTGCTTGAGCTTAAAGTCATCTGTTTTCATCCGAAGCAGAAACCTGTTTTTACTTAAATTTTTTATTGCTGGCCAACTATGGTCAAAGCCCAGTCTTGAGTGCTGAGAGAGACACAAGGTGAATAAGACATGATCCCTGGGAGAGGTTACATTATAGTAAGGGGCATACAAGTTTAGGCAAAGCCTTGTATAGCAAAGAAGGGTAAAAAGAATCCCAGGAATTAAGAAACAAAGGGCATCGAGTGAGTGACCAGGAAAGAGTATGTGGAAGAGATTCTTTAGGTAGAATATTTAGTTCAGAATCATGGCTTTTCTAGGTTTGTTTTAAATGTAAATATAATGTAGATTTTTACTTTATAATATGTTTGTGCCTAATGTTATTGCTGGTAGAACATAAGAGAAAGGAAGCCATTTTACCTTTTAAAGTTAGATATAGAAAATATGCCTCCAGTCACTTTGAAAATGTTTAAAAATTCCTTTCAGAAATTTAATTTATCTAGCTTAAATTAAATCCATTCCCTCCAAACAATAGTCAAGGGCCATAAAACTATTTTGAGTTTAATATTTTGTTTATTTAATTTCTGTTACTATTGCAGTAGTTTTTGTTTTTTGTGGCAAATGCTAAGTGTTTAGCTGCCTTAAGGTTAGTTAGTCCTTGAGGCCCAGCCTGGGGCCCTGTCCACTTTTTTTCCCCCAGTGCCTGTGGAAAAGGCATTCTGAGTTTCAAATGACTGAGGGCAAAGTAAACGTTTCTGAGATCTTTTTCCTATGCGCAGAAAAACAGAAACAGCAAAGTAAAGCCTTCAATTTGAAGGTGTAACTCAGGGACATTGAACATTTTGCTACAGTGAGATTTTCAGGAGCCTAGTGAGACTGAATTACTTATTAGACTGGACATTGTATTGGGTGCAGTCATATGAAATTGCTGTTTTTGTCCCCTAGAAATATCTGGATGTTGGCAGTTTCACACAGTTTACAGTTTTACAACAGTAAAGGTCTGAAGATACATAGAAGGAAGGAATTGATGGGTTCCTTTCCTTAGAATTATTATTTTTAAGATAAGGTTGGCAACATTAAACCTGCATAATTCCAATTCAGTTTTGGAAATAATGATATTGATAAGGGTAATGGATATCTTTATCTTTCTGAATTGATCCCCCAACAAGTCCTAGGAAACACCTTCTTTAAGAAGCATATCTTAGTGACTTATTTTTTCCAGTGACTATAGCATGTTTTGCTTTAAGCAATTTTCTTTTTGTTCCAGAATAAGTATGTGATTCCAGATAAACTAGTAAACTTCTTAGAAATAGAGCTTGCCTGTTGTGGTATTTTTCCATCCGTGTAGTTATCGGCAAACACTCATAATAAAATGTCTAAATGAACTATATGTAAAATAGATAACTAATAAGGACTTTACTGTATGGCACAGGGAACTCTACTCAATACTCTGTAATGGCCTATATGGGAAAAGAATTTTAAAAAGAGTGGATATATGTATATGTATAGCTGATTCACTTTGCTGTACACCTGAAACTAATACAACATTGTAAATCAACTATACTCCAATAAAAATTTAAAAAATAAAAAATAAAATAAAATGTCTAAGTGAGTTGATTCTCTTGGAATACATTTTTTGAAATTTAGACTTCGATCATGTATCTTCCCATCATGTATCTTAAGGCAAGTAAATTGAATGCCGCTTTTTTCCTTCTGTGTACTTCTATTTTTTTTTTTAACTGTTTTATTTATTTATTTATTTTTGGCTGTGTTGGGTCTTCATTGCTGCACGCGGGCTTTCTCTAGTTGTGGTGAGGAGGGGCTATTCTTTGTTGCGGTGCATGGACTTCTCATTGCGGTGGCTTCTCTTGTTGTGGAGCACGGGCCCTAGGCGCGAGGGCTTCAGTAGTTGTGGCACGCAGGCTCAGTAGTTGTGGCACACGGGCTTAGTTGCTCTGCAGCATGTGGGATTTTCCTGGACCAGGGCTCGAACCTGTGTCGCCTGCATTGGCAGGCAGATTCTTAACCACTGCGCCACCAGGGAAGTCCCTGTCTACTTCTACTGACGCCAGGTTTGATCTGGTGTTACTAACTTTGCTGCCTCCTTATTGCTACCAGATTTTCCCCGCTCTTTTGTATATTTTTGCCCCTTTTTTCCCCTATATGTTGTTTTTTGCCTCTTTTCATGAGGGATTTGTAAGTTTAAATACTAACACCTCATGCAATATTTGCAAATCCCTCTTCAACTAAAATATTATGCTTAATGAGCCAATAAGTACAGTATGTCTTCATGTTCTCACACACTCAAGCATAAAGTCCACACTCAAGCGTAGTTAAAAATAAGATTTTCCAAGAGTATCCAATTCTTAAAAGATAAACATAGATGAAAGTGCCTTGTTCTTAATTAAATACTTTTCTGTTGGAACTACACAAAAGTATTTACAGATGTAGAAATTGAGGCTCCAATGAGTGAGTCAGGTTTGCAAGGTGCTATTATTACCTTGGAGAATCCCTACGTTTTCTCTCATTGTTGACCCATAAGGAACAGCTGTGTTCCTGAAGCAGCTGCTGCTGTTCTTATTGCTTCTCTGAGATGTGCAGTATTTGGGACATTTGTTTAGTGCTAGACAGCAGGCATTCTTTGTGTTTTCACCTGGGAGGAAAATATATGGTTTTTGGAGAGTTGATACTTGCATGCTTATCACTATCCAGGATTAACCTTGCTTAGAAAGCTGTGGAAGGCAAAAGAGTAGGTGAAATGTTAGAAACATCAATTCAGAGCTTTATCTGATCACGTTGATCAATTGAAGAAAGGTAGTGATTTGTTTTTTATTGAAGTATAGTTGATTTATAGTGTTGTGGTAATTTCTGTGTAGTGATTTTTTTTTTGTAAGTCTAATGCAAATGTTGGAAACTAGCATTTGTTAACATCAAGGCCTTCTATCTGGTACGATCAGCTGGTATTCTCACATGCTTTAGTTCTTCTTCTGTCAATAGTCCTAGAACCCCCCAAAATGAACATTCCTCCCCTGAAAAAAGTTTATTGAAACATGGTATTGTATACTTCTATTATTAATGAATGTTTTGATTTATATATTTTAAAATTACTATTTAAACTTCCCCTTTTCTGGACGTTGCTTCTTTTTAAATGTTTAGCTCTGCGTTTTTCAAATAGCAGTTATTCATATACCATCTTTGTGAATTTTGTCACATCAGTTACCACTTGTACTGTTATTTGCTTAATATTTCTTTTCAATCGACTAAATCAATTCGACCTCCTTCTTTAAAATTGAGGAACAATTTATATACAATAAAAATATGCACTTTAATTATACAGTTTGAGTTTTGGCAGTTGTGTATAGTCATATAACCACCAGCATAATCAAGATATGGAACATTTCCATCTCCCTAAAAAGTTCCCTTGTGCCCCTTTGCAAGTGGATCCCAGATCTGCTTTCTGTCACTACAGCCCTTTTTTTTTGAACTTAGATTTGTGCTAAACAGTAATGTTTATGAATTCAGGGTTTGAGGTATTATTTTTTCCCTAATTCATGTGAAAGTAAATCATATAGTTTTTGGTCACACTTTGGTAGGCTGGTTTAACTGAAGAAAATGTATACAAGAGCTTGATTAAGCATTTGAAAGCTGAGAAAATTTTAAGTGACTGGAGAGCAGTAGTTCCCAAATCTTAGGCCCTAAGATTTTATTATTCTTCTGCTGTAGTTTCCACTTTTGAAAGGTTATTATAAACAACTTCTCAGTTAATAAACTTTATTAACAAATGATTGTTTATTCCATTACTAATAACTGGATGTTAATTTTCAATAACATCCATTAAAATAGTGGGGAGTTTTCCCCCCCAAACTGCAGGTTACATCCTATATATGAGATGTCAAATCAATTTAGCAGGTCATGACCAGCAGTTTTTTTTTTTAATGAAGTAGAATAAAATGATAAATATAGTGTGTTCCGAATAATACGGGTAGGAATAATACCAGTGTTATCTCATAACTAAGTTGATATAATTCTAGCCAAAAGCAAAAATAAGTGATTTTTTTCATTAACCCATGTTGCCTTACTCCAAATAAATTTATAATTTCCTACTAGCTTGAAAAATAGAGAATTACTTCCTGACCTCCTTTACTATTTTATCTTGCATTTGACTTTCAACTTTTTTCCTCCAACATTTAAATTGTGAGAATTTTAATGATATTTTAACATTATGTATATACTATTTCTTCTTTTGATAGTGGCAGGATATTTTAATATTTAATATTTAATATCCCACACTGACTAAAAGTGATGGAAATCAACTAGTATAAAAATGATTGTTGAAAAGATGCTTATAAAAGGATGAATGGCGGGGCTTGTTTTACAAAATGAGCTGTCTAGTTCTGTGACAGTTATCGTATGAACAATTGAATGGTTCTCCTTAGGAGTTTTGAACTTGCTTTAAGCCATGCCGTGCATCTATGTTAGACGTAATTGAAGCAAAAATACTGAATCCACTTCATTACACAGAATCAACATAGCTGAAATATAATTTACAAATTTGCAATCTAATGACTAACAGTCTAATAATGGTTTCTGAATCTTCAGTAGTGAACATGTGGTAGTTTTGTAATTAGAAAATGAACCTGTGGATATACACACTCCATAGGTGCACAGGCTTCAGTAGTTGTGGCACGTGGGCTCCGTAGTTGTGGTTCGCGGTTTGTAGAGTACAGGCTCAGTAGTTGTGGCGCACGGGCTCAGTTGCTCCGTGGCATGTGGGATCTTCCCGGACCAGGGCTCGAACCCATGTCCCCTGCATTGGCAGGCAGATTCTTAACCACTGCACCACCAGGGAAGTCCCGTAGGCCCCAGATTTTTAATCAGGTCACTGTACTCAAGATTTAAATGAGGGGGACTTCCTTGGTGGTGCAGTGGTTAGGAGTCCGCTTCGCAACAAGAGAAGCCACCGCAATGAGAAGCCTGCGCACCGCAGTGAAGACCCAACGCAGCCAAAAATAAAAATTAAAAGAAAAAAGATTTGAATGAGGGAAAATGTACTCAGATATATTTATAGGTAGGAAAAGAAGTCTCTTGTAGCAATACTGTGTGATCTTGAGCATTGAGACAAGTGCCGTGGGCAGTACTTGCACTGCGGTGCACTCCTTTCAAATTATATGTCGTCCTTCATTTTACCTTATAACTCATAAACAGCCACCACTGCAAACATTTGCATGGCCTTCGCTAGGTGGAATACTGGTTTAAGATATGAAGTAAACATTGTAGTAAAGGCTAGGGTAACTGTACATCCTGGTTTGCCCAGGACTGTCCCAGTTTGTACTTGTTGTCCTGACTTAATTATTAATAGTATTGCCTTGCACTCTTAAAAATGCCCTGGGTTTGGGTGATAAGTTTATGGTTGGGGCTGTTGCAGAATAGAAATTTTACCTATAGGGAGAGTCTTCTGATATACTAACTTTATCTAGGTGAAAACATTAATCAAGCAAGGATTATCTTTATTTGTTTTTTAATTAATTAATTAATTTTATTTTTGGCTGCGTTGGGTCTTCGTTGCTGCGTAGACTTTCTCTAGTTGTGGCGAGCGGGGGCTACTCTTCGTTGCGGTGTGCGGGCTTCTCATCGCGGGGGCTTTTCTTGTTGCGGAGCACGGGCTCTAGGCACACACGCGGGCTTCAGTAGCTGTGGCACGCGGGCTCAGTAGTTGTGGCTCGCAGGCTCTAGAGCACAGATTCAGTAGTTGTGGTGCATGGGCTTAGTTGCTCCACGGCATGTGGGATCTTCCCGGACCAGGGCTCGAACCCGTGTCCCCTGCATGAGCAGGCGGCTTCTTAACCACTGCGCCACCAGGGAAGTCCCAAGGATTATCTTTAAAATGAGACCTTACTTAGCTCTAATTATGGTTCTTGAGACAAGAGCTTTTTCAAAGTGTGAGTTGCTTTGTTTACTTTTTTTTTTTAACTGTTATTAACATTTTGTTAAATTTCCATTTGATCTCTTGTTTAGCATGTTATTTTTTTTATTAATTATTTTATTTTATTTATTTATGGCTGTGTTGGGTCTTCGTTTCTGTGCGAGGGCTTTCTCTAGTTGTGGCAAGTGGGGGCCACTCTTCATCGCGGTGCGCAGGCCTCTCACTATCGCGGCCTCTCTTGTTGTGGAGCACAGGCTCCAGACGCGCAGGCTCAGTAGGTGTGGCTCACGGGCCCAGTTGCTCCGCGGCATGTGGGATCTTCCCAGACCAGGGCTCGAACCCATGTCCCCTGCATTGGCAGGCAGATTCTCAACCACTGCGCCACCAGGGAAGCCCCTGTTTACTTTTTTGATGAAATTGAAGAGCAGTATTGCCTAGTGGTCAAGAGCACTGGTTCTAGAGTAGTACAGACCTTGTTTTAAATTCTGGCTCCAAAGCATACTAACTCTGTGCCTTTGGGTTAGCCAGGAAGTAATGCATGTGAAGGTGTTAATTAGATGATGCTTGAATATAGCAAGCAACTCAGTAAGTGTTAGTAATTATTAAGGATCACAAATCTTATTGAGCCCTTTTTCTGTGCCAGATCCTGTGTTAGATGCTAAGGGTTGAAAAAATATGACGTTCTTCTGGGAACGTGGCATAGAATACTATTTTTTTTCTTCCTTCAATATTGTAAAACAGCCTCCTTCTAAATACCGAATAATGGACATCTTTATTCAACTTAATTCTTCACTCATTTTGGTTTGTGTCTGGCTGTTGCCCTGCTGTTATTTATTAACATTTATCACACAAGTACTCTGGCACTGTAACAGGTACTGAGGATATGAAATGCGAATAAGAAAGTGGTTGCTGCCCTTAGTAGAAGCTTATGGAGGCATGGTTTAAGGAACCAATTTATAAATATTTTTCTTAGAGCATTTCTTGACGTAAGGCCTAATATCTTGCAACTGGATAACATTTATATTTTGGATTATCCCGTTAACACAAGCATGTGAGGGTCTACATCATATTCACGTTTAATTGATTCAAATTTAACTAAAAGTGCTATTTTCCCTACCCACCCGCTACCCACTCCCCACTGTCCCCACTTCACTGCCTACAAGAGAGTAGGAGCAAGAACAATTTAAATGTCAGCCTTTCCATTCAATGAGTGTGTGCTTGCTCTCTCTCGAGAGACTCGGATGGAGAAATGTGACGCTGCACTTCCCTCTTGCCTCTCTCAGTGTAAACATCTTGTCATCACATGTGATTCTGGTGTTTAAAAGTAAGTATTGTCATATGAAGTGACTTCTAAACTAAGGCAACTATTTTGTCTATTCTTTTTTTTTTTTTTATACTGCAGGTTCTTATTAGTCATCAATTTTATACACATCAGTGTATACATGTCAATCCCAATCGCCCAATTCAGCACACCACCATCCCCACCCCACCGCAGTTTTCCCCCCTTGGTGTCCATATGTCTGTTCTCTACATCTGTGTCTCAACTTCTGCCCTGCAAACCGGCTCATCTGTACCATTTTTCTAGGTTCCACATACATGCATTAATATACGATATTTGTTTTTCTCTTTCTGAGTTACTTCACTCTGTATGACAGTCTCTAGATCCATCCACGTCTCAACAAATGACTCAATTTCGTTCCTTTTTATGGCTGAGTTATATTCCATTGTATATATGTACCACAACTTCTTTATCTATTCGTCTGTCAATGGGCATTTAGGTTGCTTCCATGACCTGGCTATTGTAAATAGTGCTGCAATGAACATTGGGGTGCATGTGTCTTTTTGAATTATCGTTTTCTCTGGGTATACGCCCAGTAGTGCGATTGCTGGATCATATGGTAAATCTATTTTTAGTTTTTTAAGGAACCTCCATACTGTTCTCCATAGTGGCTGTATCAATTTACATTCCCACCAACAGTGCAAGAGGGTTCCCTTTTCTCCACACCCTCTCCAGCATTTGTTGTTTGTAGATTTTCTGATGATGCCCATTCTAACTGGTGTGAGGTGATACCTCATTGTAGTTTTGATTTGCATTTCTCTAATAATTAGTGATGTTGAGCATCTTTTCATGTGCTTCTTGGCCATCTGTATGTCTTCTTTGGAGAAATGTCTGTTTAGGTCTTCTGCCCATTTTTGGATTGGGTTGTTTGTTTCTTTAATATTGAGCTGAGTGAGCTGTTTATATATTTTGGAGATTAATCCTTTGTCCGTTGATTCGTTTGCAAATATTTTCTCCCATTCTGAGGGTTGTCTTTTCGTCTTGTTTATGGTTTCCTTTGCTGTGCAAAAGCTTTGAAGTTTCATTAGGTCCCATTTGTTTATTTTTGTTTTTATTTCCATTACTCTAGGAGGTGGATCAAAAAAGATCTTGCTGTGATTGATGTCAAAGAGTGTTCTTCCTATGTTTTCCACTAAGAGTTTTATAGTGTCTGGTCTTACATTTAGGTCTCTAACCCATTTTGAGTTTATTTTTGTGTATGGTGTTAGGGAGTGTTCTAATTTCATTCTTTTACATGTAGCTGTCCAGTTTTCCCAGCACCACTTATTGAAGAGACTGTCTTTTCTCCATTGTATATCTTTGCCTCCTTTGTCATAGATGAGTTGACCATAGGTGCGTGGGTTTATCTCTGGGCTTTATCTTGTTCCACTGATCTATATTTCTGTTTTTGTGCCAGTACCATATTGTCTTGATTACTGTAGCTTTGTAGTATAGTCTGAACTCAGGTAGTCTGATTCCTCCAGCTCTTTTTTTTTCCCTCAAGACTGCTTTGGCTATTCGGGGTCTTTTGTGTCTCCATACAAATTTTAAGATTTTTTTGTTCTAGTTCTGTAAAAAATGCCATTGGTAGTTTGATAGGGGTTGCATTGACTCTGTAGATTGCTTTGGGTGGTATAGTTATTTTCACAATATTGGTTCTTCCAATCCAAGAACGTGGTATATCTCTCCATCTGTTGGTATCATCTTTAATTTCTTTCATCAGTGTCTTTAGTTTTCTGCATACAGGTCTTTTGTCTCCCTAGGGAGGTTTATTCCTAGGTATTTTATTCTTTTTGTTGCAATGGTAAATGGGAGTGTTTCCTTAATTTCTCTTTCAGATTTTTCAGCATTAGTATATAGGAATGAAAGAGATTTCTATGCATTAATTTTGTATCCTGCAACTTTACCAAATTAATTGATTAGCTCTAGTAGTTTTCTGGTGGCATCTTTAGGATTCTCTATGTATAGTATCGTGTCATCTGCAAACAGTGACAGTTTTACTTCTTCTTTTCCAATTTGTATTCCTTTTATTTCTTTTTCCTCTCTGATTGCCGTGGCTAGGACTTCCAAAACTATGTTGAATAATAGTGGTGAGAGTGGACATCCTTGTCTTGTTACTGATCTTAGAGGAAATGCTTTTAATTTTTCACCATTGAGAATGATGTTTGCTGTGGGTTTGTCATATATGGCCTTTATTATGTTGAGGTAGGTTCCCTCCATGCCCACTTTCTGGAGAGTTTTTATCATAAATGGGTGTTGAATTTTGTCAAAAGCTTTTTCTGCATCTATTGAGATGATCATATGGTTTTTATTCTTCAATTTGTTAATATGGTGTATCACATTGATTGATTTGCGTATATTGAAGAATCCTTGCATCCCTGGGATAAATCCCACTTGATCGTGGTGTATGATACGTTTAATGTGTTGTTGGATTCTGTTTGCTAGTATTTTGTTGAGGATTTTTGCATCTATGTTCATCAGTGATATTGGTCTGTAATTTTCTTTTTTTGTAGTATTTTTGTCTGGTTTTGGTATCAGGGTGATGGTGACCTCATAGAATGAGTTTGGGAGTGTTCCTTCCTCTGCAATTTTTTGGAAGTTTGAGAAGGATGGGTGTTAGCTCTTCTCTAAATGTTTGATAGAATTCACCTGTGAAGCCATCTGGTCCTGGACTTTTGTTTGTTGGAAGATTTTTAATCACAGTTTCAATTTCGTTACTTGTGATTGGTCTGTTCATATTTTGTTTCTTCCTGGTTCAGTCTTGGAAGGTTATACCTTTCTAAGAATTTGTCCATTTCTTCCAGATGGTCCATTTTATTGGCATAGAGTTGCTTGTAGTAGTCTCTTAGGATGCTTTGTATTTCTGCGGTGTCTGTTGTAACTTCTCCTTTTTCATTTCTAATTTTATTGATTTGAGTCCTCTCCCTCTTTTTCTTGATGAGTCTGGCTAATGGCTTATCAATTTTGTCAGTCTTCTCAAAGAACCAGCTTTTAGTTTTATTGATCTTTGCTATTGTTTTCTTTGTTTCTATTTCATTTATTTCTGCTCTGATCTTTATGATTTCTTTCCTTCTAACTTTGGGTTTTGTTTGTTCTTCCTTCTCTAGTTCCTTTAGGTGTAAGGTTAGATTGTTTACTTGAGATTTTTCTTGTTTCTTTAGGTAGGCTTGTATAGCTATAAACTTCCCTCTTAGAACTGCTTTTGCTGCATCCCATAGGTTTTGAATCCTCGTGTTTTCATTGTCATTTTTCTCTAGGTATTTTTTGATTTCCTCTTTGATTTCTTCAGTGATCTCTTGGTTATTTAGTAACGTATTGTTTAGCCTCCATGTGTTTGTGTTTTTTACGTTTTTTCCCTGTGATTCATTTCTAATCTCATAGCATTGTAGTCAGAAAAGATGCTTGATATGATTTCAATTTTCTTAAATTTACTGAGGCTTGATTTGTGACCCAAGATGTGATCTATCCTGGAGAATGTTCTGTGCATACTTGAGAAGAAAGTGTAATCTGCTGTTTTTGGATGGAATGTCCTATAAATATCAATTAAATCTATCTGGTCTATTGTGTCATTTAAAGCTTCTGTTTCCTTATTAATTTTCATTTTGGATGATCTGTCCATTGGTGTAAGTGAGGTGTTAAAGTCCACCACTATTATTGTGTTACTGTCGATTTCCTCTTTTATAGCTGTTAGCAGTTGCCTTATGTATTGAGGTGCTCCTATGTTGGGTGCATATATATTTATAATTGTTATATCTTCTTCTTGGATCGATCCCTTGATCAATATGTAGTGTCCTTCCTTGTCTCTTGTAACATTCTTTATTTTAAAGTCTATTTTATCTGATATAAGTATAGCTACTCCAGCTTTCTTTTGATTTCCATTTGCATGGAATATCTTTTTCCATCCCCTCACTTTCAGTCTGTATATGTCCCTAGGTCTGAAGTGGGTCTCTTGTAGACAGCATATATATGGGTCTTGTTTTTGTATCCATTCAGCAAGCCTGTGTCTTTTGGTTGGAGCATTTAATCCATTCATGTTTAAGGTAATTATCGATATGTATGTTCCTATGACCATTTTCTTAATTGTTTTGGGTTTGTTTTTGTAGGTCCTTTTCTTCTCTTGTGTTTCCCACTTAGAGAAGTTCCTTTAGCATTTGTTGTAGAGCTGGTTGGGTGGTGCTGAATTCTCTTAGCTTTTGCTTGTCTGTAAAGCTTTTGATTGCTCCATGGAATCTGAATGAGATCCTTGCCGGGTAGAGTAATCTTGGTTGTAGGTTCTTCCCTTTCATCACTTTAAGTATATCATGCCACTCCCTTCTGGCTTGTAGAGTTTCTGCTGAGAAATCAGCTGTTAACCTTATGGGAGTTCCCTTGTATGTTATTTGTCGTTTTTCCCTTGCTGCTTTCAATAATTTTTCTTTGTCTTTAATTTTTGCCAATTTGATTACTATGTGTCTCGGCGTGTTTCTCTTGGGTTTATCCTGTATGGGACTCTCTGCGCTTCCTGGACTTGGGTGGCTATTTTCTTTCCCATGTTAGGGAAGTTTTCGACTATAATCTCTTCAAATATTTTCTCTGGTCCTTTCCCTCTCTCTTCTCCTTCTGGGAGAATGCGAATGTTGTTGTGTTTAATGTTGTCCCAGAGGTCTCTTAGGCTGTCTTCATTTCTTTTCATTCTTTTTTCTTTAGTCTGTTCCGCAGCAGTGAATTCCACCATTCTGTCTTCCAGGTCACTTATCTGTTCTTCTGCCTCAGTTATTCTGCTATTGATTCTTTCTAGTGTAGTTTTCATTTCAGTTATTGTATTGTTCATCTCTGTTTGTTTGTTCTTTAATTCTTCTAGGTCTTTGTTAAACATTTCTTGCATCTTCTCGATCTTTGCCTCCATTCTTATTCCGAGGTCCTGGATCATCTTCACTGTCATTATTCTGAATTCTTTTTCTGGAAGGTTGCCTATCTCCACTTCATTTAGTTGTTTTTCTGGGGTTTTATCTTGTTCCTTTATCTGGTATATAGACCTCTGCCTTTTCATCTTGTCTATCTTTCTGTGAATCTGTTTTGTCTGTTAACTGAAAAATCTGTTCAGTCTTGTAGGAGAAGTTAGCCGTATTGAACTTAGAGCCAGTATGTTGATATCCAATATGCCATGCCTTCCTAAGGGGTTTCAGAGGTAATATGACAACCCAAGAATCAAGCTGACTTTAGGTTCTTGGTCCTATAAGAGAAGTCAAAATTAGTAGGAGTCTGAATGGCTTCTTTCAAAAAGCGTATAATCTAATTGGGGAGAATACCTATACTGGAAAGATCATCTATAAAACAATTCACAGTAAAGGATGTAAAGAATCGTGAGGATAAATGGCAGTTGCATATTAGAATGGCCCCAGTTTCAAGCCTTCCGTCCTGTTGTCCCCATAAATACAATCATTTGTCAGGCAGTGAGTCCAGATTTTTGGTTTAGGAAAAAATGGTATCGATATCATTAGAGGGGATGTGAACATGTAAAAATGGTTTTATCCATAGGGGTTTCTTGGAAGTAGTGAATTGTGATTTAATAGGTAGGTAGAGGTGGATAAAAGGTACAAGGACATTTCAGATGGGGCAGATGTTATAAGCATGAAACATGGAGGTGTAATTGATCAAGCAAACTGTTTATCTTTTCATTTGGCCAGATGATCAGGGATTGATGTGTCACAGGAGATGAGGGTGGTAAGGACCATGACCAATTACAATTGTTAACGGAGAGCACGGAGACCCTTTTAGATTACTCTCTAACCCATCTGGTGCTTACATTTAAATCGTGATTTTTGTTGGAAACACCTGGGTTTTTTAATTTTTTTTTTTCCTCTAGTGTAAAAATCAGATCGGATGTGGCTATGTGATTATTTTCTAATCTCTTGTAGAATCAGTGTGATGTAATAGAAAGAGGCAGAAACAAATCAGGAAGCCAAGGTTCTGGCACCTCTCTGTCATTTATTAGTTCCATGAGCCTAGGCAAGTCAGTGTACCTCTCTAAGTCTTAGTTTCCTCTCCTCTAAAATGTTATACCAGAATCAGAGGTTTTCATGCTTATACTTTTTTTTCTTCTTTTTAATGAAACTTTTTACAAGTGAAACTTTACTTAAAACCCTATTGTTAAAAACAGCTGATCTCCTTAAGGCGGGGCAGAGAGGTAGCAGCTCCAACTGGCTACCCAACCCTTTCTCCCCAAAGTTCTTTCCAGGAGTCTTAAGGCTGAGAAGAACACAGGTGGGAAATCCCTGGACTAGACCCCTAAGGTCCCTTCTAGAATTAATATTTTCTGATACTTACATTGATAAACAGTAGAATTTCTTTAAAAAAAAAACAATTTTGAGGAGGTAACACAGTACTAAAGGTAATATACACTCATTGCACATCTACATTGTATAAACTATTACGAGGTACAAGAGACAATATGAAGAGAAAAGCAGATAAATACACTTGAAGTGTATTTGAAGAGTAAGGGGGGACAAAAGAGAGCTTCTGTGATTGTTTATAACCCAATTCATACTATATAGAGATTCAAGGCAACAAGATGGTCTCTCTCAAAATTTTTACGGAGATGCAAGAAGAAAGAAAGGAAAATGAGTGTTTCAATTCTGCAAGAATTTTTAAAAATTTGTTTCGTTTATGTTTTGAATGGGAGATAGATGTACACGTGGTACTAAAATCCAAAAGGAACAAAAGGATATGAACTAAAAAGACTCCCTCTGACCCCTGTAGCCACTCTTTGGAGGCAATCACTATTACTAGCTTGTGTAAGTGTCCCAGAGTTTTTAGAAGCACTTGCAGATCTTTGAGCGTATTAGTCTCCTGGGGCTGCTGTAACAAATGAGCACAAACTGGGAGGCTTAGAACAACAGAAATACATTCTCTCTCAGTCCTGGAGGCCAGAAGTTTGAAATCACTGTTGCGGGGCTGAAATCAAGGGCTGGCAGGGCTGCGCTCCCTCCAGAGGCTCAGGGGGAGTGTCCGTTCCTTTCTTGTTCCGGCTTATGTTGCTTGCCAGCCATCCTTCCCTGTTTGGTGGCTCCATCACTCCAGTTTCAAGGCCAACATCTTCAAATCTCTCTCTGCTCTGTCTTCACATAGTCTTCTCTCTCTGTGTGGTCTCCTTCCAATTCTCTCATGTGGATACATGTGATTGAATTTAGGGCTCACCTGGATGATTCAGGGTAATCGTGCCATCTCAAGATCCTTAATCACATCTGCAAAGGCTTTGTCACATAAGGTAACGTTCACAAATTCCAGGGATTAGGATGTGAATATCCTTTGGGGGGCTATTTTTCAGCCTACTACAACAGTAAAATGAATAGTATACTATACATACTTTTCTGGACCTTGCTTCTACTAGTGAAAAACTGGAATAACGTAAGGGTCCATTAATTCAGGACTGGTTCAATAAATTATAATACATCCATCAGATGCAAGAAGGTGTAACCACTAAGAAGAATGAAGTGGACCTGCTGACATGGAACCACATTCACTATAAAGTAGAAAAAAGCAATTTGGAGAGGTGCATATGAGCAAAGTGAAACTTTGGAGAGATACATGTCAAACTTAAAAGTGGCCTCCCCTGGGGAGTGGGACTTTTTTATGTTATACCTTTGTACTGTTGGAATTTTAAAATCAAACATGTTCTTTAATAATCCAGGTATTTTATAATAAATCCAGAAGAAAATGGACTTGCATTTAGTTTTTCTGGATGAATTATGTTGCAGAAGTAATAGAGGGTTGTTAAAATTTAACCTTTTGAAAATTTGTTTCTCAGATAGCAGACCCTACACTAGCTGAAATGGGAAAAAACTTGAAGGAGGCCATGAAGATGCTAGAGGACAGTCAGAGGTGAGCCTGTGGAACAGAAGTGACCCCATTAAATGTGTTCAACCTGCTGTGAAACTGGCGGCACTTGTTTCCTTCTGTTAAAGACACCTCTTGGTTTCAGAACATCACACTTAGCTTCAGCTGACTTTAAAATTGGTATTTGTCTTGGGTATAAGGTGCTTTGTAATTAAAGGATTTTGAAATTAAGGGGCAGGACTTATAATTTTCAGTTCTGCCTATTAAGAGTTTCATTTATTTAATATATTGACTTGAATCTATAAATACTTCTTACTGTATATTCAGGTCATATAGGGCATCAACTAACCAAGAAATGGGTTGAAGTATTATTATACTTTTAATATTATTTTCCTGAAACTAAACCCTACCCCAGCCTGGGGGCTGGGAGGAGAAGGCGAGGTGTGTGTTTCAAATCTCACATCAGTTACTAAGAGGTTGTGAGTAACATTATCACATGTTCATGCTCAAATGTTACAAGGTTAACAGGTTTTTATTTCCTTTAAATTAGAAGAACAGAGGAGGAAAATGGAAAGAAGCTCCTATCAGGGGATATTCCAGGGCCACTGCAAGGCAGGTAGGTGGCAATGAAGATAAGTACCTTTACTTACGGTGTACACTTTCTTTAAACCAAGATTTTACCATCACTGACTTACAATTTTAGTTTTAATGAGCACAAAGCAAATTGAGAGTTATATGCAGTGTAACATCAGAAAACTGAAATGCCATTGGTTGGTTGGTGATAACGCTAAACCTACTGTTTCTCCCCCTTTCCTGTTCAGAGTTTAACACAACCTCTTAACTCAAAAGTGATATGCAAACTCATAATTATAACTCAACTATCACACTTGGTTCATCCTTGAAACCAGTAATCTATTTGGTAGACTGAGCTTTATTGTGAGAGTTATTTTAACTTGATAAGATTTATCATTTTATTATATAGTAAATGAAAGGAAAACGTCAACTCTAATTTATTAGCAGAGTGGTTTATTTTTTGGCAACTAAAGCAAATCTGTCAAGTGTTTGTGACTTGAGCTAGCAGGGAAGAGGTCAGAAAAATAAGTAGTTATCCAACTAACATTTTCACAGGATGTTAGCACTCAATCTGGAGTTAAAGTCCCGGCCCAGTTTCCCTCAGACAAACTTATTATTTTTTTTATAACCAGGAAACTGTACGTAGGTAAATAGTACAACTCTCTTAAGTTGTCCTTTGACCTGAATATATATATGTACAATAAGTATGTTGCAAAAGAATAGTATAGAGGAAGGATCCCAGTGTGCCAATAAATGTCACATCTAACACACCCAGATACTGATTTTTTTTTTGGCTGCGTTGGGTCTTCATTGCTGCGCACAGGCTTTCTCTAGTTGCAGCTAGCAGGGGCTACTCTTCGTTGCAGTGCGCTGGTTTCTCATTGCAGTGGCTTCTCTTGTTGCAGAGCATGGGCTCTAGGCACGTGGGCTTCAGTAGTTGTGGCACATGGGCTCAGTAGTTGTGGCTCGCTGGCTCTAGAGCGCAGGCTCAGTAGTTGTGGCGCGCGGGCTTAGTTGCTCTGCAGCATGTGGGATCTTCCCCGGACCAGGGCTCGAACCCGTGTCCCCTGCACTGGCAGGTGGATTCTTAACCACTGTGCCACCAGGGAAGTCCCCAGATACTAATATTTTAAAATAAGCACTCCTGCTTGTAGATGAAGGGTGCTGACTTGAAGTCCTCTATGGGTGAAGTTCATTCTCCAGCTGAGAACAGGAACCAAATCTTGTAAGTCTCCTCATCCCAGGCCTACTGAAGGGAATTAAAGGGTTCCACTCATCCCACAGAAGTTTCCCTAGAAGACATACTACCAAGAACATCTGTAATTCTCAGAGTGGGAGGGCATTAATGGCACCGGTCAGGAGTATTCACACTAATAATGCTAATAGCCAGCGCCTGAGATAGCACTTCCCCAGGCATGGCATTCGGTGCTTTCCATGGACTAACAGCATCCTCACAGTTGTATAATGTAGGGCTTCGTGAGTTTCAGTAGCTTGCTCAAGGTCATGTGGCCTCATCTCTACACAATGTCCAAGGACCAGAGTCCCTCACACGTGAAGGTCAGCACCTTGAGGGGGATAGGTTTGGGGACATTGTTTTGATGGTGCTTTTTGAAAAGAGGTAACTTTTTTTTTTTTTTTAATTTATTTCATTTATTTATTTTGGGCTGCTTTGGGTCTTCATTGCTGCACATGGGCTTTCTCTAGTTGCGGCGAGCGGGGGCTACTCTTCGTTGCGGTGCGCAGGCTTCTCATTGTGGTGGCTTCTCTTGTTGCAGAGCACGGGCTCTAGGCGCACGGGCTTCAGTAGCTGTGGCTCACGGGCTCTAGAGCACAGGCTCAGTAGTTGTGGCGCACGGGCTTAGTTGCTCCGCGGCATGTGGGATCTTCCTGGACCAGGGCTCGAACCTGTGTCCCCTGCATTGGCAGGCGGACTCTGAACCACTGCGCCACCAGGGAAGCCTGAAAGAGAGGACTTTTTATTAGTCACATTCTCATTAATAGAGTGATAGTATTTTGACATCACATGTTTTACAAGTCGCCTTGCCATTGCTTAGAACTTCACCTTTCACATTCTTCTCCTAAGTTTCCACCTCCTCATGTGATGAGCGTTTAAAAACATATCTTGGATAGAAGTAAGTGTTTACACTCCAAGCGAATCTGCAGTTTCCCCAGCTTGGGGAAGAGGTAATAATAAATCATGCTTGCATTTCATGTTTAGCTCTGTTAGAACAAACAGACAAGACTCCCACATGGAGGGAAGCTAGATACACCAGTGACATTGGAATATTCTTGCTGCTTTTGTGACCTTCCAACAGCTTATAAAGACTACTTTGGCCCTTATTACATGCTTATTAAATAGTCTCCAAGATTCAAATGAACAGGTAGAGAAATATTGCTAAAGCTGGTGAAATTTTTAAAAATCAAATTAATATTTAGGAAGAAGATTTAATCACAAGTAAGGTTATTTTCAGAATTCAGTTGATAATTTGAGGTTTGTTTTAAAAATGATGTATACTGTATCTCAAAACACATTATTTCTTTCGTAGCTACTCAGTTAAAAAAGAAAACATGTCAAGCTAGTTTAGACGAGAGAAAATAGTGAGAGACTGGTGAGGGATGTGTGCTGTTTCCACCTGTTTGTCAGCTGTTTTTCTGTTCCGCAGTGGACAAGACATGGTGAGCATCCTCCAGTTAGTTCAGAATCTGATGCACGGAGATGAAGATGAGGAGCCCCAGAGTACCCGGTAATGAAGAACAGTTGGCAGCTTCTGTTTCAAAGTATATGTGTTCTTGATTTTGATAATGATTGCATTCTCACAAGTTTCTGCAGTAATAAGCTATATTTAATTCCTAGTTACATGTGATATTCAAATGATGTTCAGTTTCTTCAGAGAGACATTGACATATTTTAGATAATATATTTTGTAAAAGGAAGTCATTTACTAAAATCTTGTCGTTTTTATGGTCTTGTGTCTTAGGGAGGGGCTGGCACAGGGGCCGGAGAATAGCTGCTGTGTGCTTTTCTGTTTCTGATTGCTTCTGCTCCTGTGCTTCCGCCTCTGATTGCTGAGAAGTGCTGCAGCTGAATTCATTGGTGGCAGGCCACGTTGTCTGTGAATCATCTGTTTATTTTATTTCTGTTTATGCATCTATCAAGCAATTTATTTAGTTTCATTTTCTCTTTAATAGTTTTAAATTTAATTTTTTTGGAGTAAGTAATTCATTCCTCCAGTTCAAATTTCAAAATATAGAAAGGGTGTATATACAAAGGCAATTTTCCTTCTTACCTCTGCCTCCCTACCTTGTTCTCCTTCCTAGAGATAAGTTGCCAGTTTCTTGTGTATTTGTCAGAGATACTTCATGTGTATGTACACCCAAGCAAAATGTCTGTGCTCACCCCCTCCAGTACCTAAATACTATGCACGGTGTTCTGTGCCTTGCCTTTTTCATTTATGTCTTGGAGTTCCTGGCATAGCAGTATACAAGGAGCTTTCTCCTTTAAGAGCTGTTTAGTGTTACTCTGAATGGATGAGCCATATTTTATTTAACTAGTCTCCTTTTCACGTTTTACTCTTACAAACATTCCTACAGCCAGTAACTCTGTACATGTGTCATTTCTCATAGAAGAAGTGTTTCTGTAGATTAAAGTCCTAGAAGTGGGATTGCTGGGCCAGATAAGTTTGTGCATTTGTAAATTTGACAGATATTGCCAAATTTCCCTTCGTGGAATTGTGCCAGTTCACATTCCCACCCATAATGTGTGAGAGTACGTCTTTCCCCACACCTTTGCCTGAAAGGGTATTAGCAGACTTAAGGGTCGTTGCCAGTCTGATAGGTGAGAAATGATATTTCAGCATAGTTTTAGTTTGCATTTTTCTTATGAACCAGATTAAGTGTCTTTTTGTATGTTTTAAGACCCATTTATATTTCCTATTCTATGAACTGTCTCCTTTGCCCAGTATCCTGTCAATTTTTTGTTTTTTTCTTTTTACATTTATTCTTTATGAGGGAAATTAGTCCATCCACTTTAATAATATGTAAAACAATACCTAGTTCCCCTTGAATGTGCTGTATTATTATAAATAGCTATTTAATGCAGGGAATTGATGTTCATCTATTGATTCTTAAATTTTCTGCACATTTTATCTCAGCTCTACTCTCCATAGTTCTTCAACTGGTATTTAATTTAAAAAACTTTTTTGGAGAAAATTATTCAAAAACAGTTTGTGAATTTAGTTGGTATTCAATAAAATGGATATTTATCTCCTAGGACTTGAATTAAAAAAAAAATTTCCCCCCAAACTATTAATACCTTATGCATTGAATTTTCTAAATGTATCTCAGTGTCTGCCTTCTAGGCCATTAAATGCATTTCAAGTCTGACAGAAATTTCTGTGGAATAATGTGTCTCTACGTTTTATTTATTTATGCTTTGACTAATACTTTTTTTTTAATCTAATAAATTTTGATTAACAGAATCCAGAATATTGGAGAACAAGGTCATATAGCTTTGTTGGGGCACAGTCTGGGAGCTTACATTTCAACTCTGGACAAAGAGAAGCTGAGAAAACTTACAACTAGGATACTTTCAGACACTACCTTATGGCTATGCAGAATTTTCAGGTAATAAGTTTTTAGTTTCTGGTAAAGACATTTATGCATTGGGTATAGACTGTGAGAGATCTCTTTTCTGGAGCTATGCTACCTGGGTTCAGCTCTGCCTCTTCCCTTTCCTCTTGGAAGCGTTGCTTAACCACTCCATGCCTCAGTTTCCTTATCTATGAAATGGGGATAGCCTTAATATCTATTTGATGACGTTGTGAGGATTAAATGAACTAATGATTTAATATATGTAAAGAGCTGAGAACATGAGCACATACATGTTAGATAATGTCCACAGTTACTTGTTCTTAAGATTCCTAATTGGCACATGTTGATAGAAGGTACAGCAGTGAAATAGATTCAAGTATTTTTCATCAAAGTATTAGCTGTGCTTTAGTAGAAAGGAAATGCTGTCATAAGGAAGATGAGTATGTGTTATGAAATTGAAATTTGCTTTATACTGTGATAATATTGGCATTATTAAGGAATTCTAGCAGATTAAGGAGTCAGTAGAAGAAATGGGACCAATGGTATTTTGTGTTTATTTATGCTATTACGTTTATGGAAAAGGAATGTTTACCTAACGTTGGAACATTTAACTTGGGAGACTTGTTTTCAGATGCTGGGAAAGAGCTTGACCTGGCGAGAGTATGAGTTTGCCTAACTGTATGGCAAAGGAGAAATTTTCTTCTGTTCTAATAAAAATCCAGCACCTGTAACTGAAAATCTCTCTGTCCTTCTTTTTGGAGATTGAGAAGAATAAAATGTCCCAGGCAGATATTAGTGAAAGCAAAAGTTAGCCTGACTAGCATTTTTGACAGTTTTACTTAACTTTGGATGTTTTAGGGCTGAAACTACTAAGAACCATGCCTGCATTATCCAGTGCTGGCTTTCCTGTAAAGTAAGCCAGTCCATGATCTTCAGCCTTTTTATATCTGAGGGATTCCTATTCTCTACTGGTTTTCATAGTTTCTGCTCTTTCTGGAGCTGGGTGTGGATGAGGGGTCATTGCCTCTGTTCTTTATAACCTCCAGCTGCAGTGAGGTGTCAGCCCTCTGAGATGAGGGTGATTCCTATCTCCTTTCACTGATCTGGGTAATAGTTTCCAGGTTGAGAAAAGAATTACTTCCATGGTTATAAGACTGGGATATAAAATCAGAGATAAGAACATACTGACATATGGGTGTCTCTTAACAGGTATGAAAATGGCTGTGCTTATTTCCACGAAGAAGAAAGAGAAGGACTTGCGAAGATCTGTAGGCTTGCCATTCATTCCCGTTATGAAGACTTTGTGGTGGATGGGTTCAGTGTGTTATATAACAAGACGCCTGTTATATATCTAAGTGCTGCTGCTAGGCCTGGCCTGGGCCAGTACCTCTGTAATCAGGTAATGTGGCATAAGGTGGATATTTTAAAGAAACGATGTTTTGTTCTGTCCTGGAAGTTTTTCTTTAGCTGCTGTTTTTTTCAAGTGAAAAGAAGGGTGATTTTCTTATATGCTTGTTTTGTCATTATTATGTATAAATGTGTATTAATAAATTTAGATATATATATATGTATTTTTTTTTAGTTGCCCAAAGGCAACCACAGTCAACATTTTACTTTATTTCTTTTCAGACTTGGCTTAATCAGAGTGTATGTGTGTTTTTACATAGCTATATCTGGCTTTTTTCACTTACTGTTACAACAGGTTCATATCATGTTTTACCAGTTCTCCAAAGTAAAGTAGGTTTTTAATGTCTTCATAATATTCCTTCAAGTGAGTGTATAGTATTTTAACTGTTTCCCTTTTGGGCAATTAGAGTGTTTGCATTCTTTCGCTTTTTATGACCATTTTGAGGAAGTGCTGTTTGTATAATGCTGTTATGGACATCTTTGTGCATGAAGCTTTTCTATACTTTGGGTTGTATTCCTCAGATGGATTTTCAGAGCCAGTCTAGAATTATTAGATCAAAGAGCATTACCATTTTTTAAAGTTCATGGTAGCCTGATTACGGGGCTACCTTCAGTCAAGAACTTGTTAAGCCTCTTGGCCAAGAATGTTTTAAAGCAAAACCCATAGGATTGGAGGGGTTGTCTTTTGTAAGATGGAGGAGTCCAGGGAGATACATAGGGGAAACTCAGGGCTTAAGTTGATTCTGAGCTGTGGTCATTGGTGGCAAGAAATTATGTCCTCTTCTTGAGGGTGTACAAAATAAGGAGTTTTGCAATATCTCTGTAGAAACATGAAACAAATTACTTATTGAGTACCTACTGTAGGCCAGGCTCTTATGGACCCAAAGCTGTCTTGGAACAGCAGTCCAGTCTGCAAAAGATGTGTGAGAGTGTTCTGTTAAGTGGGAAAGGTAGGTGGCAGAATAGTCATGTTCATGTTTTAAAAAGTGTGTACATGCTTATATGCATATGTTTTTTATACCTAGAAAAATATATTTATATAAATGTATATATTTTTGCCTAGCAATTATCTGCAAGGTTCTATACTAACCTGTTAACAGTAGCAGATTGGTGGCTTATGGGGGGGGGTATTTTCACTTTTAATTTCTATAATTTTTTATTGTGTGTTTTACTTGGGTTTCACTTTCATAATTTAAAAGAAAAATTCTTTAAGGGGAAAAAGTGTGAATAAAGTGCTCATTAAATTTTTGGTCTTTAAATGCTTCCAAGTCTTAGTTATACAGAGCAATATGCTGCAAATGTTAAAAAAAATCCTAAAACATAAACTCCTTAAGGATTTGGAAGCTAAAAATGAGGAATATAAAATTTATTTGACAATTACTGTTTCCATAATGCTGACTTCATTTCTCTCAAGATATGCACATCTGCTAGTCCATATCTGTTGCTTTTTAGGAATGGGTAGACCCATAAATAAGATACTGTACTTTGAATGCCTTTAGCCAGTTTTATTTACCACTAATCCTTGGAGGAAGGATTCTAAATTATCCCCTCAAATGCTCATATTAAGAGTTCCTAAGGAGAGAGAATGTTTAAAAAGAATAATTGTGACTTAGAGCCACAATCTTTTGGGGACATAAGGGAATGGTGACAAAGATCTTTCTTGTTAAATTGCATGTTTCTTCTTGCAGCTTGGCTTGCCCTTCCCCTGCTTGTGTCGTGTGCCCTGTAACACTATGTTTGGATCCCAGCATCAGATGGTGAGTTCTTTAGGTTTATAAAATAATAAAGAATTGTGTTTTGAAACCGTACCTTCCTTTAAACTGCAGTTCTGTTTGCTGGCCTTCAGATAATTATTAGCTTATTCATGGATTGCTTAGATCTTCCCATTGCATAATACATGCAGCCAGGTTTGAATGTCCAGGAAGGCTGGCTGGCATAAAGGTGAGGAGCACCTGGCTCTTAAGGAATCTTGTAATCACTGTATCACCTGTCTTACGTAGAAACATGGAGTCCAGTTAAGCCTCAGAAATTCCTTCTAAAGCTCATTCTTTCAAATGGTTATCACTGTTGCCTGGATTTATGAATGGGCAGATTTTGATTATTGTAATCCTTGGCATTGGATTCTGCTCATTTTTAGACATGCAAGTGATATGCCTTTCCATACTGAAGTCAGAAGCAAAAAGGATAGGTTTTAGGGTTCTGCATTTCTTTTTCAAGGTAGTTAGATTTTCTGGTTCAGATACAACAATGAGTAATATCAGAGATACATTTTTGGTTGTTTTTGGGGGGGGTTGAGAGAACACTTTTTTTTACTGTAGATGTTTAAAACTAGAGAAATGTTGGTTCTGTATATGCAGTTTCTAACTTTAATCTCATTTAACTGATTTTTCTAGTTAGTCTTCAAGGAAAACGATTTTATTTTCACAACTATGATTGGAGAAAAAAGGAAAATTGTCAAGAAAAGAATTGCTTTGTTAAATTTTGAGAGTCATCTGCTTCTTTTAGAAGTTATAATTTTTCAGTGTATACGCTTTTATGCTGGTTGTCTCATGTTTTTGTGGTTTGTCTTTCAATCCCAGGACGTTGCCTTCCTGGAGAAACTGATTAAAGATGACATAGAACGAGGAAAACTGCCCCTGTTGCTTGTTGCAAATGCTGGTAGGTATCATGAACCTGAATCTTCCATTTTGGACATACAAGAAAGAGGCTAGGTAGTTAGCCTAAAAGAGATCAAGTCTTACAAATGTTTGTGTGCCACTTGTTTAAGGAAGTCAGTATCAGCACTGTGGTGAGAATTACAATACTAAAGTTTTAGCTCATTAGATTCCCTTAATTGTTGGTTTGTTTTGGGAGTTCTTGTTTGTGTGTATATACTTTTTCATTTAGGTTGTGCTTCTCTATTCCTTCATGTGCTTCCTTTCTAAATTGAAATTTTTTTTTTTTTTTTTTTTGGCTGTGTTGGGTCTTCGTTGCTGCACGCGGGTTTTTCTCTAGTTGCAGCGAGCAGGGGCTATTCTTCATTGCATGCATGGGCCTCTCATTGCGGTGGCTTCTCTTGTTGCAGAGCACGGGCTCTAGGCGCACGGGCTTCAGTAGTTGTAGCACGTGGGCTCAGTAGTTGTGGCTCGCGGGCTCTAGAGCGCAGGCTCGGTAGTTGTGGCGCACGGGCTTAGTTGCTCTGCGGCATATGGGATCTTGCTGGCCCAGGGCTCGAACCCGTGTTCCCTGCATTGGCAGGTGGATTCTTAACCACTGCACCACCAGGGAAGCCCTAAATTAAATTTTTAAATGTCACATTTAAATGTCCGCCTTTGAGACAGCAGGTCAACTACCACTTTCTGCTGTGCTCACCAGATTGTATTCAGCATTGTACTTGAAGCTCTAGACAGTGGAGTAAGGCAAGAAAAATAATTAAATGACATACAGATTGGAAAGGAAGAATGAACTGTCTTTATTTGCAGATGGCATGATTGTATAGGTAGAAAGTCCTAAGGAAACCACAAAGAACAGCCATTGGAACTAATAAGCAGATCTATCAAGGTTGCAATGAACAACTGAAATTGAAATTTAAATGCCATTCATAATAGCATCAAGAAAAAAACCTTTATGGATAAATTGAACAAAATAATGCAAGATATGTACACTGAAAACTACAGAATGTTGCTGAGAGAAACTCAAGAAGACCCAAATAAATGGAACAATATGCCATGTGCGTGGGTTGAAAGACGCAATATTATTAAGTCAAATCTCCCCAAATTAATCTATGGATTCAACTCAATCCTTATCAGAATCTCAGCAGACTTCCAATTTCTTATAGAAATTGGTGAGCTGATTCTAAAATTTATATGGACATAAAAGGATCTAAGAAGAGCCAAAATAATTGTGAAAAAGAACAACACTGGAAGACTTATCCTATCTGACTTTTAGACTTACTGTACAGCTACAAATAAGAGAGTGTGAGATTAACTGAAGAGAACAGACTCACTCATAGAAATATAGTCACTTGGTTTTTTTTAACAAAGATGCCATATAATTTAAGAGAAAAAGGATAGTCTTTTCCACCAGTGGTCTTGAATCAATTGGATATCCATATGGAAAAAAATTGAATCTCAACCCTTACCTCATTCTGTATGCAGATGTTAATTATAAATAGTTCATAGGTCTAAACATAAGAGCCAAAGCAATAAAGCTTCTAGGAGAAAATATAGAAGATCTTTATGACCTTGGCTTAGGACAGAGATTTCTTAGGACACAAAAGGCAGAACCATAAATTGGACTTTATCAAAAATTAAAAGCTTTTGGGCTTCCCTGGTGGCACAGTGGTTGAGAGTCCGCCTGCCAGTGCAGGAGACACGGGTTTGAGCCCTGGTCCGGGAAGATCCCACATGCCGCGGAGCAGCTAAGCCCGTGTGCCACAACTACTGAGCCCACGTGCCGCAACTACTGAAGCCCGCGTACCTAGAGCCCGTGCTCCAAAACAAGAGAAGCCACTGCAATGAGAAGCCCATGCACCGCAACAAAGAGTAGCTCCACTCGCCACAACTAGAGAAAGCCCGCGTGCAGCAATGAAGACCCAATGCAGCCAAAATAAATAAATTAAAAAAAAAAATTAAAAGCTTTTGCTGTCCAGGGAACTATATTCAGTATCTTGTAATAACCTGTAATGGAAAAGAATCTGAAAAAGAATAACTTTGCTGTATACCTGAAACTAACACAACATTGTAAATCAACTATACTTCAATTAAGAAAAGAAAAAGAAGCTTTTGCTATCCAAAAGACCCTCTTAAGAAAATGGAAAGGCAAATAACAGACTGGGAGAAAATATTTGCAAAACATTTTTCTGACAAAAGACTATATCCAAAATATATAAGGAAGTTTTATAATTCAATATTATGGAGGTAAACAGTACAGTTTTTAAAGTGAACAAGAGATTTGAGTAGACACTTTGCCAAAGAAAATATATGAACGTATAAGCACTTGAAAAGATGCTTAGAGAAATGCAAAATAAAACCACAGTGAGCTACTACTATATATCTGTTAGAATGGAGAACATAAAAAAATACAATGCCAAACACTGGTGAGGATGCAGAGTAACTGGAACTATCCCTTCAGTTAGGGATGCAATATTCCTAACTGAAAACAACCCAGATGCCCTTCCCTTGATGAATGGATAAACAAATTGTAGCATAAACATATCATGAGATACTAAGCAATAAATGGAAATAACTACTGATCACGCATATCAACACAGATGAATTTCAGAAGCATTCTAAGTGCCAAAATCCAAACATGAAAGAAGTTACATAGTGTATGATCCATTTATATGAAATTCTAGAAAGATAAAACTACAGTGACAGAAAACAGATCACAGTTGTCTGGGGCCAGTGAGGAGTAGAGAGAAGGGTGAAACTTCAGGGGGGGATGAGGGAACTTTTGGGGTGATGGTGGTTGCACACTGTATTTGTCAAAATTCATTGAACCATACCCTTAAATGAGTGGATTCTATTGTATGTAAATTATACTTCAATCAGTAAAGCTAATTATTTTAAAAAATAATAATAAACAGAAAAAACACATATCCACCTTGTTGCCAGCAGAAAAACTACCTCTTCCTGCCTGACTTAGTATATTGTATGTTTAAAAAGAAACATAACCAGTCTACTATCAATCACTTAATAGATGGGAGAGGCTGCAGTTTACATGTGATTGAGTGGTTTACCAGTGTGACTACATTGCCGTCACCAGAGTGCACATCTCAGTGGTTAGCAAGCGGACGTTGCCAAAAAATGAAGAGCATCTGAATGTGGTCCAGTCACTTAAACACGGCACAATGCTTTATGTTTTGATGGCTCATGTGACACAACCCATGCGTTGGCCTTTGATCTTGTTTCAACTAAACTAAATGTGTCATTTTAGTTTTTTTTTTAAAATTTGAGACAAATTTGGGTTGGGGGAGGAGTGGAGTTGTCAGCCCTTTTCCTGGCATAACTGCTGCAAAAGAAGCACTTGTATTAGTTGTGTTTGTTGAAGCAGTTGGTGAGCGTTTGAAATCTTGTTAGGTGGGTTCTGCTAACTGGAAATTTAGGACAGTTGGGAGAATGTGTGACTCTGCATTTTACTAAAGGCTCTGTGAGGAGGATCTGCCCAGCAAAGCCTACAGTGTAAACAGATCACCGAGGGAATGGGTTAAAGTGTGTAATATGTTTAAACTGACTTCAGAATGCTTTCTACATTAAAACAAAGTACCTCTCGGGAATTCCCTGGTGGTCTAGTGGTTAGGATTCGGCGCTTTCACTGCCATGGCCCGGGTTCAATTCCTGGTCAGGGAACTGAGATCCCGCAAGCCGTGCAGTGCAGCAAAAAACAAAAAACAAAAAACAAAACAAACACAAAGGACCTCTCAAATTGGGTTAAAACAAACAAAACAAATTCATCTATGTATTTTTTATAGAGAGCACACCTAAATAAAAATAACCCAGAAAGTGACAAAAAGTAAGTGTGGAAAAGGGATATCTTGGGCAAATGCTAACGAAACAAAAGTACTGTAGCAAGGTTGCTGTGAGATAAAATAGACTTCATATTAATAATAATTCATGGCATCTACTCAGAGATATAACAGGTATGAATGCTTATGAATATAACTTTGAAATATATAAAGGAAAAGTTGATAGAATACAAGTATAAATTGACAAAACCACAATCTTGGTGGGAGACTTGAATATATTTCTCATGAAACAACAGACCAAGTAAATAGAAAATAAGTATATAGAGGATTTAAGTAACACAGTTAACAAGTTTGATTTTATAGATACATATAGTGAACAATACACACTCTTCAAAACTTGAATAACCAGCTTGCAAAAGTTGATTTTAAGCCAGTCCACCAAGAAAATCTCAATAAAACAGAGATACAATGTTACTTCTCTCATAGGGAGATAATGTATATAGAAGCTTTTATCATGCTGCAAAGACTCAAAAAATATTTGTTTCTTTTAGTATCCTTTCTTGTGTGTTTTATCCTAGGAACTGCAGCAGTAGGGCACACAGATAAGATTGGGCGTTTGAAAGAGCTCTGTGAGCAGTACGGCATATGGCTCCACGTGAAAGGGTGAGTGGAGGGGAGTTTGGCTGCATGGTGGGCTGGCAGAGTGCCCAGGAGGCGCTCACTTTGTCGTCACATATATCACTAAGGGCTCTTTGGCTTGCACATTACAAAATTACCCAAATTGGCTTAAGCAAGAAGAGGTTTTATTGGCTCCCATAGCTAAGAAGACCAGTGTTAGGATTGGCCTTAGGCACCACGTCAGCCAGCTCACTTGGCTGAAGTTCCTCCATGGTGGTGGCTCCGTCTGTAGATAGCCTTTCCTGTTCTGGTGCAGAGTAGCTGCAGCAACTCCAGCCACCTTTCCAGGTGTGTGCAGAGGGTCAGAAGTCCCAGCAGGAGTCTCATAGTGAGCCAGTTGCTGTGGCCAGGGAAGTGTAACACTCTTAATAGTTTAGGTGATATGTGAAGCTGTGGTCTCATAGAGGAGATTGGGGTGGCTTCCCAGAAGGCCATTGGAGTGCTGCTAAGAGAAGAGAGGGGAGAGGATGCGGGGCAGCCCAGGTAGTCCATTTCCAGGACATCATACACATACATGGTGCGTTGCTTTTTAATATTGTCCCTCTGGGAAAGAATGATGACTGGGAAATAATACTGGTATCTACCAAAGATATAAAATAATATAAAATAAGACACCCATTACACTAAATAAGTAGAAGTCACCCCCTGAAATACATTTTGATTAAAATGCATTTTCCAGGTTTTCCTGAAAGTTGTATATGTACCACACTTTATGTTGCTGTTATAAAAGCTACCAACACAGCTGAAAGACATGTAAATGTCAGCGTGGAACAGCACAGCCCTTCTTTTAAAAATTTTTTTAATTTAAAGTATGTACTTAGTGAATAAGCAGCAGTAAATAATTAGTTCTTAGGTCTGTGTTTTTTCTTCCAGTGTGAATCTGGCAACATTGGCTCTAGGTTATGTCTCCTCATCAGTGCTGGTATGTTGTTGATTTACTAAATACTGTGTTTTTAAGAAGGAATTTAACATCACTTAATCCCTGATGGCTTTTCACAGTTTTTATGAATGGAGAAAGATGTTGGGTTTAGTGTATCCTGATAGTCTAACAAGAAGTTGTTCTCTCTGTGGTAGGCTGCAACCAAATGTGACAGCATGACGTTGACTCCAGGCCCATGGCTGGGTTTGCCAGCAGTTCCTGCTGTGACGCTTTATAAGCATGACGATCCTGCCTTGGTAAGCTTACTCTCACTGGGAGGGAGTGGGGAGTGGCTAATAATCATTGGGTCTGGGGGCAAAATACAGAAAAAGGAAAAAGTGAACATTTTCCTTAATGTTACCTCTGTGACTTTTTTTTTTGAAAAAAATGTTTTTAACATAAATGAAACTATGCCATATATATTTTTCCATTTAGTCTCCCCATACTACCCCATGTGTATGAAAAACTTTTTATCACTGTGTAGTATTCCATCACTTGAGTACCACAGTTATTTAATCATTCTCCATTTGTGAACTTTTAGGCTGTTTTCAAATTTTTGTTACTAAAATAATGAGCATCATTCTGTGTTTCAAATTATTCCTTAGACTGGGTTCCCAGAAGTGGAATTAATAATGAGTAAGAGTATTTTAAGGTTCTTGATCCACATTGTCTAAAAGGTTGTAACATGATATAGCTTTTAAAAGCATAGCGGTGGTTCTTGTTAGTGGATCAGTTAGTGATAGGCACATGCAAAATAAGCTTTCATCGATTCTTCTTAAACAGTTAATACCTTGCTCAGGTGATAATGGCTAGGTGTTTGAGGATACTCAGAACAGCCTTGGGAGGGGCTGCCTCTTGAAAGGCTGAGAGCTCCAGCTCTGGGATGAACCCATTTGGATTCTCATCCTGGCTTTGCCACATCTTAGCCATGAACCCTTAGACAAAGCAAGGTCTCTGAGCTAAGTTGCCTAGAATACTTACCTCATGGAGTTGTTTGATGATCAAATGAATAATGCAAGCCAAGTGCCTGCATAGCATCTGACACAAACTAAGTGCATAGTAAATGGTAACTAGTTAGTTCTGCTATGTGATTTCATTGGCTTTGATTAATAAACCCATATTGGCTTTTTTAGACTTTAGTTGCCGGTCTTACATCAAATAAGCCAACAGACAAGCTCCGTGCCCTGCCACTGTGGTTGTCTTTACAATACTTGGGACTTGATGGGATTGTGGAGAGGATTAAGCATGCCTGTCAGCTGGTGAGTAGAAACCTGAAGTTCCAATGAGTCACAGATACTCCATGGCAAAAACAGAGACAGAAAAATGCTTCATTGATTTACCCTCCCCCCAATACCTTGTTGTCTGGATTTCCCATCTCATAAGCAAGCAGACTAATTTCCCTGCATATATAGGTTTCTTGTTCAAAGTTATGGGAGAGACTGCTGGGGCTGTCCCAGCTTTTGTGTCCAAATGAAATTAGATTAAAATGAATGCCGGTGTCAGCATGGGGGAGAAAAGAAGTCACAAGGTGACAGCGAAGGAGTGGAGAAGAATGCAGAAGCCGGGATAAATGTTCCACTTGACTGACCGACTCTTGAGGGTAAAAGATTGTGATGGTTGGGGGGAGTAAGGCTGGCATGGATATTTTTAACACATGCTGGCTTGGGCTCCCAAATTGCAAGGCTCTAGGGACAATTTTAATTCTCTGTTTGAGGTGTTCTAATTGTGAAAAATACATAATTATGTTGTAGTTTAGAAAGCAAAAAAAATGCCATATTTACACAGTTTGAGAGCTGAGTTCTACCTAAGTCTAAAGCATGATGTCACCTTTCTGTACCTCCAATTTCTCACCTGTAGAATAGGGGTGATGATGTAATGGAAGATTGTTATGAGGACTTAGTTCGTACATGTAAAGCTCTTATAGCAGCACCTAGTCATATAGTAAGGTATGCAGATAGTTTTAAAAATAAATCTTTGTTTTAAATATATTCTTGGAATTGACACTTCCTCGTGTCATTTTTATACTTAAGAAAAATTAGTATTTTCATATTACTGTAGCAGGAGTCCTTTGGTTTATAATATTAGGATAGTTCATTTTAACATTAGTTTCTAATGAAATAGAAACATTCTAAATGAAGTAGTTTCATTTTTACATTAAGTAATATTAAGATTTATGTTCATTATGTTTACAGAAGCACCACATTTTTAAAAACATTTTCTCACTGGGCTGTTGGCTCACATCTTGAGGTTTGGTCCTTTGGAAGGAGAAGCCTTCATCACCATGGTAACTAAGTCAGTTTGGGGAAGGTTTGGGCACCCCAGGGACAGTTTCTCAAATCCCTTTGGTTTATGGGGCGCAGGAAAATAATGATGACAATCAGCCACCAAACCCTTGAGGTCACTGCAGCTCTGGCATCTTCCTGCCAGCAAACACTGTGGCGGATCTCAAACCCTCCTGAGCACTTGACTCTGCTGCTGACTCACCGCTGCTAAATGCACATGTGAAAACCGCATGGAGGTTTAGCAGGTGTGGTCGCCTGTGTCCAGTCCTGCCTTGTAGTCCGCACCAGGTCACGTGTTCCCTGAGAGCAAAAATCAGTATCCTCCTTCTTTTCTTCCCCCTTCTCATCTTCATCTTCGTGGGAAGCAGTTCCTGAGCATTTACTCAGTGCCAGGCGCTGTGCAGCACCGTGGATGCAGGCTCTCATTTGGTCCCTACAGCGTCCCCAGAATATGAAGTCCACTGATAACATATTAAGAATTAGTTTTCATGAGGGGTTTTCCTGTGTCCAACACTCAAACATCTGTTGAATTAATGACCCCCAGGCCATGCAGTATATATTATTTTGTCCCCACATTAATGATGAGAGAGCTGGGATTGAGATATTAATGATGATGACAGTCGTCATCACTTATGTAATGCATGCCACGTTCTAGACACCTAACATATATCAACTCGTGGAGGATAGATACTGTCACCCCACTATGTAGTTGAGGGAACGGAAGCACAGAGAGGCTGAAAAACTTGTCCAAGGTCATAGCTAGTAAGTGGCAGATAAGTAATTTACCCACAGTCCCACAGGTGGTAAGGGGCAGAGCCAGGTTTTGAACCCAGATGTGGTTATTCCAGACCCTGTGCTCCTGACCAGCTCTTAACGGTGCTGTGCACTCTCATTTACCTTTGCTCTTCCAATATCGGTACTGTGCCTTGCACGCATTTGCACTCGGTAGTTTGGTTTTGTTTTTTTTTCTGTTTTTGTTTTTGTTTTTTAATATTTTCTTGGCCACGCCATGTGGCATGTGGAATCTTAGTTCCCCGACCAGGGATTGAACCCACACCCCTTGCATTGGAAGCACAGAGTCTTAACCACTGGACCACCAGGGAAGTCCCTGGTATTTTGTTTTTTGTTTTTTGTTTTTGAGGTATAATTGATATATAACATTATATTCGTTTCAGGAGTACATCATAATGATCTGATATTTGTATGCATTGTGAAATGATCACAATACGTCTAGTTAACATCCATCACCACACATAGTTACAAAAAATTTTCTTTTCTTGTGATAAAGACCTTTAAGATTTATTCTCTTAGCAACTTTCAAACATACAATACAGTATTAAAGTTACTACAGTATTGGGAATTCCCTGGTAGTCCAGTGGTTAGGACTTCGCACTTCTACTGCTGGGGCCCGGTTTCAATCCCTGGTCGGGGAACTAAGATCCTGCAAGCAGCAAGTTGTGGCCAAAAAAAAAAGTTACTACAGTATTATTGACTATATTCCCCATGACTCATTTTTAATAACTGCAGTTTGTACCTTTTGATCCCTTTCACCCACCCACCCCCAGCCCCCGCCTCTAGCAACCACCAGTCTTCTCTGTAGCTATGAGCTTTGTTTTGTTTTGTTTTAGATTTCACATGTAAGTGAAATCATATGGTATTTGTCTTTGTCTGAATTATTTCACTTAGCATAATGCCCTTAAGGTCTACCCATGTTGTTGCAAATGACAAGATTTCATTCTTTTTTATGGCTGATTATTTTCTATTGTGTGTCTGTGTGTGTGTGTGTGTATCACATCTCCTTTATCCATTCATCCTTTGATGGACACTTAAGTTTCCGTATGTATCTTGGTGATCATAAATAATGCTGCAGTGAACATATCTTGTCGAATTAGCGTTTTCATGTTCTTCAGTTCAGATAACCCACGTGGACTTGCTGGATCATATGGTGGTTCTATTTTTAATTTTTTGCGGAAGCTCCATATGTTTTCCACAGTGGCTGCAACAATTTACATTCCAACCAACAGTTCACAAGCATTCCTTTTTCTCCACATTCTTGTGAACACTTGTCATTTCTTGTCTTTTTGATGACAGCCATTCTAACAGGTGTGAGGTGATATCTCATTGTGCTTTTGATGTGCATTTCCCTGATGACTAGCGAAGTTGAGCATCTTTACATGTGCCTGTTGTCCATCTGTATGTCTGGAAAAATGTCTGTTCAGATCTTCTGCCCATTTTTTAATTGGATTGTTTGGTTTTTTGCTGTTGAATTGTATGAGTTGTTTGTATATTTTGGATATTAACCCCTTATCAAATAAATGATTTGCAGATATTTTCTCCCATTCCATAGGTTCCCTTTTCATTTTGTTGATTATTTCCTTTGCTGTGCAGAAGCTTTTTAGTCTGACATAGTCTGCTTGTTTAATTTTGCTTTTGTTGCCTTGCACTCAGTAGTGAATGAATGACCTATATTGCTAATATGACAAATTCACATATGTCTCATTAGAAAAAGCTTTTCTGGAACCAGTAAATGTAACTTGTAACTGAAATATTGGGGAATATTTGCAGATGTTTAAATGCAAAAATTGGCAGCCGAAATTAGAAATCATCAAGTTGCAGATGGCTTTATCTGCCTGAGATCCTTGTTTGCAGACCTGCAAAGACCCTCATAAAAACCGCTTCTTAATATGAAATTACATAAGCTGTTTTTTTGTCATTTGCAGAGTCAGCGATTGCAAGAAAGTTTGAAGAAAGTGAACCACATCAAAATCTTGGTATAGTATATAATTTGATCTGTTTTTTGAAGTAAATAACTCTTAACTTCAGTGACTTAGAATGATTTTCTCCAGATTTGATGCATGTCCATGGAATTGTGGCAGCTCCAGTAAAACCACATTCTTTAGGAGAGAGTCATGCATGTACTGATGACCTAATTCTGCAGTTAGCAGAAGGCCTAGAAATTTGCCCCATATACTGTTTGAACCCATACAGTGCTTTTCATATAATCCATTTGCAGTTTTTATTCTGTTAAAATTTAGCATTGCACAAAGATGTAATAAGCACCATTGATTTCACCTGCCCAAGGATTTTTAGAACACCCATCTTCCTGAGATGAAAAATCATTTTGTCTGTGAGTGCTTTGGGCTACTCTTTCTGAAACCCTTTGACCCCAGAGTTGGCATTTGCATGAAGGGGAATAAGGCAGAGAAAAGGGGGCGGCCCTGCTCTTCTTGCCCTGGTGTCTTCCTGAAAGATACCACCATCTGTCAGAGATTGTGCCCTAAGGCTGGTAACTAGACAAGTAGATGAGGATTTAGGGGGTCTGATAACCAAGTATCAGTTCAGGTTTGAATGTTTTCATGTTTTGCTTCATTGTATTTTAGGATTTCAGAAAATATGTAGATCAGATTCTAATTTAAACAGGGTCACTGGTGTTTCTTTGACAATTCTGCAGGATACAGTTAAGTTTAAAACGAATGTTTGAGTTTATTTGGGGTTCAGGTGAGTGCAGTTTATTTCCACTTTAGTACACAGTTCGGTTTAAGTGCGTGAATGGGGGCTGCTCGCATTGCCTTCTGAGTAGGAGCTTGGAGCTACTCAGCTGACCTGAGGTGACTCAAGTCCTAGCTTGGAAGGGGACAGTGGCCCCTCCGGAGAAGCAGAGGGATGAATGTAAGTCAGAAGACTTGGGTTCCAATTTCAGCAGTACCACTGGGGCCCTGTGACACTGACTCATTCTGTTAACCTCCTAAGCCTGTGAGCTCAGCTGTCGGTGAAGGTATGTTGGTTGGACGCCCTTGACTGCAAACAGAGAGACCTAAATTATGGACTAGAATGAGTGCGCTGGTGGGGTGAAGGCAGTGCTGGGCCTGTGTACTTCCTGCCCCACCCTTGCTGAGCCCTCTGGGGCTCCTCTTCATGTCCTCTCCTTCCTCATTCTCCTCCAAGCAGGGAGGAGCAGGTGGTGCTAACTGATCTCCAGCTGGTTCGGAGCGCCTTTGTAAGGCCACATATGGCCCGGGCATAACCCTGCGCCCTCCCTCCTTCCAGTGGCTGCTCTGCTCAGTAGGGGGTACAGTAACTGGCAGACACCATGAGGCATCGTGGCCTGTCGGTAATCCATCATCATCATCATCATCATCATCATCATCACAGCTGCTGTTTGTGAAATGCTTGCTGTGTAGCATACGTGGTACTAAGTCCCTTACATGCCTATTTCATTTAACCCTCACAAGTCTCCTTTGTACGTGCTGTTCCCTGTACCTGAAAACACTGTTCCCCCTAATTCTTCTCATTACTGATTTCTTATCCATCAGATCTCAGTTCAAATATCACCTCTTCAGAGAGGCCTTCCCTGAGCCCCGACCCTACCTAGAATAACACCCACCACCTTCCATCACTCTCTGGGCTCTGGGTTTTTTCCTTCATTGAACTTATTACTACCTGAAATCATGGTCTGTATTTGTTTGTTGTCTGTTTTTCCCCTGTAGAAGCCTTGTAAAGGCAAGGACTTTTGTCTGTTTTTTCATGGTTTTATGTCCTGTGCCAAGTATGATACTTGGCGTACAGTAGGCATGCGGGTGTAAATAAATACATAGAATCTGTGAGTTGGACGCAGTGGTTATTCCCTTTTTACTAGTGAGGAAGCTAAGGCACAGATAGGTTGAGTGCGTGCCCAGGCTGCCCAGCGAGGCAGTGGTAGAGCTGGGATGCACACTCAAAGCCTGCGACCTTAGTCAGTGCACCATCCCTCTGCGGTCAGTTACAGGAGAATGAATTCCTCCTGCCTCAGGCTCGTTATGAGGGGTATATCACATAATGCGTGGGAAAGCAAAATGAAGACTGTCAGGCACCATAAAATAGAAGTAATTATTAAGTGTCTTTTGCTCCTCACCACAGTATTTGTCTAGTGCTTTCATAGGTACTGACTCCGAAATCCTCACAATAAGTCTCTGGGGTAGAGTGGCGTTATCTCCATTTCTGTGGCTCAGATGAGTCGTGTGTCCAGAGTCCCAGAACTAGTATGTGGCAAAGCCAGGACTTGACCCCAGGTTATCACAGAAGAGCTTCTCTGCTGCTCAGCCACTCCCTTCTCCAGGCGTCCATGGCCTTCTTCCTTCCCATCTGGACGGCCCTTCAGGAGCCTCTCCCATCCCAGAAGCACAAGCCCACTGCCCGAGCTCACCACCTCCAGCACCAAGGCCTTTTCCAGGGCCCAGGGTGGTACTTGTGCCCCGCTTTATCAGTGCCCAATTCAGTCTCCTCTGCAACTGCATTCTGATAAGGCTGTTGTTTCACGGGACTCTTATCCAGCACATGGAGTAGATTCTAAAGTCAGCATGTGAGGGGAAACTCTAATATTGTCACCCTTACACCTGAAAATTCCAAAATACCTCTGGGGGGCAGTTAACATGGTTTCATGTTTACGTCTCTGCTGGCTTTTAAGATTTTCTTGGTCCTTAGTGCACTGCCACTTTCACCATGATATATCTAAGTAAGGGTTTTTTTTTTTTTAATGTTGCTTGGGACTTGTGCTAATTGAACCTGAGGATTCTTTTTTTTAATCCTGTAAAATTCATTTTTTCAGCTATGACCTCTTTCTCTAGTCGTACCTTCTGGAACCCCAGTGAGCTGCATATTGAACCTTGTCATCCCACCTTCCATCAGTCTCTTGGATACCTCCATCTCTTTGCTGCCTTCTAGTGTAGCCCTTCAGATCCTTCTTGGAGTTCAGTAATTTGCTCCGGAGCTGCATCTAATCTGCTGTTTAACCTATTCACTGCGTTTTTACTTTCAGTGACCTCTTTTTCATTTCAGGATATTCTCTTTAGTTCTTTTTCAAGTTATTCTCTGTTTTATAAAAAAAGCATCTTTTTAAAAAAAAAAATGATTTCTGGTCCTTCGTTTCTGTTTAAACACAGTGATCGACGTCTGTTCCGATGGTTGTTTCAGTGTCTCGGTTCTTGGGGCCACAAATTGTCCTCTCAGCTGTGTCTGCTGACTCTTGCTCCCTGTGTGTGTTGTAATTTTTCTGTTATGAGCTAGATTTTTTTTTCTTCTGTGACTGGCCTAGGTGCATTTATTTATGCTGGTTTCACAGCTTTAGGAGTCTTACATAACAGAGGACATCACACCCAGGTGCAGAGCACGCCTGACATTTTGATTTCTCATGAGAGAATTTTTTCTCTCTCTACAGAGCATCAGGCAGAGTTAAGCTTTCTTACCGATCAGTGGGTGGAGTTTTTCTCTCTTTTCATGAAGAGTGTTTTTCAAGGGTCCTGGCTTTATGTAAACTCAGCACTATCCCTCACATGGGCTTCAAACCCATGACCTTAGACATTAAAGCGAAGTTCCAGGCCCCATCCATGCTCCCCCCCCCCCCAGCCCCTGCAGCTCAGCTTACACTATTCTTTCTGTTTTCTCTTCTTTCTGGATTCACCTTTTTTTGTGAGCCTAGCAATGGTTTGAACTTCTTTTGGTTATCGGTGACATTTAATCAAGCATTTCAGGTATTTAGAATTGATGACTTACGTATTATCTTGGTCTACCATGTTGCCGGAACCAGTATTCTATGTATATAACCCTGTACAGGATTTCTTGTGCAGGCTGACATTCGAGACGACTGAGCTCAAAGAAATAAACAAAACACTATAGAAGTCTTGGCACTCAAGTCATTCTGCCTTATCCTGAGAATAGGGGAATGGGTGTAGAATTTTGTCACTTTGTTCCTCTTTACTTATTGGGCTTACTTTGTTCTATATAAATATTAAACCCCTCTAACTTTAAAGGTATTAACAGATTTATTTGTTTATGTGAAAGTTAAAGGAGATAGTACCTATGAAAGCACAGGAATTGGCTCAATAAATAATTGGCAGATTCAAATGTGCCTCTTGCTTGATCTGAATCACATCCACTGTTCCTTTGAAAAGCTTAGTAGAGAAGATCTTGTGCCAGCTACTTCCTGTCTCTGCAGTTAGCACATCCTGTTGTGGCCCTACGAGTGAGCCATCACTGGCAGAGCCTTGGGAAATGGTTTCAAGATGAGAATTGTAGTACTGGAATTGTTAAATGCTTAGAGATCTTCTCTCCCTTCTCCCACCTCCCCCCACTTCAAATACCACAGTCTGTCAAAGGCATTGCCGCTCCGTTTGTGTCCTGACCCCACGGGAAAGCTGACGGCTCACTGTACATTCGTTCAGTGGAGAACATGAACCTAGTGCTGTGCAATCGTAATGCAGTGGACGTCTTCATCTGTTATGAAATCTGTTAGTGAAGATAATTGTCTGATGCCTGTCCCGAATATAAGTACCGCTTCAATGATTTAGAAGAACGTAGCTTCAGTTCTAGACTGTGGTTATCCACATTGCCAGCAGGACTTGCATCCTGCTCAGAGAGTTTTACAGGGTGAGTAGAGGGTGAGTAGAAAAAGCTCCAGTCAGTCCTGCTTGAGGTGGCGTCACTTCTGGATTCTTGAAAGCTCGGACGCTCGACAGTGATTCTAGTGCCACTTTTTCCTTGCGTTTTTTGATCTTTCACGTTAGACCCATAATTATTAAAATTTCCTCCCACTTTTCATTTTCAAGGTACCAGTGTCAGATGTTGTAATTCAGCCATGTATTCTCGGGACTGGCTTATGTCTAAGAATTTTACTAAACCCTTGATTTTTGTTTCTCTAGCAAATGAAATTAACCTTTGAACTTTTTTATGTGGTTTTTTGTTGGTGGTGGTGGTATGTGTGTGTGTGTGTGTTTTTCGGCTTGCAGGAAGTTAGTTCCCCGACCAGGGATTGAACCCAGGCCCAGGCAGTGGAAGCACCAAGTCCTAACCACTGGACCACCAGGGAATTCCCTTTATGTGTTTAAGTGCCAATGTCTGTAGCCTGTTTTTCAAGCTCACTGATTGATTTTGTAGGTGTTTGAAATTTACTGTTACTTGGTAATAATCAGATTCCATTTTTAGGTGGAGGATGAGCTCAGTTCGCCAGTGGTGGTGTTCAGATTTTTCCAGGAGTTACCAGGCTCAGGTAGGTGATTTTAAAAAGGGGGTTATTTTTCTATCTGTGTTTAAGAGCTTTGAATTTTAAACCACTTCAAGTTTAACTAAATAATCCAAAATATTTTGATTGCTAGAATCTTATCATCATTTCAGAAAAAATTTAATAATGTTCACAAGAACTCCAGACCTATTTGCCTTAGCATTTTCCTGACAGTTTCCTATGATTAAACCAGTGTTTTCCAAACACCAGTCCCTGGACTAGTGCTGGAATGAATGAGAGAGAGTCCCTTGAAAATAGAGTTGGGGGCCCTCCTTCCTGAGTATTTTGACTCAGTAAGCTGGATCTAGGACTCTCTATCTTTAAAGAATGTCCCAAGTGCCCCCTACCCAGTCCAGGGCTCTGTTGTCTTTCACCTGACAGCCACGGTCCCCTCTCACCTGACCTCTCACTTCCACACATTCCACACGCTCCATTCCCGTCCGCTCTCCCCATCCTGTCACCTCCCTGCCCAGAAGCCTGCATATCTTCCGTTCCAGATGGAAGGCCTGCGGGTCCTAGCCCTTGCCTTCCCCTCCGACTTCCTCTTCTTGCTCACTGTTCTTCAGTCAGACTGGTCTTCCCTGAGTCTCTAGAACACTCCACCGTTTCCCAGAGCAGGACTGCTACACTGCTGTCCCCCTCGCTCTTCTGGCTCCTTCTCACCATTCAGGTCTCCGCAGCGTCCGCCTCCTCATGGAGGCCCTCCCTGCCTGTCCTGTCCCTCACATTATATCAGAGCTCCCGCCTTCTTTCAAGGCCCTAACAACAATGTATGGTGATTTCATTTCATTTCCTTATGCTATTTCTTCAATAGAATGTAAGCACCACCCTGACAAAAACCTTGTCTGCCTCATATCAAAACCCCGTGCCCAGCACAGCGCCTGGCACAAGCAGGCACCTCGACCGTTTAACAAAAGGAGGCCAGTTGTGTGCTGCGGGGTCTCTGATTTCCCTGCACGGTGCTCAGTGCTGGTAGACTGGTTGGTAACTTATAATTTTATGCTTTGATTTTCCCTCAAAATTCCTTGAAAGAAAAACTTTTTAAATGAAATTAAGAATTCTATTTGTGAGAATATATTCAAGTGTTGTATTTTTCATGAGAAAAAAAAGTGAAAGCTTTAAACCCTCTGTAACATATGTATTTTTAAAAAATTTTAATTGTGGTTAAAAAACCCCATAAATTTACCACCTTAACCATTTTAAAGTATACAGTTCAGTAGTGTTAAATATATTCACATCGTTGGACAACAGCTCTCCAGAATTTTTTCGTCTTGCAAAACTGAAACTTCATACCCATTAAACACTAGCTCCCATTCCCCCCTCCCCCAGCCCCTGGCACCCACTATTCTACTCTCTGTCTCTCTGAATTAGACAACTTTACCTCATGTTAGTGGAATCACACAGTGTTTGTCTTTTTGTGACTGGCTTATTTCATTTAGGATAACACCTTCAGGGTACATTATGTTGAGCATGTGACAGACTTTCCTCACTTCTTATGGCTGTATGTACTCCGTCGTATGTATGTGCCATTTTGTTCATTCATGGTGAGATACACATTTGATTTCCGGTTGAGACATTTCTCTCAGGTTAACGTTGGGAGCTAAGTGAAACGGGGTTGGAGGGGTGTTTTGTAGTTAGCTGTGTTTCTGGGAGGCGAATCCCCTCTCTGTGTTGTGTGTCAGATCCAGGACTTAATGCCATCCCAGCGCCCAGCATGGCCCCGTCAGCAGTCAGCCAGGAGAGGCACTCCTGCGACGCACTGAACCGCTGGGTAAGAACGGCTGTCACGTGCCCTTTCTTCTGCGTCCTGGATGGTTGGGATAACACATGGTCCTGTCTGGGAAATCAGAAACCCACAGGGGGAGCCTCTTGTGAAGGCGCGGGGCTTCGTCCTGGGCTTCTTAAGCAGACCACAGCCCCACATGCTGCACGACTTCCAGCAGATCCTGTCAACACTGTTCCCGCCGGTTCCTCACGGGACTGTTTCCCTGCTGCTGTGTAAGGCTGAACAACAACATGCAAAACGTGGCCTGCGGTGCAGCCACTTTGGAGCTCTGGTGATACCAGAAGCACATGAGCCAGACCCTTGCACGCCTCTGGCAGTCTGGCGACATGGATCAAGAGCATTATGCTTTGGCTGCTTTTTGACACTGAAATCATACCTCCTGGATTTGAGTATAAAGAATATTCTAAACAATGTAAAGATGTTCACCAGAGCAGTACCAATCCTAGCAAAACATTGGACAAGCCCCCAGTGGTTAGGATTCCGCGCTTCCACTGCAGGGGGCGAGGGTTAGATCCGTGGTCAGGGAACTAAGGTCCTGCAAGCTGCACGGCTCGGCCTAAAAAGACACAAAACGAAACAAAAAACATTGGACATGCCCAGCCTAGGGGTTTTGGTGAATAAATTATGCTACATCCACACAGTGACATTCAGAACTGCCAATATAAACCACATAGCTGCATGTTTATGGCAGAGGGGAAACGGTCATTGTAAATTATGTGAAAAAATGCAGATTACTACACAGCATGTGGAATGTCATGTTTTATGACAACAGAAGACACACACACACACACACACATACACCCCGAAGATCCAGGGGGTGAGGGATGGTTATGCCACATGTCAACAGTGGGTGTCTCTCAGTGGTGTATTGTGGGTAAATTTTCTTTTTTTTTACTTTACCTGTATTGCCTAGATCTTTCTATAGTGAACTTATATTTTTTAGTAAGAAAAAATGTAAAATTTACGGTTTTTAAAAACAAGGTGCCGTAAGTATTCAAAGAAAATCAAAGGTGAAAGGAAACTAGCCTCCAGTAGCCTCTTGGGTCTGGGCTGAGCGGACGAGGGCAGGTCCAGAGACTCTGGATTCCCTCCTTGCGGGAGTGTGTGCATTCTGCCCCTTTCCCTGCAGCTGGGAGAACAGCTGAAGCAGCTGGTGCCCGCGAGTGGCCTCACGGTCGTGGATCTGGAGGTGGAGGGCACGTGCGTGCGGTTCAGCCCCCTGACTACTGCGGCAGGTAACCAGTCTTCGTGCGTCGCCCTCGCTGTTCTGGGAGCACCAGTGCTGTGTCTGTCAAAGTCCAGGCTGTGATATTCTCTTCTCTCCCTGGAGAGGCTTTTCCTTTTCCTTTTCCTTTGGGCTGAGTTTAGGTAGATTAACCTTCCGGGGTAACTTCTCAGAAAGAGAGACCTCTGAAGTCAATTAAATTCCTGTGTTTTGATGTCCTGTGACCCTCTGTTCAGTGGTTCTCAGCCCAGACTGACTTCAGAATCCCTGTGGAGCTCTGAAAACTCCCAGCGCCTGGGCCCCACCTGCAGAGATTCTGGTTGACTGACTGGGTTTACTTGGAGTGGAGCCTGGGCACAGTAGTCCAGTGAAGGTCGAGAACCACTGTTGTAGACATTTTAGAGAACTATAGAGCTGAAAGCACATGGACTTTTATGACAAAGTCCTGGGATTCTTGTCCCCCCCTCGGCCATTTCATACCTGTAGGACCTGGAGGAAGTTTCTTATCTCCAGAGCTGTTCCCCACCACCTCATAGTGGTGACGTGAAGATTAAACTGTGAGATCGTGAATATGAAATGGCTTGGGTAGTGGTTGGCGTATTTTATAGTAGGCACTTAAAAATAAGCTGAAAAGAGATGCCTTAAAAATCTGATTGTGCTTTTTTCTGAGATGATTTAAACATTTTCAGAAAATGTTTGATGGTTTTTCATGAGGTGTTTTCAACATTTTTGGAAAGATATTTTATCAAAAACATCAAAGTGGTGAAGTGCAGGCAACTGTCCTGCACAGAAAAGCCATCGTGAAGATAGCCAGTGGCCTCCAGGCCTTCTAGGAGTCTCTGCTCCTGCGATGCAGGGGGCCTAGCCCCAGAGGCTTAGCCTCTGAAACTGGAAAAGCTAGCTGTGGATACCCAGGCCACCTACGTTGAGGCTTAGATCACATAAGCGTTTGAATCAGCAGAAGTGAGGGCGCAGTGATGTTGCCAAGACTCTTGGATCCCTGAACCCTGAGCCCTCTCAGGCTCTGACCTTCAGAAGTACTTGGTACTGTCGCCATCATCACCCTGCCCTTCTGCCCCCCACCCTTGCCCCCTGAAACCCCTCTCTTTCTCTCCATGTGAACGTAGAGTGAGAACTGTGTGGTCGCCTCCTTGTTTCTAACCTGTGCTATGATGTTCATAACCTGACTTAAGCAGAGTCTTTCTGTGAGAAGAATCTGATTTCTATGGTAGGATTTCATTGTGTATTAAATCGGAGAGGCTAATTCTTCGGTGTAAGGAAAAAATGTGTCTACACCTGGGGCAGCCAGCTATATGAATTTTCAACACCTGATTCTTCCATATCTGGGTTTAGTGGCTTTTTTTTTTTTTTAACTCCTCAGCTCAGCTAATGTGCTGTACCTAGAGCTGCCGACTTTCTGACAGTAGAAGTGGGAGCACTGCCCCCTCATTTTCAGCCATTCCTTAAGCGTTTCCCTCGCATTCTGTGCACGTGTTCAGTTTTAGGAACTCGGGGAGAGGATGTGGATCAGCTCGCAGCCTGCATCCAGAGCAAGCTCCCAGTCCTGACCTGTACGCTGCAGCTGCGAGAGGAGTTTAAGCAGGAGGTGACGGGAACAGCAGGTCTCTTATACGTTGATGACCCAAGCTGGCCTGGAATAGGGGTTGTCAGGTACGGTGTAAAGACCGTGGGTGGGTCATTTTGTGAACCAGCTTAGAAATCTAAGATGACTACGTGGTGTGACAGTGTTCATGTCTGATGAAAGTTCATCTAGATGTGCTGGGCATTTACAAGAGCACAGCGGGCAGGCGGCCCAGCGCGCACTGAGTGAAATAGGAGTTGCTGTGTTCTTTCTGTGCCAGCTTGAAAGTTAACTAGGAGAACTATGTTGGGTGCACCACTGACGTGCGTACAGAGAACTACAACTCACTAAGGAGAAGCCAGTTCCCAGTTCCTCTGGTTCAGTGTGTGTCCCTCCTGTGGCCCCTTCGTCCCCTCTCTGGATCAGGGAAGCCTCCTGTTCCTCATACAAGTGATGGGACTTCCCAGCCTTGCCCCTCCTTCTACATTTCATGCCCCTGGAGACTTGGGCTTCCCTTGGGACTCTCTGGAAAGGTTTGATCTTGAGACCCTCTGAGTGGCTCCTTTGCCCTTTGTCTCATTCCACACCCTTGGTAACTTCCAGTAGCTTCTATTCCACCTGTTATCCTGTGTCTGAAGAGACACTTGATCTTGTAGATTCCTGAAGTACTGTTATGTGATATCGTTTATAGGTATGAACACGCTAATGATGATAAAAGCAGTTTGAAATCGGATCCAGAAGGGGAAAAAATCCATGCTGGACTCCTGAAAAAGTTAAATGAACTGGAATCTGACCTTACATTTAAAATGGGTAATTACTCCTTCTAAAGTCAACTGTGAACTTTGACAGCTGTTTTTTAACTGGTTTGAAGGGAAATGGCCTCTCTTAGCTATTTAGATCTTCCCAGGGTGAGAGAGCCCTCTGCCCCTTCTGCAGCCTCTCTGGGTCCCATCTCCTCATTAGATCCACGTCCTCACCCCCTCGGGGAGGCTCCTCGGTGCCTGGTCGCGCTGCTGTACAGGGAGTGGCCCGTGTCTGAGGACTTGGGAACCAAGTCGGTCTGTTGTTTCTGCCCGCAGGCCCTGAGTATAAAAGCATGAAGAGCTGTATTTACATTGGCATGGCGAGTGACGACATAGATGTTTCTGAACTAGTGGAGACCATTGCAGTCACAGCCCGAGAAATCGAGGAAAACTCCAGGGTCTGTAAGACTAATCAGTGTCTCATTCCTTTCTGGGTTTTCCCTGGGCAATTAGCTGGAGTCACAAACGAAGAAGCTACCCTTGGCAGTGTCTGTTCATTCATTCTTTCCCCAAGTTTTTAAAGGCTTCCTGTGAGCCAGGCATTGTGCAGGCATCAGGGATGCCGGTGACGTGATGCAGTCACTGCCCTCAGTGAACTCACAAGCCAGAGCGGGGAAGAGACGCATGTGAGCAACTGAGGTAGTAAATGCTGTGGACAGAAGTTAGGGGAGGCTGTGCATTCAGGAAGATGTGTTCACCTCTGCCCCACAAGGCCAGGGAAGAGTTCCTGATGGGAGCTGGTCCTGAGGCTGGATGGGATGGTGCTTCTGATAACAGAACTTTACGCCAGTAATAGACCTGCTTCTCTTGGCCAGTTGGCACGGAGGACCAGGCTGTCAGACTTACAGGACGCTCTCCACACCGGATATGCGAGTCACTAGAAATTACTCAAAAGGGGAGAAAAGGGACCAAAGCAAGACTGGTCTGAGAGGAGGCAGAAACCTGTGTCATGTGATTCACTTTTGGTAGTAGGGGTGCGGAAGAGAAGGGAGTTTGAAATGAAGCCTAGGAGCCAACCTTATTCATTCTTGGGTGGACTTCTTGAAGTTTCTTCCAAACCCGCCTATATTACTTCTGCCTCTGTCTCCATGAATGTTGAGAGTCATGTCTGTTTTCTATTGATATGACATTCAGATCACAGGGACAGTTATTGCTGTTCCCTGGAAAATGAGGCTGGTCACCAAGGTACGTCTGCCTAGGCCTCCTTTAACATTTTGACCTCTTCTATTCGACATTCTGTTTTATTTTTACACTGACATTTTAAAGTGCCATTTACTAATATACTTTTGAAAAATGTCCCCAGCGCTATGTTAATAGTTCTAGGCCTTCAGCAAGAAGCTTAGACAAATAATGCCTTTCTTGGTCTTAACACAGCTTCTGGAAAACATGACAGAAGTGGTTCGGAAAGGAATTCAGGAAGCTCAGGTTCAACTGCAGAAGGCAAATGAGGAGCGACTTCTGGAAGAGGTGAGGCTCCAGGGTGGGCTCCCCCGCTGGCCTCAGGCTGGGCGCCAGCCTCCACAGGATGGCCTTGAGCAACGGTTATGTTTTGCAGGGGGTGTTACGGCAGATCCCCGTGGTAGGATCCGTGCTGAATTGGTTTTCTCCAGTACAGGCTTCGCAAAAGGGAAGAACTTTTAACCTAACGGCAGGTAGGACTCTCTTTCATCTGGAGAGTTTTGCCAGATGATGCCCTGGGATCCCACGCTCGTGCTGAGGAGCCTTGTCCGTGTCCCAGGCTTTACACCGAGCACTGGGCCGGGACTCTTGTGAGAGGAGGCGAGATGTGTCTGCCCCTGGGACTCTGCCATCTTCCCTCTCCTGCCCCGACAGCTGAAACAGTACGAAAGCAGCTGCCCGTTGCCCACAGCCGACTCCTCTTGGCCTCAGCAGGAACGCGTTCGCTCGGCTGTTCAGTCCTCCAGACAGTGTGTCTTGGACGTTTGGGTTCAGTGTTAACATTCTGTGCAGTCCTCATTAGGGTTTTGCCCCAGCAGAGAGCTGCTCTTGCCAGGGGCAAGTGAAAGATTATAGTCTGTAGCACTGAGCCATTTTATTTCAAACCAGGCAACCAGCAAGTATTCCCAGTTGCTGGGATTTGGGGAAGTTGATACTGAGCTGCAGGCCCCTCCTTTCCTGTTCTACCAGTGGAATAATTCCCTGAACCTGGGGCCCCTTCCCCAGGAAAGGATGACTACGTTGTCATATGACAGCAAGGGATAACCTGACACTGAACCCGCCAAGCCTTTAGCAAAGAGGCATCCATTCCTTGTTGCTAAAGGACATTTCCCATCGGGGCCTGGCTCCCCAGGCACACTTGGGCCACACTGCTGTCTGGTTGTTTTCACATGTACACAGGACATGTGGGGAGACGAGGCTGAAACAGCCCAGCAGGGCCGGGACTCACTCGTGGGCACAGCTGCGAGATGGCTTTGTCGCTTCCCGGCCTGTGTCAGGAGGCCTGGGGCCTCCCCCAGGGCGCCTGCGCCAGGACTTCCCCCCACACCTCCCCGCCCCCCTCTTTCTGCAGGCTCCCTGGAGTCCACGGAACACACATACGTGTACAAAGTACAAGGCTCGGGAGTAACACCGCCTCAGACCCCCTCAGGCGCTCGCACTAAACAGAGACTTCCAGGTACGTCACGTCTCCGTGTTTGACTTCATTAACACTGAAGAAAACTGGTTGTATTTCCCCTGGTAAAACAGACCTTTGCATCATGTAACGCTTTACCCCTGTTTGGTATTACCTGCATTCCTCTGTTTTCTTGATTCTTTAACCCAAAGTCCTATTTCTCGTCATTTAAGGATAGCTGTCACTGTCCCTTTAGCCGTTTCAAAGCCTTGGGGAAATACCTGGGTGGCACTCCCCGGGGGAGTCAGGGTCTGGACAGCTGTCACGCTTAACCTGGGGCTCGCTCCCCTGAGCTTTTCCCGACTGAGGTTCCCTCAAAGTCCTCGGCACTGGGGGCGTGTTAGTGTCATATCAGCTCTCATTTCTCACCTCCTCAGTTAACTGCTTCAGAGCCAGTGATCCCAGGGGTTTCTGCCGAAGCCATTGTGATTAAATAAAGCAATCACTTAGAGCACAGACAGCTTCCGTTGCAGGGGTGTCCTTTTCCGAGTGTTCAGTGCCGTTCATTGATCTTCCTTCCAGGCCAGAAGCCTTTTAAAAGGTCCCTAAGAGGTTCAGATGCTGTGAGCGAGACCAGCTCAGTCAGTCACATCGAGGACTTAGAGAAGATGGAGCACCTGTCGGGTGGGCAAGATGCCTCGGAAGCTAACAGCCCTGAGCAGCACCCAGGGGTGCCCACCCCTCCAGAAGCCGAGCAGACGGGGGCCCTCCAGGACAGGGCCCAGCGCCTGGAAGATGACCGCCCACAGGTAGAAGAGCCAGAGAGCTTAAGATAAAATTCAGTGTTTGCTTGGAGACTGGACTGAATATTGTTTCAGGGAAGATGAAGTTATTCTGAAAATGTGAACTGTGCCACATGCTAGTATGAGAGAAATTACTGTTATTTGTGCTTAACTGGGATTTTTGCACAAAAATGTGCCTGAAAGCCAGGCTTCTGGGAGGGCAATTGACTTGTCTAATTTTGTGGGTATGTATTGATAGAACAACCAACAACTACTGTTTCTGTCTACCCAATTGTAGTAATACCATTTTCCCCCCAGTTACCATAAACACTTTTTATTCACAGAGAAAACTTAGAATTTCAAGTGCCTGCCACTTGAAACACTTGCTCGTATCTTTCTAAACACACGTGTAAGAAGTTACTAGGTTGCACATAACTCTTTGGTAAGACAGCTTTCTTTAGAACTCTCTGGGTTCTCTGTTGTCCTGCTGCAGAGGAGACAGACAGCGTTCTTGGCCATCTGTTTTGCTTGGTGTTTAGTTTGATCAGGTTGCAGTACACAACTGGATTGAGTTTGGCTTGAAGGAGAGTGGGTTTCAATGGGATTGTAAATAAGAGTGTCAGAAGCCCTCTCCTGCCACCCCCAATTGCTGCTTCCCCGGAGACGTCAGTAAGGACCGTGTCCGCTCAAGCTGTGGCAGGGTCGTCAAGCAAGTTAGACTGGACAGTGCTTCTGTCTGACTTAGCTCTGCCACAAATCCATTTCTCCCTTTATATACTATTTGTAAACAAATTAAAGGACTCATCTATTAAGAGTAACTGTAAAGACTCTTCTTGACCATATTATATATATATATATATATATATATGTATATTTTTAAATACTGATAAAGCTTTTAAATTGGCACACAAGTACAGACTGTACTTATTTCTATGTTTAGTATCTGAAAACTCAATAGATGCTACTCTTAAAAGCCTCGTATTAAACATGCTGTATAGCACCTCGTTACGTTGAAATTCTAAATGAAGTACACTTTTGACCTGTTCTCATGGGAGCTTCTGTAGCTTCTGTTCCACTAGCAGCTCACACTTTTGGGCCCAACTCAAACAAGAACCAGAAATGTAATCTTTCTCAGGCTGATCACGCCAGACTACTGCTGAAATGATTGGAAGTAACCCTTGATTACTGCCTGTTTCTACTTTCCCAAAAGTACTGCATCACTTCGTTTATCATAGGTAACGGCCCCTGTGCCTTTTAGTCCAGTGAAGTCAAGCTACGGGAGACCTTAAGATGGTGGGGATTCACATTGGGTTTGTGGACTGTAGTACTGAAAGCCTTAGTTATACCACATTAAGCCTCTGATCTGATGTGATTTCTGACATTTGGCACTTGTCAAAATGCAATTTTCCTTTTTTTTTTTTTTTGGTGCAAATGATTAAACAAAGTCTTCCCTGTTTATTTGGTGCAATGAAGTATAGCAGATAAAACGGGGGAAGGGGAAATTATTACCTTTAACAAGATTAATTTTTAAATGTTTTTATATATATTTGAAATTGTTAAATTGGTTTTGCTGAAACAGAATTTCACCCTTGAGATACTATTTGAATGCTGGTTTCAATAAAGGTTCTTGAAATTGTTACCACTGAGTTCACTTCATAAATCTTAGCATTAATTGGGCATGGTAACTTCCTTTTGGATAACAATTTCAGAAAAATAAAGGTTTCTAAAAATATAACATCAGTTTTGGATTTGATGCTGCTAAGATATTTTGAGGTCAAAAAAAAAATCTCTGTGAGATGTATAAATTCTCACCGAACTTTACTGCATTTTAAATATTGTTCTTTTAAACAAAATAGATGACAGTTTTTTCCCTTATTCACTAATTTAGCAGAATTAGACTTACCCGAGTATCTGAAATAGCTGCTTATAGCACAGTGAGAAAGCTGGCTTCTTCTCTGCCTCTCGTTACTAACCAAAAAGTAAACCTAAACAAATGCCTTTGCCAAAATAAGATTTTATTTTAAAGTCATTTGAAAAACACGGAGCAAGGAAAGAGACCTAAGACTGAATGGATGTAGATTCCAAATTCATATTCTTTCCTACCTCCACCAGTGGTCTTTTGTCATGCCAAAAAGTTGCTTTCTTTGGTAATTCCTATTTATTTTTAGCTTCCTGGAGAAGAGATCTTTTCCCATAAGCCATCTTCATTTTTTTTGTAGAGTAGAGCCTTATTTCCAGGAAACAGCGTGTTAGCTGGAGAAGGGTATTTCTTTAAAAACATCAAGGTAGATCTGATATGTTCAACAAAGTGGGGGGGCTCAGCCAGAGGTGACGTGGAAAGGTTCTGGAAAAACAAGATTTGGGGCGTGAGAGAAGAACCCTGCTCTGTTCCCTACTTTGGTAAAGATGTCAGAGTCTCTCTGTGCTCCTAAACATTAATCAGGCTGTTCTCAGATCACTATATATGTAATTTGTAAAACTGCATAAGAAACGAGGTGTCCTGGGTTAATGAGAACAAAGCAGTTGGTTGCCTACTGCTCCCCTGCGTAGATGTCCATCCAGGACTCCACTTACCCCCAACTGATACAGCAGCTAAACAGGGTCTGTCAATGGCATCCTCCAAACACTGAAGGAAAAGCTGCTGTTATCTAGTCTAATCCCTTTTTTTTTTCCTTACAGATGAGGAAACCAAGGTCCACAGATTTAAGATTTACCCAACCTGTAAATTCTCACCTCTAGTATTTGCTTATCATCTTGCTGCAACCAGAAATCCACATGGGGAAATGGCATCCAGGAATATGGTCCTATACGAAGTTGTTCTGTCTTTGCATCGTAAATACTAATCATCTAAAAAAGAACATTTCAAGGATAGAATTTAAGGAATGTTATCAGCTTAAACCCTACCTTTAATGCAAGCTCCAGTGTAGTCTTGAAATTAAGGCATTTGTCTGGATGATAAGCTTCTTTCAATTTTTGTCTCATAGTAACAGAAGCTGCTACTTACTGAATACTTTCCACCTCTCTGGTACTGCACTTTGTGGGAAACAGACATTACTTTGTTTAGTTCTGACAACAGTCCTGCAGGAAGATGGCATTTTTCCCATTTTGGCTGGAAACCCAAGGCTCAGAGAGATGGGCCCGTTGCCCATGTTAGGGCCAGGCCCAGACCCAGGTGTGTCTGACTGAAGTCCACACTCCTCAATGCTACATGAAACACTGCCTCATTATTCACACCCCGAGTAACCTTGAAACTTAAAAGTACACATGCCGTTGCTCCATCAAAAGAAGGGAAAAACCAATTTGTAAAAATGTTAATTTGCCAAATGATCAATTCCCTGAATTCTCAAATGTGCCAATGGTAGTTTTCAGCTTCACCAGCAATGTTCAATTTTGGTTACTGAGACTGAAATATGTCCTGAATCTTAGCTAAATCAAGGCTGTTACGCTACTTGAGAGGCTGCAAAAGGAACCCTAACAATGTCAAAGGGTTGGCAGAACAGACCATTGAATCCAGACATTTCCAATGAACGTGGCAGCATTTCATAACTGAGATTTCTTTTGGGTGCTCTGAATGCGATTTCTATTTTTTTTTCACACTTTAAGCATTTTAAAAGGATTCTTTCACCCATTCCTCAAACAACGTGTAAGTCTTAGGTTTTTATTTTTCTAACTTTTAAAATGAAGGTGTTACTTAATTAAAAAGCATCCTAAGGCAATCAGACTTTTAAAGTGATTCGATTATTCTTGGGGTTAATCGATTCATCCCAGCAAACTGGTCTTCAGTTACTTGGTCCAGAGGAGAGTGTGATCCTGAGGTGCAGAGGGGAGAAGGCTCTTCTTCCCCCTTAGCTCGCCTTTCTTTGCAGCAGCTTCACTGGTAAAGTTCTTACAAAGTAAAAGGGGCTCGTTCTCTTTGGATCTGGGTGCTGGGTGTTCACATACCTCCCCAACATCTTCACAGCAGGGAACTGGGGTCTTGAGCTTATAACTGAAAACGTTCATTATTATTCTACATGGTGTGTTCGTGGTGGTTCCTGATCATGTACAACTTTAAAGAACTGACATAAACTTTTCATTTCTAAGGTCTATAAAACTTAAGACTTTGGAGTGTGATGCCCCCCTTTTTTCCTTAACCCTGTAACATAAAGATGATCTCAAACTCACTGGTCCTCCTGTTAAAGCTCGTGCGGCACGTAGCTCTTCCTCCGGACCTCGGTCTTGGAAGGAGGCTCTGTAGATCTCTGAGGTTTTGATGTTGACAGCTGTTGAGGGACAACAGGATGACTTCCAATTGACAAAAGCCACAAGGGTTGGCACAGTCTCACACTTCCACCACCACATGTAATAGAATATGGATGAGTCTCCCTCAGAGAGAAAAGAGTGGAAACTGAACAAAGTTACTCTTAGGTGTCTGTAGCATCTCCCTTCCTGGAAAGGGATAATGCAACTCTTTAGCCAAGCATCTCGCTGAGAAGAGCTGAGACCTGAGCTGGACTAGGTAAGACCTGGTTCCAAACCAAGGGCCCCCCCCAAAGGAGGTGCGCCATCTCTTCAGACAGCGCGTGGCAAAGCCTCCCTGGTCAGCCCTGTGACCAAACACGGCTGCGAACATGGCCTGGGACTGGGGCCAAATCTGGTGTTTGTGTGTTGGTTTTTACTAACCATTTCAGACATACAAAGTATAGAGAATAAAGCAGTGAGCACCCAGCCAAATAAATCAAATGTCACAGGTATGGCAGGAGCCCTCTGTAGAGACAGCCGGGCTCACCCTATTACAGCCTTGGGAGTCCTAGGGGCTGTTATAGGAGGGAGGAAAGTTCTGGGTTTTCTTCAGCCTGGTGGTTGCACACTTTCCTTTGGATCTCTGTTCTCAATCAAAACCTTAATTAGTTCCCTAAGTATAAGAAGATTCAAATTCAAATGCCCTGCTCCAGCCCCCAGAGCACTGGCTGGAAAAAAGCAGAGAGGCCTCTTGGGGGAGCAGAGACCACTGACATTCAGCTTTCCCCTAACGGGGGTGATGCCTACACTTTATATTTGCTACCCTGTTTCTTTTCACAGCCTTCGGATTTGGATGTTTTCTCTGTTTTGTAGATAAAGGTTAGAGAAGGTAAGCTTCTTGCCCAGCAAATACACCGAGAAGTCAGGATCTGAACCTAAGGCTGTGACACACCAACAGCAACGGGCTTACTAGCTGGTGGAATCGGCCTTTAACCAGAGCTTGTCTTGTCAGTGTGAGACCAATAAACCCTCCGATCAACACGCTACTTACCAATGCCATAAATTACTGGAAAGTGGTTTTCATTTTCTTCCCGGTCATTTAATTCTAACACGTAAAAAAAAAGAAATTTTAAGATCAATTTTTAAGAAATACCAAACAATCGCTTTTATTTTCCATAAATAAAGGCCAAGAAGGAGCCCCCACTGCAAAAGGGGGGAAATCCCTGTTTCCCCGCTGAGCCCCAGAGCAGTAAGGTCATAGCGAACAAACGCCTCTCCAGAGTCCGGGCCTCCCAGCCGCCTACACGCGTGGCGGCAGCTCCTCTCCGGGATCTGGCCCCTCCTCCTTCCCAGGAGTACAGAGCAGACTGCTGAGAATCCCAAGGAAGGACAGAGGAGTTGCACTCAAGGGGGGTCAGGATCTCAACTGAGGTTGAGCAGGATTTGGAGTGGGGAGGGCGGAGAAGGCCATCCCAGAAGATATGGGAAAAGCCAGAAGGCATCAAAGCATTGACAAACAGTGCCGTCTGCGACTGAGGCACGGATGCTGGGTCCTGCTTTAAGAGCGAGGGCAAAACATCCCCGAAATCTACAGCTTTGCTTTGGGAAAGATGGCAGAACTTACCTGTCACACATAATGTCACCAAGTGAATGTCATCTTCCTGTCTGTCAAATTCACCTACAATGAGAATTTAAAAACTGATGTCAAAAAAAGTTCCTTTAGGGACTTCCCTGGTGATCCAGTGGGTAAGACTCCTCGCTCCCAATGCAGGGGGCCTGGGTTCGATCCCTGGTCTGGGAACGAGATCCCACGTGCATGCTGCCACTAAGTCCTCAGGCTGCAACTAAAAAAAGATACCACATGCTGCTGCAACTAAAAGGATCCTGCATGCCACAAGGAAGATCCTGAGTGCCCCAACTAAGCCAGCACAGCCTAATAAAATAAATATTAAAACAAAAGCAACAAAAAAACCCCAAAATCCATCTGCCAATATATAAGCCAGTTCTGAGCTGTGTGCAGTATTCAAAAGATTTCAGGCATTTGACACACAATTAAAAAAAAAAAAAAGTTCCTTTAATTAGCAGAGCATATGCTGAACAAGTCAAGAAGGGGACAGAGAGTCGGATCCACTAGCCTTCCAGTCACAACCTGGCCTCTATCAGAGGTCAGATCCACGTGAGCTGATGCCCAGAACCCTGCCTGCCAAGGGACAGATGTGCTCCTAGCCTCAAGCTCAAAGGAAACTTCGACCAAGGCTTTCCATTCTTCTCTCCATTCTGAGAGGTTGGGGGGGCAAACTCATTCATAAGATTTTTAGCCTTTTCCTAAATAACTATTTTTTCCTGATTATTAGTCATAAAAAATTTGATCATTATGAAAAATTTGGAAAATACAGGAGAGTGGAAAGAATATGTGGGTTTTTAAAGATATAAGTGTATGGGCTTTTAATGCCCATAATCCTAGCAGTTAACATTCAGTATATTTCCTGCCATATTTGTCCGTGCACAGCTGAGCTCAGATGTAGACAATTTTATATCCTGATTGTTTTGTACATATGTATTTTCCCATGTAATTCAAACCTCTTCATAAGTATTATTTTTTAATGGCTATATAACTATTCCTCTACTAATGGACATTAGATTATTTCCGATTGTAAATAACATTCTACTGCCCATCTTTGGGCATAAATCTCTGTGTACATTTCAGGTTATTTTCTTATAATACATTCCCAGAAGGGGAATTACTGGGGCCATGATGGACCATGATGCCAAATGGCTTTCCTGACAGGTTACACCAAAGTATGTTCCAGTGCTGCAGGAATACACCCACCTCACTGTCTCATGGTTAATCAAAGAACATCTTTTTTTTTTTTTTTGTAATATTTGCTAATTTAACAGGGGGAAAATTGGCTTTTATCGGGGTTTTAATTCTCTTCAGATTAAAATGGACATTTCTGCCCAGAAGGTGGTTCCTGTTTTCACACAATTCACAGCACTTGCTATTTCGGGATGCATCACCTGCTATTTTGAAAGAAAATCTTGTCCCCATCCCATTAGCTCTGAGCATTTAGCTCCTTGCTATCCAGTCTTTATGGAAGATTCCAAGCTGAGCAGTTTGTGTGGCTCCAAGCAGGTGCACCCCTCGTAGGTTCTGTACTAATTGGGATTTTTATCTAAGCAAAAATAGATACATATTTTTATCAAATGTGAGGAAAAAAGTGAACTTACTAAGAAGCTGATGCGTCAGTTTTTGTGACAACTGCCTGTCATCACTGAAGCCGCCCACGAGGTGCACTTCCAGCCTGGCGAAGAGACAGGAGGTGGTCAGAGGCCGAACAGCACGGGATAGCGTGTGCTGGGTCTGCTGTGAACTTTAGCTCTCGGCTCCCGGGCCCCGTTTACGCCTCAGCACACGCACAAGAACTGGTGCGGCACACTGGGACCCTGCCCGGGTGCCTGGGGGCCGAGCGGAGCCGTGTCTTAACACAAACATGAGGCCACCTCAAGGCACAGGGTGAAAAAGGCTACCCTGGAAGAAGACAACCATGTCACACTATCGACCCGCCCCCAGCGTGATGCTTCCAAAACCTCTTAAAAGTCTCAGCCTAAGAGGACCTGGGGTGCAGAACTGGGAAGGGCGGGACTGACACCATCCCTGCACAGACGCCGTCTTCTCTACCGCCCAGCGTCGTGGAGAGACGGGTTCGCATCTCCGTTTCACGGAGAAGGAAACTGCGTCTGTGTCTAAAGCACATGCTTATCTACAACACCAGCTTTTCCCAAAGTGTGTTCCCCTGAACACTGGCCTCATGAAACAGAACAAAGTGTTCTTGGGGTTAAATAAGTTTGGGAAGCCTTGCCTACTCCCCAAGGGAGTCACCATGCACAGCAAAGCTCCACGTAGGAAGCCCTACAGCTGGAAAGACCACACTAACTTTGTTAACCCTGAGTGCCCCATGCACACTTCTCTGCTAACCCCTGGTCCTCAGCCTGTGACAACCTGGCAACCAGAGCTTGGGAAAGTGTGGCCGTATTTCACATCCCTTCTACTGACAGACAAAATCCTGCTGAGGAATGAACCAGAATCTTCTGCATCAGCAGCACAGGGCAAAGCATCAAGTCGCCTCATGACATCTTCTATCTCACAACTGTGTGCTGAGAATCATGGAGTTGGGCCCATGGCCCAGTCCGGCTACGTAACCTGAAGGGCCCAGAAGTCTGGCGACTGCACAAGCCACAGAGCCGTGAGGCTAGCCCAGCCTGTCGCAGACCTGGCAGGAGAAGAGTTAAATTTAAAAACTGCTCTGTGTTACACTAGTGGAACTCGGACAGAGAGGCTGGTCTTTTAAACCCCTGGGATTCTAAGAACTTGCATATGACTAGACTAGTTCATTCAAATGAACTGCTGCCTTAGACTTCAAACAAGATGAGATGCCTGCCAGGCCCGCCAACGAGAGAGAAAGGGGAGAGGACAGGCGTGAGCACCAGCCAGAAGCCAGGCCGCGGCCGTGGGCCTCCCGTTTAACTAACCCTGTGGCTCTGGGAAGCTGAATCTCGGGGCCGCACACGTGAAACAGGTGGTCACGCTTTCTGTCACCGGTGAGAGGGTTGGGCGCTGTGGTGGACACCCAGGGCAGGCGTCAGCTCTTGCACAGAATCCACGACACTGAGAACTGCACCCCCTTCCTCCCGGCCATCTCCGGCTCCTCCCCAGCCTTGTGTTCCTCAGAGCCCTGTCCATCGTTTAAATCCTGTTGTGCTGACATCTCCTTGCTGTGGAATATGAGCCCCGCGGGGGCAGGGTTTGTCTACTTCATTCACTGCTATGTCCCTATAACAAGTTCTAGTTCACAGGAAACGTTCAACAAACAACTGCTGAAGGAATGAAGAGATTCCACCGCTGGGGTGTAACAAGGCAATGTCCGCAAAGCGGACATCTAAGAGGACATTACTGAGAACAGAACTACAGATTCAAAGTCAAACCTCCCCTCGTACCCGCCACCCATTCACTCCCTCAGCAACTACTGATGAGGGGCCGACGCTGGGCCACGGTCTGCTGCAGGGGACCAGGTGGCCACGGTGCTGGTGACAGGCCATGTTGCTGGAACAGCTGCCACAGCTGTTTCCTCTACGCGATGGTGTCAAGTTCCCAATATCACAAAACAGAGTAGCGTGGAGCTCACCTTCCATATTGAGTGTGGTCAGAAAAGGATTTTATGGAGTTCATGATCAAGGGGACCTCAGCTTTGGTGTCAGTTCCGTCACAATGTGTCAAGCAGGTAGCCCCATTACCTGAAGAACAAGGGTGAAACGACTCATGTTATTCCCAATGAGAACTCGGGGAGCAGGCCAGGTCTACGCCTGTCCATTCGGACCGCCTCATCTTTGAACAGCCTGTAAAAGGAAAAATAGAGACGTCTGGGCTGCCCAGCCAACCCATCTGACCAGGGCCACAGGGAGGGGCCATGCAGATGGAGAAGAGGTAAGCGGAGCCAGGAAACGCAAATCGAGAAATTCATGGTCCCACGTGTCGGGTCCATTTAAGTTAACGGTTTCCTTCATCTCTCTCATCATACCTGTGTGCCTCAGGACCACAATGTGACAAGTGGTGGCATCATCAGAACCCAGAATGGAGATGGAGCCTGTTTAAAAAAGAAATAAAATAAAATATCCAATAGCCTTTGGGGATAACGCCCAATTCACTGCTTCCTAACCTACCATCCTTTGGGGAGGTCACTGCAAGCTCTCTTTGCTGAACATACAGAAGGCCCTGGGGTCCCACTTGTTGAACAGACTGACCTCTGAGAAGTCTGGCTCTTTCCTGTTTAATTAAAAACAAAATACAATAGTGATGGAAATTAGTGAGGATTGAGTGACTAGAGAGGTGGAGAGAGCCAAAGTGTGCCCTATGTGGGAAACACACACTCGTGAGGTCTGAGGTGTGTGTATTATCTGACAGAAAAGCTAAAATAAAAAGGCAGCAGCAGTAACTACCATGTGGAACAATGTGAAGGAAACAAGGAAGTTCTGTTCTTTTTTCACCCTATAGAACAAGACTCTAGTACCTATGAAATAAGATGCAAAACTCTTTTCCCCATTCTTTACAATTGTAAAGAGAATCAGATCCTATGGACTAGGGGATTGGGTGGCTCAGAAATCACAGACCTTCTTCACTTCCTTTAAAGAGGAGGAGGGATCCAGACCTTACCTATCTCCTAATCTAGTAATCCCCACCTCTGGAAATCTGTACTGTGGAAATAACCCAAAAGGCACTCAATCCCTGTGTTATCGAGAGTGGCACAAAGCTGGGGACAGCCACAGAAAAGGCAAGTAAATTATGCAGAACCAACTCACAACTGCTAACTGCACAGTCATGAAAAATGAAGACTATGGGAAAAGAGTTTGGAAATGTAAACTGAAAAGCAAGATTCGAGTAAAAAAAAAAAAAATTTAAGCTGCAAATATGCTGTTAATACAACAATGCTAAAAATGTTGCCACATATAGGGAAAAATACTGGAAGGAAATTCACCAATATAACCATGATTGTGTTAGAACAGGGCAAACACAAGTCATTTAACTGTCGCTCTATTCTCCAAATGTCCTATGATGTAATTATGTTATTAAAGTAGAAAACCAAAAAGGAGCCCTCATAAATAAGCAAATTTATGAAAAGATAGGTTAATATTAAGTGTGAAAATTCTGACTAATTGAATATTTGTATAAATTCTTATTAGTAAGCCTGGGGGGAAAAAACTCAGGTGGTTAATTCCTTCATAAGAACTAAATTAAACTTTTTTTTTTCAAAAATGTCAAATTGAGGCATCACTAAAATGTTTCATAATTTTCTTCTTACTTGCAACAAATAAACTCCTCAATAAACAATTTCCTAACCATGTGTGCAAATACAGAGCTTGTGTACTGTCTAGACCAGGGAACATTTTTATGGTCTTATACTGTCTTCTGGCCATTCCTCACGGTTGGTGCTAATTTAGGTTAGTGCTTGCTTACTTAACAAAATACAAGAGATGTAAAAAAACATGATGATACGCTTGATGAGTTCTAGAGGGTTCTCTTTTAATAAGCTTTCATTAATTGGAAGCAAGGCAGCAGTTATAGTGAGACCGGCCCCTCCATTTAAGAAAGGAACTAAGTTGGGATTAGCAGATGCAAACTATTATATATAGGATGGATAAACAACAAGGTCCTACAGTACAGCACAAGGAACTATATTCAATATCCTGTAATAAACCATAACGTAAAAGAATATGAAAGAGTATATATATATAACTGAATCACTTTGTTGTACAGCAGAAATTAACTCAACAATGTAAATCAACTATACTTCAATAAAAAAAATGTTTTAAAGAAGAAAGGAACTAAGGACTGAGTGAAGTGCAGTGTGTGATCAGACGGCCGAGTCAGGGAGAAAGAGATGCAGCCAACTGTGCAAAAACTCAAAAACCTCATAGCAGTAAGCACTTTTCATTTTCACACCATTTCTCACCTTAATTCAAAATAAGATAAAGGAGAATGCAGAATTTCCTTTTTATTATTCCTTTAATACTTAACCTCTTTTTGTTCTTTTCGGGGAGGGGGAGGGAGAAGTCAAGGCAAATTTTTACCACTCATTTTCACAACTTGGTCACCACCCAAAAGCAAAGCTATTTCTGAGAAATGAATTATCACTTGCGTGCCCAAGACCAAAAATCACAACGTCTCTCATCGACACAGCTCCTACTATTTCCCAGAGAAACAGAAGCACAAATTATCAGGAGAGAGAATGGCCAGAAAGTGAAAACAGCAACATTGCTTTGGTCTTTCACTTTAAAAAATGAAAAAAGGTTAGCCAAAGTTCTCCTCTGTGGAAAAACACACAGTCCTACTTTATAAACTCGCATCCTTTCTGAAATAAAAGCAGTTGTTTTCTGAACTTTTTCTATCCGCTGGACGCTCAGATTCACGAAAACATATCTTTTCCCACAGTCTCTCCCTGCTACGGCTCATCCTCGTTTCCCAGTCCCTATCGGATGGCACCGTTCTCTTAACCCAGGGGTCAGTACACGTGTTTCAGAGAAGGGCCAGTCAGTAAGTATCCCGGGCTTTGCAGACCGTGCGGTCTCAGCTCCTCAGCGTGAAAGCAGCATAGACGACACATGACAAGTGGCCGTGGCTGTGTCCCCAGAAAGCTACTTACGAGTGACACTGAAATTTGAAGAAAACGGGAGAGCAAGTATGAGAGCGCCACCAGGCGCAGCCCTCAGAACTGAGCCTTCTTCCCACCCCTCGGGTGCTACCTTATCTCAGTCCTTTCTTCCCTTACACCTAAATTCCTGCAATATAGTGCCCGGGGGGAAGACACAGAGCATGGTGGTGCTGGGGGGCCTCTCCCTGAGCCAGCGACCTGGGCATTAGGCTGAGCTTCGATGCTTCGTCCCCTCCTCTGGGAAACGGGGCCGATGATGGCCACTCCTTCGGCTGTGGGAGGATTAACTGACAGCAGGTCTGTAGGGGGTGGCTGTCACCATTCCCCACCTCTGGTCCCCTGTCCTGACCCCGCTTTTCTGCTCAAAAAAACCCTTTTGAGGAATAATTACAGGGGTTTATAAAGATTTAGCTCTGTGAACGTTCCTAATGGGGAAAGAGCATAAATAATCGCGCATGCTTAAAGGCAGGAACGAAGTTACGTTGAATTCCATGGGACTGTTTCTCAAGAGGCCGCAGGACCAGTTCCTGAGCGTCCAGTGACTGGTTAAGAACAAAGGCTCTAGATAGCACCGCCCAAAGGCGCTTTCTGCAGCGATGGCAAGGATCTGTACCTGCCCTGTCTCATACAGCAGCCACTGGCCACACGTGGCTGTCGAGCACTTGAAACGTGGCTAGTGTGACTGAGGAGCTGATTTTTAAATTTTATTAAATTTTAATTAACTTAAATGTAAATCGCCACATGCGGCCAGTGGCTAATGTATTGAGCACTGCTGCTCTAGAGGCAAAGGCAGACCGCCTGGGTTGCGATCCAGGCTTCACCACTCACAGGATGTGGGATCTTGGGCAATTGACTCCACCCTCTGTGCCTCAGAGTCCCCATCTGTAAAATGGGAACAGCAGCAGTACCTGCTTCCTAGGGCTGGGATGCTCAGCAAGTTCCACGGCGTTGCTATCATTGTTGCTGTTGTTACTATTATCCTATGCTAAGCATAGCTACGGACAGGCTTGTAAGTGCTGCTACTGCATACTCACAACCTACTGTCACATGAAAAAGACACATTACAGAACAGAATATATAGTATGCTATCATGTAAAAAAGTATAGCAAAATGTGAAGCATGGTTGTGGTCACAGATTCTTTTTTCTTCTTTTTGAGATTTATAATTTCTATTTTCTTACCAAGGGGACACTACTTGTTATTAAAAAAAATAATTAAACCTTTCACTTCTCCACACTGCACGTCAGCTGAAAGATCCATCTAAACCCCTGCCACCTAGGTATGACCTACCTCTCCCAGCTTATGTTCCACTCTGCCCCTCCTGCCCTCTCTGCCAGGGAAACGGGCCAGTCCACCCGCCTTCGGGGCCCTTCCCCTCCCACCCAGGGGCTAAGGGGCACAGTCCAGCTTGCTCAGCTAGAATGCCCTCCCCCTCTTCCCTTAGGCTGCTGAGATGGAAGTGCCCCCACCCCCGCCTCCCCATTCCTGTAAGGCAAACTGGTCCCCACTACACAGCATTTCTAGGCCACGTCTCCCCAAAGAGGCCAAACCTTCCTTCTAGGGGGCCAGCCGCCCTGGTATCTCATCTCATTCCCCCTGTCTCCACACTTAGGGGGCTGCCTTGGACACTGATCTAACCTTTTACCATAGAAAATTTCAAGCAGACATAAAAATAGGGTGCCACCTATATTCTTTAGGCAGCTGCACTTTTTCTCCCTTGGTGAGTCGTACTCCCAACTGCACCAGTTCATGGTGTGGCAGTGACACAGTACAAGGAAAGTGCTTAACACTTAACCTAGTGTCTGCTAGGTGCCCAGTATGTGTTGGCTAATATCACTATTGTTTTCTTGAAATGCAAGTTGAGAATCACACAGAGTTGTCCTCTTTTCCCCGTCAGTAACACCCCCACGCATCTTTTGGGTCATTTTCAGGGGTCATTCTGCTCAGACATTTGTGTAACAAATATTTACAAAGCAGATTCACTGACAGGGACTGCCCTAGGCTCTGAGGATACGAAGACACACTGTCTGCCTTCAGGAAGCTTACATTCTGGGGGAGAGACCAAAGGAAAGTAAACAAAACAAGCATGCAGACAAAATCACCCTGCAACTGTTACAGAAGAAAACCCAAAAATACCTTCCCTAAGCCTACAGACTCAATCAGGTTCACCGGCTTCACTTTGCAGAGTGAAAAGGGGCATTTTTTTTTCCCCCTTTATGGCACTTAATTAACAGTCATGGTATTTGAGCCACCCTGTGATTAAAAACCATCCCCACCCTATAAATGTCCTGATTGTGGGGAAAGAGGCAAACACCATAGGCAACGTACATTAGAGGCTCAACATGAATCTCTTAAATCAATGAAATGGTTGATTTCCCCTTAGCTGGATCTGGGGCAAGTGGGAGGTTTGGTTCGGATTTTTTTTTTTTTTTTTTTTTACAGTAAAAACCCTTTTCCAAACAGTCTCTGCATAAGCCTGGACTAAGGGTTCAGAGGTCCATCTAAGGACAAAAGCAGGAAACAAAACAAAAAACCCTTCCATAGGGTGTGGTTCCTCAACACGGCCCAGCTGGGGGAAAATAGGGCCCTTTCTTCCGACTGAAACTAACCGGGAGCCCCAGGCCCCGGGTCTAGAAGACTAGGCGACCCGCCGGGATGCCCCTGCCCACCCCAGAAAACCTCCTGCTTCCTGAGGACCCAAGGACGATGCCGCGCTCACCACGGGTAGGGATCCCCGGCGAGGGAGCGAGCAAGGGCGCTGCCCAGATTTGCCTAAACGGGCCAAGTCCGGATTGGAGGTTGGGACCGCCCTGTCTGGAAAAAGGGGGTCCCGGGGTGTCCTCAAGCCGCGGTGCTGGGCGACCCCGGACAAGTCACCTAAACTCTCTGGGCCCCCGTTCCCTCCTTTCGAAAAGAGGGGCTTCAGCAGATGCCCTCTAAGGTCCAAAGAAGGTAAAAGCTCCACAGATGCCTCAAGCGAGGGCAGAAACTCTGCTGCCGGCGGCCTGGGCTCCGGATGTGCCGATAGCACCTCCGCTGCGCCAAGTTTCGAGCCTGATTCGGGGAGAGCGGGTGGTGGCGGCGGGGTGAGGAGGGCTCTGGACCGCCTGCGGATTCCCTCGGGCCCGCCTCGAAGCCCCCCGCCCGGGCCCTGCTCACCTCCAGAAGCGGGTGGGCTCGGACGAGGTCCCCAGCGGACTGCGGCAGCCTCACTCGCCGCCCCTCCACGAGTAGCGGCATCGCGGAGGCGGCCCCCCTGGCAGGCCCAGGGAGGCGGCGGCCTCCTCAGCCGCGGGCCGCCCGCCGCCCCTGCCCCCGCCCTCGCCCTCGCCCTCGCCTTCGCCCTCGCCCTCGCCCTCGCCCTCTCTCTTGGGCCGCCCCGCCGCCGCGCCCAGCCGCGGGTGCCACCGGGAAGTGGAGTCCGACGGAAGCGGTGCAGCCCCAAGAGGCTGAGAAAATCTAAGGGGGGGGGGGGGGGGGCCGCCGCATGGCTCCATGGGAAACGTAGTCCAAACGGGAGGGAGCGGCCCGCCTCCGCTAGGGGCGCTGGGAAATGTAGTTCTGAAAGCGTGAGCGAGGAGGAGGGAGTGGAAGAGCTGCGCTCTTCGCGAGGGCCCTTGCCCTCAGGGCCAGGCTCACATTTCAGCCAACCTGGCCTGAGTGCGGGCTCTGGGGTCGCCGCCTGCCTAGGTTCATATCACGGCTGTACCACTTCCCATAGTGACCTTGAGCAAGTTTTCCGAGTTTGCGAACCTGCCGTGCTGCTCCATAGGATTGTATTTAATAGTAAACACAACCTGTCTTAAACTGGGGAAATGGAGCCTAAAGTTTGCTAGCCCCACACATTCAGAAATCATTAATAACACTTGGTGCTTGACATTCAGTAGGCACTCATAGATGGGCTAAGAACCCTGGGAGTAAAGATCAGCAAGATACCCTACAGACCCTACTGAGGACAGGTACCCTGGCGTGAGACTTCTCACCTTAGCTGAGTTTAGAATAGTTATAGCTATTCTAAAACTTGGAAATATTACCCAAATAGATCCAACTCCACATTAACAAAAATAATTTTACAAAAGACTGGTGAGACGAAAAAGAGGCCCCACTTCACACAGAGCAAAAACTATTAGAATGTCTATAGGATGCTGTAATAAGCACTGCCTGGCAGGTGGGGCCCTCTGGCCCTTCCCCTCCAGTTGAGATTGTTTAAGTTGGTACCAAGTAGGTAATACAGGTGAAACGGAAGTTATCTTTGCCTTGAAAAGACCTTTCCATGAAAGTGCTTCCAGCTTAACGAGACTTTCTCACAAGGTAACCAAACAGCTGACTTTACGTGCATTTTCATCAAATCCTCACAACCATAAAGTAGGTATTAGTAATTTCCACTTTTATTTTCAAAGTGGAGCTCAGAGAGAGGCTAGGTAACTTGCTCAAGGTCACACAGCTGATTAGAAAGAGAAGACAGGTCTGACACCCATGACACTGGTCCTTTCACACTTGTATGAATTAGCCACTTCTCATTAAAGAAGACCTGCCCATAGCAGACAAACAAAATGATGGACCCTGGAACTCCTACCCCAGTTGAAAACCTGCTTTTGAGTAAGAGGGATAGGAAAATCCTGTTTTCATATATAATTCCCAAGGAGATTAAACAACTATTTTTTTTGCACAGATGTTCCTTAAAAGCATGTAACTTTTTGGAAGTGTTTGTTTTCCTTGGACCAGTTGGGTGTGATCAAGGAAAGTCACTGACACTTCAGATGCACCTGGAAGCCATTCTCATCACCAGTATGCAATTATTTTTGAGTACTTGCAATCACACTGGCAATACTTTTGCCTCTAATAAAGTATCAATTAAGTAAAGTCTCAGTTGCAGTTTTCTATTGCAAAACGGTCCTTTAATACAGTAGATCAATAAATATAAAATAAAAAAAACACAGGAGTCAAAGAACATTTACATGAGAAGCTTCTTTACTGGGGTACCTCCCTTTATTGGCATAAGAACAAAAGTTCCAGATTAACCACGTCATTGTTTTATTTTCACAGTATTTTTTTTTCTCAAACTCCTTTGAAATTTTAGACGTATTTGTCGAAATACTTCTACATTAAAACTACTTCCCAACTCACAAAGACCCCACTTACTGTTAATTTCTATGGACACATTTTCAATTACTCATTTTATCCACTACACAAAAATCCCACTTTTTGTCAGCAGTTAAAAAAACAGAGAACCTGAAGGCTCTCAAACGACTTTCCAAGTCACCAAAAGAAAATCACCAATACCCAAAACTTTTTAAAACAATAAAAATTTCTATTTTCTAAAAACATATTTTCAGACTGAAATTCAAACTCTACATTGCCATCAATGTAAATATATGAGAGCATACAAAGCCCTAGGAAAGAGAAATTATTTCATTACAAAATATTTGTGATCAAGAAAATATCACTTGCCTTTAAATAAAGAATAGGAAAGTGACAGAAAAATAAATATATTTAAAAGCGTCCATTTTCACAAATAACAAGTACACAAATAAGGAATGAAGCTAAAATATGCAGGAGCTTCAAAATGACTAGCAGCGCTTGCACAAATTTATTATACAGCGAGGTTGTTTAGACTCCTCTCTCTCAGTGTTTAGTTATAAAAATACAAAAAGAGCCTCGCCAGAGGAGGATTTCACTGAGCTGGAATCCATGGTACGAACAGCCAGTAGACAGGGAGTGTAGCTGTAACCCTGACCTATTGTTGCTAGCAAAACCATTCCACCAATAACCTAAAATCCCCTCTCTTCCCCTACTTTTGGACAAAGAAATTCTCGATGACCAATATTACATTCCACTACAAGTAGTTCCAGTTCTGACAGCACTTCTGGGAGCGTCAGGGTACAACACTGTGAGCTGTGTTTTATAAAAGTCCAACCCCACTTCAGTCAATGTGAATTACATTTACCCAGAACTCCTTTTTTCTTTTAAACCCATTTTTACACTCACAAATGTATGATGTGTCTGATTCTGTTTCTCTAAATCCTCTCTCGTCCCTCTAGGCTTTTATTGGTTTCTGAAGTCCCTGGAGATCTCCTTCAGTGCCAGCTCCAACTTGCAGCATCCAGGACCAGCCCTGGCCACCTCCCCACACTTTCCTGCTATCTTCTCTGCACCCCACTGAAACCCCAGAACACAAATACAGTTACAGCAGAGGGGAAACAGCGTATCCAAAAGAAACTCATTCTGAAGACTTCAAAGAGTGTCCTTAAGGATTTTTCAGTGAAAAGATATCATATCAACAAAGTCCTGTAAGTATGGCTCTGACAAAAACCTCGTTAAAAATGCAATCTGTTAAAATAGGCTGTTGGTGATAATAGAAATTTCACAATAATTATGTCAAAAAGCTGTAACAAAAAAATGTATACATTAAACAAACGAGCCAAGCTTTCAACACTTATCATCAACTCCACCGTAAAATATTGCACATGATATTCTGTCTTTTCCTTTTGTCTGTACAGGAGCAAAACAGAAAAAACAAAAACAAAACAAATAACCCAACCATGTCTGTTCAGACATTAGAGTAAGTCTAACTTGAAAGTGAGATGCCTGAAGCATGTACTCGCTCTAGTTCAACACGATGCTCAAACAGTATGAACCTTGGTAGTGAAGGGCACAACGGGAGGAATGTCAGTCTCAATCACAAATCCTTGTGATCATGGGGGACTGATCTGGCAGGTATAAGACAGGTGGGGAGCCCACACTGCTTGAAGGACTGCGGAAATGCGCATCAAAGGAGCTCGGTGTAATCCCAACTTCACCTTTCAAAAAATCATCTTCTTCATCTTCCACCACCTCCTGCACAAAGAACAGAGATTATCCACAAGATCACACATGGCAGTTTGAAATGCTTTCAAGAATCCCTTTCCTCAGGAACGTGCTACTTCTGGAAAGACAAAGGTGAAGAAAAAGAATCTTAATTTCGAGAGCTTCCCAATGCACACTTCTTTATTACGAACCATCCGCATGACTGCTCATCACATGCTGTGAGTGTTTGTTTAAAGTCTGATTTTTTTTTTTTTAAACAGATTTTAAGCTCAAGGAGGGCAGGTAACACGATACGTCATTCTTGCTCAATCTAACATAATGTGAATGAATGAATGAATGACCATCCTCCTCAAACGCAAAATTTAAAGAAAGAATAAAACTAAAAAGAGCTTTCCAATGATTACTTATGAAAAAGAAGACAGGCACATTAAAGCTGACTTTTAATATAGAAATGAATGCGCCACAAAGAAACAAATGGTGACATTTTTTATTATTGGATTCTAATTTTCTCCTTTGGCAACAGCTGCCTCAGCTCCATGGCCACGCACTGGAGGACATGCTGCAGACCTGCATCTTCACCACCTGTTCATGAAAACCTACAAAATTAATGTTAACTTCTGGGAACATTTCAACAGTAAGTAAATCTGAGACTGTTACTTGGTGGTAACGATCAAGTGGTAGAGATCTAAATGTGTTAGGCTGATTTTTAATTACCCTTCACTTCCCAAAGTCAGCATGTGAAGTGTCTGGTTTGAACAATTCATTAAAACACAAACACTATTCTCGTAAGAACATAACCTGGGCTTGGAATTCTGTAAAGGCAGAATGAACAAATGTAGTTATTTTTCAAGTGTAACATTGCTATTAACTATTTGACTGTGCTCTGTAACCACATAGGAGATTCCCAGAAAGTATGTTGAATCACAAATTTACCTTTTTAATGGGTTTCTTAAACTCCTGAAGCTCTTCTGCACTCATGTCTTCCCACACCTGATAAAGAGGATCAATGAATTTCTTTGACCTGTCAAGAAGATCAGGTTTCAAAATCAAATTAAATACTACAGCAAAGGTCACCACATATTTAACTCTTTTCTCACAAGACCCATTACCCAAAATGAAGAAGTAAAAACTATCGCTCAAATAATAATAGTGTCCAAAAATATCCTATGTAGGTTCTGTAACTAACGGGGCTCCTTCTTTGTAAGAGTTCATCCACTCACGTAGATGGAGTATTACACCTATTGTTTCTCAACTTTTCATTTTCAAGTGAAATTACTTCTCAACTTTGCAAAGATTAACAGTGAGTTATAATACGTCCAAATGAAGATGAAATTATATTATTCTGGAAATTCCTTTTTAATACTCTTACAGTCATTTACTAAAAATAAATCTGGGAAAAAAGACCAATCTGGTTTCAGTCAACCAAGACTTGGGGGACCAGATAATCCCAAATCATTGTGTTGTTAGTTACAAACTGTCATAAGCAGAAATCCCGCTTCCATATATATATATATATATATACATTTGAAGTTAAGACTGGCCTGGAGGTTTTCCAGAACTACCCATCCAGATAAATCACTTGGCATTTGCTTATCCTGTGCAACAGTATGGGATGTGGTCTCTAGAAGAAGGAACAAGTCATTTGGCAGAAATTTATGAGCCAAGAAAAGGCAGCATCCTCCCTATCCAGGTACCTCTATCCCCAGCCTCTTGTATTTTTAAACCAACAGGTTTCAAGAAAAACAAAAACCTCCTGGTGTCAATCTGGGTTCCTACTGAGGGAGAGACCTGCAAGCCCTCGTGTGCCACGACCCTCAGCAGCCTTGAACAGGCTTCTCCACACTGGGCCTGGAAAACATGCAAGGAGACCACGAGACCCTATCAACGGCCAGAAGGGCCTCTCACCACAAAGAAACCCCAAATCCCGATCCTGGTAAAGGCACATACACACTGCACTTAAATTCACCATCGAAAGGTCGACTGTCTAAGTGTACCTACCTCTTCAGTACACAAGGATCGAAGGGGAAGAAAGTGTCAAGTGGGTTCGTGCAGGTTTGCACTGAGTCCCCCCCAGCAGTGTTTCTGATAACTGGCAGCATCTGGCGGTTGTTCCTCTCAATGAGGGTGTAGCAGAAGACAAGCTGGTATTTGCTGTGGAATAAAACCAACACAGACAGAGGCATTAATGTGCTGGAATTACTCTGCATGGACACGCCTGTTCGTGTGTGACAACTACCCCGACTATATAGATCTTATTGAACATAACAACTACAAGAAAAAAAATAACATAAAGTAGAAAGTAATGCTTTTAGGGTACAGTCCTCTGGGCCTACTATTTACAAGTTAGCTAAGGAGAAAGAAAATGTGCTATCACTTTATAGAATATGAGAGTGGGCTTAGATTACTAATTAGGCACAACTCACTAAAAATTAATGCATTCACGGTAATTCTTGTAGTTTACAGAATTATGTAGCTGTCTTTACTTATTTTTTACTGTTTGTAAGAATTAGTGGGTTGGTGAAAAAGGGATTCAGGATTCACTGAGAGGGGATATGGGTTGTTGGTGGAGACACTTGGCTGTTGAAGAAATTAAGGAGGGTACTAAGGGAGAGCCATGGGGTTTACTGAATCACGACCTCAGAAAATGGTAAAGAAAAGAAAAGGCATAGTGAGTGAAAACAGTTAAATGGACAGAAAAACTTGTGATAAAAACCAATAGGACCAGGACTTCCCTGGTGGCGCAGTGGTTAAGAATCCACCTACCAATGCAGGGGACATGGGTTCGAGCCCTGGTCCGGGAAGATCCCACATGCCACGGAGCAATTAAGCCCGTGCGCCACAACTACTGAGCCTGCGCTCTAGAGCCTGCGAGCCACAAGTACTGAAGCCCGTGCGCCACAACTACTGAGCCTGCGCTCTAGAGCCTGCGAGCCACAAGTACTGAAGCCCGCACGCCTAGAGCCCATGCTCCGCAACAGGAGAAGCCACCCCAATGACAAGCCCTCCCACTGCAACAAAGAGTAGCCCTTGCTCGCCGCAACTACAGAAAGCCCGTGCGCAGCAACGAAGACCCAATGCAGCCAAAAATTAATTAATTAATTAATTAAAAAAAAACAAAGCCCAACAGGACCATTATGTTGTCAATCTCCCTGGTGGTTATGACTTAGGAACTTCAAAAATCATTCACTGGGCCACTTCTTTGAGAGGAGGATTTAGCTCACCTTTGCCAACTCTCCCCCTCCCACCCTCCCTCCCACGGTACTCTTTCAGGTATCTGTTCTCAGGCTCTCAGGTCACTACTGCTATTTTAAGCACCATGTGTTCATTTCTGTTCCATTAGCCAAGGATCACATTTGACTCTTGGTGTTAAATGGCCAAACCACACTGGAGTACTTCGCAATATCCGGTAAAAGTGAAGATGTGCACCTCCTACAACCCAGCAACTGCACTTCTGGGTGACAGGAAGTATGTGCCTGTGTACCAGGACACACACACAACCATGCACCCACACTGAAAAAGGAAGACAGCTTAAATCCCAACAAAGAATCGATGTTCTAAAATTATGAGAACATTACGCAGCAGTCAAAATCAAAATACAGCTGTATGAGTCAATATGGTTGACTCAATAACCATTAAGTAAGCAGAAGCAGCAGCTACAGAATGATACATAAATTCCTTGCCACAGACCTTTATTTCGACCTCTCACTCTCGCCTCACGTCTTACTAACCTCCGTGCTAATCCCAACCCCAGATCTAGAGCCTCTCTGACCAGTCTGCTCCTCAACTGCAGCCCTCTACTCCCACCCCATGGACATTCTACGGGCAGCTGCCTCTGCTTTGCTCCATCCATCCTACTCTCCCAGCTGCTTCCTATCTTCCCGCGATGTGCTGGAAACGTCCACCCAATGGACACTGTTGCTTGTTGGTTTCTTATCTTAATTCTTTACTACCATTTTTGAGATCTGAGGGAGAGAATACCTTGAACTAGATGGCCAGCAAAGGAAAAATAAGCCTGCTGAATGAGAGCAACAAGATGTTTAAAGGGGACTGAGGGATGCAGAAATTATTCTTATCTTCTAATAGCTCAATCTGTTAAAGATTTTAAGCTATGATCCTGCCCTCAAGATCATAAGATACCCAAGGTCTCCAATTCACTTTCTACGTGAAGCAAAATAATTCAGTGAATGCTTACGAAGGAGCCGGCCTGCCGGCATTCAAACCTTAGCTCTGCCACAGTCTAGCCATGACTCCACACAAGTCATTCAATCTCTCTGTGCCCCCCATCTCGCCATTTATAAATAGGGATTAATAATACAGTCATAGGATTGTGTGAGGATTAAGTGAGTTCTATGCAGAGTGCTTATCAGAACTGTGCTGGGCACACAATAAATGCTACGCACATCAGCTGTAGCCACAAGGCCCTCAATGAACCAATTTCCTATTGTTGGATGTTTATCTCATGTCCAGTCTATTTTTATTACCATTATGAGAGTCACTCTAATAAACATCTGTGGTTTGTACCTCTCAGCTTGCTAGCTGCCTTACTTATTTCAAAGTGCCTAAGCTTCTGCTGAATTATCCTCCTTAGATTAAAAAGTGGTAGCAATTTCCAGTGCAACCAAAGTATAAAAACAATACCTTCAATGCAGTGTTTTCCACAAGTACTGGGTTATTGGTTTTTAAATGATTTTGCTATTAATTGTGTTAAATAATTTCACAGAAATTTAACGGAATTTTACAATACTAATACTAACATAAATTCACTTTGAAATAACTTCCACAAATAAAGCATAAATCACTTACTTTGTGATTGCAGCAAAAAAGTTAACTACTGAGGGCAGGCAAATCTTCAGAGGATTTAGCTGACTCATCACTATCCGTTCAAAATTTAGACTTTGAAGGTACCTCAAACCTTTGATTAAAAAACAAAAGATTTTTTTTTAAAAGGTACAAACACAACAGTCTAAGCAGCACTTATTATTTTATACAGTAAAAAAAACAAATTTAAAAAAGGTATTTGCACAAATGCTTTAAAGGTCCATGTAGACAGTCACACAGTGTAGAGCCCAAAGAATATCACTAGGCTTAACCATATGTATTTATGACCAAACCAACTTTTCTAAAGAAAAGAGTTTATTCTTTTAAATATTCAGGAAGTAAACATACATTCCCAGTGGGCAATAACCTTACATGACAATTTGGAACTCAGATATAAGCAACCTCAGCACATGCTGAGCGTACAGGGGGAAACGACTGTGTGATGATTTCTGCTAACAATCATGGAATCATTAAGAAGCTGAGGCAACACAGTGATTCTCCATTCCTTAGAGGTAATGATTGTACAATATGGAATTTCTCCTTCTTGAATTCCATATGTACACACACACACACACACACACACAATCTGTCAATCTGACAGCCAACAAAACCAAGAGAGACTTACATGTCTTAAGTTATCAGTAAAGTTGAGCATGTTTTTCAAGTGTGCATTAGTTGTTTGTATTTCAGGGTTTTTTTTGTTTGTTTGTTTACAAAAAACTATGGAGGTAGAAGGAAAAATTAGGTAGATACTACTGTCTTGGAACCGATAAATATACTTCTCTCCTATGTTAAAGACACCACACTTATTCTAAGAGGCAAGCAAACCAACTTGTGCCTAAGTGTCTTTTGTTAGGAGATTCTTTGATGTATATTTTGATAAAAATTACTAAAAATGGCATAATGTAATGGCTTACAAGAAAGAGGTACTCTTTAACCAAGACGCTTACCATTTATTTATACAAAAAAAAAAGCGATTTTACTTACATTGTGATAAAACCTTGTCCTACTAGAGTTCATACAACTATTTTTAAGCCCCACATCTTTTTAGAAGTGGAGCTTAAAAGGAAAATCCAGTTCGTATCCATCAACCCCACATCACTGACCTTCCTTCAGGTTTCCACTTAAAAGCTGCCTGTGTCTAAAAACAAAAGTGTAGAACACAGCTTGGCAGGCTGAATAAAATGGTCCATGGAGAGCAACGTCACAAAATGCCTTTGTTCCTGAATCCTGGTTATTAAGGTATACGTGCAGCCACTTAACCAAAAGATCTAGGCATGATTTTACAGTACTAGAGAAAAGAAAAATTCAAGTCAACTTCACTTGCTTCATAAAAAACTAGAATGACATAAGAACACACAATTGCCTCTCCTTACAAACTAAGAAAAGTCTGTCCATTGGCTTCTGTATCTATCACCCATGGGCACAGAGGAGAAGCAAAGAAAGGAAAGAAAATGGTAGGCAGGTGGAAAGACAGCCTTCCAGTTACAAGCTCAAGCACGTGGACCTCCTAGGAACAACAGGCAGGCCCCTAAGAATGCTGAAGTCCCAAGAGCTGGAGAACGGTTTCTCCTCATAAACTCAGAAGGGCTTCTCCGATGGCCTCCCAGCCCTCTTGGGGGAATATGGCCAAAGAGCAGGGCATGTTTACCCACATCTTACAAGAGAAAGACAGTCTGGTTGACCTCACCATTCCCTAAGGGGTTCTGATGAAATCCCATGGTCAACAATTTAGGACAGAACAGCCAGATAGCTTTTAGCTGTCAGGAAAGGGTTTTTAATAGCATCCTTGTCCAAAGATATCTTCATGGATAACTAGAAGAAACAGGCCCAGAGCTGGCCTCCTAAATAGATCTATTACCTTTAAAAGGATTTTTTTCTTCAGCTTTAACAGATACAATTGATTCGGAATGCAAATGAAAAATGACAAACCTATAAAAAGAATCAAAACAGTATACAACACTGTACACCATCCATGAAGACAAATGGATCTTCATATTCAAGTGCAACCATACAGAACAAATTACAAAAGCTTTTCATGTGAGGTTTTACATTTTGAAAAGGAGACATTTTATTCTGAAATTGCCTCTCAGAAATATAAACATCTTGAATAGAGTGGGGGAACAGATTTTTTCACTTTAAAGACAGACCAAAAAAATAAGGCAGATATTTCTCTGACTTGAGACAATACTATACTTTCTAAAGCATGATATGAAAAGCACTTGGAAAATTAGGTTACTTACATAAGAGGAACAAATTTAGCTCTTGCCAAAAAGCTTCCAATATAATTTGCAGCAGCTTGCCTGATGATAGCAGGATTATTTGGATCCTGCAATTTTTTCCACAGATGTTCCAAAAATGCTTCTGCAAACCCCTATAAAAAGAGAAGGTGTTGGTCTCATCTTTTTTTAATGCTTAAGATATTCTGGCGATCAGAATCCTAAGATTTTTAACTCACCAGTATGGGAAAGTTCTAGTATCTCAGTTATACTGCTAGATAAATAATGGATACGTTATCATGGTTCTTATTTTTAAAACACTTTGAGATAATACTATTAAAAACAAAAGGTGTTCCACAGCATCAAATAATTCAATGGATCCCAAAACTAGCTGAGCATCAAAATCAACCCTACAGATTCAGGGCTTTGGAACCCTACAGATTTGTGACAGGGCTTTGGGATCCACCAGTTTTTAAAGCTCTGTTAGCGGAAATTCTCTGGTGGTCCAGTAGTTAGGATTCGGTGCTCTCACTGCCGGGGCCTGGGTTCTATCCCTGGTCAGGGAGCTAAGATCCCAAAAGCTAAGTGGCACAGCCAAAAAAAATAAATAAATAAAGCTATGTAAGTGATTCTGATATTTAGCCGTAACTGGAAACCCGTGATTAACCACGCTCACATGGGAACTCTTTCTGCAGTACCTTTCAGACTGCACATATCAAACTTAACCAGAAATAGAGACTAAAGTATAGTCGGTGGGACTTCCCTGGTGGTCCAGTGGGTAAGACCCTGAGCTCCCAATGCAGGGGGCCCGTGTTCGATCCCTGGTCAGGGAACTAGATCCCACACACATGCCCCAAATATGAGACCGCATGCCGCAACTAAAAGATCCTGCATGCTGCAATGAAGACCCGGTGCAGCCAAAATAAATAAATAAATATTTTTAAATAAATAAATAAAGTATAGTTGGCATTTGACTAATTATGCTAATTGTAGGAAAAAAACAGACCAATTCGCCTCTTTTCAACAAAGGATGCAACCTCCATCTTCTCCCAAATAGCTCTTTTCAAAAGCTACTAACACATGCTTTGGGGCAGATTGAGTTTAACCTTCCTATCCATGACCAATACCCTCCTGGACTATTCTAGGAAGCTACAAAATAGTTGCAAAGAAGAGTCCTGTGTTCTTTTGTTTTGCTTTGTTCTCAAAATAGAAAAACAAAGTCTGAAGTTTTAAAATCCTAGATTAAAAATTTAGTTTGGGCTAGTTAAGATCAACTGAAAGAGAATAAAGAAAATAAACAGTTAAATATCCCTTATGAGATTTTAATAAAGGCTTGAATTAAAGGGAAGGGCACCACCTAGTGGACCAAATGCAGGATGACATTTTCAGAGCACTCAGCTTAAGCTGACAGGCAGCAGCAATGCCCTCTGCTCCTTCCGTGGGTTGAAAAGGGCTTGTTATTTCATCAGGGGCACTAAGTAAAATGAGCTCAAGACAAAGAAATACTTCACGGTCTCTCTTCCACACCTCCCTCCACCCCCCATTTTTTAAGGGAAAATTCTGGGCAAGAATAAAATAAGCTACAATAATGTGAATGACATACTCACCAATTTAAAGCTACAGAGGTAAAACATGAAAAACTGCACATGGCAAGAGGCATGCGTGGGCAACAGGAGTTTGTCAAAGATGGTTATGAGATCTCGATATAAATCCTTTGTTTTGTTGTTATCAATCTTACCTATGAAGAAAATTTGGCATTTCAGTTTTATAAAGACATTATTTTCAAGCTACCAGTTTCATTTACCAAATTTGTAAAAAGCAAACAATACCATTAAGACATACATCATCTATTAAGCTACGGGGGGGTGGGGGGGAATGCCATCTTTATTTTGTACAGAGTTTCCTTTTTAATTACAATAACCCAGCACTGGCAAGGAAGCAGGCTCTCATCTCATACACACTACTGTGATGCCACACATTGTAAAACTGCCATTTAGAAGCAGAAGCCCTCTGATCCAGTAATTCTACTGCTAGAAATTTATCACAAGCAAATAATTGACAATATATATACAAGGATGTTCATTATACTGTTATTTATAATGGCAAAAAAAGCAGGGGGAGAAAAAAAATAAGAAACCAGTTAAATCCATATAACTATTTTAGAAGAACAGTGAATGGTACGAGAAAATGTTCACAAGAGATGAAAAGGGAAGATTATAAAATACTACATATAGTGTGATCCCCAAATCCACTGAGAAAAACACATATACCCATGCAAACAGAAAAGAAAAAAAAAATGCTAATAATGGTTCTCCAAATAGTAAGAATGTGGCTGTATAAACCTTGTAAATCCTTTCCTGTATTCTCCAAATTTTCTCTAATCAATATGTATTATTTTTATAACAGCAAAAAAGTTAAAGTAGTAACATATTAATTCAGATTCAAGCCCTAATAATAGGACTGAGTGGCATGGCAAAGCCTCTAGACTAAAAATTCTGTAAGGACAAGAAGCATATCAATTTGTTCACTACAGTACCAACACCTGGCAAAACCAGTTACCTAGACTCTCTAAATTCAATACAGAACACCAAGTACCATGTATCAACGTCTACTATACCATTTCTTAAATGTCTTGAAATTGAGGTCTGCCTAAACTGTCCAAGCTCCATATATAAGCTTTCAATACAGTAATCAGTGAAAATATCATCAAGGGCTTTGAAGACAAACATAACTAAGCCTGAATCCCGGTCCCACTATTCTCAAGCTATGTCATGTTGGCAAGTAACAATCTCTCTAAACCTTCTCTTCCTCATACTCAAAACAGTGATTTTTTGACAGGATTTCTATCAGTACTAAAGTATGAAAAATACCCAGCACAGTGCATTGTAGGTGTTCAACAAAGCAGCGGTTACTGTGACTACTACAGGTTGTTACCATCTACATAGCAGACATCCTTAATGTAGGACAAAAGTAAAGACAGCAGGATGTCCAGGCGTTCAGCTACAGGATGGACCATCTGATCAAGCATTCCCGGATCAGCCTTTGTTTCATGGTCAGTTTCTTCATCTTCGTCCTTTGAAAGTAAAGTAAAAACTAACATTAAAAGCCTCAGTAAAAGTAGTTTAGTGAGAAAATTCTGAGGTAATCGTTTCCTTTAAAAGAGAAAAGAAAATACACAAAGACCTTTCCAGGCAGGGGCTCTCAACCAGAGGTGTGAATCAGAACCACCCGTGGAATTCAAAATGAAAGCACAGATTCAGCCTCTGATTCTCATTTAGACACCCATTTACAGTGTGGCCATGCAAACATCACAGATTTCCCCCAGCTCCTGGCACCCACTGTTGGTGCCAGTTTCCTTTCCCAGGACAGGGCACCCATCCCCGAGCTGCTATGAGTATTGGCTGCCGACAGCTCACAGCTTCTCCCCCTTCTCCAGAGAAATGCCCTTGCTGCTCCCATTCCCTCCCCATCAGAACTGACTGACACGAGGTCACAGGAGGCCATCTCTCTGGTCTCAAGGCAGGACTAACTCTATCCTGCAACTCATGCTCCAGAGCTTCTGCGGGGGATCAGGCTGTAGCTGCTTTCCAACTGAGACCGAACTCTCACTTAGTTCCTTCCCTTGCCTTTTCCAGCTTCCTCACACCCTTTGTCCCAAGGGCACCTGAATCCCCATCTCAGGCTCTCCTCCCGGTGAACCCAACCGAAGACACTGCCCCAGGTAGAGAAGCACTGCATTAAGGTATACAATTTGTAAAACACAGAAGTTACATTGGTATGCTTTTCCATTTATCACTCTTTCACAAACAACATGTGGTTTACAAAAACAAAGAACAAACAGAAGAATAAAAATGAAACATACTTCACCAAACCCAAATTCAAAGCCTTGGAAATAAGCTCTACTAGTCAATAAGCAACAAAAAAGCAAACTACTCATTTAAGAAATCATTTTCAAGTTTGCTGAACTACTGTTTTAATTCAAAGCCTTGAAAAAGGTGAAAGCCATTAGCTGTTTCTTCCCACCCTCTGGGACTGTGAACTGTGTATGTCTGATTTCATTAATAAATGCTGACCATATTAAAGAGCCCTTCTGTGGCATCTGTTCCACTACTAGTCTGAGTTGCTGTTTCCTCAGCATCTTCAATATCCTGCCGGGATGCATTCACCTACATTACAACAAAGAAAAAAAAAAAGAATAAAAGCTTTTAAAATATAACTACATTATTCAGGGACTCGAAATTCACCTGATACACATGCTTTAAAGATGTCCATATTAGCACCCTATATAGCACTGTAACTCAATAAACAATCACAATGCAAACCTATAAATGGGTCTGGGTCATGAAGAAATTTACAAGATTATAAATTAAGCTCCCTGTACTACATATGTACATAAAATTAATATGAACTGTGCTATGTTGGTCTAAAACAGATAGCTTCAACAAACTCAACGTTTATTCCAACTCTTACTATGCACAAGACACACGCATGGTGTATAAGAAGCATATCATCAATCAACTGAGGAGAAAATTATTAAATGCAATCAATTTTGAATTAATGAATATTTATTTGGCTATATAACCCTTCAGATATCTTATTTAACATACCACTCATATCATGCCTTTTCAACTGTCTATAAATGACCTTCTTCCTAAATACACTCTAAAATGTTCCATAAGCATATATGTATGCAGTTGACCAGAGAGGTTTAACTCCAAGTGAGCAACGTGCCAGCCCACCCAACCTCCAGCCCTTCCTAGACCTCCTACAGAATCAATGTTCTTCCCATCAACTCCTATTTCCTTAGTCCACAAACCTCAAGTCTCCCCAACCCTGAAACATGTCTCTCACCCCGCCTCATCCCCTCTTTACACCACAAACCCTCACCAGGTCTCTAGCAGCCCCACTTCCTAACCATCCATGCTCTCTCCAGCAATAGACTACCTCCTAAACACCAAACCCAAGGACTTTGCTTTTCTCATCCTCCTTAAAAAGCTCAGCAATAGGGGACTTCTCTGGTGGTCCAATGGTAAAGAATCCGCCTTCCAATGCAGGGGACGTGGGTTCGATCCCTTGTCAGGGAACTAAGATCCCACATGCCACAGGGCAACTAAGCCCGCACGCCACAACTACTGAGCCTGTGCGCCGCAACTACTGAGCCTGTGCACCTCAACTAGAGAGCCCGCATTCTGCAAACTACAGAGCCCACGCACTCTGGAACCACGCGCCACAACTATATAGAGAACACCCATACACCACTAGAGAGAGAAAACCCGCACACCACAACTAGAGAGAAATCCGCGCGTTGCAACAAAAGATCCCGCATGCCGCAACAAAGATCCCGCATGCTGCCAACTAAGACGTGACGCAGGCAAAAATAAATAAATAAATAATGATAAATAAATAAATAAAATATTTAAAAAAAAAAAAAAGGTCAGCAATATCTCATGCTGCCTACTAAAGCCTTCCTCCCTTCAGATCCTCCCTGGGTGTCCAGACTCTTGGTTTTCCTCTCATTTCCGATCTCACTTCCTCTCTCCTGTTGGCCTCATTCTCAGTCCCCTACCTGCAGCTACAACTGCCTGGTGAATATTCTCCATCTAGCTCCCCACCTGCACCTCAATCCATCCAAAATGGAACCCATCATCCTGCAACTTCCTCCTGACGTTTCTTATTACTGTTACCGCAACACCAACCTTTCATTCTACAGGGAGCTACCTTTGAAGGGTTCCTTTCCCTTACCTTCTACTCCCCTACTTCCAATCCAGTCTCAAGGACCTTTCCTCCCCGTGTCACCAGAATCCATCACTTTCTCATTCCCACTGCAGCTTATTGCAAGCCTCTTTAAGAAAAGTATAAAGAATCCCAAAATAACTTCCTTAGGTATGCATTCCCAACTTCTTCTGACTACATCAGGTTTTCTAGCTCATAACGCATGTGTTCCATTCACAGCATTTACCACGACTGTACTTTTCCATTTACGTGACTATTTAATTAATGCCTTGTTCCCCAACCATGAGAGATGGGACTGTCTATAAACACCAGCACATCAATGCTCAAAGAAATGTTCAAGAAATGTTCAAAGAAATGAATCAAAGGTGGAACTGTGGATTTTTTTCCACTGTTGCTACTACTGTTTCAAATATTATGATTATAACAAATACTATAACATTATTTAATAAATAAAAATCAAAGAGAAAAACAGATTACCCAATACTTACGTCCAACTTGAGCAGCTTTTCAATAACGAGCTCGAGAATTTCATGTCTCAAGGTCGGAAAATACACACTAATCCTTAGTAAGTTATGAACATAACATTCCTAAAACATAAAAAGATGAACATTTCAACAGAGAATAAATGTTTCATAATTATGCAAGCAAAACATCAATTACACAATCTTTAGTTTCAACTATTCAAACAGAAAAGACTATCAAGCAACATAGAAACGACACTGTTTATATACACAATATTAGTATAATTTAATTACCCCCAGTAAATTAAGTTTGTGATTTGTATACTTCTACAGTGTTTTTAAAACAGATTTGTTGAGATATAATTCATATAAAATTCACCTATTTATAAAGTGTACAATTCAATAGTTTTTAGTATATTCACAGAGTTGTGTAACCATCACCATAATCAATTTTAGAACATTTTCATCACCCTAAAAAAAAACCTTGTATCTTCTAATAATGTACCTCCTCCCAGCCCTAGGTAACCACTGGTCTACTTTCTTTCTCTATGAATTTGCCTAGTATAGACATTCCATATAAGTTAGCTGTGAATTTTTCATAGATGCCTTTTATCAGGTTGAGAAAGTTCCCTTCTATTTTTGTCATAAAAGGGTTTTGGCGTTTTTCCATCTATTGAGATGACCATGTGGTATTTATCATTTATTCTGATATAGTATACTAATTGGTTTTGGGGTATTAAATCAACCTTGCATTCCTAGGATAAATTTCATTTGATCATGGTGCATAATTCCTTTTACATGTTGTTAGGTTCAATTTTCTAGTATTTTGTTGAGAATCTTTGCAACTACGTTCATAAGAGATACAATTTGTAACACTCCACTTGAAGCACACCATCACAAATAGCAGCAAAAGTTATTAACTCCTTATTTAATACCTGTAATACATTTAAGAAAAAATAATCTATGCTTAAAAGGGAACCACTATTGAAAGTTACACAGATGATCTAAATATTACACAAAAAACTTAAGACTTCATCTATAGAAGGCTCTGCCTTCATGTTCAAATAAAGCATGTTTATAATTGGTAGTAAATGAACTATTATCTTCTAGTAATTCCCATCTGTGTAAGCATTAAGCCTATTTAGATATTTCTGAAATGGACTCTGCCTTTGACTTGCACGTAGGAATAAGAGAAAAGGCCCTGAGAACCCTCAGTCAGTCGCTTGCTAAGAAAGGAATCTGAGTCAAATTCTTAGTCTTGAGTTTAAAATTCAGCAGACAAAACAACTTTCAAGAAAAAGACCTAAACTCACCTAAAACTAAATCACAAAAAACAACTTTTCCATTAGTTTCCCCAATGAAAAGATTTCTTACCAACGTTCTCTCTGATTTTCGAACAAACGGAAATTTTTCCACCAGTATCGGCATAAGAAACCATGGTGTTCTATTTTAAAAAGAAAAAACATGCAACCAATCCATGTTAACCGGACTTTCTTGGAAGGTTAACATTTCCATTCTAAGAGCAAATATACATACAGGAGGCAAACGGTAACTCCTATTTCAAGCAATTGGAACTGAAAATAAATGCATGACTTCAGAGAAAATCTGTAACAACTTAGGGAAAAATAAGCTTCTATTAAGTTTGATATCAACAGCAAATTAAAGGGGGATCCTTTTTTCCACAAAGTTTAATGAAGAGCTTCAGTTTAAAATCTAAACACTTCCCACTGCACATATATATTATTTTAAAAAGGAGAAAAAATTATCAACTTGGGCTTTTTAAAGTTAGCTTATTTGCTAAACTTACTGGGGGAATTTGAAGTTCACCCCTCCAAAAGAAACCTACACACCTTAAAATATTTTCTTAGAACTAATTTTTATTCATATGGCATGACACAAACGCAGGGGCTTCTCACTGAAAAGTTTTGGATATCGTGTCTCTCGAAGATAAAAGCAAAATTCCAACCACCATAAAAAGCTGGAGGGGAGAACTTGCATACAAGTTTTGAAGAATAGTTAAAGGCAATGAATAGAGAACTGAAATGCCATTTTTTGTAGAAAGTGATGTGATGTCAACAGGATACAAAAAATATGCAGCATATAACTTCACTTTTGATGCTATGAACATTTTACAATTTTCTACTAACCTATCATAATTTTCTTGAGACTTAAACACCACAATTCAAAATAAGTAACCAAAGTATACTCACGATGGGACATATCTTGCTATTATTTGTAAGGCTCTGTGACATGTGTCAAAATTTGCAGGAAGATCTACAAGGTGAAAAGGGAGAGTATGAGCATCAAGATAAAACTGAAAACTGAACAATTATCTACCTAAGTCTAAAAATGCCTGCTAACCAAAACTGAATCATTTGTCAGCAAAATAATAATTTCAAGAGTTTTCTCCATGACCGACTATCAATGAAGACTATAAATAATGCCATTAAGGGCAATTGATTGCACGTTAACATTAAATATAACAAAACGATTCCATCAAGGTTGCCTTTTGTTGCAGTCTACATATTAGATTAAGTCCTGGAGGTGCCAGGATACTTTAGCATTCAGCATGCATTCACTAAGACACAGGAGGCAGTCTTTGCTTTAATCCTCTTTATACTTACTATCATCTTCGTCATCAGAATCCGAAACATCTATGTCACCTTCCTTAGTGACCACTCGGGCTTTTGAGGAAAAAAGGAAATATGTTATTCTTCTAATATTGATCTAAACAATCAACAGCTACATAAAAAAGTGATTTTTCCATTGTCCAAACTTAATACAATAAAATTTACAATGGGGGCAGGAGGTTTAAGTAGCTAAAAATCCCTGAGTTCCAAGACTTCGTCAGAAGCTCCCTAAAGCAAATTACAATCCATAAAAATCATAGCAACAAATGAATCTAGACACTTCCACAGAGGTCATTATAGGGGACAGACATGTACCAGAACTGCTGCCAATAAGCATCCTGGAATCTTCCATGGTGGCATAATCTCCAAAATATAGTGGGAAGGTAACTTTTTAATAGAGATATTTAAAAAAATAAAAATCAAAGCAAGCAAAGAGCAGCCACTTACGAGGTACAAAATGAGAAGCAATCATGCTGAGACATGGTCTAAGGAAGACAGTCTGTGCTGATACAAGATTACCAAGGAAAGCTAAATACTCCTCCACCACTGTCTGACTTCTATTTAACCACTGCAACCTCTAGAGGTGGGAGGGAGAGAAAGACAAAAGGAACATTTTACTGATACAATATATACTATTTTCAAAGTACTGAATTACATATAATAGTTGATGAAATAAATGGTGAACTTACCAACAGAATATTAATAAGCTGCTCAAAGTCTTTTGTCAAGTACATGATGGAGGAACGAAATTCCAGTAGCCAGTTAATGATCTGGTCATCCTTAAGTTAAACAAAGAAAAGTACTTTCAAAATCACAAATTCTCTCAAATAACAGAGAAATGATATCTATCTGGCATTGATCATCTATCAACAATATTTAGGGACTTCCCTGGTGGTCCAGTAGTTAAGACTTTACCTTACGATGCAGGGGGTGTGGGTTCCATCCCTAGTCAGGGAGCTAAGATCCCACATGGCTCGTGGCCAAAAAACCAAAACATAAAACAGAAGCAACATTGTAACAAATTCAATAAAGACTTAAAAAAACACTGTCCACATCAAAAAAAAAAAAAATTAAATTGGGGGAAAAAAATGTCACAAACTTGGACTTAAGCCAAAGTTGGGATGAAAATTTCTTAGTTTGTATCAAAATGGAAAAAGATGTTACAATAAATTTTCCTTTTTTTTAAAAGTAATATAATAACTGATATACAGGAAAAAGAATCAAATGCAATACTTAATTCTAATCACTTCTGTTTGCCCTAGAAAAGTAAGAACACCTCAAATGTTGACACCTGGGACTTCTTTAAACTAAAGAATTGTAACAAATTCAAATATTCTAAGACCACAAGGACCAACAGGTACCTCTACTTCCTCTATGCTCATGCTGACCTGCAAGCATGTTGACAACATTCATCTAAGCTGATTAACTAGAGTCATCAATAAATGTAACTTTTTCTTAACCCAACCTTCAAATGGGTTTAAATGAATTAAAATGTGTTCTATATAAATGATGGTTCCACTACTCCATTAAATATTTTTCAGACAATAAAATTACTATTCATAATACTTTTAGTGACACGGGAAAACCTAAATAGCAATACAAAAAAGAAGCCATGTAGAGAATAAGATATCAGTTATATTTAATAAAGATACTGTTTGTATTCATGCATATATACAGCATAGACAAGAAAAAAATTAAAGCCCCTAATTTTGGGGAATTCCCTGGTGGTCCAGTGGCTTTCACTGCTGAGGGTGCGGGTTCAATCCCTGGTTGGGGAACTAAGATCCCGCAAGCTGGGCAGCGCAGCCAAAAAAGAAAAAAAAAAGGCCCTAATTTTTGAAAGAAAATGGTTAATGCTGATTAAGACTCAGTAGGGGAAAGAGACATATGGTGTTGTACCTTTAGCAACAGACTACAAACAGACAGTGTTGAACCTGCAGTGATGAACTATTAGCAGACAGGGCTGGACCTACAGCAATAGACTACTTATAGGGAGTGTCATTTAGTGAGAACACACCATGTGCCAGGCATGGTGCTCAACACTGTACATATATACCTTTTCCGAATCCTAACAATGCTGCAAATGGATTACTGTTATTCCCATTTTACAGTTGAGGCAACTGAGCCTAAGAAAGATTAATAAGCAATTTGCCCAACCAAACCAGTAAAAAACTAGGTTCAAACCTGACCGCCTACAGGAATAAAGATGCAGACGTAGAGAATGGACTTGAGGACACGGGGAGGGGGAAGGGTAAGCTGGGATGAAGTGAGAGAGTGGCATGGACACATATACACTATCAAATATAAAACAGATAGCTAGTGGGAAGCAGCCGCATAGCACAGGGAGATCAGCTCAGTGCTTTGTGATCACCTAGAGGGGTGGGATAGGGAGGGGGGGAGGGAGACGCAAGAGGGAGGAGATATGGGGATATATGTATAGATGATTCACTTTGTTATAAAGCAGAAACTAACACACCATTGTAAAGCAAGTATACTCCAATAAAGATGTTAAAAAAAAAACCTGTCCGCCTAGATCAACGCTCTGCCCACTTTCCCACAATGCCTTGCTCCACATGAAGGAGCGCCCCACCTTTTCCCCACCGGTTCACCAGTGAGTGCTTCCTATGCATTATCTATGTGACAAAGCTCAATGACACTGACTATTTACTGATGAACCCTAAGTAACCTGGCAATAAAGTAAGTCGCAACTCATTTGCACTACAGTAACTTCATAATGTCCACAGTCATTAAGGATAACAAGGCCTGAAACAGAGAAGACAAGCTAAGTTACACACAAATAAAAATAAGTTAGCTCTATACTGTCACTTTTCCACTAAAACAAGTGCAACAAAATTATAAGGACAACATTTAAACTGCTCCACTTTTTAAAGTAAACCAGTCAGAGACTTTGGTGCTTTAGTACTGAACTATTATTAGAAACAAATTATTTTAACACTCCTCTGAACTAATGTGGACACAAATGATGTGACTCTTGGTCTGTCAAAATCCCAAGGAGACGTGCTGATATAAAATACAGCAGAACACAAAGAATGTGGTTCTTCGTACTTGTGGAAGAATGCACAGGTCTTTAAAGAAAGCTTTAAAGAAGAAGTGATGCTTCCATTGTCTTTAAACAGAGTATGTATTCTTGGGGGCTCTATACCTTACAGAGGTAAAAGCATGTCTTCAGAACACCAAAAGTAGTTCAGTATGGCTGGACTATATCGTGAGCAAGCAAGCCAACAGACAAATCTGGGGAGCAAAGAGGGGCCAGGCAAATCAGTGAAGTCCTTGTAAGCCAAATTTACAATTAGGAAGATCTGCTGGCAGTGTAGGGTACGGACTGAATGAACAACCATGTGCTTAGACAGAACCTGAGAAAGTTCATTGGTGAAGATGATATTGCAGTTGGATCTCAAAGAGTAGGAGTTTTATAATTACAGTAATAATAATAGTAAACACTAATATAAGACTAACTATGTGCAAGGCATTATTCTAAGACTTTAACATATATTAACTCATTTAATCCTTACAACCGCTCCATGAGATAGGTACTACCATTGGTTCCCATTTTATAGCTGGGGACACTGAGGCACTGAAATGCAGTAACTTGCCCTCAGTCACAAAGCCAGTAAGGGAGGGAGGCTATGTAACCAGAGCCCATGCTCAAATAGGTAGCAAACAAAGTAGATACAGAGGACCTCTTACAGCCAGAAAAAAAAAGGCACATGCAAAGCCCTAAAGATGAACAGAAATGGCAAATTTAAGAAATAAAGTATCTAGTGGGACTGAACACTGAAAATTTGTTGCAGACCATGCTAAGAAGCTGGTCCTTTATTCTTCAGTGGGCATGAAGTAGGGCAATGACATGTTTAGAATGTGCTTTAGAGATGACTTAGGCTGAGACAGAGATAAGCAATAAATCATTTAAGCACATAAAAAAAGCTGCAGAAGTGGGTTTGGGAGAGAGAGAATGCTAAGTTCAGGGCACTTGTAACACCTGTGGGCTGGCAGTTTAGACATCTGTACAGCATTGTAATTCAACTATACTTCGATAAAAAATAAATTAAATTAAATTAAAATTTTAAGATTTTAAAAAAAGAAAGAAAGAAAGAAACAGGTCTGGAGCCCACAAGAGCAATCTGAGCTATAGATGCAAATCTGGAAGTTATCAGGACACAGATAAATTTCAAAGCCATGAGGGCATAAGGAAAACACACAGGAAGAATCTGTTAAGTGAGGAAAGGGTTAAGTTTGGAAATCCAATCAATGCCAAATTTAAGAAGAATCTGTCAAGAGAATGATTAGAGATAAGTGATAAGAAGACAGGAAGATCAAAGAAACCGAAGGAAAGGGGTTTTTTGTTTTGTTTTTTCATTTTATTTTATTTTTTGGCCGCGCCACGCAGCATGCGGGATCTTAGTTCCCCAACCAGGGATCAAACCTGCACCCTCCGCAGTGGAAGCGCTAAGTCTTAACCACTGGACCGCCAGGGAAGTCCTGAAGGAAAGGTTTTAAGAAATGGGTAGTCAACTGTATAAACTGCTACAAGGAATTACTATGGGGCTTTAAAAAAAAAAAAGAAAGTCCACTGAAATCAACACGTAAGAAATCACTGGTAACTTCTGTCATAGTAAATACAGCAGTGGACTTAACAGTGGATTTAAACATGAATGAGAAATGAGAAAATGCAGACTGTCAACAGGAACAACAACTAACAATTACAAAGTCCTCTGAGTCAGAGGCTGTTCTAAATGCTTCTTGTATAGTAACTCATTGGATCCTCTTAAAACAGCTACATTTAAGGTACTTCTCTTATTTCTCTGGTTTTACAAGGAGGAAAACAGAGGCAAAGAGGTTAAACAACATGCCCAATATCACACACTGGGAAACAATGGAGTTGGGATTTTAATGCCAGGCAATCTGACTACCACTGTCCACAGTAATAGACTATTCTTTCCAAAATTGGGCAATAAAGGAAGAAAAGGGAAATAACATTTACTGAGTTGTTACTACATGACAGGCATATACCTTGAACCATTTCCAAAAACACTGAAAGAGTAGTAGTTTGAAAGAAAAGTCATTTTTTGTTGTTTTTTTGTTTTGTTTTGTTGTTTTAGCACTGGAGAGACATGAGAGTTGCATGCAGCATAGAAGAAAGGTTCTAAAAAGGAAAAATTAAAGCAGGGTTTCTCAACCTCAGGACTACTGGCATTTGGGGCCAGATCATTCATTGCTGTGAAGGGCTGCCACGTGTACTGTAGGATGTTTAGCAGCATCCCTATCATCCACTCACTAGATGCCAGTAGCACTCTTCCCTTCTCCCAGTTGTGGCAATCAAAAATGTCTCCAGTTCATCACCAAATTACCTCGGGGGCAAAAGTGCCCCTGGTTGAGAACCATTAAAGAAGGATCATAGAGCAAGTTCTAGAGAATGGAATAGGACCAAAAGTGCAAACCAATGTCTCTACAAAGTGGCAACAACTTTGCTAATAATCAAACACAAAATTAATTACCTTTATCTCTGGATCTGATAGCTGGTTCTTCAACAACTCAAAGTCATTTGTTTCCCCCTTAATGAGAAGGGGGGGAAAAAAAATGAATTTTTCCTTGCTTGGGTTTCCAGTTAAAGACCAACAGCAGGATTTTTAACTTTTACAAAAAGAACATTGTAACATACACATATCAGTTGCAGATTATAAAATCCTGACTACGAAAATTTTAAAACTCATGTTAGTGTAGCTAGGGGGCTTGGAAAAAAGAAAATGACAACAGGCCATTCATATGTAGCTATACTTGTGTACTGACATTTGAATATGATAGTCAATATTCCATGATACTATCCAATCACATATATGGATATAAATGCAGGTTACATATAAAAATAGACAGTAATGCATATTTTCCCACCATTGCTGAGATACAGCAGAATCACTTCTAAGCTAACACAAAAACAAAGCCAAAAAAAAAAAATCCCCATTAATAGAGTTGGTTTATTGTCCCAAAGCAATGATTTGGTAACTCCTTAAGAAATAAAATGCGGGACTTCCCTGGTGGCGCAGTGGTTAGGCATCCGCCTGCCAATGCAGGGGACACAGGTTCGATCCCTGGTCCGGGAAGATCCCACATGCCGCGGAGCAACTAAGCCACAACATAGTTGTGCGCCACAACTACTGAGCCTGCGCTCTAGAGCCCACGAGCCACGACTACTGAGCCCACGTGCCACAACTACTGAAGCCCGCGCACCTAGAGCCGTGCTCCGCAACAAGAGAAGCCACCACAATGAGAAGCCCGCGTGCTGCAACGAAGAGTAGCCCCCGCTCGCCGCAACTAGAGAAAACCCATGCACAGCAACAAAGACCCGACACAGCCAAAAATAAATAAAATAAATAAATTTATTAAAAAGAAAAAAGAAATAAAATGCTTTGATCTAATGGTTTTTTATTCTACTACTTGCTAAAGATTTTAAAAAACACTAGGTAAATAAAGCACTTGAAGATGTGAAACCTCAGCAAAGGGGTTACTACTCTAATTTTGAACTGACAGCACCGTGCTGTTGTTAAATTTATTTGATTTCAATATTGATATCTAAAATCCATTTTATTTGTCTACTGGTTTTTAGTATAACAGCTATAACTGTATTCTGACCAGCAAAAATCAAACCTCAATATATCAATTATATTTCAATAAAGTTGGGGAAAAAACCCACCAAACCTCACATTATCATCTCTTACCTTTCTGTACTTCAACAACACTTCTGTCACAGTTCCACCAAACCGAACAGTTTTTCTTGGGGGAGAATTGAAGAAATCATTTTCTAATGCAAGCATATCTGAAAGCCTATGGAACCAAGATTATTAAGCCATTAAGTGCATGACAGGGAAAAATAAAAGCTATAATAGCCAACACTTATTGAACCAACATCATTCAGTGGGACTACTGCTAAAGCCTCCTAACTGGCCTCCCTCCTTCCACTTGAGTCCCCCAGCAATCCATTCTTCATTCAGTGATCTAATGATCTTTCAAAAACTTAAGACAGATCATGCTACTCTACTCTCTTGCTTAAATTCTCCAAAGGTTTCCTACTCTTTATCGTCTTCAAGGTCCTACATTAATCTGGCCCCTGCCTACCTCTCTGACCTCATCTCTAACCACTTACCGTACTGCAGCCAGGGTCCTTTCTGTTCTTCAAACCTGCCAAGCAGATTCCCATTTTACTTACTATTCCCTCTGTCAGAAACACTCACTCTCCAGATGTGTACGTGGTTGGACCCTTGTCTTCATTCAAGTTGAAGCTCAAATGTCAGAGACCTTCCCCATCAGAAATCGAAAGTACCCATCCTCTCCCTCTCCCCTACCATCACACTGTTTTATTTCTTCACAGCAGTTACCGCTATCTGAAATCATCGTTTACTTATCTACTGTCTTTCCCTCCTTAGACTGAAGGTCTGTTGAGAGCAGGGACATTGTCTCTTTTGATATACTGTCCCCCATGCTTAACGCCAAAAGTAAGCACTTAAAAAAATATATTATGAATGATATTACGCCAAGTGTTCCGCAAAGTTTGCTTCTTTTAAACAGAGCAGATTAGTGAAAAAACATAGCATCCTGCTAAGGACTCTCAAAGTTAAACCCCGAAGTGTTTTACGGGGGTTAGGGGCTTTAAAAGCTGAGCTAGATATAAACACTGTTAAACAAACGTATGTCAAAACAAATTTCAAACAAACAAACAAAACGTTAAGACGCAATTTTCCGTCAGTGGCAGCATCTGGCTAATAATCCAAATAACCCACGGACCTCTTTCCAAAGCTAGTCGAAGAAGCAGGAGGGAAGAATAAAGGAGCAGAACGTAGTACCCAGGCCTGGGATGCTATAAGGGAACCCAGTGGGGAGAAAGGGGGGACTATGGAACAGAGAATAGGTTCATTTTTCCATCCCCTCTCCCACTTTTATTACCCATCTAAGGGGCATGGACTCACTCTTGAGGACCTGAAGTGACCCTCTTCCCTCTGCTCCCACCCCACTCCGTTAGCTCTGTCCCAGACCCTTCAGGTCCGCTCCCCTAATCCCGGTCCTGGGCTTTGGTCCCAGACGCGCAGAAGGAAGCGTCCTGGGTTCTTACCCGGTCCTCGACGCGCCCAGCGTCTTGACTGCAGCTGCCGAAGCGGCGGCATCTCCGGGCAACCGCGTGTGAAGCAACGGTGCCGCCATCTGACCAGACACACGCGACGACTACAGCTTACGCCGGAAGTCGTGCTCCTTCTAGGACCGCCTCCATCCCGGAAAACGAGTGTGCGAGCGACGGCCTTCAGCCAATCAGGAACCCCACGTGGGGAGAGCTGAGTGACCTCGGCGGGCTAGAGTGCCGCCAAGGCGGGCTCTTCGGCCCCCTGCATCAGGCCCCTCCTTCCGCTTGGAGGACTTTCTCCGCCCAGCGAGGTGCGGCGATGAGGGCGCCTCCAGTATTAGGACTGGAGACGTTCGTAGGACGATTCGGTCCAGCCCTGAGGCTCCCGGAGAAAGGGCGAGGACACCGGGAGGTGCTAAGCGGTGGCTGGGTATGTCGAGTATTAACTTTTTGGAGTCAAAGCCTTCCTCAGTCAAACTGAAGAACCGGAAGCCCTGTGATTAATCCAAACCCGCAGAGAGATAGGGTGGGTCGGGGTTTGAACAAGTCGGCTTGACCCAAGAACCCGCTTCTCCGTCCCCACTGCGCTATCCTCACAGACACCCAAGCTAATCTTACCCTCCCGGAAGCAGGCTTGACGAAGAGAGTTACCCAGAAATCTCAGAGCTGTGATGATGCTGGGATGAGAAATCAGAGAGTGAGAGAAGACAGTTTCCAAAAGGCATTAGCCCTTAAACTTAAAATTTTAAAGGAGGTACCGAGTCGGCCGACCAACAAAGCAGGGAAGGGTCTTCCAAGCATAGGGAACAACAGGTGCCAAGGCAGGGTGGGTGGGAAGGAGGCAGAGGGAAAGAGGGAGTGTCCCTCCCCTCAGTTTCTAAGAAGGGAAAATGTTGCAACCTTTGGAAACTGTATAGAACTATATAAAAAGGACTTAAACCAGCTACAGCAACTTGTTGAATATAAAGCACTGTTCTGTTTTTGCAACAATGTAACTGTCCTTCTGCTGTCTCCATATGGTCGCACCATTTCTTCGCTCACTGCTTTAGAGTTCCTGCGGAATGCTGGGCAGAAATCATTCATGTCCCGAAAACAGGAAATTACGCCCTAGCTCACAAAGATGTTCAAGACAGCTGTTTAAGTGGGAATCTTTACCCCTCCACCCCCAGAGCTTAAAAAAAAAAAAAAAAATCACAATTCTTTGCACTCTCAGCCAGTAGAAGTTTAACTCTGTACTGTCAAGCAATTTGACAATTACTTTATTCTTTCATTTTTAGAAAGTCTGATATGTACAAAAGAATATATATTAATGTAAGTTATAAAACATAGTAAAGTGAACACCTGTGAATGTACACCCAACTTATGAAACAACCTGTATTATTGATTCTTCCTGTGTGCTCCTTTCATATCCCACCTCCCTGCTTCCTCTCAAGGTAATCACTATCCTGATTTTTAAAAAATCATTTCAACTTTTCCTTATGCAATTACCATATATATTCCCAGACAATATACTGTTTATTTTCACTTGTCTTTCAATGATAAAATTACTTCCATGCTGTATTATGCTGCTGCTTCTTTTCAATCAACATTATGCTTCTAGAATCCATCCCTGTTGTATGTAATTGTGTTTTCCCTGCTATGTAGTGTTCCATTATATGAACATACCATGATTTATAAATCCATTTTCTTATCGCCAACATTTAGACTTTTTCCTTTCCGCACTCCCTCCCACTGTTATGTACATTGCTATGAATATTCTTATAATAGTCTCCTAATTCATATGTGCAAGAATTTTTCTAGGGTAGAGTTGCTGCCTTGCGGGGTATACAAGACACAGTCAAAGAGCTTTCCATGGGAGTTTGGGATTAGCAGATGCAAACTGGTATATATAGAATGGATAAACAAGGTCCTACTTTATAGCACAGGGAACTGTATACAGTATCCTCTGATAAAACATAATGGAGGGCTTCCCTGGTGGCGCAGTGGTTAAGAATCCGCCTGCCAATGCAGGGGACACAGGTTCAAGCCCTGGTCTGGGAAGATCCCACATGATGCGGAGCAACTAAGCCCATGTGCCACAACTACTGAGCCTGCGCTCTAGAGCCCCAGAGCCACAACTACTGAGCCCGCTTACCTAGAGCTGGTGCTCTACAACAAGAGAAGCCACTGCAATGAGAAGCCCACGCACCGCAACGAAGAGTAGCCCCCGCTTGCCGCAACTAGAGAAAAGCCCACGCGCAGCAACGAAGACCCAGTGCAGCCAAAAATAAATAAATTAAAAAATAATAATAATGGAAAAGAATATGAAAAAGAATGTATAAAGGGACTTCCCTGGTGGTCCAGTGGGTAGGACTCGGCGCTCCCAATGCAGGAGGCCCGGGTTTGACTCCGGGTTGGGGAACTAGATCCTGCATGCATGCCGCATCTAAGAGTCCACATGCTGCAACTAAGAAGCCCGCATGCCGCAACTAAAGATCCCACATGCCGCAACTAAGACCCGGCACAGCCAAAATAAATAATAAATAAATAAATAAATAAGTATTTTTTAAAAATACTCTTTAAAAAAAGAATGTATATATATGTGTATATATATATATGTATCAATATGACTGAGTCACTTCGCTGTACAGCAGTAACACAACGTTGTAAATCAAGTATACTTCAGTAAAAAATAAAGAAAAGAAAAAAAGAGCTTTCCAAAGTGGTTGTGCCACTACACACTGCCAACAATACCTTGTCCTTAAGCTTGAGCACAACTCCTTCCTTATTCTTACAAAGCACAGTTAAGACAAGACTTCTAAGTTAAAATGTTTTTTCAGTGAAACCTGAGTACAATGCAAGAAAAATCCTAAAACTAAATAGCATAATCTACTATTGGAGTTCCTTGGTCATGTTGCTTCATTGGGGATCCTCTACTCACTCTGTTCCATGGGCCAACTCAGCTGGCCAGGGAAAAGCCTCCTTTATCCAATCTTGCCTTTCCCAGACTCTGATCTCTTTTTGTCTCCAACTCTAATAAAAAAAAAATAATAATAAAGACCTCTCCTTCTCCAACAACAACAAGCAAACAAGAATTAACATGCTCCTGCAAAGATGCAGCCTTGCTCGCAAAGAAGTCATCCCTTTACATTACTGTGCATTACAGTTGTTCATAATTGTTCTGAGCTTCTTCACTCCAGAATGAAATTTTACTTTCGATACCCAGAAGACCCATTAAACTGTTTTTCAAAAGAGCAGTCTTCCCCTAGAGATGAATTTTACAGTCATCCCTAGAGTGGTTCTCTTGGTTAAAGCCTCTTGGCTTGAAAGTAACAGAAACTATCTCAAGCTAGTTTAAAAGGAAAAGGAGAATTTGTTCTAAGGATACAGGGTATCTTAAAGCACCGGAAAATAATTTTTCACTGGCCAAATTTGAGTCAGGCGCCCTCCTCTAACCCCATCTTGAGAGGTGAGGTCATATTGTACCTTTGCTGTAGATGAAAGTGTCACTATTAATGCTCCAGAAATGTTTTTCAAATGACTATATGGGGGGCTTCCCTGGTGGCGCAGTGGTTGAGAATCTGCCTGCCAATGCAGGGGACACGGGTTCGAGCCCTGGTCTGGGAGGATCCCACATGCCGCGGAGCAACTGGGCCCGTGAGCCACAATTACTGAGCCTGCGCGTCTGGAGCCTGTGCTCCGCAACAAGAGCGGCCGCGATAGTGAGAGGCCCGCGCACCGCGATGAAGAGGGGCCCCCACTTGCCGCAACTAGAGAAAGCCCTCGCACAGAAACGAAGACCCAACACAGCCATAAATAAATAAATAAATAAATTAAAAAAAAAAAAAAGACTATATGGCAGGGATGATTCAAATGAACAAATTTCTAAATAGCAAAGCCAATAATAGATATCCCATTTGTCCCTTTCCCCTTTCCAAAAAGAGTCAACAATTATTTTATGAGTCACTTATCTTTACAAAAACGCCATTCCTTAATGCAAGATCTCAACTATATATCTTTATTGTTTATTTATTTATTTTATTTATTTTGGCTGTGTCGGGTCTTAGTTGCAGCACGCAGGATCTTCGTTGAGGCATGAGAGATCTTTTGATGCAGCGTGTGGGCTATTCTCTAGTTGCGGCATGTGGGGTTTCTCCTCTCTAGTTGTGGTGCGGGCTCCAAGGCACATGGGCTCTGTAGTTTGCAGCAAGCGGGCTCTCTAGTTAAGGCACGTGAGCTCAGTAGTTGTGGCGCATGGGCTTAGTTGCCCTGCAGCATGTGGGATCTTAGTTCCCTGACCAGGGATCGAACCCACGTCCCCTGCATTGTAAGGTGGATTCTTTGCCACTGGACCACCAGGGAAGTCCCTGTGTATCTTTAATACATATAGTTAATGTATATTAATTAATAACGTATATATGTTTACTAATTAAAGTATCATATTTACACACAGTATATGTAATTATATATAATAAAAATACATATAAATTGTATTGCTATCTATTATAATAGATAATTATATACAATATAATTAATGTATTTAATATATTATTAAATAATAGTATAAATATATCCCAAGACCATTAATTTAGAGCCTTCCTTTTCCCAGAGAAGTATAAAGCAGGGTTTCTCAACCTTGGCACTATTGATATTTTGGTCCAGATAATGCTTTTATGAGGGGAGGAGACTCCTGCGCATTGTAGAATGTTTAGCAGTATCTCTGGTCTCCACCCACTAGGTGATAGTAGCATTCCCTTCCTCCCCATTATGAAAAGCAAAAGTCTCCAGACATGTCAAATGCCCCTGGGAGACAATATTGCCAAAATTAAGAACCACTGGTATAAAGCAGGGCCTTAGTGAACTTTTAGTCCAATTGAAGACACAAAATATATAAGAAACAACTGGAGAAAAAAAGGTAAAACAGTATACAAAATTATATTGTGAACAGTCATAAAATTTTCATTTTTGCCTTTAATATTCTTGGAGGATATTAAAAAATATTACCATTTTATTCTGTTGGG